>NC_064560.1:140679212-141315253 GCF_937001465.1 Orcinus orca | reverse complement strand
ACCGGGGCACGAACCCGTGTCCCCTGCATCGGCAAGTGGACTCTCAACCACTGTGCCGCCAGGGAAGCCCTGTATCAGCATTTTTAATCTTACTTTTTCCTATTTGGAAATCATAATTTCCATTTAAAATTTGAAATAGCATTATCATTGCTTTATAAACATTCATTCATTCATTTTTCAAATGGTTATTCAGAGCCTACTTCATGCTGGTTATTATGAGGCATTAAAGAAAGAAGAATAAGTTGTATTACTACCTTTACAAATCTTATTACCTGACAAATAAAGATACACATGTATATATATACAAACATATTCATACGCAGAAAGCCAAAAGTAATAAGGTACAGTGTGCTATGGTTATGAAAAGGAAGAATTGATTATTTATAGCTGTGACAGATTATTTATTAAAACGTTACCATGTGGGACTTCCCTGGTGGCGCAGTGGTTGAGAGTCCGCCTGCCGATGCAGGGGACACGGGTTCGTGCCCTGGGCCGGGAAGATCCCACATGCTGCGGAGCGGCTGGGCCCGTGAGCCATGGCTGCTGGGCCGGGCATCTGGAGCCTGTGCTCTGCAACGGGAGAGGCCACAACAGTGAGAGGCCCATGTACCCCACCCCCCAGAGAAAAAAGTTACTGAAATATTAAATGTTTTAACAGCCACTTTATAGTGTATTTTTGGGATATCAGGTCAGAATCCTAGTCATAGTCTTCAGAGAGCCAGACGGCCAGGAGAAAGGAGCAGGGAACATCATCAAAGTTATTTGCCTTTATATCAGCTACTAATATGGTGCCTTAAGACAGAGAGTATGGGTCTTAAAATTGGAGATAATACTTCAAAAAGAAACTTAGAAGATGGCTATGTAGTCTTGAAGGGTGAATGTTTCTAAGATAGCCTTCTGAGAATCTATTGCTAGTAACATGGGAGTTAAGGCATGTTTTGGGTTTGAGAGACCAGAGAAGGACCATGACTATAATCAAACATCACAAACTAGAAGAGAAGAGAGGGGAAGAAAGAGGATGGAACACTTATCAGGCTGCCCATGGATCCCTGGGTAGGGGAAGGCCTGAGTGTTTACATAGCAGATACCCTCCTGCTCTGTCCTGTAATGTAGGTGCCTGAAATCTGGGGCCTAGAGCCTGGGGAATGACTGATATGATGACCTAAGTCGTAGTTTACTTAGAACAGTCTGTTTATGCCTGTTGCCCAGCATAATTATATATAGCCCTTTCACTGTCCAAAGTGAGTTTGAATGATAATATGGGCATCCTTCCAAGTGATACCACAGAGAAAGTTAAAGATGTGGCTAGAGTCTGGGTAGAAGGGCAGCCCTCATGATTTGCCAGAACTGAATCTTCATAGTGTTGCTTTTGTCTAATCCCATGGTAAAGTAAGACCATTAAGCCTTATCCGGACTGGGGGATATTCTGTGGTCAGTGTTGGGAAAGCAAGAGATACCCAAGGAGAGGCAAGAAAATTGTCCATTTCACAGACTCATCAACTGGTCCCCTGGAAAACCTGGGGAAGATATCAGCATTTTTCTGTGTGTTGGAACTACTGCTGTGAAAATCCTACTCACACCATAGATAGGGTTCCCATCTAATTAATAAGTGAAAATACAGCGGGATATTTATGTTTTCCTTTTACTTATTCCTCAGACCTTCCAGTGCCTAAATTAGGGGGCCAAAAGCAAAAGGTGATTGTAAAACATTGTGTCTTCCCAGCTTTGCTTTCTCAAAGCCTGGATTTACTGAGATCATGCCAAGGATGTTTGAGGATCGTGAAAACAGAGGGGAGCAAGTTAGCTGACACTAATAAAAAATCTGTGGGAGTAAAGAGGGTTCAGAGAAAAGTGGACTCCCAAACTGTTTGGTGGAAGCACCCTAAGGATATTTATCTGATAAACATTATAGAAAACTCCTGCATTGTGTGCATAGGGAGGCTGGGTTTCTATGAATTTCTGGATTTCTGAGGCACAGAAGTTGAGCTGTGTAGGAACGATGTAGTCAAGGCATTTAAACAGAAGCCACTGAGGACTGAGGACCACAGGAGCCCCTTTCTACCTTGGTGTGCCCAGTTTCAATGAACAGGGATCCCTGGATGGAGGGCACAGCACGTGAAGTTGGCTTTTTAGGATCAATCATATTTAGATACACAGGGAGGAGGGAACGCAGGGCACAAAAACCCAAAGCAGGAAATCTCATGATGTGAAAGAAAAATGGTCAAATATTTAAATTGTTTCACAAGTCCCTCATGATTGACTTATTCTTCAGACTTAACTGCTGATACTCTGCTCAACCACACCCATCCCTCAGCTTGGAATATTCCTTTTGTCCGTTCTCATTTCACCTGACTAACATCTATTGAATCTTACAGTCCAGATTATACATAATTTTCACAAAGTTTAACGTCCAGTGGCTTGGTAAAGCACTCTGTTGTTATACACTGTCATTGCACACTTGCGCAATATATTTGTGTTGTGCTTACCACAATTGTATTTAAATTTTTGAGTAATTAATTTTCTTAATATCTGTCTCTTGCTAGATTCTAATTTCCACTGGCTCAGAAACTGTGTCATCAATGAATCCTCAGTACCTAGTACAGGGTCTGGCTCAAAGTACGTGTTCAATAACTATGTCTTGGATGAATGAATTAATTAGGCTGAAACATGAGGTATGCTATAGGAGGTTCTGGGAGATTAGACTCGAGAGATAGGCTGGAATAAAATTTTGGAGTGTTCTGAATACAAGCCAGTGGAGTTTGGCCTTTTTCTAGGCCCTGAAGAACCTTTGAAAGTTTTCAGAGTACAGAGTGTCCTACCCACATTCAAACAGTTGGTCGGAAAGTTGCTCTTGGTAAACAGTTTCGAATTGTGCACAGAATACCCATGAGCTGTTGATAGTCATATGTTGATAAGGCAGGAAAACGGAGTGGAGGGAGAAAGGAAGGTATTGACTTTTATGGAATCATGTTTCTTTACCTCAAGCAACAGGTCCAGACCACCAGCAAAGTAAAAGGAAAAAAATGTCCCTAGAGAGTCTCTGTGAAAGAACTATTTTCTCTGAAGTTAGCTCTGTCTAAAACTGACAAATTTTGGCAAAATAGAAGTGACTTAGCAGTTGATTTCCTATAGTAGTGGTTCGGCTTTTAGTAGAGTGTATGGAGTAGAAGGTGACTCTGATCTTTCCAAGCAGGTAGCAGTGCTGCATCCTCAGTGCTACACAGCCTAGTCTCAGTTCTTTTGACCTTATCTGCTGGTGGCCGTCAGCATGCTTAATATCTTTGTTAATGAGGTCCTAACAGTACTCACCACGCATGAACTACTAGGATCTAATTATTGCAAGTATCCCATCCAGTGACTTTTTTGACAGTACTTAGTTGGTTCCGTAGACCCAGATTAAAGCAGGATAAGGGCCTGATTTTTCTAGTTCCAATAAAAGTCCAACTCTGAGTGTCATATCCTTTTACTCTCATGGTGTAAATGACCTCACTTCTTAGGGTTCAAAGAAATTGACAGAGAAATGTGGAGAGCAAAGGAAGGTGAGTTAGGCCCATTTGTCCAGAGCTACACATGCCTCAGCCACCCTCACGTCTTCTTGGAAACTGTCTCCAGGCCTTTAAAAGTTGCATAGAATAAAAAACAAAAACAAGAAGGAGTGGTAATAATTTAAATATGAAAAATAATAATAGCTATTACTAAGTGCTTATGCTGCAGCAGATGCTTTAAATACCTTTTGTAGATTTCTTATTTGATACTTACAATAATCCTTTGAGGTGGGTGCTGTCTCCATGTCATACATGAGGAAACTACAGCTCAGAGAAATGATTAGGCCTTGCTTGGAGCCAGACCTAGGCCTCTTTAGTTCATAACTCTGTGGATGGGCAGGAAGAAGAAAGGGTGGAGTGTGTGGCCCTTGATCCTCAATCATCTTTAGGGAAGATTGAGGATATGATTAAGAGAATAACTTTCTTTTGAGGTCACCAAATATAAATTAAACACTGAAAAGGAAAACTCAGCAAGAGTTACGAATCTATTATCAAGTGATACTGAGTATGAGATATGCTGTGGGCTGTAGTATTTGGATGGGTTGACAAGAGGGAACAAGGTGTCTGCTTCCCATGGGGGTGAGTTGGGATCAGAGAGAAGAGGAGGAATACATGAGAGAATAAATGTGTCCAGCTGAGATGGAAGGGACAGGCGTTGGGGGCGGGGGGCTGCAGTTGCTAAATAGGGGAATTGGGTGTTAGGTCATGGGACTTGGAATGTGAAGCTAAGGAATTTGGGATATATAAAGTAGTTAACCAGAGTTACTAAGATAATTTAAGCAAGGAAGTAACTGGTGAAAAAAATGTGTTTGGAAAAATAATTGGCAGCACAGGTTAAAGTGGGCAGAGGGACTTTAGGAAACAAGTGAGGTAGCTGCTACAACCAACCATGAACAAAAGGGAGAAGATTGGAAAAAGATGCACACAGAGGAAATGGAAAGGAAGGGATAGGTAGAGAGATGTTATGAATCTTTATTTAGCTTGAGAATTCTACCAGTACTATATAATTACTACCTTAAATTAAGAATACTAGGGAACTAAGTAATTTATGGCACAAATAGCACCTTTGAATTACTAGTAAACTTTTCAACTTGTTACTTTCTTTAACATAAATCATTATTTAACTTTTATAGCTACAGTGTACTAAAAAGTTTCTAGGTACTCTACAAATCATACAATTCCACATGATTGCTACTTGGATGGATTGCAAATTGGCCGAGCTTTTTGTTCTGCGTTTTGGGTTCTCTACTCTCAATCAAGAAACCTTTGAGAGAGGGAAATTTATCTGGAGGACTCATGTCTTCCACAATATAGAGGCTTATTATGATGTTAAAAAGAATCAAGGTCTAAGTGATCATCTAAAAATAAAACAATTTCATTTTCTGCTTAAATGATGATTTGTTGAGAATTATGCTGCTGTTACTTGAAGCTGGCACAAGCAGCTGTATCACCATTTGCATCGTTTCTTGTGCAAAACGCTAGGGATCAAATTCTGGTTTAAAGCTCAGCCTAGAGAAACACGTTTAGTTTATTAAATGTAAACAGAGGCCAAGTTATAGGGAAGCTGAAAGGAAAACAATAAGCTCAACTGGAACACATGCTGACTCCAGGAAGGATGAAAGGCTGCCTATGTTTCAGCAAATCTGGTCAGGGATGGCTTGGGAAGGGACAGTGTCTGGGTCACTTCAGAGTTCGCTTTTTCTGTTTATTTTTTAAGCAGTGCAAGTGCCGCTTCCTGTTTCGTACACTTCCTTGAAGTCCCTTTGAACTTTCACATGGCTTATATTCACTTACAAGGGTTCATTTACTCAACAAGAATTTTTGAGGCCACTGTTTGTAGAACCCTCTTAGGTGTAGGCATTGGAAGGGTTATGTGAGGAGTAGAAGAAACAGTTCCTGTGTATGGAAAACTCTAAGAAAGCAGGTTTCCAAAAAAAACTTTAAAAGAGAGAATCAAAAATAACATGGACCATGACATGAAGGCAAATAAGGATAAAAGAAACCAAAGCTGTGAACTGGGATCAGCTGCCTATACTAGCTGGGCCTTAAAATTATCATCTAAACACTAGAGAATCTTAAAACTCCCATGGTTATGTAAAATTTGCAATTTGGGTTAATGGTCAGTGTAGAAATTGTTTTAACAAATTTTTTTTTCTGAAGTCGGTGAAAATTCATGAGTTAGTATTATTTAGAGAAACTTTGAAGATTTTATACTGTTCATCTAAACAACCAAGTTTAGTTATTTTTTTTTCCTATTGCAACTGAAGTTCAGTAAATGAATGATATTGTTATATATATTATCTATATATGCTATAAACCCCACAGGACAGTATTATAACTTTGTTTTAAATAGTCCTGTATATTTTAAATAAGGTAAAAAAATACTCTATTATATTTACCCACGTATTTATAATTTACAGTGTTCTTCATTCATTCCTAAAGACCCAGTCTTCCTTTTGGTATCATTTCCCTTCAGCTTGATGAATTTCCATTAGCATTTTCTTTAGTGTAGTTCTGGTGGCAATGAATTGCTGTTTTTCATTCACCTAAAAGGTTATTTCATCTTCATTTTCACTTGATAATTCTTTTAGATATAGAATTTCAGGTTGACAGTTCTCTTTCTTCTATCAGTCATCTTGAATATTTGATATCTATAGGACTCTAATCCCAATCAAAATCCCAGCAAGTCATTTTGTGGATATCAACAACCTGATACTAAAGTTTATATGGAAAGGCAAAAGAACCAGAATACCCAGCACATATTGAAGGGGAAGAGCAAAGTCAGAACTGACCATGCCTGTCTTCACGACATACTGTAAAGCTACAGTAATCAAGATAGGGTGGTACTGTGAAAGAATAGACAAGTATATCAATGGAACAGAACAGAAGACACAGAAATAGACCCTGACATATAGAATCAACTGATCTCTGGCAAAGAGGCAAAGACAGTTCAATGGAGAAAGGGTAGTCGTCTCAACAAATGGTGCTAGAACAACTGGACGTACACATGCAAAAAAATGAATCTAGACACAGAACTTACCTTTTCCACAGGAATTAACTCAAAATGGATAGTAGACTTAAATGCAAAATGCAAGATTATAAAACTCCTAGAAGATAACATAGGAGAAACTCTAGGTGTCCTTAGGTCTGGCAGTGACCTATCTGATAATAGCAAAAGCATGATCCCTGAAAGAAAGAGTTGATAAGCTGGACATCATTAAAATAGGAAAATGTTTTGTCTGCAAAGACACTGTTAAGAGAATGAAAAGACAAACCAGAGACTGGAAGAAAATCTTTGCATCTTTGCAAAACATATATCTGATAAAGGACTGGTATCCAGAATACCCAAAGAGCTCTTAAAACTCAACAAGGAGAACACAAACAACCCACTTTAAAATGGGCAAAAGATCTGAGCAGACATCTTACAAAGAAGATATACATTTGACAGATATGCATATGAAGAAATGCTCAACATCATTGTTATTCGTTTCTGGTGGGAATGCAAATGGTACAGCCACTTTGGAAGACAGTTTGGTAGATTCTTGTAATACTAAACATACTCATAAGATGATCCAGCAGTTGTGCTCCTTAGCATTTACCCAAATGAGTTGAAAACTTACTTTCACACAAAAACCTGGATGTTTATAGCAACTTTACTCATAATTATCAAAACTTGGAAGCAACCAAGATGTCCTTCAATAGGTGAATAGGTAAACTGGTACATCAATCAAATGGAATATTAGTAAGCAATAAAAAGTGAGCTATTAAGCCATGAAACACATGGAAGAAACTTAAATGCATATTGCTAAGTAAAAGAAGCCAGTCTGAAAAGGTTACATACTGTATGATGTTCTGGAAAAGGCAAAAACTATAGAGACAGTAAAAAAGATCAGTGGTTGCAAACAGTTTAGAATGAGAGAGGGAGGGATGAATAGGTAGAGTACAGGAGAATTTTAGGGTATTAAAACTATTGTGTATGATACAGTAATGGTAGATACATGTCACTATACATTTATCAAAACCCATAGACTATAAAACACAAAGAATGAACCATGATGTAAGCTATGGACTTAAGTTAATAATGATGTCTCTATATTAGCTCATCAATTGCAACAAAAATGCTACATCAATGCAAGATGTTAATAATAGGGAAAACTGGAGGTGGGGGGTTTATAGAAACTCTGTACTTTCCACTCAGCTTTCTCTAATCCTAAAACTGCTCTAAAAAAAAAAAACCTAATACTGCTCTGAAAAATAAAGTCTAATGATAATAATAATAAAAAAAGAAATTGAAATATACCTAATAGGAATTACCAAGACAAAAAGAGAAAGAATATAAATCACAATATGAGGGGACCTTCAAGATGGTGGAGGAGTAAGACGTGGAGGTCCACTTCCTCACCAAAAATACATCAAAAATACATCTACACGTGGAACAAATCCTACAGAACACCTACTGCACACTGGCAGAAGAACTCAGACTTCCCAAAAGGCAAGAAAATCCTCACGTACCTGGGTAGGGCAAAAGAAAAAAGGAAAAACAGAGACAAAAGAATAGGGATGGGACTTGCACCTCTGGGAGGGAGCTGTGAAGGAGGAAAAGTTTCCACATACTAGGAAGGCCCTTCACTGGCAGAGATGGGGGTTGGGGGGTGGGGGAAACTTCAGAGACACAGAGGAGAGCGCAGCAACAGGGGTGCAGAGGGCAAAGTGGAGAGATTCCCACACAGAGTATCAGTGCTGACCGGCACTCACCAGCCTGAGAGGCTTGTCTGCTCACCCACCAGGGTGGGTGGGGGCTGGGAGCTGAGGCTCAGCCTTCAGAGGTCAGAACCCAGGGAGAGGACTGGGGTTGGCTGCGTGAACACAGCCTGAAGGAGGCTAGTGCACCACAGCTAGCTGGGAGGGAGTCTGGGAAAAAGTCTGGACCTGCCTAACAGGCAAGAGACCATTGTTTTGGGGTGCGTGAGGAGAGGGGATTCCTTCCCTGACTGCCCACAGAAGGCAGAGCACCACCCAAACGAACTCCAGAGATGGGCACGAGCTGCAGCTATCAGCTTGGACACCAGAGACAGGCATGACACCCTACCACCACTGCTGCAGCCACCAAGAATCCTGTGCGCAAGCAGAGGTCACTATCCACATGTGCCCCCACCCCCCACAAGCCTGTGCAGCCCGCCACTGCCAGGGTCCTGTGATCTGGGGACAACTTCCCTGGGAGAACACACAGCATGCCTCAGGCTGTTGCAAAGTCATGTTGGTCACTGCTGTTGCAGGCTTGCCCCGCATTCCAATTATAACTACCATACCCCTCCCTCCCCCCCGGCATGAGTGAGCCAGAGCCCCCTAAACAGCCGCTGCTTTAACCTCATCCTGTCTGAGCAGGAACAGATGCCTGAGGGCAACCTACATGCAGAGGTGGGGCCAAAGGCAAAGCTGAACCCCAAGAGCTGTGTGAACAAGGAAGAGAAAGGGAATTTTCCCTGTGCAGCCTCAGGAGCAGTGGATTGAATCCCAACAGTCAACTTGAGGTACCACGCATCTGTGAAATACCTGATTAAACAACAAGTCAACCCAAAATTGAGGAGGTGGACTTTGGGAGCAACTGTAGACTTGGGACTGACTGGTCTGCGACTGACTGGTTTCTGATTTTTATATTTATCTTAGTATAGTTTTTAGTGCTTGTTATCACTGGTGGATTTGTTTATTGGTTTGGTTGATCTCTCCCTTTTTTATTATTACTTTTTTATTTTAATTATTTTTTTTTGTTGTTATTATTATTTTCTTTCTCCTTATCTCTCTTTTCTTCTGAGCCATGTGGCTGACACGTTCTTGCTGCTCCAGCCTTGTGTCAGGCATGAGCCTCTGAGGTGGGAGAGCCGAGTTCAGGATATTGGACCACCAGAGACCTCTCAGCCCCATGTAGTATCAATTGGCGAGACTTCCCCTAGATATCTCCGTCTCAATGCTAAGACCCAGCTCCACCCAAAGCCAGCAAGCTCCAGTGCTGGACGCCCCATGCCAAACAACTAGCAAGACAGGAACACAACACCACCCATTAGCAGAGAGGCTGTCTAAAATCATAATAAGTTCACAGACACCCCAAAAACACCACAGGATGAGATCCTGCACACCAGAAAGACATGATCCAGCTCCATCCACAAAAACACAAGCCCCAGTGCCCTCCACCAAGAAGCCTAAAAACCCACTAAACCAACCTTACCCACTGAGGGCAGACACCAAAAGCAATGGAAACTACGAACCTGCAGCCTGCGAAAAGGAGACCCCAAATACAGTAAGTTAAGCAAAATGAGAAGATGGAGAAATACGCAGCAGATGAAGGAAAAAGGTAAAAACCCACCAGACCAAACAAATGAAGAGGAAATAGGCAGTCTACCTAAAAAAGAATTCAGAGTAATGATAGTAAAGATGATCCAAAATCTTGGGAAAAGAATGGGGAAAATACAAGAAATAAAAAGGACCTAGAAGAACTAAAGAGCAAACAAACAATCATGAACAACACAATAAGTGAAATTAAAAATTCTCTAGAAGGAATCAATAGCAGAATAACTGAAGAAGAACGGATATGTGACCTGGAAGATAAGATAGTGGAAATAACTACCACAGAGGAGAATAAAGATAAAAGAATGAAAAGAATTGAGGACAGTCTCAGAGACGTCTGGGACAATATTAGATGCACCAACATTTGAATTATAGGGGTCCCAGTAGAAGAGAAAAAGAAAGGGTCTGAGAAATTTGAAGAGATTATAGTTGAAATCTTCCCTAACATGGGAAAGGAAAGAATCAAGTCCAGGATGTGCAGAGAGTCCCATAAAGGATAAATCCAAGGAGAAACACGTCAAGACTCATATTAATCAAGCTATCAAAAATTAAATACAAAGAAAAAATATTAAATGCAGCAAGGGAAAAGCAAAAAATAACATACAAGGGAATCCCCATAAGAATAACAGCTGACCTTTCAGCAGAAACTCTGCAAGCCAGAAGGGAGTGGCGGGACATATTTAAAGTGATGAAAGGGAAAAACCTACAACCAAGATTACTCTACCAGCAAGGATCTCATTCAGATTTGATGGAGAAATTAAAACTTTTACAGATAAGCAAAAGCTAAGAGAATTCAACACTACCAAACCAGCTCTACAACAAACGCTAAAGGACCTCTCTAGGCAGGAAACACAAAAGAAGGAGAAGACCTACAAAAACAAAAACAAAACAAGAAAATGGTAAAAGGAACATACATGTCGATAATTACCTTAAATGAAAGTGGATTAAATGCTCCAACCAAAAGACATACACTGGCTGAATGGACAAAAAAACAAGACTCATATACATGCTGTGTACAGGAGACCCACTTCAGACGTATGGACACATACAGACTGAAAGTGAGGGGATGGAAAAAGATATTCCATGCAAATGGGAATCAAGAGAAAGCTGGAGTAGCAATTCTCATATCAGACAAAATAGACTTTAAATGAAGACTATTACAAGGGACAAAGAAGGACACTACATAATGATCAAGGGATCAATCCAACAAAAAGATATAACAATTGTAAATATTTATGAACCCAACGTAGAAGCACCTCAATACATAAGTCAAATGATAACAGCAATAAAAGGGGAAATCAACAGTAATACAATCATACTAGGGGACTCTAACACCCTACTTTTACCAATGGATAGAGCATCCAAAATGAAAATAAATAATGATACAAAAGCTTTAAATGACACATTAAACAAGATGGACTTAATTGATATATATAGGACATTCCATCCAAAAACAACAGAATACACTTTCTTCTCAAGTGCTCATGAAACATTCTCGTGGATAGATCAAATCTTGGGTCACAAATCAAGCCTGGTAAATTTAAGAAAATTGAAATTGTATCAAATATCTTTTCCGACCACAACGCTATGAGACTAGACATCAATTACAGGAAAAAAACTGTAAAAAATACAAACAATTGGAGGCTAAACAATATGCTAGTAAATAACCAAGAGATCACACAGGAAATCAGAAAATACCTATAAAACATGACAGTGAAAACATGATGACCCAAAACCTATGGGGTGCAGCAAAAGCAGTTCTAAGCAGGAAATTTATAGCAGTACAATCCTACCTCAAGAAACAAGAAAAATCTCAAAGAAACAACCTAACCTTACACCTAAAGCAATTAAAGAAAGAAGAAGAAAAACTCCCAAGGTCGCAGAAGGAAAGAAATCAGAAAGATCAGATCAGAAATAAATGAAACAGAAATGAAGGAAATAGTAGCAAAGATCAATAAAACTAAAAGCTGATTCTTTGAGAAGATAAACAAAACTGATAAACCATTAGCCAGACTCATCAAGAAAAAAAGGGAGAAGACTCAAATCAATAGAATTAGAAATGAAAAAGGAGAAATAACAACTGACTGCAGAAATACAAAGGATCATGAGAGATTACTACAAGCAACTCTGTGCCAATAAAATGGACAACCTGGAAGAAATGGACACATTCTTAGAAAAGCACAACGTTCTGAGACTGAACCGGCAAGAAATAGAAAATATAAGCAGACCAATCACAAGCACTGAAATTGTGACTGTGATTAAAAATCTTCCAACAAACAAAAGCCCAGGACCTGATGGCTTCACAGGCAAAGTCTATCAAATATTTAGAGAAGAGCTAACACCTATCCTTCTCACACTCTTCGAAAATATAGCAGAGGGAGGAACACTCCCAAAACTCATTCTACAAGGCTACCATCACCTTGATACCAAAACCAGACAAAGCTGTGACAAGAAAAGAAAACTAAAGACCAATATCACTGATGAAATGGATGCAAAAATCCTCAACACAGTACTAGCAAAGAGAATCCAACAGCACATTAAAAGGATCATACACCATGATCAAGTGAGGTTTATCCCAGGAATGCAAGGGCTCTTCAAAATATGCAAATCAATCAGTGTGTGATACACCATATTAACAAACTGAAAGATAAAAACCATATGATCATCTCAATAGATGCAGAAAAAGCTTTCAGCAAAATTCAACACCCATTTATTAAAAACTCTCCAGAAAGTAGACATAAAGGGAAATTACCTCCACATAATAAAGGTCATATATGACAACCCCACAGCCAACATTGTTCTCAGTGGTGAAAAACTGAAACCATTTCCTCTAAAATCAGGAACAAGACAAGGTTGCCCCACTCACCATTATTATTCAACGTAGTTTTGGACATTCTGGCCACAGGAATCAGAGAAGAAAAAGAAATAAAAGGAATTCAAATCAGAAAAGAAGTAAAGCTGTCACTGTTTGCAGATGACATGATACTATACCTAGAGAATCCTAAGGATGCTACCAGGAAACTACAAAAGCTAATCAATGATTTGATAAAGTAGCAAGATACAGAATCAATGCACAGAAGTCTCTTGCATTCCTATACACTAATGATGAAAAATCTGAAAGAGAAATTAAGGAAACACTCCCATTTACCACTGCAACAAAAAGAATAAGCTTGTACTTTGCGGCTGTGAGGATCTTTTCCTCCACACTATTCACGGTGAAGAGTCTCAGCACGCGGACGTTGTTCTGCTGGCCGATGCGGTGGATGTGGTCTTGTGCTAGCAGGTCCTAAGGAGGATTCCAGTCGCTGTCAAAAATGACCATGGTATCAGCTGCCGGGAGATTTAAGCCCAGGCCTCCAGCTCTTGTGCTCAGCAAGAAAATGAAATACCGGGACAGAGGTTGATTGAATTTCTTCAGCAAAGCAGCATGATCTTCAGAATTGGTGGTGCCATCAAGGCGCAGGTAAAGGAAGTTCCGAAAAGCAAAATAATCCTCCATGATGGTCATGAGAGACGTCATCTGGCAGAAAAGCAGGACGCGGTGATCAGTCGTTCTCAATGTTGGTAGGATACGATCAAGTAGGTCAAACTTCCTGAGGCCCGATGCAGCTCAGACCCATTGATGACCCCATTTGAAAAGCCCAGGTGTTCAGCAAAGGATTCCTCAATGTGCTGAAACATATATGCATGATTGCAGACTTTTCTCAACTGCATGATAGCGTTCATAAATGTCTTAGCACCTCCTTTCCCCTTCTTATCTTTCTCCGAACTATCTGTGAGAAGGATCCCTTTGACTTGCATATGGCGATACAGAATCTTCTGCAGAGCTGACATGTCACACTTGATCACATATTCAACTTTTTCTGGAAGCTGGGATTCAACTTCTTTCTTCAGTCTCCTCAGTAAAAATGGTCTCAACACCTTATGCAGATGCCTGATGATCAATATAGTTTCTTCTTCATTTAAGTCCACTCTCTCTCCAGTCATGGCAAATGGAGCATTAAACCACTGCTCAAACACGCTGCAGCTCTTAAAAATTGTAGGAAGGAGGAAGTTGAGGAGGGCCCAGAGTTCCGGGAACTTATTCTGCAGGGGGATCCCAGTCAAGAGGATCCTTCTGGGGGCCACATAGTGAGTGTTCAGGACCTGAGTCAGCTTGCAGTGGTGATTCTTCATTTGGTGGCCTTCGTCCACTATCATGTATTTCCACCGAGTCTTTGCAAGAATGTGCTTGTCTTTAAAATGTACTCATAAGTAGTCAGGAGGGCATTGAATTTGCCACTCCGTAACTGGGGACAAGGGAGCGACGCATGGCGGGGTGCCCTTGTAAGGAATTTTCACCACAGAAGGAGCCTTTGTCAAATTCATACGTCCAGTTAGAGTCGAAAGGGGGACAATGATGAGATAGGGGCCATTGAGTCTTTTGTGATCCATCAGATAAGTGATGAGTGCAATGGTCTGTATTGTCTTTCCCAGCCCCATTTCATCGGCAAAGATTCTGTTCAAATTGTTATCATACAGAGAAACCATCCATTCCAGGCCCTGGAGCTGATAATGCTTCAGGGTCCCATTGAAGAGGAGGGCCGACTGTTTCTCCACCCTTTCAGAGATGGCATGGGCCACGGTGAAGTAGGACTGGGAGCCCCTGGCACTGTATTGCATGCTGTGCTCATCGTCCACGTAGCAGACATTAGTATTAAAGAAAAAAAGAACTAGACAGGTAGCCCTCATGAACATATACACAGATGAGTTCCTAAAAATTGAATCCAGTTATATATTAAAAGGGTAATACAACATGATCAAGTGAGGTTTATTCAAGGAATGCAAGGTTGATTTAACATTCAAAAATAAATGTTAATATAAAAAGGGGGAAATTCGTATGCTACTTCAATAAATGAAGAGTGAACACTATACAAAATTTAACCCTTACTCATGATTTTAAAATAACTTTAAAACTGGAACAGTAGGGAACTACTTCAGTCTTAAAAAAAGGCATCTATGGAAAAACTTGTGGCTAATATTATATTTAATCATTAAATATTAAATGCTTTTCCCTTAAAATCAGGAACAATATGAATATGTCTACTCTTACTACTTGTTTCAACATTGTATTGGAGGTTTTAGCTGTTACAATAAGGCAAGATTTTTTTTTAAATTGGAGTATAGCTGATAATGTTATGTTAGTTTCTGTTGCATAGCAGTGAGTCAGTTATACATATACATATGTCCACTCTTTTTTAGATTCTATTCCCATACAAGGCAATTTCAAAAAAGGCATAAACTTAGGAATGGAAGAAGTAAAACTGTTGTGTTTTTTTTGGACAACATGACTGTTTATGTAGAAAATTCTTAGAAATCGATAAAACAGTTATTAAAAGTAATAAATGAAGTTATCAAGTTTGTAGGATAAAAGTTAACTGCATTTTTATATACTGACATCAAACAATTGGAAACAATTAGAAAATGAGATTATTGAAGTTGAATTAATTATTCATTATTAAAGAAATGTAATAACATTCATTTATGACCTTACACTAAAACTCACAAAATATTGCTTAGAGAAATTATAGATACTCTAACTAAATGGAACAATGTACCATGCTCATGGACTGGAAAACTTCATATTGTTAAAATATCAATTCTTCCAACATTGATCTTTAAATTCTATGCAATTCCAACAAAATATAGCAAGAGTTTTTGGAAATTGATAAGCTAATTCTAAAATTTATATGAAAATTTAAATGACCTAGAATAGTCAAAATAATTTTTTAAGGGCGAATTTGGAGATCTTATATTTTCTGATTTAAAGATATGCTGTAAACTACAGCAATTAAGACATTGGAGTATTGTCAAGAGGATAGGCACATAGATCAATGAAACAGTAGAAAGCACAGGAATAGTCCACAAATACATGGTCAATTGATTTTCAACAAAAATGTCAAGACAATTCAATGGGGGAAAAGTCTTTTCAAACAAATGATGCTGAATCAATTAGAAAGATATATTTTTAAATAGGAACATTATTAGCCATTACTTCATGTCATACACAGTAATTAACTTTAAAGGCATAATAAATCTAAATATAAATCTAGTGCTGTAAAACTATTTAAAAAGTAGAAAATATTCATGAAAAATGAAAAAAATGGTAAATTGGACCTTATAAAAATTCAGAACTTTTACTCTTCAAAAGATATCCATTAAGAAAATGAGAAGACAAGACATAGAATGGGGGAAAACATTCCAATATGTATATTTGACAAGACTTGTATCCCGAAGAAGAACAATTACAACTCAGTTACAAGAAGATAAGCAACCCAATAGAAAATTTGACAAACTACTTGAATATTGACTTCACAAAATAAGATATACAAATTGCCAGTTTGTATATCTCTCATATCCTGGTGATGGAAACGTAAAATTGCAAATCACTTTGGAGAAACTGTAGGTCTCTCCACAAGTTAAATGTGCATATAGTGTTTAACCCAGCCATTCAGATCTTAGGTATTTATATCAAAGAGAAATGAAAATATATATCCACTCAAAGACAGCTGCTTGATATCCCTGTGTCTCAAGTCACAACTGTGCCTTTCTATCACAGGGCTATGAAGACATGTTTGTTGTTCTCTTAGTCATTGTTCCTGGGCTCAAGTTCCTGACTCCCTTCTGAAAATGGTCTCATTTTATAGCCAACATTGTGTTTGTTTAAAGGTCTTTAATAAATATGAGTGCAGGACCTATGGCCTGAGCATAGAGATGATGAACAGGGCAGTTTAGGCATGGGGGCTGGATTTAGGTATAGACCTATTCAGTATAGGTATTAGATGGTAGTGGAGTACAGTGCTAGAGCATTGGAGTTGGTCAGACTTGAATTTGAATATTCCTCAATGTTTTTGTCTGTCGACTGGGCTTTTGTGTGGATCAAATGAGATTAAAAGTGTTTTGCATAATGCCTGGCCTCCAAGTTCTCAAGAAATCATGACTCTTCTTCTCTGATTGCTGTGGCTAAAACGTCCAAAACTATGTTGAGTATTAGTGGTGAGAGTGGGCCACCTTGGTTTGTTCCTTATTTTAGAGGAAATGGTTTCAGTTTTTCACCATTGAGAATGATGTTGGCTGTGAGTTTGTCATATATGGCCTTTATTTTGTTGAGTTAAGTTCCCTCTATGGCTACTTTCTGGAGAGTTTTTATCATAAATGGGGGTTGAATTTTGTCAAAAGCTTTTCCTGCATCTATTGAGATGATCATATGGTTTTTCTCCTTCAGTTTGTTAATATGGTGTATCACATTGATTGATTTGCTTATATTGAAGAATCCTTGCATCCCTGGGAGAAACCCCACTGGATCATGGTATATGATCTGGTGAATGTGCTGTTGGATTCTGTTTGCTAGTATTTTGTTGAGGATTTTTGCATCTATGTTCATCAGTGATATTGGCCTGTAGTTTTCTTTCTTTGTGACATCTTTGTCTGGTTTTGGTATCAGGGTGATGGTGGCCTCATAGAATGAGTTTTGGGAGTGTTCCTCCCTCTGCTATATTTTTGAAGAGTTTGAGAAGGACAGGTGTTAGCTCTTCTCTAAATGTTTGATAGACTTCGCCTGTGAAGCCATCTGGTCCTGGGCTTTTGTTTGTTGGAAGATTTTTAATCACAGTTTTAATTTCAGTGCTTGTGATTGGTTTGTTTGTATTTTCTATTTCTTGCTGGTTCAGGCTCAGAAGGTTGTGTTTTTCTAAGAATGTGTCCATTTCTTCCAGATTGTCCATTTTATTGACATATAGTTGCTTGTAGTAATCTCTCATGATCCTTTGTATTTCTGCAGTGTCAATTGTTACTTCTTTTTCTTTTCTATTTCTACTGATTTGAGTCTTCTCCCTTTTTTTCGTGATGAGTCAGGCTAATGGTTTATCAATTTTGTTTACCTTATCAAAGAACCAGCTTTTAGTTTTATTGATCTTTGCTATCATTTCCTTCATTTCTGTTTCATTCATTTCTTATCTGATCTTTCTGATTTCTTTCCTTCTGCAAACTTCAGGGTTTTTTGCTCTTCCTTCTTTAATTGCTTTAGTTGTAAGGTTAGGTTGTTTCTTTGAGGTGTTTCTTGAGGTAGGATTGTATTGCTATAAATTCCCCTCTTAGAACTGCTTTTGCTGAATCCCATAGGTGTTGGGTCATGGTGTTTTCATTGTCATGTGTTTCTAGGTATTTTTTGATTTCCTCTTTGATTTCTTCAGTGCTGTTTTGGTTATTTAGTAGTGTATTGTTTAGCCTCCATATGTTTGCATTTTTTACAGTTTTTTTCCTGTAATTGATATCTAGTCTCATAGCGTTGTGGTCGGGAAAGGTACATGATACAAGTTCAATTTTCTTAAATTTACCAAGGTGACTCAAGGTGATTTGTGACTCAAGATATGATCTATCCTGGAGAATGTTCCATGAGCACTTGAGAAAAAAGTGTATTCTGTTGTTTTGGGATGGAATGTCCTATAAATATCAATTAAGTCCATCTTGTTTAAGATGTTTAAATGTTTATCATTTAAAGCTTGTGTTTCCTTATTTATTTTCATTCTGGTTGATCTGTCCATTGGTAAAAGTGGGGTGTTAATGTCCCCTACTATTATTGTGTTACTTTCGATTTCCCGTTTCATGGCTGTTAGCATTTGCCTTATGTATGGAGGTGCTCCTATGTTGGGTGCATAAATATTTACAATTGTTATATCTTCTTCTTGGATTGATCCCTTGATCATTATGTAGTGTCCTTCTTTGTCTCTTGTAATAGTCTTTATTTTAAAATCTATTTTGTCTGATATGAGAATTGCTACTCCAGCTTTCTTTTGTTTTCCATTTGTGTGGAATATGTTTTTCCATCCCCTCACTTTCAGTCTGTATGTGTCCCTAGGTCTGAAGTGGGTCTCTTGTAGACAACATATTTATGGGTCCTGGTTTTTGTATTCAGTCTACCTGTCTGTGTCTTTTGGTTGGAGCATTTAATCCATTTACATTTAAGGTAATTATCTGTATGTATCTTCCTATTACCACTTTCTTAATTGTTTGGGGTTTGTTTTTGTAGGTCTTAATTTTATTTATTTATTTATTTATTTATTTTTGGCTGTGTTGGGTCTTCGTTTCTTTGCGAGGGCTTTCTCTAGTTGCAGCAAGTGGGGGCCACTCTTCATCGCTGTGCGTGGGCCTCTCAATATTGCAGCCTCTCTTATTGCAGAGCACAGGTTCCAGACACGCAGGCTCAGTAATTGTGTCTCATGGGCCTAGTTGCTCCACAGCATGTGGGATCTTCCCACACCAGGGCCTGAACCCGTGTCCCCTGCATTGGCAGGCAGATTGTCAACCACTGTGCCACCAGGGAAGCCCCTGTTTTTGTAGGTCTTTTTTTCTCTTGTGTTTCCTGCCTAGAGAAGTTCTTTTAGCATTTGTTGTAAAGCTGGTTTGGTGGTGCTGAATTCTCTTAGCTTTTGCTTGTCCGTAAAGGTTTTAATTTTTCTGTCGAATCTGAATGAGATCCTTGTGTCTTGGCATGTTTCTCCTTGGATTTATCCTGTATGGGACTCTCTGCGCTTCCTGGACTTGATTGACTATTTCCTTTTCCATATTAGGGAATTTTCAACTAGTGGAAATGTGGTAGTTATTTCCACTATTTTATCTTCCAGGTCATTATCCATTCTTCTCCCTCAGTCATTCTGCTACTGATTCCTTCTAGAGAATTTTTAATTTTACTTTTTGTGTTCATCATTGTTTTCTATTTAGTTCTTCTAGGTCCTTGTTAAACGTTTCTTTTATTTTCTCCATTCTATTTCCAAGATTTTGGATCATCTTTACTATCATTACTCTGAATTCTTTTTCAGGTAGACTGCCTATTTCCTCTTCATTTGTTTGGTCTGGTGGGTTTTTACCTTGCTCCTTCATCTGCTGTTAATTTCTCTGTCTTCTCATTTTGCTTAACTTATTGTGTTTTGGGTCTCCTTTTCACAGGCTGCAGGTTTGTAGTTCCCGTTGCTTTTGGTGTCTGCCCTCAGTGTGTAATGTTGGTTCATTGTGTTGTGTAGGCTTCCTGATGGAGGGGACTGGTGCCTGTGTTCTGGTGGATGAGGCGGGATCTTGTCTTTCTGGTGTGCAGAACTGCATCTGGTGGTATGTTTTGGGGTGTCTGTGAACTTACTATGATTTTAGGCAGCCTCTCTGCTAATGGGTGGGGTTGTGTTCCTGTCTTGCTAGTTGTTTGGTATGGGGTGTCCAGCACTGGAGTTTGCTGGTCATTGAGTGGAGCTGGGTCTTAACGTTGAGACAGAGATCTCTGGGAGAGCTCTCGCCTATTGATATTTCATTGGGCTGGCTGGTCTCTGATGGTCCAGTGTCCTGAACGTGGCTCTCCCACCTCAGAGGCTCATGCCTGACACCTGGCTGGAGCACCAAGACCCTGTCGGCCCCATGGCTAACTCTGCTGGACCTCAGGGTCTCCTGAACATATCCATGGTCAGTAGCACAAGATGACATCAGGAACTGAATTGGCCAGCACTTTTCATCTTAGAGTTCCCATCCTCCAGAACTGGTCTTCCTAAGCCGGGCCACCTGCAGCAGTAACTTCTTCCAGCCCCTCTTCCTTAAAGCAACCTTCCAGATTTAAATATACCCACTAATTCAGCTTTTTTATACATAAAATCATATCATAAACATTTTTATTATTTCTACATACCATTTTAAATGCCGTTTTTAATGGTTGCACACTGTACTGTTAGGTGCTTGCTATAATTTACTAAAGCAATCTTGCTTTATAAGAAGCTTGTTATTTCTAAATTATGTCATTTTAAATTAAGTATTTTAACTGAGTACCTAAGCTACAGAAATGTAGCAGTCCTAGGTTTTGCACAATAATGCAAAATCCACAGTATCATTATTTTGGTGTGACAGACTACAGTGACTCCAAAGTGTAACTAAAAAGTTAACACTTTTCGGTTGCAGATAACAGAGAAAAGAGAACATTGGACAAATGATTAGACAAATTAACTTCTCCTTTATAGATTCCGATTTATGGGTTTCCCTGGTGGCTCAGTGGTTGAGAGTCCGCCTGCTGATGCAAGGGACGTGGGTTCGTGCCCCGGTCCGGGAAGATCCCACATGCCGCGGAGCGGCTGGACCCGTGAGCCATGGCCGCTGAGCCTGCGCGTCCAGAGCCTGTGCTCCGCAACGGGAGAGGCCACAACAGTGAGAGGCCCGCGTACCGAAAAAAAAAAAAAAAAAAGATTCCGATTTATGTCCACTTCTGTGTTCCATGGAAAATTTTTCTGTTGTTAAAAAGAGAAATGTTACTGGAGGTGAGTTTTAATGTTCAAGTTTGACTTTTTGCTATTCCTGAAACACAAAATAATTTCTTTGATTCTATTTTCATTGTGTCTCTCTAGAATAAAATCTAGATATATATATCTGTGTAGATGTTTGAGTCAAATATGCACAGAGGAAGCAGTTTTTAATAATATGTGTATGTCTTAAGGTGTTGGCTTTACATGTGATTTGAGTAACCTGAAATCCACATTATATATATATATATGATTTTGCATACTAATGTGCTAAGGTGATGAAATTTTCATCCATTTATTTTGGTTAAGATATTGACTTAGACAAATAAAAGCACTTCTTCCCCAAAAGAAAAGAAAAAACTGTTACAAAACATAAAAAATATATTAAGAGGCAAAATGCACCACATTTTTGAATTATTTATTTTAACCTTAGCATCGTTGATTTATTCTGATCCCTTCCAGAAGCAGGACCTGAAGAAATCGAACTGGCTGAAGGCAGGGTGGGGTGGGGGTCACGGGTTCAACATTAGAATTTGACTGAAGGAAAGTAGTCAAGGAAGAGGTATTCTAGTATTCAGGATAAGTGAGATGTAGATCTGCTTGTTTAGTTCATTGTGGCCTAAAAATAAAAATAGTTAACGTTGTTAATTATACTATTAGTTGCAAATTTATTGCACATTGCCAGGAGTCTTATTTCATGGTTCTTGTATAGTGAGAAATCTTCTTAAGCATTCCTTTTGAGAGCTGAACAGTGCACTTTGGTCTTGGGGGAAATCTCATACAGTATGTGGCTTTGGATCAAAAATACATATTCAAAGTTAGTATCGTTATGGTGGATTCATTACATCATAGATTTGATTTTGGTACACCAGATTTTCCCAAATTTATAATTAACTTTATCCTTTTGTTTGTCTCAAAGTTTATGTGGAAGGTCTATACTTAGAAGCATCATATAACCCTGCAAATAAGTGTGGCATGTAAAACACAAGAAATAACCAAGTCATCTCTGTAGAACAAAGATATATACCACTGTGTCCAGGATCTTTTGTTAGCACATCAAGAACATTTTAAATCAAGTTTTCTCATGTCAGGCTGTCTAGTAGCTTTCATGCAAAAATTATTTTTAGCAGAATGAAGAACAGCCTGTATCAAATGAAGTCTTAATTTGTAGTATAATGCTTGGAAAACTGAGGTAGATCTAAGATCTCATTTCACCAGAACTGAGTGTAACAGACAGGTTCAAAGGTGGTAATGTCATATATTGTCCAAAAGAAGAACCAATCAGAACTTTTGCTCCTCCTTATTTGTTCTCTTTTTATGAATAATTTTTCTGATTATAAAGATATCACATAGTCATTGTAGAAAATTCAGAATATATAGGAAAAATATGGAGAAGAAAATCAAAATCAACTACAATGCCTCCAAAAAGGCACAGCTGGGTCCTTGGCATGGTCAATGCAATACCACACTCCCCCTGGAAAAACTGGTTAGTTTAGGAGTAAGTATATGACTTAAGATCAGTAAATTAGGTCCAATAAGACTCAGTCTTCATTTTTATCCCTGAAACTATTAAGGGAGTTTAGAACTGCCAGGATTACCATGTAGGGTCACTAAGGGGAGCTGAACTGAGTGATGGATAGAAAAGGCCTAAGTCCTGTGACATGATTTTAAGCCCCAAATCTAGCCATACAAGAAGCCAACAACTCCTGGACTTCTCAATCATGTAAGTCAGTAAGTTTCACCTTTTTTTTCCCTCTATAAGTTAAAGGTGAGTGTTTGTCACTTGCATCTAAGAGGCTTCTGGTTTATAAGCCCATTGAGTAAACTCCCAAGCTACGGAGCTACCACAAATAATAAAACAATCACAATTCTTTATTAAACAATTCTGTGTAATTAGCACTTTGCTGAGAAACATAAAAAAAAAAAAGAAAGAAAAGAGGTAATTCTTACCTGTCCAAAACTATAGTTAGATCTCACTTCTATTGTCTCTATCAATTTATTGACTCCTTGAGTGATGGGGTGTCAAATATGGAATGAAGGTTAGAGATTCTCTCATCCAAGGGTGTCATATAGGTGGCTCTAGTGCTGCAGCACCCCCCTCTCTTGTCCAGGGAAGACATTGCTAATTGCTCATGGCACTCAGTCGACTGAACTTAGATTTGGCCTTAGGGCTATTGTCAGCATAGCATTACAGAAAGTCACAACAATTAACTGAAGTCAGTTCTCAAGACAGACCTATTTACTACCACTGCTGAGTCCATTCCCCTCATTTTAAAGATGGGAAAACAGAGTACCTGGGGGGTTAAGTGACTAGTTCATGATCATCCAGGTAGTGACAGTAAGCTGTTTTTCTGGTTATCACTAACATCTTCCAGGTAGCTAAAATCATCATCTGTAAAAATTACTCAGTGGTTACCTATAGTATTGATTGCACTTTATTGATTTAGACAAATAATGTGACATGCCTTATATTTCCCATTTTAAAACAGTTCACACCTGTTATAAGTTGTATCAGTCAGTTATTGCTAACAGATAATTACAAAAATCTCTGACACATATACAGCAAAAACCATTAATTTTCACATGGCTTTGGCATGGGTTGGTGGCTCTGCTGATCTCTGCTGGGCTCAGTTGAAGAGGATTAAGCTGCAGGTTGTGTTTGCTCCACATGTCTCATCCTTCTTGGACCAGTGGGCTAACCATGATATGTTCTTTTAACAGTGGGGGCAATCTAACCACAAACGACGTTTTCATGTCCTAGCTTACTGGCTGGCTGTTAATATCTCAATGGCTAAAGCAAATTACATGGTTAAGCCCAAAGGAAGTAGAGATGTACACATTCTTCTGTAGCAGGAGCTATAAAATTACATGGCAAAGTGTTTGGACATAGGGAAGAGTGAAAAATTGGAGTCCAAAATGCAATGTATCATATAAATCAGGAAGGAGATTTATAGGATACCATAAAAATATATAAATGGTTTAATCAAGTTGGGGGTAGGGTTTTCATTACCAAGGCTTTCTTTAGGGAAGCCATATTTGGTTACCAGGTAAAGAGGTAAAGAAGCTTCCCTGCAGAGGTAACAGCTTGCATAAATATTCTCTGTTGGAACAGAGAGAAGGTCAGAGTGTCAGAAGCATTGAAGGCATAGGGTAAAATAGCGAGAGATGAGATTGGAGAAGTGGATAGGGACAGACCATTTGAATAGTCCTGGTAGTTCTATCATCCTATGAAAAGTGGAATGTCATTGATTGGTATTAAGTAGAGAAGTGACATATGTAATTTGCATTTGGAAAAGATCACTGACTACAGCGCAGAGAATCAATTGTAGGGAGCAAAAGGGAATTAAGAGCAGATAGTAGACAGATCCATTATTGTAGGAGAGACCTGTATTTGATTCTACTTTCAAGTAGGGTGGTAGGAGTGAGGACAGAGGGAGATGAACACAATAGTTTGAGGGTAGAATCAACAGGACTTAGCTTCTTATACTAACATCCCTCTTGCTCTGCTTCAGCTTCACTTACTTTCTTTCAATCCCTGTACTCACCAGGCACCCGTCTACCACAGGGTCTTTGTTATACCATTTGTTATACCTAGTATGCTCATTTCTCCACTCTGCCTAGTTTAACTCTTAATCATCCTTCAGATTTAAGTTCCAACATCAATTCCTCAGGGAAGAATGAGCTAATCTTTCAAAAAATATTATGATGGATTCTCACAGAATGATATGGCTCTTTTACATAATACTTGATGTAGTAGAAATTTCACATTTGTTTTATGATTATTTGATTAGGGTTTATATCTCTCCACTAAGCCTTGAACTACATAAAGAAAAATGTTTTATTTGGTTTTATTTATCATGATGTTCCCAATTCTGAGCTCATTGTCTGTGTATGCAGTAACTACTTAATATATGTGATTTGAATGAATGCTTCTGAATGGAATATTTGGTCACATACTGGTTATATAAATGTTTACGTTGATCAGTTATTATAGGTGACAATATTTTTGAAGTTAATTTCAGGCTAGTAACAATCAAGATGAAACCAAAAAAAGCTGAAAATTGAAATCAGGAAGTAATTTTCAGAGAGAGAAGAATAAAATAACGAATTTAAGCAGAAACTGAATATGCTACTCTATAAAAGCCTTGATGCCTGCAGCAAGGGCACCTCTGTGACCTGATGAATATGATCAATACCCTCCAAAGATTGAAGATTAAAAGTAAGCCACTGAGTTTCAATGAGAATCATATTAAAATTCATAGTGCTGCTAAGTGACAAGAAGTCTTTTAGAGCAGAACCCAGGTAAAATTTACATTTGCTCTGGGGCATCATCTTGGTGTCATGTTTCCTCTACACAGTCAGTGAACAGAGGCCCCAAAGCCCTTGAAAACGGGTCACTCCTGAGCCTTGAGAGTGCAAGAGAGAGATTAGGCTCTGAAGTAATCATGGAGCAGAAAACAAATTGCAATACTTTGCCATCAACAAAAAGAAATCACAGTAAACTAGTCTGTCCCAGAGGCCATTTAAATTGCCATAAACTTTTGCTTCATCCTAATCACTATACCCTAAACACTTGTGAGTTTTTCTTTATGGTTTATAGTTTCCTATTCCATAAAACTCCAAAAGAAAACATGAAATGGCAGGAAAGAAGAAACAGGCTTAGAAAGTAAATGTTACTTGTTTTTTTTGTTTTTCCACCCCTCCCCCACCCCCCGCTTTCCCCCCTTGGTGTCCATACATTTGTTCTCTACATCTGTGTCTCTATTTCTACCTTGAAAACTGGTTCAGATTCCACATATATGCGTTAATATATGGTATTTGTTATTTGTAATTTAGGATTTTTTAATGACTTTTTTTGTTTATATGTGTTAATTTTGCTGCGAGAAGCAAAGAGTAGAAAGATCTCTCATATAGATGCTGAATGCTCTGTGCCCACTCTCTTGGATCACCAGTTACTGCTACTAGTATTATTGCTATTATTATGATTATTACTATTATTTGGACTTATAGTTGGTACTGTTACTGGACTGCAGCCAATATCTTTAGGTCACAATGAATCTTTCAGAATATTTTCTTGGATAGCACAATTGTAGGCAAATAGCCTAGACTGATGCATCCTTGCGGTCTGCTATTCCTTCTGCCTTGACTACATTATTCTTAGACTGGCATGGGGAGTTTGCTTTCTCTCTGAAGGGTAACCATGCAATTTGGAGTCCTGAGAACTTCAAACTAAGCATTTAGACTCATTGCAAGTAAGATCTTTTCTTGCAATTGAGGTGGAGAAACTTGTAAAGTTATTCACAGTGGCCTTTTCAAACAAGACAATGCTTATGGCAGTTTTCATCCTTGGATATTTTTAAGTTTCCAGACTCTTAACTCTTACCTGTTCTTTTTTCTTTTTTTTGATGAATATTTCCAAGTGTGTGTATATGTATTGCCTTAAGGTTTTGTATTTCATTTGAATTCAAGTTCTAAATTACTTTTGTGGTTGTTTGCAATAAAGTCTTTGTTTTTAGATTTGGAGACCAGAAAAAAAAAATGATTAAAAAAACTCAATATGATTTTTGAGACATTGAATAAGTATTAAGAAAATGAACATTCTGGCAAAGATGAAAACTTACTGAATGTGAAATATGCCATTTCGAAGTTACTGTACCTAGAATGACAAAGTGGAGGTGATTTAAGGTATGAAAGTGAAGGCTTTTTGAGCTACAAACTTCTGTAGAATATTCTTCTTCATCAGTTGTGCTCAGTCCCCTGAATTTCTAGATTCTAGTCCATGCTAAGGCTTTGGGGGCATAATCAAAAATGTAGTTTCGTGAGTCTGCCATGGTAACAGAAACTCTATCATTGTTTTATGAACAAGGATTCTGGTTGCTGATAGTAATTTACTTATGAAGCCTAGAAATCAAAGCTACCTGTATTTGTTAAGTTTTTGCTGTGTGCCCAGTGTGTTCTAGAAAGCAGAAGTAATGTGCTCTGCTATGGGGGAGCTTCAAGTCAATGATTAAATAGTTTAATAATAGAGAATCAAGAGGCAGCTTCTGTGTTAAAACCTACAAGGGTAATGGGATACAGAAAAGGGGAAGATTACAGCTTTGGAGTTGGAGGAGGTGGAGGTAGAACTTGAGGCAGCTGTGAAAGGTGTATAATCCATGAAGGCATTTATGAGATGGAAGAGGGAAATGCTTGTAGGGAATGAGGAGGGGAGCATCTAAGTTACAGCAAACTATAGCTACGAGTGAGGCATGTGTGAAGGGGATTAAAGTATAGGGGATTCGAAGTATAGGCATTGAGGAAGGAAGTTGTGGTGTGTGGCTTAAAGGTTGTACACCACTGCTCCCTTCCTTAACGTCTGTACTTCTTACTTTTTATTGTAACAGAGACTTTGACTTCCAGGGAAAGGAGTTTGATTTTATACTGAGCAAAGGAATTCATGAGGAAAATGAAATGTGTTTGAGGAGGCATAGCAAGGCCATTACCCAAAGGTGCAGGAGAGAGGAACTAGAATTACTGTGACCAAGTAGGAAGTTACTGCAGCAATTTAGTGTAAAATAGTGAAGACCTAAACCAGGGATTGGCCATTTTTTTCTGTAAAGGATAAAATAGTAAACATTTGAGACTTTTTAGACCATATGGTCTCTGTAGCAGCTCTTCGCCACAATATGTAAATGAATGAGCATGGCTGCATTCCAACAAAACTTTATTTAGAAAAAAACCAAACGGCAAAGGGCTGTATTTGGCCTGCAGGCTGTAGTTTACTGACTTTTGGTCTAAACCACAGTGGTGACATGGAAATGAAAAGAAAGAAACAATTTGAGATGTTGAAAAAATACTATCACATTTTCATATCTGCTTGAATAAGAGGGGTTAGGAGAGGAAGGAGCAAAATATTTCAAACAATGCATCAGTCCTTGAAATAGCAATGTGGGATTTATCAGTATGGTCATGGTGAATGAATTTGCAAAAGTTACTTGTTGAAGGAGAAGAATGGAAGTTAAGGACTGACTGTTAGGATAGCTGGGGATGGGGTAGTGACTGGCCTCTGAGATGGTGTCAATACCTTGTTTCTTGATCTAGATGCTAGTTTCACTGGAGTGTATAATTTGTGAAAATATATGAAGCTGCACAATTATGCTTTTTGTCTTTTGTTTATTTTTGTTATACTTTAATAACTGTTTAAAGGGGATTGAAAGAGGAAGTAAAACCAGTGAGAAGACAAAGAAATCATGATCAGAGAAGTAGGAGAAGAACCAGAAGAATAAAATATCATGGAAACCAAGAGAGGGTAGAAGAGAAGGGACCGATTGGTCGGATCAGAGAAAGAAGCAAGGTTAAGATGAGGACGGAGAAATGGGTTTAAATTTACCTGGGAGGTAAGAGATGACCTCCAAATGGTAGCTTCAGTGGAGCATTAGATTGAAAATTAAATTTCAGGTTTTTAAGCAGAAAAGAGGAGGTAAGGAAATGGAGCAGTTTATTTAAAAACTCAAGGACAGTGGTTGTAAAGGAAAACACAAAAGTAACATGTAGTGAAGGGAATAGTAGAATAAAGTGAGGGTTTTATTTCTGATTTTTTTAATGGGAAGTGTTATGTATGTTTGAGAAAAAGGGCAATTAAACGAGTGTAAAAGACTGAAGATGTGAATAAAAGATGGAGAATATATGGGACTAAATAAGCTAGATCAGAAGGATGTATACCTCTAAAAAACAAAAGGGTAAAAATCAGAAAGAAAAGCAAGATAAATTCAGATAAGAAGTTACTCTGAAGAAGGGCAGATCTATCCATGGTGGTGAAGCCATCTGCCCAGTTTTGTTTGCGTGTATGTAGGAGAGTTGATTTGGGGGTTGAAGGAAAGAGGAAAATCTCTGTAACTTTAGGAGCAAGTTAGTAAAAACTGGTTAGGTATGGTTGTTAAAGAATAAGATGCAATCCCAGGATATTCCCCAAAGCATCTCCTTGAATAATTGGCTGGTGTCTGACAACTATGACTATGAATGTGGTTGACTAGCACATCAAGTTACAAATTCCTATAAGCAATATCATTATTGTATTATAGGGGAAATCCCACGTATTTGAAGATCCATCTTGATACCACAATTTTTCCTTTTAGTACATACTTTATTTTATGGAATTGTTATAATGAAGTTGAAAAAGGAATCTGGCATAACTAATTTATAAAACAAAACTTCTAATATTAAGATCAAAACTCTAAATGATTAAAATTTAGAGTTTAAATTTACAAAAGTATTTAATAAATGAACAAATATGGTATGCACACCCACAACCTTAAAAATTCAGTGATACTTCTCTATATAATCTTAAAGAGGGTTGTGTTGCACACATATACACAATACCAATAAAATCAGACTCCTAATTTTAAGGACTCTGGATGTTTATTTAAGTGTTTTTATAACTTATAATTCACTTTGTGAATATGCCAAACTCCATCAAATCCAGTAAAATCAAGGCTGTGAAGTAATAAATAAAAATCAAATCACTTTGTGAAACTGCATTATATGGGTATAATTGGATACACCTAGCTGCCTCATACTGATAATTAATAAACATTTTTTCACATTGAAATATAATTATCAGTCCCCTCTGAACTATGTATGCAAGTTGATGAAATAGTTGAGCCTTAATGAACAGAGACATTTACATTTCATTACCAAGTTGTATAATTCTGCTCATAAACTTTATGAAATATTTTTAATGCTTAATTCATTGCAGATAAAAGTGAAAATATTTTAAAAATCTGTGCTGAAGTGTTTTATTCCTCAGCAATGTGCTTTTACTTAATATTCTTTCATTTCAATAAAGTGGATTGAACCAAAGTGAGATTACAAATTTAAAGTTCCATAACTTTATCAATTACTCTCTAAGGTCCATGAAATGTTTATCAGTCAGTTGGATCAAGGCAGCATTTTAAAACATGCACATATTTAAGTAACTTCTAAGGGTAGTGGACCTTAACTTATTTTGATTGGTATTAACTCTTCTAATAAAGACTGACATTATTTACAACTTCTAGGTCTTACAGTTCCATACCAATACTGCTGAATATTGAAAGTTAAATGACTACTATTATAGTAATTTAATTTTTTTTTCTGTTGTTACTCTAGTTTTTTACTCCAGGGAGATCTCAAACTTCCTCTTTGTTCTCATGATACTCTCAAAGGAAGAGATGTATCAAGATACTCTGATTAGACCTTATTTTCTGGGGATAGAAATCCTTTTCCCAAATGTCAGCACGTTTGTAATTAAGTCCCTTTTCTGCCTCTACTCCCAAAGAGAAGTGGGTAATTCCTATTTTTGGATAATCCCTACCCCAAAATAGACTTGGATGATCAGCGTAGTCAAGCAGAGTTCTAGAAACTGGGACAAGTTTTTATTTCTCAGTCCTTTGTCTTTAGAGTGCAAGACATGCTTTCAATGGGTTTTTTTCTTGGTTTGGAGTCATAACTACCAACTAGGGGTAGTAATGAAAGGAGCAGATACACAATTTCATCGTGCTTTAAGTGTAATTATGACTGGAAAAAGTGAGTCTTCCTCTAGGTCTGAACTCAATCAGAGCATCTTTCATTGGAATATGAGGCCAAACTTTCTCTACATATACTCCCATCCTTTCTTGTCTTACTATACTTCCTTCATAGCACTTATTACATCTTAATATAGATGTTATATAAACATATAAATATTACATAAACATATAATGTAAATATATAAGTATTACATAAATATGTATATATATTTATTTATTTATCCTTTATTTGTCTCCCATAACTAAACATAATCTATGTAAGATCAAGGACTTCGTTCTGTCTTGATCACCCGGAACAGAATGGGCACTCAATAAATATTCATTGAACAAGGACATGCATGGTGGGTATACCCTAAAGTGACCTCCAATGAGTTATATTCTTGCATAATTTCCTCTCGTTGAGTGTACACAGAACTTGAGATTTGCTTCTAGCCAATAGAATATGGCAAAGATGAAAAGATTTTTCAGATTTGGTTAAGGTCCTAAATCAGTTGACTTTGAGTTAATCAAAAGGAAGATTATCCTGGATGGATCTGACTTAATCAGGTGAAATTCTTAAGAATCTCAGTGCCTTATTTTTTTATATAAATTTATTTTATTCTATTTTTGGCTGTTTGGGGTCTTCGTTGCAGTGCGTGGGCTTCTCATTGCGGTGGCTTCTCTTGTTGTGGAGCATGGGCTCTAGGTGAGTGGGCTTCAGTAGTTGTGGCACGTGGGCTCTAGAGTGCAGGCTTAGTAGTTGTGATGCACAGGCTTAGTTGCTCCACGGCCTGTGGGATCTTCTTAGACCAGGGCTCGAGCCCATGTCCCCTGCATTGGCAGGCAGATTCTTAACCACTGCACCACCAGGGAAGCCCCTCAGTGCCTTATTAATATCACTGTTTAATAGCATACTATTTCATTACTCCCAACCAGATATTTATGGATGTAAAACAAAGAAATACGGTTATCAGAGCCACTTTATATATGCACTTACACTTTTAAGATTTAATTTATGATTATTGTAAAGTTCTTCAAGAGATGACAGTCTAATTAGTATAGTAAAACTTTTGAATAAGACTTAAAGACACTTTCAAAGCTGCATGTGAACAAATACAAGAGTTTAGTGCAAATTGAGTTGATGAGGATAGATTGAGCAGTTTAAGGTACAAATAAAAGTTAAAATATGAAAATTTTACCTTATTTTTGGCATCTTCTTGCCTCTACAGAATTATTTTTTAGAGTATAAAAAATTATACTACGTTTTATCTTCGGTATATACTATTTATAAATATTACATTTTATATAATGTACAGTTTCATTCAAACCCTTGACTACAACTGCTGTGTATATATATACAACTTCTAAATTTCTTTTTTTTTTTTTAAGGGCTTCAAATGCTTGGCTTTTTATTTATTTATTTATTTTTGGCTGTGTTGGGTCTTCATTTCTGTGCGAGGGCTTTCTCTAGTTGTGACAAGCGGGGGCCACTCTTCATCGTGGTGTGTGGGCCTCTCACTATCGCGGCCTCTCTTCTTGTGGAGCACAGGCTGCAGACACGCAGGCTCAGTAGTTGTAGCTCACGGTCCTAGTTGCTCCGCGGCATGTGGGATCTTCCCAGACCAGGGCTCAAACCCGTGTCACCTGTATTAGCAGGCAGATTCTCAACGACTGCGCCACCAGGGAAGCCCTAAATTTCTTTTTTTAATCCCAGATCTTTTTCCTGAGCCCTAGTCTTATGTATATAACTATTTACAGGACTCATATCCTTGGGTACCTGGTGATATCAGAGAGCTTTTCCTATAGCATAAGTCAGCTCACATTCAAATTCTTTAGCACCTACAAGGCTATCCTTCCATTATCTGTTGTTTCCTAATGTTCCAATCTCATCTCTCATTTCTACCCTGTGCTCCAGCTGCATCTAATTTCTTGCAGTCCTGAATGCAGCAGGCAATTTCATTCTGTATCTTGTGCCCATCTTTGTGCATGGAAATTACCTCCATGTCTTTCGCTGCCTAGCTCAAGTTTGGCCTTCTCCTTGATGACTTACAGAAATGATAACATCCTTTTTGATGTCCCAACTTACATATTTTCTACAAATGTATGAGCTAATAGCTGTCACAATAGGTTTCACGTCTGTACCCTCCACTTGACTCTAAGTACCTTTAGAGTAGAAACTGTCTGGACATCTCTGTAACCTCAGCGCATACCATCTTACACATGACACTTACTGATAAGTGCTCATTAAATACGTGATGAACGAATGATTGAATAAGGAAGATGTGCCCTTCTCATTAGTATTTTACTTCTATAACTTTGAAGAATTTATCAGTTTATTAATTTTATCAGTTAATTAATTAATCAGTTTATTATTTTTTATTATTAACTTTTATAAATTTTTAATTTATCAGTTTATTAATTTTTATTAATTTTGATTTATAAAATCAAAAAATTTTTTTCAACTAAAAAGGAATATATTCCCTCTTTTGTGATCGTTGACTGGTACAGCCATTCTAGAAAAACATCTGGGTATACTTAGTCAAATGAGTAGATGTTTACCGTGGGTTTCAGCAGCCTGTTTCCTGGTTACACATCACAGGGACATTCGCACACAGGCCCATGAGGGGACATGTAGTAGAATCTTTATTACAGTCTTATTTGTGGTAATGAGAAGCTGGAGACCAGGTAGTTGTCCATCACTGGGGGAATGGATAAGTAGCATAATGTAGATGCACATTACAGACTATTATGCAGCACTCAGAAGCAATGGATAGATGTCCAGAAATATGGTCATATCTTTAAAAATATAGGGCTGAGGTTAAAAGTAATACTCAGAATGGTATCTACGGAATGATGCTATTATTTAAATCAAAATACATGCACATAACAATAGAAGACTCACAATAATTCATACATATAAAGGATATATACATCAAACATATTATTTTCCTATGAGAGAGAGAGAAAATGGGAAGGAAATGAATGAATGCAGTGGATTAAATAAATCAATAAATTAAAGGAATGGACCAATAACTGTAATACCCCATGAAATTAGTTTATGATTAACTCAATATTCTGAACCTGAGGTACTTTCACCCACAAGCACAAAAAGAAACATAGAAAACAGGAAAGTCCTATAAAGCAGTGGTCCCCAACATTTTTGTCACCAGGGATTGGTTCCATGGAAGACAATTTTACCATGGACTGGGGGCGCAGTGAGGAGGTGCAGGGATGATTCGGGCGGTAATGGGAGCAATGGGGGGGATGGTTCATGAAGTAATGCGAGTGATGGGGAGCGGCACATGAAGCTTCCCTCGCCCGCTGCTCACCTCCTGTTGTGTGGCCTGGTTCTTCACAGGCTGTGGACCGGTACCGGTCCCTGGTACAGGGGTTGGGGCCCCCGGTATAAAGGAAATTTAAAACTGTTTTTCAAATATAAGTGACCTAAATAGAATAATCTGGAATGTATAACATAATAAAAATTGACCCTTTCTTCTCTCAAGTCATCTTGGACTGGCACTGGGGCCAGCCTTGCTCTCCCCAAGAGCCTAATAAATCTTTTCATGCTGTCTTGTTGCACATGTGACATCATCAGTCTCTTGTTATCGGAACCAATTTTAGGCAGGGGATTGATCCTGCCCTTTGCAGGGAAACTACAAAACAATTGGCATCGTGAGACCTGGGGGTCTTCTCTTGCTTAAGGCTTGCCAATTGCCTCGACTGCCTACTGGTGAGCATGTGTTTTGAGTTGTGTTGCTGTGGGCCAGGAAGCTTACATTCTGTTGGATTTTGAGTTGTGCTGTGCTTTGATGCATTTGCTGAGTCCTACCAAACATCTCATGGATTAAACTAATCAAGTTAGAAGTTTCAATAATAAGCATTTAGGGACAGGAGTATGGGGTTTGAGGCCGTCCATAAAGTGGCCCTGGGTTGTGGACTTTGACCTGGACCTATCCATGTGTCTCATTTGCAGCATAAGCCATGACTGCCTCTAGGCTCAGGGGAGCAACTCTTATACTGTGATCCCTGGTTGCATGTCTGAACCAGGCGTTGACCTCCTGTGCAACATATGGGCCCAGGTTGGTTGCTGTGTGAGGAAGAGCGGTCACCATGTTGCATGCCCAAGTCCACATTCGTAAATTCAGAGAGCTCACTAGGATGCATTAAAGCCTTACAATGCCTCTGCTGCTGCTGCCTATGCCTCTATTGTTACAAAGATCTTGATCTTTAAGATTATAGGGTAAAAATTCCCATTGTACCCCACGGTGTGGACCAGAGGATACCATCGCTCTATTGGTTAACTGTAATACAAACTGACAAACTGAGTACAAATACAAACTGGGTTAAACTGAGTACGGAACTTACCAACTTCATGTGGTTAATTCAAACCCAACTTAATCTTAAGGTCCCTAAACCCAAAAAACCAACATTCATCCTGGGAGAGGACCCTAGCCTCAATGTTACTGATTTGGAACTCTCTGGAGATGGGAGACTTATTAATACTATTAGGACAGAGAGGACTCCCCTCTCCCATATAGTGTATCCAGTAACCAAAAACCAAAGCAAAACAAGATAAAAGAAAATGATCTCTACATGTAGTGGAAGGAAATAGGAACTGTAGCAGGGGTCTGTGATTTGACCTATTTGGAAGTTCAAAATTTACTGAAAGAATTTATGCAAGAAAAGATAAAACACTGGCTATTGTGTTTAGAACCTACAATATAGGTTCTAACTTAACTTTAACATCAGCTGAGATGTACCAATTGGCAAACATTCATGGTCTAAATTGATACTGTGGTTTGAATTACAGTTAGACCTTGGGATTCTACTAAATTTAAACAAGGTACCCCCTATATTTTTAGGGGAGTTACTGAACATAAAATAGGGGGCAAACAGGTATGCCTTATCCTAACCATCAGAAATATTACCTTGTCTAAATTCCTCATGATCATGGTACCCAGTATCTGAAAATATCCCACAGTAGGCAAGGATGTTCTGACCCAAAAAGTCATAAAATAAAATTAAGTCTTTGTCATTTACATTTGGCCTGATAAAATAGAATTCCTTAGATTCTCTCTTGTGACCAATGCCCTCCCAGGTTAAAAAGTTAAAACAGTTCAATATAGATTTAAACAAGGCCTACAGAAATTAAGACCCACCATATAAGACTTACTGACGGAAGGGGTCATTGTTCTATTGCCTGATTCTGATAATGCTATTCCTGATAAAAATGAATGGCATCGAATACTGGATCACCTCAAGCATCTCATTTTAGTGGAATGAAAATAGACTATGTAATAAGGAGAAAAAAGTTAGATCTCACATTCTACACCAAAATGAATTGAAGAGTTTATTATAAAAAGGAAATAATAGAAGTTTTAGAAGGCCATATAGGTAAATATTTAGATAGTCTTGTTTGAGGAAGAACTTTTTTAGAAAGACACTAAACCAGAAACTAAACTGGGGAAAAGTGCTGACTTAGCATACCTAAGTAAAGTTTCTTATACAATAATAAACTATAAACGGAGTTACAGGAAAAAAAAAAAACTGAGAACGTTTGTGGTATATTTAGTGTATGTGACAAATAAATAATATCTGTGACTTATAAAGCTTCTTTTTTTTTTTAAACATCTTTATTGGAGTGTAATTGTTTACAATGGTGTGTTAGTTTCTGCTTTATAACAAAGTGAATCAGCTATACATACACATACATCCCCATATCTCCTCCCTCTTGCATCTCCCTCTCACCCTCCCTATCCCACGCCTTCAGGTGGACACAAACCACCGAGCTGATCTACCTGGGCTATGTGGCTGCTTCCCGCTAGCTATCTATTTTACATTTGGTAGTATATATATGTCCATGCCACTCTCTCACTTTGTCCCAGCTTACACTTCCCCCTCCCTGTATCCTCAAGTACATTCTCTATGTCTGCGTCCTTATTCCTGTTGTGCCCCTGGGTTCTTCAGAACCTCTTTTTTTTTTTTTTTTTTTTTTTTTAGATTCTGTATATATTTTTTAGCCTATGGTATTTGTTTTTCTCTTTCTGAATTACTTAATTCTGTATGACAGTCTCTAGGTCCATCCACCTCACTACAAATAACTCAATTTCGTTTCTTTTTATGGTTGAGTAATATTCCATTGTATGTATGTGCCACATCTTCTTTATCCATTCATCTGTCGATGGACACTTAGGTTGCTTCCGTGTCCTGGCTATTGTAAATAGAGTTGCAATGAACATTGTGGTACATGAATCTTTCTGAACTATTGTTTTCTCAGGGTATATGCCCAGTAGTGGGATTCCTGAGTCGTATGGTAGTTCTATTTTTAGTTTTTTAAGGAACCGCCATACTGTTCTCCATAGTAGCTGTATCAATTTACATGATCACCAACAGTGCAAGAGGGTTCCCTTTTCTCCACACCCTCTCCAGCATTTATTGTTTCTAGATTTTTTGATGATAGCCATTCTGACCGGTGTGAGGTGATACCTCATTGTAGTTTTGATTTGCATTTCTCTAATGATTAGTGTTGTTGAGCAACCTTTCATGTGTCTGTCACAATCTGTATATCTTCTTTGGAGAAATGTCTATTTTTTTTAGGTCTTCTGCCCATTTTTGGATTGGGTTGTTTGTTTTTTGATATTGAGCTACATGAGCTGCTTGTATATTTTGGAGATTAATCCTTTGTCAGTTGCTTCATTTGCAAATATTTTCTCCCATTCTGAGGGTTATCTTTTCGTCTTGTTTATGGTTTCCTTTGCTGTGCAAAAGCTTTTAAGTTTCATCAGGTCCCATTTGTTTATTTTTGTTTTTATTTCCATTTCTCTAGGAGATGGGTCAAAAAGTATCTTGCTGTGATTTATGTCATACAGTGTTCTGCCTATGTTTTCCTCTAAGAGTTTGATAGTGTCTGGCCTTACATTTAGGTCTTTAATCCATTTTGAGTTTATTTTTATGTGTGGTGTTAAGGAGTGTTTTAATTTCATTCTTTTACATGCAGCTGCCCAGCTTTCCCAGCACCACTTACTGAAAAGGCTGTCTTTTTTCCATTGTATACTCTTGCCTGCTTGATCAAAGATAAGGTGACCATATGTACGTGGGTTTATCTCTGGGCTTTCTGTCCTGTTCCATTGATCTATATTTCTGTTTTTGTGCCAGTACCATACTGTCTTGATTACTGAAGCTTTGTAGTATAGTCTGAAGTCAGGCAGCCTGACTCCTCCACCACCGTTTTTCTTTCTCAGTATTGCTTTGGCTCTTCGGGGTCTTTTGTATTTCCATACAAATTGTGAAATTTTTTGTTCTAGTTCTGTGAAAAATGCCATTGGTAGTTTGATAGGGATTGTATTGAATCTGTAGATTGTTTTGGGTAGTATAGTCATTTTCACAATGTTGTTTCTTCTTATTGAAGAACATAGTATAACTCTCCATCTGATTCTCTCATCTTTAATTTTTTTCATCAGTGTCTTATAGTTTTTTGCATACAGGTCTTTTGCCTCCTTAGATAAGTTTATTCCTAAGTATTTTATTCTTTTTGTTGCAATGGTAAATGGGATTGTTTCCTTAATTTCTCTTTCAGATTTTTCATCATTAGTGTATAAGAATGCAAGAGATTTCTGTGCATTCATTTTGTATCCTGCTACAATACCAAATTCATTGATTAGCTCTCTTAGTTATCTGGTAGCATCTTTAGGATTCTCTATGTATAGTATAATATCATCTGCAAACAGTCACAGTTTTACTTCTTCTTTTCCTATTTGGATTCCTTTTATTTATTTTTCTTCTCTGATTGCTGTGGCTAAAACTTCCAAAACTGTGTTGAATAGTAGTGGTGAGAGTTGGCAACCTTGTCTTTTTCCTGATCTTAGTGGAAATGGTTTCTGTTTTTCACCATTGAGAACGATGTTGGCTGTGAGTTTGTCGTATATGGCCTTTATTATGTTGAGGTAAGTTTGATCTGTGCCTACTTTCTGGAGGGTTTTTATCATAAATGGGTGTTGAATTTTGTTGAAAGCTTTTTCTGCATCTATCGAGATGATCATATGGTTTTTCTCCTTCAATTTGTCAATATGGTTGATCACATTGATTGATTTTTGTATATTGAGGAATCCTTGCATTCCTGGGATAAACCCCACTTGATGATTATGTATAATCCTTTTAATGTGCTGTTGGATTCTGTTTGCTAGTATTTTGTTGAGGATTTTTTCATCTATGTTCATCAGTGATATTGGCCTGTAGTTTTCTTTCTTTTTGACATCTTTGTCTGGTATTGGTATTAGGGTGATGGTGGCCTTGTAGAATGAGTTTGGGAGTGTTCCTGCCAATTTGGAAGAGTTTGAGAAGGATAGGTGTTATCTCTTCTCTAAGTGTTTGATAGAATTCACCTGTGAAGCCATCTGGTCCTGGGCTTTTGTTTGTTGGAAGATTTTTAATCACAGTTGGAATTTCAGTGCTTGTGATTGTTCTGTTTATATTTTCTATTTCTTCCTGGTCAGTCTCGGAAGCTAGTGCTTTTCTAAGAATTTGTCCATTTCTTCCATGTTGTCCATTTTATTGGCATATAGTTGCTTGTAGTAATCGCTCATGATCCTTTGTATTTCTGCAGTTTCAGTTGTTACTTCTGCTTTTTCATTTCTAATTCTATTGATTTGAGTTTTCTCCCTTTTTTTCTTGATGAGTCTGGCTAATGGTTTATCAATTTTGTTTATTTTCTCAGAGAACCAGATTTTAGGTTTATTGTTCTTTGCTATCGCTTCCTTCATTTCTTCTTCATTCACTTCCAATCTTTATGATTTCTTTCCTTCTGCTAACATTGGGTTTTTTTTGTTCTTCATTGTCTAATTGCTTTAGGTGTAAGGTTAGGTTGTTTCTTTAAGATGTTTCTTGTGGTAGGATTTTATTGCTATAAACTTCCCTCTTAGAATTGCTTTTGCTGCATTCCATAGGTTTTGGGTCATAGTGTTTTCATTGCCATTTGTTTCTAGGTGTTTTTTGATTTCCCCTTTGATTTTCTCAGTGATCTCTTGGTTATTAAGTAGTGTATTTTTTAGCCTCCATGTGTTTGTATTTTTTACAGATTTTTTCCTTTAATCGATACCAAGTCTCATAGCATTGTGGTCAGAAAAGATACTTGATATGATTTCAGTTTTACCAAGGTTTGAACTGTGATCCAAGATATGATCTATCCTGGAGAATGTTCCATGAGCATTTGGGAAGAAAGTGTAATCTGATGTTTTTGCATGGAATGTCCTATAAATACCAATTAAGTCCATCTTGTTTAATGTATCATTTAAAGCTTGTGTTTCCTTATTTATTTTCATTTTGGATGATCTGTCCATTGCTGAAAGCGGGGTGTTAAAGTCCCCTAGTATGATTGTGTTACTGTCGATTTTCCCTTTTATGGCTATAGCATTTGCCTTATGTATTGAGGTGCTCTTATGTCGGGTGAAAAATATTTACCATTGTTATATCTTCTTCTTGGATTGATCCCTTGATTGTTATGTAGTGTCTTTCTTTGTCTCTTGTAATAATCTTTTAAGTATATTTTGTCTGATATGAGAATTGCTACTCCAGCTTTCTTTTGATTTCCATTTGCATGGAATATCTTTTACCATCCCTTCATTTTCAGTCTGTATGTGTCCCTACGTCTGAAGTGGGTCTCCTGTACACACATATATTGGGTCTTGTTTTTGTGTCCATTTAGCCACTCTATGTCTTTTGGTTGGAGCATTTAATTCATTTACATTCAAGGTAATTATTGATATGTATGTTCCTTTTACTGTTTTCTTAATTGTTTTGGGTTTGTTATTGTAGGTCTTTTCCTTCTCTTGTGTTTCCTGCCTAGAGAAGTTCCTTTAGCATTTGTTGCAGAGCTGGTTTGGTGGTGCTGAATTCTCTTAGCTTTTGCTTGTCTGTAAAGGTTTTAATTTCCCTTGCAAATCTGAATGAGATCCTTGCTGGGTAGAGTAATCTTGGTTGTAGCTTTTTCCCTTTCATCATTTTAAATATGTCCTACCACTCCCTTTTGGCTTCCAGAGTTTTTGCTGAAAGATCAGCTGTTAACCTTATGGGGATTCCCTTGTATGTTAATTGTTGCTTTTCCCTTGCTGCTTTTTTTTTTTTTTTTTTTTCTTTTTTTTCGGTACGCAGGCCTCTCACTGTTGTGTCCCCTCCCGTTGTTGAACACAGGCTCCGGACGTGCAGGCTCAGCGGCCATGGCTCATGGGCCTAGCCACTCCGCAGCATGTGGGATCCTCCCGGACCAGGGCACGAACCCTCGTCCCCTGCATCGGCAGGCGGACTCTCAACCACTGCGCCACCAGGGAAGCCCCCCTTGCTCCTTTTAGTATTTTTTCTTTGTATTTAATTTTTGATAGTTTGATTAATATGTCTTGGTGTGTTTCTTCTTGGATTTATCCTGTATGGGAGTCTCTATGCTTCCTGGACTTGATTGACTCTTTCCTTACCGATATTAGGGAAGTTTTCAACTAAAATCTCTTCAAATATTTTCTCAGTCCCTTCTTTTTTCTCTTCTTCTTCTGGGACCTCTGCAATTTGAATGTTAGTACGGTTTATGTTGTCCCAGTAGTCTCTGAGATTGTCTTCAATTCTTTTCATTCTTTTTTCTTTATTCTGCTCTGTGGTAGTTATTTGCACTATTTTATCTTCCAGGTCACTTATCTGTTCTTCTGCCTCGGTTTTTCTGCTATTGATTCCTTCTAGAGAATTTTTAGTTTCATTTATTTTGTTGTTCATCATTGTTTGTTTGCTCTTTAGTTCTTCTAGCTCCCTGTTAAACGTTTCTTGTGTTTTCTCCATTCTATTTCCATGATCTTGGATCATCTTTACTATCATTACTCTGAATTCTTTTTCAGGTAGACTGCCTATTTCCTCTTCATTTGTTTGGTCTGGTGCGTTTTTACCTTGCTCCTTCGTCTGCTGTGTATTTCTCTGTCTTCTCATTTTGCTTAACTTACTGTGTTTGGGGTCTCAGTTTCGCCAGCTGCATGTTCGTAGTTCCCATTGCTTTTGGTGTCTGCTCCCAGTGGGTAAAGTTGGTTCAGTGGATTGTATGTGCTTCCTGATGGAGGGGACTGGTGCCTGTGTTCTGGCGGATGAGGCTGGATATTTTGTTTCTGGTGGGCAGGACCACATCCGGTGGTGTGTTTTGGGGGTGTCTGTGAGCTTTGTATGATTTTGGCAGCCTCTGTGCTAATGGGGTTGTTTTTGTTCCTGTCTTACTAGTTTTTTGGCATAGGGTGTCCAACACTGTAGCTTGTTGGTCGTTGAGTGGAGCTGGGTCTTAGCATTGAGATGGACATCTCTAAGAGTGCTTTTGCCGTTTGACATTATGTGGGGCTGGGAGGCCTCTGGTGGCCCAATGTCCTGAAGTCGGCTCTGCCACCTTAGAGACTCAGAGCTCATCTCCCCAGTCAGAGGCTCAGGCCTGACACTTGGCCAGAGCATCAAGATTGACTTAGAAGAAAAGAGAGAGAGAGAGAGAGAGAGAGAAAGAGAGAAAGAGAGAAAGAGAGAGAGAGGGGGAGGGAAGGAGGGAAGGAGGGAGGGAGGGAGAGAGGGAGGAAAGAGAGAAAATAAAGTTATTAAAATAGAAAAAAATATTAAAAAATAAAAAGTAATTTAGAAAACAGAGAGAAAGAAGGAAGAGAGCAATCAAACCCAAAAATAAATCCACCAATGATAACACACACTAAAAACTATACTAAATAACAGCAACAACAAAAATAACCAAAATGCAGTCAGAACCCTAGGACAAATGGCAAAAGCAAAGCTACACAGACAAAATAACACAAAGAAGCATACACATACACACTCACAAAAAGAGAAAAAGGAAAAAAGAAGTATATATATATATAATTAAAAATTTAATAAGGAAGAGAGCAACCAAATCATTAAACAAATCTACCATTGATAATAAGCTCTAAATGCTAAACTAAGATAAATATAAAACCAGAAACAAATTAGATGCAAAAAGCAAACCCCAAGTCTATAGTTGCTCCCAATGTCCACCACCTCAATTTTGGGATGATTCGTTATCTATTCAGGTATTCCACAGATGCAGGGTACATCAAGTTGAGTGTGTAGATTTAATCCACTGCTCCTGAGGCTGCTGAGAGAAATTTCCCTTTCTCTTCTTTGTTCACACAGCTCCTGGTGTTCAGCTCTGGATTTGGCCCTGCCTCTGCATGTAGGTTGCTTGAGGACATCTGTTCCCTACCCAGACAGGACAGGGTTAAAGAAGCGGCTGATTTGGGGCCTCTGGCTCACTCAGGTTGGGGGGAAGGAGGGGTATGGAATGCAGGGCGAGCCTGCATTGGCAGAGGCCAGTGTGACCTTGCAACAACCTGAGGTATGCTGTGTGTTCTCCCGGGGAAGTTGTCCCTGGATCATGGGACCCTGGCAGTGGCGGGCTGCACAAGTTCCCGGGAGGGAAGGTGTGGTTAGTGACCTGTGCTTGCACACAGGCCTCTTGGGGGCTGCAGTAGCAGCCTTAGCATTTCATGCCTGTCTCTGGGGTCCACACTGATAGCCACGGCTTGCACCCATCTCTAGAGCTTGTTTAGGTGGTGCTCTGAATCCCCTCTCCTTGCGCACCCCAAAACAATGGTCTCTTGCCTCATAGGCAGGTCCAGACTTCTTCCCAGACTCCCTCTGGGCTAGCTGTGGTGCACTAGTCCCCTTCAGGCTGTGTTCCCACAGCCAACCCCAGTCATCTCCCTGGCATCTGAACTCTGAAGCCTGAGCCTCAGCTCTCAGCCACCCCTGCCCCGGTGGGTGAGCAGACAAGCCTCTCAGGCTGGTGAGTGCTGGTCGGCACCGCTCCTCTGTGCTGGAATCTCTCCACTTTGCCCTCTGCACCCCTGTTGCTGCGCTCTCCTCCATGGCTCCAAAGCTTCCCTCCTGCCCATCCCCTGTCCCCGCCAGTGAAGGGGCTGCCTATTGTGTGGAAACTTTTCCTCCTTCACAGCTCCCTCCCAGAGGTGCAGGTCCCATCCATATTCTTTTGTCTCTGTTTTTCCTTTTTTCTTTTGCCCTACCCAGGTATTTGGTGAGTTTCTTGCTTTTGGGGAAGTCTGAGGTCTTCTGCCAGAGTTCAGTAGGTGTTCTGTAGGCGTTGTTCCACATATAGATGTAGTTTTGATGTATTTGTGGGGAGGAAGGTGATCTGCACGTCTTACTCCTGTGCCGTCTTCAAGACGCCCGTCACAAAGCTTCTTTACAAAGTATACATAAATAGAAAAATAGACAAATGAAGAACATTTATTAAAGATAAAAATTGAAATAACACTAATAATATGACAGTATCTATTTTTACTAGTATAACTGTAAATTAAAACAACAATGTGATAGTATTTTTATTGTACCAAATTGGTAAATACAGAGAATTAACACACAGCATTGGCTTTGGAGCAGGCAGTTGGGAACTTTGATATGCTGCTGGTAGCAGTATAAATTTATGTACCCTTCTTAAAGTGTATGTACTAGTGTAAGTTCTCTGGAGAAACAGAACTAATAGGGTTAATATCTATCTATATATAGAAGGAGGTTTATTATAAAGAATTGGCTCACGAGATTATAGAGGCTCATAAGGCCCAAGATCTGCAGTTGGCAAGCTGGAGACCCAGGAGAACTGATGGTGTAGTTTTAGTCCAAAGTCTGGCAGTTTTGAGACCCAGGAAGAGCTGATGTTTTAGTTCAAGTCTGAAGGCAGGAAAATACCAGTTCTAGCTTGATGTTTCAGTTCCAGCTTGAAGGCAGTTAGGCAGGAAGAGTTCCCTCTTATTTGGGGCAAGGTCAACTTTTTTGTTCTATGCAAGCCTTCAACTGTTTAGATGCGGCCCACCCACATTAGGAACGGCAATCTGCTTTATTTAGTCTATAAATTTAACTGTGAAGCTTATTCAAAAACACCAGAATTATGTTTGACCAAATAACAGTGCTCCCTGTGGTCCACTGAAGTTGACACGTAAATTAACACTCCCCCTTATATATATGTACATATATATATCTTTTCTTTGTTTTCTTATTATTAAACAAATATAAACTAGCTGTATAATAAAACACAGATAAACTATCACATTTTGATGCATTGTTTTTGTATTCTATACCTATATTCAACACATTGGTTAAGTATTGTGTTTGTATTGCTTTGTTTCTCTTAGTATTTTAATTATATATTGCCATGTCATTTAAACTATTTGAGAGCACAATTTTAAATGTCTGCATGAAAATTCATTATTTGTATGAACCACGCTTCATTTAATCATACTCTGTTGTTAAATGGAAGTATTTATAATAGTGAAAAATTGGAAACACTGGGTTGTATATATATTTTGATTCATAGCTCTGGATATCTCCTTAAGACAGATATCTAAAAGTGGAATTACTTTATCAAATTAAAAGTTAATTTTGATATGTATTATGAAATTGTCTCCTAAGCCAGCTGAAAGAACTTTTCACCTGCCTTCTACCAAAAATGCTGGGTTCATCACATCATAAGTAAATATGACTTAAATAAACAAAAAACCTTTGTCAATTTGGGTGGTTAAATACAGTATTGTGTTAAGTTTTTATAATTTGCATGCCTTTGTTCTAGTTACCTAGTAAGTGAGTCTGGACATTTTTCACATTTATTAGCCATATCCTCTATACATTTATTCTCTTGATTTTTCTACATGTATAAGGCAGGGGAGGGGACTCTCATTCAGTATAAGTTTTTACATTGGAAAAACTTCACATGTTTGTAGCTAATGTTTATTCCCAGTCTGTGGTTTGTGAGTATTTCTTCAGTAATAACTAAAATTTATTTAGAATTTACTGTGTGCCAAGCATTAAATGCTTAAATACATGATTTCATTAGGTTTCATAATAGCTTTAATGCCTATATGTTACTATCTCCATTTTATAGATAAGGAATGTAAGGCATAGAAGTTGTTTTGTTTGATGCCACAGACCCTGGCATCATTCTGCTGAGACCTAACCCTGGCCCCACCAGTTGAGAAGCTGAGGGCTTTCCATTGTCCTGGGATCTCAGAATGGCTGGACAACATGAACCAGCCACATACAGGAGCACCTGGAAACATGATAATAATAATAATAGTGGCATTTTCCTCCATAGGTTGAAATGCATCACCTTGTGGAATTGACTGTGCCTCAAAGACCTGCATCTCCCATCATTTGGCTATATTTTCTAATGTTTTTACTGACTACGCATTTTAAGAAAGCTATGAATAACCCCACACACCTCAGAGTTAGTTCTATACTAAATGAATCCCCAGGCCTTCCTTGCTCTCACTTGTTCAAGTTTTGAAATTTTAAAGTGGTATTTGTAGTTCATTTTGTGACTTTAATGTATGATTTGCATTGATGATTTATCCCCATTAGAGAAGGGGATAAATTTGCCTGTGTACTCACCACATAGAATAGAAAATTAACAGATGTTAGCATTTGATCATATTTGCCATGTGTATATATATTTTTGGTAAAGAGTTGAAACCCACTTTATTCTTGCTTCCTAGGTTTATTCTTCTGTCTCTACAAGCAGCCAGTATAAAGAATTTTGTGAGTATCTTTCTGGATTACTTTTCATATTTATATTATGAAAATAAATGTATATTTTATACAAATAGCATATATATAGACATATATCTTTGAAACATAGCGTTTATATATGATTTTAAAAATTAAGCAATGCCAAAATAACTACAATGTGGGGTTTTTTTGAGGTTAGTTTCTTTTTCTTTTTTTAAATTTATTTATTTTTGTCTGCGTTGGGCCTTCATTGCTGCACGCAGGCTTTCTCTAGTTGCAGGGAGCACGGGCTACTCCTCATTGTGGTGCATGGGCTTCTCATTGCAGTGGCTTCTCTTGTTGCGGAGCATGGGTTCTAGGGGCGCAGGCTTCAGTAGTTGTGGCATGCAGGCTCAGTAGTTGTGGCTCATGGGCTCTAGAACGCAGGCTTAGTAGTTGTGGCACATGGGCTTAGTTACTCCGTGGCATGTGGGATCTTCCTGGAGCAGGGCTTGAACCTGTGTCCCCTGCATTGGCAGGCAGATTCTTAACCACTGCGCCACCAGGGAAGCCCCACACTGTGTTTTATTAAATGCCAGCCAAATGTGTATTGAGATGTATCTGTGTTTCTAATATGTCCTGTTTATTTATTTCAACAACCATCTATTACTTATTAAATAAATCTACTCTTAACATTTATTTATTACCATAATGAACATTTAGGATTTTCCCACTTTTTTCCATTATTACAAACAACACTTTATATGTAGTAGTTCTCAAACTTACTGGTCTCAAGATCCCTTTACACTCAGGTAATACTCAGAGCCCCAAAGACTTTTGTTAATGTCGGTTTTATCTGCCAGTATATTGTATTAAACTCACAAATTGAAAAAATATATTTAGCTATTTAATTCATTTAAAAGTAACAGTAATAAACTGGTTCTCTGCTAACAGAAATTATATGTTTTTTATGAAAAGTAGATTATTGCATTTGGAATTTGTAAGCATATATGTGTGGTCTGGTACTAGGCTTGGTAAACTGCAGCCTGTGGGCCAGATTCTGTTCACTGCTCTTTTTATACATCCTATAAGCTAAGAATATTATTTACATTTTTAAATGGTTAAAAAAATCAAAAGAATATTGTTTCAAAACATGTTAATGACATGAAATTCAAATTTCAGTGTTCATAAAGAAAGTGTTATTAGAATGCAGACATGCTCATTTATTATGTAATGTCTGTGGCTGCTTTAGTGCTACAAGGGCAGAGTTGAGTGGTTTGTTAAATACCACTAAATGGGTATAATGTTGAGATTATCCAAATCTTCTAAATGTTGAGATTATCCAAATCTTCTAAATGAGATTATCCAAATCTTCTAAATGTTGAGATTATCCAAATCTTCTATATCCTTGTTTTGTTTGTTTGTTTGGCCTGCTTCATCTCTTAGTTTTGGAGAGAGGTATACTAAAGTATCCCATTCTAACTGTGGATTTAGTTTTTCCAATTCTGTTAGTTTTACTTTCTATATATTGAGGCCAGGTTATTTTGTGTAAACAAGTACATGCTTGTTGTATTCTAACACTTTGTTTGATGTTTCTTTTATCATTGTGAAATTTCATGGTGTCACTTCTTACCTTTGTAACGGATTTTAAAATTCAATTTTATCCAGTATTAATATTAATGCAACTTTTGTTTGGTTAGTACTCTCCATTGTATTTATTATTTTATTTTCAGTATTTGTATGTCTTTTTTTTTGTTTGAATTTATTGTATCCCTTTTAAGGATATACCTAAATTGTAAAATCCATGCTAATATTCTGTCTTTTAATAGATACATTTAAAGCATTTACCTTATTGCAATTACTAAAATATTTGGACTTATTTATTCTAACTTATTTTGTGTTTTCTATCGTAGTACTTATTTGCCTATTCTTACCCTTTTCATTTCCCATTCTGGATGAATAGATTTCTCTATTGTATTTTTCCTCCTCTGAGTTTAAAAATTATATATTCTATTCCTATTTTGTTGACAGCCTCTCTTAAAATTTAAATATATGTATATAATAATTAACCACGATGTAAAACTAATCTGTATCTTTATCTGTTTCTTGAACAGTATGACGGCTTTGGATTGCTTTAACACTGATCTTCTGTATTCTGGGTTATTGTTGTCTAGTAATTTAGTTCTACCTTATTTTTAATTTCCTAATTAGAAGTTATTTATATAATCATTTTTTTTTATCTACTAAATATAATTGAGATTCAAAATATATTTATCACTTTCTTTGCATGCCATTCCTCCTTTTATCTTATGTTTTCCTTCTTGGTTCAATTTTCTTTTTGTGGTACCTACTTTAATATTTCTTTCTGGTAGTGTTGTGAGTAATAAACTCAGTATTTGGCCAAGAAAGTCTATTTTCACTGCAACTTTTGAATTATAGTTTATATAGGCCAAATCCTACATTGATTTTCACTCCTTTTTTCATAAATTTCTTTCTGGAGGTTTATATAATCTTTCTCCTAAATTTTAGTGATTTCTGTTGTCCCCATAATTTGTTTTTTAAATTTCTCTAAATTTGTTTTTTGTTGTCTTGCTCAGGACTTGTACCTTTTCAAACTACCCTTCTTCAAGTCTGAAAAATTGTCAGTCATTCCCTCCTGTGAATATTGCCTTTCTCCCATTTTATATTCATTCTTGAATTTCTATTAGACATATATTTGACCTTCTTATTCCAGCATCTATTTCTCACAATTGCTCATTTTATAATTTTCTATTTATTTAGCTCATCCTTAATGATTTATTTATATCTAGATTCCATTTGACTGTTTTTCTCTTCACATATCTGATTTAGTGTCAAAACTACCCATCCTTTTTTGGTTTGTTTTAGATTAGGTAAATTATTTTTTTAAACAGTTTCACAGAGATATAATTCACATGCCATAAATTTTATCCTTTTAAATTGCATAATTTGGTGATTTTTAGTATATTCATAGAATTGTGCAGCCATCATCACTATCTAGTTTTAGAACCTCTCATTACACTAAAAATAAACCTGGTATCCATTTACAGTTACTCTCTGTATCCTCCTCCCTCCCCCAGGGAACCCCCAGATACTTTTATCTCTATGGATTTGCCTATTCTTGGCATTTCGTATAAATGAAATCATGCAATATATAGTCTTTTGTGACTGGCTTCTTTCAGTTAAGATAATGTTTTCAAGGTTCATCCACATTGTAGCCTCTATCAATACTTCATTTCTTTTTATTGTCAAAATACACTCCATTGTGTGAATATGCCACATTTTGTTTATCTAGTTTACCAGGTGATGGACATGGGTTGTTTGCATTTTTTGGCTATCTTAAACACTGCTGCTATAAACATTATTAGACAAGTTTTTATGTGGGATGTATGTTTTCATTTCTCTTGGGTATATACCAAGGGGTAGAACTGCTTAGTTATGGGGTAAATCTATGTTCAGTATTTTGTGGAATTGCCAAACTGTTTCCCATAGTGGCTGCACAATTTTAAATTCATATTAGTAAAGTGTGAGGTTTCCAATTTCTCAACACTCAGTACTTATTGTTGTCTTTTTGCTTATAGCCATCCTAGCGTGTGTGTGTGTGAAGTGGTATTGCATTTTTTGCATTTCTCCAGTGATTAAAGATATTGAGCATCATTTCTTGTGCTAACTGCCCATCTGTGTATGCTCCTTGGAGCAATGTCTAATCAAATCATTTGACCATTGTTAATTGTATAATTTATCTTTTTATTGTTAAGTTGTGAGTTCTTTATATATTCTGGACAAAAAACATCTTAATTAGATACATGATTTGAAAATATTTCTCCAGTTGTGTCGATTATCTTTTCATTTTCTTGATGGTATTCTTTGAAGCACAAAAGTTTTTAATATTAATGAAGTCCAATTTATCTATTTTTTCATTTGTTGCTTATGCTTTTGGTGTCGTATCTAAGAAATCATTGCCTAACCCAGAGTTGTGAAAATTTTGATGCCGTGTTTTCTTCTAAGATTTTAAGAGTTTTAGCTCTTATACTCAGGTATATGGACCATTTTAAGTTAATTTTCGTATATGATCTGAGGTAGAGGTCCAACTGCATTCTTTTGCATGTGGATACTTTTATTAGTTTACATCTTATTTAAATGTATACAAATGGGGGTATGCTTATGTTGATCCAGCATTTATATATACATGAGATGGGAGAGGTAGTTTTCCATGTCAGCCTAATTGCTAAGGTAATGCAAAGAAAATTCTGAAAATATTGTCTAATCTTATGAGAGGTTATGTTAAAATCACAGATCTGAGCCACGTCCCAGCATTGGTTAGAGCAGTCTCAATTGTCACAAACTCATTGACTAGAATGCTGTTTATTAAGTGAATAAGTGGTTTTATACTTAAAATAAATAATAAAAGACTGTAATTTCAATGGTCTTTACAAATATTAGTTTTTATAACTTTAACACTTGAATCTCACTAAACAGAACTCTTTCTTTTAAATCAACTCTTAGCCTGTACAGAATGAGAACTGATATTCGTAAGGATAATCCCTTTATTGTACATGTATTTATTATTTTCTGAATCTTTTTTTCATAGCTTTATTGAGATATAATTGGCATATAGCATTGTATAAGTATAAGGTATACAGTATAGTGATTTGACTTAAATATATTATAAAATGATTACCACAATATGTTTAGTTAACATCCATTATTTCCTATAAATACAAATATTTTCTGAATCTTAAAGGAAGATTTTTTATTAATTTAATTCAATTTTAATTGGGCAGGATCTTAGAACTTATCAGGCCTGACACCATCATTTCACAGATCAAGAAGCCAAGGTCAGGAGTGCTTAAATGACTTGTTCAAGGGTATATAACTAGTTAATGAGAGACCCAAGAATTGAACTCAAACGTTCTGACTTCTTTTGAGATCAGTGCTTTTCCCCACTCACAACATGTTGCTCTTCAGAAAATGCTTCTTAATAATACAAGCCTGGAGGATACCTGTTGGTTTACAGTTACCCTAGGGAATTCTCACACATCTGTACTTGAAATGGATTACCAAAGGGTACAAAAACTGTCATAAAAATGATCAATACTGTATTCCATAAGTGATTAGAATAAAAAATGAGTACCTAAGAAATTTGATTTTAATTAAATATTCCTATTTAATTAAATTATTTATACTTGAGTATGTTCTTAACATTTTTTCAAAGACCTAGAAGTAAAAAGTTGTGTAGGTGGATATTGGATTCCATGTATCTTAATGTTTCCACATTCCTGGGGACTATGGTGTGACAAGTTTAGGTTGAGCATCTGTACCTTTCTTCCAGTTAAATAGCACTTTCTTACCACAAAATATAGAATGAAAAGGGTCACTTTCTATTGACGATTTATGTAGCTTGCAATTAACAAAATCTAAAAGGAGCCATTAGTAAAATTCTGTAGGTGGAGATAGATGAATAGTGTAGGGAAAGAAGATTTCAGAAAACTAGCCATCTAAAATAGCAATGTGTTTTTATAGCTTTGGTATTCAAAAATGTTTTTATTTTTGTGTTTTTCATTTCACTGGCACATAGTGAGAAACTGCTTAGTAATGTTTTGGCAAAAAAGTTTTAATTTTGTAACAGAACTTTTAAAAAGGGATGTCTTTTTACATTACTAGAAAAATTTCCTTCTGCTTAGTTACATTACATGGTGATGGTTTGAAATTCCAAAAAAGAAAGGAAAATATGTTTGTGTGATCCTGAGAATAAATGTTTTAGTTATTATTGAACTAAAATAAGAACCATAATAAATTACTTTTGTTTCAGATTTTTTTCCAACATACTTATTGCACCAGTCTTCATTAAATCCTTAGACAAAGGGAATCAGTGATCTACAGGAAGGAAGTAGAAATAGCAGGCAAAATTTGGTGTCTGTTAAAGGCTAAATAGTAAGTGAAGTAGGTTTTCTGCATTTTATCCTGTTTATTTAGGCAGAAACTGATCTGCCTAAATAAAGGTAAATGCTTTCTGACTTCCCATTCATTCATTCATTTCAGTTATTAAGTACCAACCAAGCACTGCACTATGTGTTGATAGGCTTGGGCTAAGCATTGGTGTTATAAAGGTAAATGACAAAATATTCCTGCCTTCAAATTATTCACACTCTAATGGATAACAAAGAAAAAGTAGATGGACAATTATAGTATAACATATTAAAAATAAATTCAGAGAATATGGGGAACACATAGAGGGTATCATGTCCAGACTGGAGGATTAAAGAACATGGAAGCCCCTGCTGCAGAGTCTAACTTACTGCAGTATCTATCAGTTCCAAGTCATTTTTTAAGATTCTCCAGAGACAGTACATAGAAGTAATCGTCAGATCCAAGTGTCACAATGTTCTCATTTCATGATCTTTTTTGCATTCGTGGGTAAGACGCAAAGTGGAATGGCAGTGTCTTGGACTGATCACCCCTGGGTCTAAATCATGGCTTACCCACTCAACGGCCTTGTGACCTTGAAAAATGGCTTAATTTCCCTGGACCTCCGTTTCCTAATTTGTGAAATGACAGTAATAATGAGGCAATTTGTAGGTTTAAATGAGACAGCATTTAATGTGTTGATACAATTCCTGGCATTTGACATGGTTTTAAATCCATGAACATTCACTAACATTCATTAGCTTTTAAAACCATTGCCATAACCAAAATTATTAATAGTAAAACTCAAAAACTTTAAACAAATGCCAAATACTTTAGTTCTGTGGAGCAATATTTTAAAGTAGATACAACACCCAGGATGGTAAGGAAATTTCTCAAGTTACAAATAGGCTTTGGTGCAAAAATGTATGTATAAATCCATTATTTGAATCTCATAAGCACATTTTCACAAATAAACAATGCTACTAATCAACAGAACCATCATAAAACATTCATTGAATGCATATTTTTGTGTTGATGATTCAGGTTAGAGCACAATAATCCTATTTAACCCACAATGTAAGTGAAAGGCAAGAAATTCCTTCCATTTGCTCCTTCACACACTGCAACTTAATCACTTGATGCAGCTGGGTTAATGGCCAGTTTCACAACTGGTATCCCCTTTTGCAAAGTTTTAACAGACAACAAAATTTATGCAAACATGTCTACACTGTGCATTTTAACTATACATAATATTTTATTAATTTTTACATTGGTTCTTTGTAATGACTTGGCGTGTTGGATTGGCGTGTTGGATTTTCACATTTATGAAACGATCTGAGAGATCTCATCAGAGCTTTAATAGTTTTATTCATTTCATTCAACAAGAATGCCTATTATGGTCCAGCTCTGTGCTAGGTGTTAGATATAACTAATAAATAAAGGCATTTTCCAGCTCTGCAATTTCTGTATAATAACAAAAGAAAATACACTGCCACAGCATGCATGTGATGGGCAAAACACCAGCCTCTGCTAGGCTGATGTTCACAGTATGCAAGCTCGCAAGTGGTGTGGTAATAATACCTTATTGCGTATAGGAATATATGTGTGTAGTATTATTTACAACGTGTAGATTAATATATAAGTGGCTATTATAGCTTAAATTTGATTTATTATCTATTTTTAATTATTTTTTTAACAAAAAGATTCTTATTAGTCGTCCTTCAAACTTTTAGATAACTTCGATTTAAAAAAATCCTGAAATTACAATCTATCACTTTAACTTTTGGCATTTACATCCCTACATATTATATTTTCATAATGCTATGCAACCGGAAATATATCACGGAAACACAGGGACAAATTAGATGCTGAACTTGATATAAAGTGAAGCTGTTATTAACTTCTCCTATTTTCATATTTTTGCATTCAACTGAATACACCTAGCATTCCCCCAAACCAGTCTGTAATAAGTAACATTTTAAAAACTTGAGCTTATAAAAATGTTTCTACTAAATAGTTTTGTGTGTTTTTTTAAATGTCGGGATTACCTATAGATTTTTAAAGATTTTTTTTTCTGAAAACCCAAACCAAGGACATAGAACAAAAACAAGTTATTTGCATTGTTATCATTATCACCATTATCATCATCATCATCAATAACAAGAAATACAACCATAAGGAAAACATATAGGAGCTCCATACCCATGCCATCCTTTAGGAAAGCAATGAGGTGAAAAAGAATGGAAAACATTTCCGCTAACTAAACGGAAAATTTTTAAAGGAAAAGCAATGTATAAATTCATACCTTTGTGACAGATATTGCTTGGGATGATTTATAAGTTATCCAAGGTAAATCTCTTCTAAATGCTAAGAAGTTAAACAAAATTATTGAATTATTGATTAGTATTTACTGTAGGTAATATATTAATTTTAGGTCAAATTTATGATATAGTTTATTTGTTTAGTTAAATATATAGAGAGATATATAGATATACTGAGGCCCTTTGTATGATTGTCATATATATATATGTGTACATATATATACATATATATAAAACCATTGTATATTACTTTTATGCCCATTTTATGTGACTGGAAGTACAATTTTACCATAAAAATAAGCCCATAGTAATTACTTTTTTAAAATAAATTTATTTATTTATTTATTTTTGGCTGCACTGGGTCTTCGCTGCTGCACGCAGGCTTTCTCTAGTTGTGGCGAGTGGGTGCTACTCTTTGTTGCTGTGCACGGGCTTCTCATTGCGGTGGCTTCTCCTGTTGCAGAGCATGGGCTCTAGGCACACAGGCTTCAGTAGTTGTGGCACGCGGGCTCAGTAGTTGTGGCTCGCTCTAGAGCGCAGGCTCAGTAGTTGTGGTGCGCGGGCTTAGTTGCTCCGCGGCATGTGGGATCTTCCTGGACCAGGGCTCGAACCCGTGTCCCCTGCATTGGCAGGCAGATTCTTAACCATTGTGCCACCAGGGAAGCCCCATATTTTTGTTATTTTTATCCTTTTTATCATTATAAATGTTTGTTATTACTATTATTCATTAGATGGCATATCCTCCTCCTCATTATAACATTATTCTTATGGAAACATATGACTGCCTTCAGTGCAACCTGCCCTATGTTGTCATTTCCAGACAAACACTATATTGAAAATAAGGAACCTTTACAAAAAGTATTTGCAATGAAAGTAGGAATTGATTCTTTTTGAAATAGTAGTAATTAAAAGCAGATTAAAGTTAAATAAGAAATAATTTTTGAAAACATTGGATACTGACATTTGAGCCGAAATAATTAACCAACCTGTTCCATGGGAGTTGTTGTTGGAAGTAATAGAGAAGACATACGCTGGAGATCATTTTGAATCAAAGTCCTGCCTCTATCCAGCTCTGTTTCTTATAATGCAATGAACATCAGGTTAGTTGGTTAAAGTGATAAAACTTTCTCATCAGAAATCAGGTGAGCCTAGAGACCTGTTACAGTTACTTTAAACTACAACTGAGCTCATAGTCCTGCCTAGTAATGAGGCTACCGCTGACTGGCAGTGCCCCTTTGAACAAGGCTTGGGGCTACATCTTTCAGGTTCCACTATCCACACAGTGCTTGCTGAAGCATTCATTTCCAGCTTGCCCCACTCATCACATTTCCTGTGGCACTGTGCTTGTGACTTCTGTAGGTGATGCACGGAGGGGCATATTATTCCTGGATTTGTTGCAGTGATGCTACTGCTAAGGGTAGGGGGTGACCCTGAAGAAGGTGGCTCTGAAATCTTGAGGCAAGTCTCAAAAGTTTCTCTCCAGAGAAGTCTCATGCTTACCCTCTATGGAAGTAATAATAAACTTTGCCTTCCTCCTATCAAGTTGCCTTATCTAAACAAACTCATCATATTTACCTTTCCAATCATACACATGCCATTGAAGTCTGAGTACATTTTGCTGGATTTCCCCTTTGCCACTCTTTCTGTAGCTATGGGAAATGCCCCAGCAAAAAGCTGTAATCCATGGATTGTATGTATGCGTTCAGCCCTGGAGCGTGGTTCATGGGCCATGCACTGCATTTTTTTAGTTAGGAACTGTGAACTACAAACTCAAAACATAGCAATGATAAAACTTTGTTAGGCTCTATCCAAAGGGTAAGTCTAGATCAGTTAGGTGAGTTTCTATGGAGGGTAAATGGATATATGAGAGGTTTACTTTTTTTTTCCTGACTGACTATAGGAACTTCCAGGCAAAATAAAGCATCTGAGATATGTTAGTTGGAAAGTTAATCTTAACTCATTTTTCCTCAGCAGCACTGTGGGAGGCCAGAGGGTGAGGAGGAGAGGGAGAGCAGAAAAGGAGGTGTGGCATCACAAAGAAGTTGCAAAGTTTGTCAGAGCCATATTTCTATGATTTTCATTGCACACGTTCTTCCAAAATTAAGGGCCACTCCTCTTATGCAAAACTGAAAAAAAAATCAAAAGGGACATCTAGAAGACTTGACTTAAACGAAACCCAGCTATGAAGGTTTTTTCACAGATGCTACAAGGTTCATGGAGATAATATAAATGCATGAAGCCGGCCAGGGTGGGAACTATGGTGAACAGAAGAGCAAAGCACAGATCTCGTCTAAAAGTGGCAGCTGCTACCAGCTCCAGTTGACTGTTGGCAGGTCGACCTGTGGGCCAAGTGTTGACAGATCTGCTGATTTTTTCAAAAGAAGTGAGAATATTTTCTCCCTGTGAAATCAACTTATTTTAAAGAGAGAGTAACTACAGTTTTAACACTGTGTAAACAATACAAAACATGTCTATGGGTTGCCAATGCATCTCCTCTGAGTTATCATGAGAAATGTCAATATTGCTGCATGTCTCAGCAAGGATGCTTTGAGCTGCAAACCCGACAAACAGTGAGGACCTTACCAGTTCCTCTAGCAGTCCCAGGGTTGATTCAGTGGCTCAGTGATGCCTTCTAGAAGTCAGACTGTTTTCGTCATCTGTTCTTCCATTCTCAACATTTGGCTTTTTGTCCTTAGACTTGTTGCCATGTCAGAACAGGTGAAAAAGCTTTCCTGCCGCGTCTGTCTCCCTCTGTCAAAGAGGAAGTGTCCCCCCTCACAGCCCTGCCGAACACCCCAGGAGACTAGCCAGCCCTCATCTCGTAGACTAGCACTGGATCAAATATGAAGGAGCCTTTTAGACCTTAAAGTAGGAGGTGGGCAAGGTGAAAGAGGGCTGGCGGTGGCTGCTAGAGGCCAACCAGGGTGGTGTCTGTTGTATCATCCAGTATTATAAGCTTGTATTTCTTTCCTTTGTACTCCCATAGCTGAGTTATGACATACACTGAATGGTATCAATATATCTGCCCTTCAGAAAGAGAGAATATCACTGCGAAGGAAAAGTCACAACCACAACTACAAAGTTCTGGTTCTCGACGGAAAAGGTCATGGCAGCCTCGCTGATTTCATTTTATTATTATTTAGGCTTTCAGTTAATTAGGAGGTGGAGTCATAGGAAAAATGTTTCAAAAGCCTTAGGGCAATCTATTAATTTTATCTTTTAGAACATGAGTGTTCTGAGAATGCTACTTCACTTCTGTGGGTTTTGTTCACCAAAAACGCCAACCCCGGTCTAACCATTAGAACATCAGACAAACCCAAATTAGGGACATTCAGAAAAAAAGAAAAACCTGGCGAGTGCTCCTCAAAACTGTCAAGGTCAGCAAGGACAAGGAAATTCTGAGAAACTGTCACAGCCAAGAGGAGTCTTAGGAGGCATAATGACCAAATGCAATGTGGTATCCCTGATGGGATCCCAGAAGAGAAAAAGGATCTTGGAGGAAAACTAGTAAGATCTGAATAAATTATCAAGTTTAGTTACTCAATGTTGGTTTCTTAGAATTGAAAAATATACTCTGAGAATATAAGATATTAACAATAGGACAAACTGGGTAAGGGACATGGGGAAATTCTCTGTACTTTCTTTGAGGATTTTCTGTAAATTTTGCAGAAAAAAAAAAATCATGTGGTTTCCCCCCAATTTCCCAACAGAGCTCAGCTGTCAACCTCTCTGTAATGCAAGCATTTGGCATCAGCTTCTTTCTGCAGGAAATCTTCTGATCAATGAGTGCTTGGTTTTATGTCATATTTATTGGCAACTGGTATTTTAGGGCAGCAACTTCTGTTATCTGTCTAGATTATTTCATTTTAAGGAGTTTTACTGATATTTTTCTCTCCTACAACTCACTCTGTTGTGAATTCCCATAAATCCCTTTAGCTGCTCTGTGACTTTCAAGCCCAGATAACACATGCTGAATTTTAACTAGTTCAAATCTTCTTCCGTGGGCCTTAGTCCCATCCCTGTTGCTCTCCTGATTGGCTTATACCCTTGATAGATTTCAATAATGGTTTAGAAAGGCAAATCCTTTCCCATGGTCAGTGTATTTGGAGGTTTATTTGAACAACATGACTTTGGATTCTTGCCTGGAATTCTTAGCTTCCTCTCCCTAGCATCCAAAAAAACAACAGATACTGAAGGAATTAGACCTTATGAATTTGTAGGGTAAACTAGAGCTCTAATAAACAAGGCAGCATCAACATAGGATGACACGATATTTGGGGGAAAACAAAATCAAGTACCAAATCAGGGAAGAGGATGTAGGAATAGAATTAAGTATAGAATCAAAGTATTCTGAAGGACTTCAGGTTTTTAAAATCTCAATTTCTCCTCTGCCTGTTTACATCATCATTTTCTCTTTCAGAAGGAAGACTTCTTATTTTCGTTTTAAAGGCATAAGTGAATGTTACTGAAATGTGTAGACAGTCAGAGATCTCAAAGTGTAGTTAATAGAAATTACTCCTACAGGTTCCTGAGACCTACAGTGTTTTCAAAGGATAGTTTCCAGTCCTCTCCAAATGCAATAGGCATCACTTAAAGAAATCAAATAGAGGCAAAGCTTTTTGATTTTTTAATAACTGTAATCAGATCCAACAAATCAGTTTCTTTTCCTGCCATGCACAGAAAACAGTGAATGTGTGCATAGAAGGCACATTTTCTAAGTTGCCCAAACTGATAAAAACTTCCAATTCTATTACTGTCTTCTTTCTGGATGAATTGGAGTAATGCTACCACATTCACAGAGAGCACATTTTCACTGTTCTCATTCCCTTCTATGTAGATACTGCTGCTGTCGAAGTAACAAGATCCTCTGCAAGGGAAAGTAGTCTTTCTCACATGTTTGTGCACATTGGGAAACCAGGATATTTCTTACTGTATTGACTCCTTTTTCAGAGCACCTTGGGTTGTAATTCTTTGAGGCTACAGAGAAGCAAAGAACTTTCAACAAGGTGAATATCTCTTAGGAAAGTGTATGAGTGGTTGATGATAGGAAACACTGTACACAGTTCTCGATAGCTGTCATAGATCTGTCTGCTGACCTGAGACACATGCACAAAATACTTAAATATGTTTTGATTGTCTGTGTACTTCACATGCCATATAGCTGTAGCTTGGAAATTTCTAATCTATTTGACTATGAATACCCCTTTTTTTTTTTTAGTTTTGCCAATCTATATCCATTTTGTTTGTTTTAAAGTCTCCAGAGGAGGTCATCTGTTCATTGCCCACTTGCTTTTTTTTTTAACTGGAGTATAGTTGATTTACAATGTTGTGTTAGTTTCAGGTGTACGGCAAAGTGAATCAGTTATACATATACATATATACACTCTTTTTTGTTTTTTAGATTCTTTTCGCATATAGACCATTGAGTAGAGTTCCCTGTGCTATACAGCAGGCTCTTATAAGTTATCTATTTTATATATAGTAGTGTGTGTATGTCAATCCCAGTCTCCCAACTTATCCCTCCCCCGGCTTATCCCCTGGTAACCGTAAGTTTGTTTTCTATATCTGTGACTCTACTTCTGTTTTGTATATAATATTGTTTCATATTAGCAGGGAAGTTAGTGGTCTTATAACCTGCTGGAAGGAACACATAATGATAGAATCTTTGAGAAGGCAATTTAGCAATATATATTGAAATCCTAAAAAGTGTATACTTTTTGACTTAGCGACTTCATATGTAGGGATTTATCCCCCAAAATTTAAGGATGTATATAATACTTAGCTATAGCAAGAATGTTTATAAACAGCATCATTTTTAATATAGAACAACTTAAATCTTCCAAAGTAGGGGAATGTTTAAATTAATTATAGAATAGAACAAAATACTAGTCAATATTTTGAAATGATTTATAAGCTTTATAAGATTTATAAGTATATTCGTTCACATAAAAATATAGTCATAATATATTAACTAAAAATGTCAACAAAAATGGCGATGCAGTATGATGCATATGTATATATATAGTTTCTTTAATCTGAATAAAACAATGAAGTGATATGAAATTTCAATAGTTATTCCTTCAGTGCACTAGTGCTATTAAGTGGATATATTCTTTATCACCCACAACAGCTTTTGAAAGACAGTGGTTAGTATTTGCTGATGATGTTATTTATTAAATCTATTGCCTGGACTCAGATTACCTTCATAAGTTGGCTTGCAATAATTCAGTGATCCCTCTAGGGGTCTGAAATTCTCAGACTGTGAACTGCTAATTTATTTTAGAACTTTCTGCATGTTCTTAAACCAAGTATCTTGGTTTAATTAATTCATACATGTCTCTTAGCTATAAATTCATTTTCAGCACTAAGTTTCCTCTTACGTAGTTGGGCAGGAACCATTGTTTTGCTCAGCCTGAAGTAGCTGATTCCTGTTACTTAGGCACTTTTTTTTCTTTTTCCCCAGTCATGGCTCTTAAAATGTGAAGAATCCTTCAAAGCCCAGTTCAATCTCTACCTTTTCCATAGTCTTCCCTGATCATACATTTCCTGACTATCTCTTACTTAGATGTTAAGCTTCTTAAAAATAAGGGCTGGACTTCCCTGGCAGACTCTGCACTTCCACTGCAGGGGGCGGGGTTCCATTCCTGGTCAGGGAACTAAGATCCCACATGCCCTGCGGCCAAAAAAAAAAAAAGTTGCTAAAAATAAGGGCTAAGTTATAAACTTCTTTTCATTTCCCATCCCCACATCTATCATATTATCTTGTATACGTCAATTGTTCAATAATCATTCTTTGAATTAATTATTCAATAGTGACCGGGATATAGGAAACCTGAGTGATCAATTTAAAGCAACACCTTGAAGAGGAATCTAATGAATAACAACATTAATAGTATCCAAATGTAGTTACTACTATAAAAATAACAATGTTATTTTTACAGGTGCTTTAATTAAAAAAATATTATACAGGGTCCCCTGTAGATTGAAATCTTATTCTGTGTTTTTGGCATTAATTAAATGGCTATTTAGAATAATTTAGCCTGCAAAGTCCCTGTCTCTATGAGAGTTATGTCTGATGTTTTTTAAAAAATCTGGAAGGGGAATTTATCATGCTTAATAGAACTACATGCTGTTATTACTTGGAGAAGGCCCAATGGCTGACTTTACAACCTTCATTCCAAAATTCTCTTTATTTCTTATAGCTTCCAGGCTAAAATTACTCACGTCTGAGACTTACTTTAGAATTCACACACCAAAACTGAAAGTTTAAAAACGATGAAGGGTGGTGGTGGAATCTTGCTGCTTAATCAGAAAAATCAGAAAAACGTGTCCTGATACTACTTTGATTTCCTTTTTAAAAAAAAAAAACAGATGCCTAATCACATTTAATTAAGAGAATCCTTTTTGTCTCTCTAAAATCCTTTCATCACCTGCTTTACTATCTCACACTTATTCTGTCATTTTTAATTTTGTGTCCTTGCCACTAATGTCATTTTCCTTTTCCACCAATGTCATCTACCCACTTCCTTCAGGAGAGCACAGCCCAATCCATCTCTCACTTATAACACCATCTGAACAACTTATTATGAGATTCTTAATTTGGCAGACAGCCTACATTATTTATTCAGAGCTGATAAGGCACAAAACACATGGTTGAGTTTCCCAAGGAATTTCACTATTTAACACCTCTACAGGGCTGAATCTTTTAAAGCATAGTTTGTTCCACTTGTTTTTACACTTTTTGTTCATTTATGTTTTGGAAAATGATTCAATAAATGGAAAACAGATAATTTATTTGTAACTTTCAAGCATTCAGTGTATTCTGTAGGTTCAAGTAATATAATCAGTTGCTTATGGGCTCATATCAAATTTTTCTGGCATCTCTTACTCAGAACTAAGAATTGAAATGATAATCCATCCTATTTCTTCCTTTTTTTTTTGTTCCCTGTACATTATCCAGGAAAGTTTGAACCCTAAACATCACAGAATCTTCTTCCATAACTCATGACTCTTACCTCTACTCCATTTGTTTGGAAACAAAGATTTTTCTCTTATAATTACCATGATAAGCAAAACACCATTTAATATTATTCCCAGAATAATTTCCTCTGCAGGGTTTGCCAAATCTTGTGAAACAATGGCAAGTAAAGTTTATGTTACCATTTTAAATGTGTGAATTTTAACACTGTACCCTTAAGTATCACATGGATGTGAACTTGTCACAAAATATGCTTTTATCTTAGTGCACTAATGACCATTTTGCCACTGCTATACACTAATCTAATTTTCAGTTATTGTTACAGTTGATCCTTCTGTTGGGTATGCTATAACCTCATCAATATAAATGTTTACATCAGTATATGGCTAATTCATTTAAAACTCTTTCACTTAAGACAGACTTAATTATGAATTTTCCTATATTAAGTTGCTATAATTATGTATATACATCATTTATCATTTTCACAGTGTTTAAGTTTCTTCCTCTTTGATGTTAAGCATCTTTGAAAATTTATTTTAGACCATGTGGGTATAATTCATGACATTTGTGCTCTCAGTTAGTAAGTTGAACTCTGGTAAAAATTTAGACACTGGGGGGCTTCCTTGGTGGTGGAGTGGTTAAGCATCTGCCTGCCAATGCAGGGGACACGGGTTCGAGCCCTGGTCTGGGAAGATCCCCCATGCCGCAGAGCAGCTAAGCCTGTGTACCACAACTACTGAGCCTGTGCTCTAGAACCCACGAGCCACAACTACTGAAGCCTGCGCACCTAGAGCCCATGCTCTGCAACAAGAGAAATCACCACAATGAGATGCCTGCGCGCCACAACGAAGACCCAATGCAGCCAAAAATCAATCAATTAATTAATTAATTTTAAAAAATTTAGACACTGGGAAAATCTGACATTCACTAAGAATTTGCTCCTTACTTTTTTTTAGAAGGGGTTGAGAATGTCACAAATGGCCCTACCCAAGGTAGCAATGTTTGATAACAGTCTTTTGGGGGACAATGATAAGGGAAAGCTGAAAACTGCATTCTCCCTTGGTTAGAAAGGAAGAAATGAGAGGAAATGGGTGCTTTGCAATGCTATAACTAAGTGGTTAATGTGCTAACAACAAGCACATTATTCTGGACGGACTCTGGGGGAGCTCCTGCTGGGGAGTACTTCCCAGAGCTTCTGCTGCCAGTGTCCTTGTCCTCACGTTGAGCCACAGCCACCCCCTACCTCTGTGGGAGACTCTCCAACACTAGCGGGTGAACAACAGATATTGAAGGACAGTGCCTGATACTTAGAAGTTTCTCAGGGATTGGTTCAAGATGGTGGAGTAGAAGGATGTGCTCTCACTCCCTTTTGAGAGAACACTGGAATCACAACTAACTGCTGAACCATTATTGACAGGAAGACACTGAAACTCACCAAAAAAGATACCCCACATCCAAAGACAAAGGAGAAGCCACAATGAGATGGTAGGAGGGGCGCAATCACAATCAAATTAAATCCCATAACTGCTGGGTGGGTGACCCACAAACTGTATAACACTTCTACCACAGAAGTCCACCCACTGGAGTGAAGTTTCTGAGCCCCACATCAGGCTGCCGAACAGCGTTCGGCAACAGGAGGAGGAATTCCTAGAGAATCAGACTTTGAAGTTTAGTGGGATTTGATTGCAAGACCTCGACAGGACTGGGGGAAACAGAGACTCCACTCTTGGAGGGCACACATAAAGTAGTGTCTGCATTGGGACCCAGGGGAAGGAGCAGTGACCCCATAGAGACTGAACCAGACATACCTGCTGGTGTTGAGGGGTCTCCTGCAGAGGCAGGGGGTGACTCTGTCTAACCATGGGGACAGGGACACTGGAGGCAGAGGTTCTGGGAAGTACTCCTTGGCGTGAGCTCTCCCAGAGTTCACCATTAGCCCCAACAAAGAGCTGGGGTAGGCTCCAGTGTTGGGTCGCCTCAGGCCAAACAACCAACAGGGAGGGGACCCAGCCCCACCCATCATCAGACAAGCAGATTAAACTTTTCATGAGCTCTGTCCACCAGAGCAACAGCCAGCTCTACCCACCACCAGTCCCTCCCATCAGGAAACTTGCACAAGCCTCTTAGATAGCCTCATCCAGCAGCCGGCAGACAGCAGAAGCAAGAAGAACTACAGTCCTGCATCCTGTGGAACAAAAAATACATTCATAGAAAGATAGACAAGATGAAAAGACAGGGGGCTATGTACCAGATGAAGGAACAAGATAAACCCCCAGAAAAACAACTAAATGAAGTGTAGATAGGCAACCTTCCAGAACAAGAATTCAAAATAATGATAGTGAAGATGATCCAGGATCTTGGAAAAAGAATGGAGGCAAAGATCGAGAAGATGCAAGAAATGTTTAACAAAGACCTAGAAGAACTAAAGAACAAACGAACAGAGATGAACAATGCAGTAACTGAAATGAAAACTACACTACAAGGAATCAATAGCAGAATAACTGAGGCAGAAGAACGGATAAGTGACCTGGAAGACAGAATGGTGGAATTCACTGCTGCAGAACAGAATAAAGAAAAAAGAATGAAAAGAAATGAAGACAGCCTAAGAGACCTCTGGGACAACATTAAACTCAACAACATTCGCATTATAGGGGTCCCAGAAGGAGAAGAGAGAGAGAAAGGACCCGAGAAAATATTTGAAGAGATTATAGTCGAAAACTTCCCTAACATGGGAAAGGAAATAGCCACCCAAGTCCAGGAAGCACAGTGAGTCCCATGCAGGTTAAACCCAAGGAGAAACACGCCAAGACACATGGTAATCATATTGGCAAAAATTAAAGACAAAGAAAAATTATTAAAAGCAGCAAGGGAAAAACGACAAATAACATACAGGGGAACTCCCATAAAGTTAACAGCTGATTTCTCAGCAGAAACTCTACAAGCCAGAAGGGAGTGGCATGATATAATTAAAGTGATGAAAGGGAAAAACCTACAACCAAGATTACTCTACCGAGCAAGGATCTCATTCAGATTCGATGGAGAAATCAAAAGCCTTACAGAAAAGCAAAAGCTAAGAGAATTCAGCACCAACAAACTAGCTCTACAACAAATGCTAAAGGAATTTCTCTAAGTGGGAAACATAAGAGAAGAAAAGGACCTACGAAAACAAACCCCAAACAATTAAGAAAATGGTAATAGGAACATACATATCAATAATTACCTTTAACGTGAATGGAATAAATGCTCCAACCAAAAGACACAGGCTTGCTAAATGGACACAAAACAAGACCCATATATATGCAGTCTACAAGAGACCCGCTTCAGACCTAGAGACACATGCAGACTGAAAGTGAGGGGATGGAAAAACATATTCCACACAAATGGAAATCAAAAGAAAGCTGGAGTAGCAATACTCATATCAAATAAAATAGACTTTAAAATAAAGAATGTTACAAGAGACAAGGAAGGACACTACATAATGATCAAGGGATCAATCCAAGAAGAAGATATAACAAATAAAAATACATATGCATCCAACATAGGAGCACCTCAATACATAAGGCAACTGCTAACAGCTATAAAAGAGTAAATTGACAGTAACACAATAATAGTGGGCGACTTTAACACCTCACTTACACCAATGGACAGATCATCCAAAATGAAAATAAATAAGGAAACAGAAGATTTAAATGACACAATAGAACAGATAGATTTAATTGATATTTATAGAACATTCCATCCCAAAACAGCAGATTACACTTTCTTCTCAAGTGTGCACAGAACATTCTCCAGGATAGATCACATCTTGGGTCACAGACCAAGCCTCAGTAAATTTAAGGAAATTGAAATCATATCAAGCATCTTTTCAGACCACACGCTATGAGATTAGAAATCAATTACAGGGAGAAAAATGTAAAAATCACAAACACATGGAGGCTAAACAATACGTTACTTAATAACCAAGAGATCACTGAGGAAATCAAAAAATACCTAGAGACAAGTAACAATGAAAACACGGTGATCCAAAACCTATGGGATGTAGCAAAAGCAGTTCTAAGAGGGAAGTTTATACAAGACTACCTCAAGAAACAAGAAAACTCTCAAATAAACAATCTAACCTTACACCTAAAAGAAGTGGAGAAAGAAGAACAAACAAAACCCAAAGTTAGCAGAAGGAAAGATATCATAAATATCAGAGCAGAAATAAATGAAATAGAAACAAACAAAACAATAGCAAAGATCAATAAAACTAAAAGCTGGTTCTTTCAGAAGATAAACAAAATTGATAAACCATTAGCCACACTCATCAAGAAAAAGAGGGAGAGGACTCAAATCAAGAAAATTAGAAATGAAAAAGGAGAACTTACCACAGCCTCTTCAGAAATACACAGCATCCTGAGAGATTACTACAAGCAACTCTATGCCAATAAAATGGACAACGTGGAAGAAATGGATAAATTCTTAGAAAGGTATAACCTTCCAAGACTGAACCAGGAAGAAATAGAAAATATGAACAGACCAATCACAAGTAATGAAATTGAAACTGTGATTAAACATCTTCCAACAAACAAAAGTCCAGGAACAGATGGCTTCACAGGTGAATTCTATCAAACATTTAGAGAAGAGCTAACACCCATCCTTCTCAAACTCTTCCAAAAAATTGCAGAGGAAGGAACACTCCCAAACTCATTCTATGAGGCCACCATCACCCTGATACCAAAACCAGACAAGGATACTTCAAAAAAAGAAAACTACAGACCAATATCACTGATGAATATAGACACAAAAATCCTCAACAAAATACTAGCAAACAGAATCCAACACATTTAAAGGGACATATACACTATGATCAAGTTGAAGTTATCCCAAGGATGCAAGGATTCTTCAATATAGGCAAATCAAACAATGTGATACACCATATTAACAAACTGAAGAATAAAAACCGTATGATCATCTCAATAGATGCAGAAAAAGCTTTTGACAAAATTCAACACCCATTTATGATAAAACTCTCCAGAAAGTGGGCATAGAGGGAACCTACCTCAACATAATGAAGGCCATATATGACAAGCCCCCAGAAAACATCATTCTCAATGGTGAAAAACTGAAAGCATTTCCTCTAAGATCAGGAACAAGACATGGATGTCGACTCTCACCACTATTATTCAACATAGTTTTGGAAGTCCTAGCCACGGCAATCAGAGAAAAAAAGAGATAAAAGGAATACATATTGGAAAAGAAGAAGTAAAACTGTCACTGTTTACAGATTACATGATACTATACATAGAGAATCCTAAAGATGCCACCAGAAAACTAATAAAGCTAATCAATAAATTTGGTAAATTTGCAGGATACAAAGTTCATGCACAGAAATCTCTTGCATTCCTATACACTAATGATGAAAAATCTGAAAGAGAAATTAACAAGACTCCCGTTTACCATTGCAACAAAAAGAATAAAATACCTAGGAATAAAGCTACCTGCAGAGACAAAAGACCTGTATGCAGAAAACTATAAGACACTGATGAAAGAAATTAAAGATGATACCAACAGATGGAGAGATATACCATGTTCTTGGATTGGAAGAATCAATATTATCAAAATGATTATACTACCCAATGCAATCTATAGATTGAATGCAATCCCTATCAAATTACCAGTGGCAGTTTTTATGGAACTAGAACAAAAAATCTTCAGATTTGTATGGAAACACAAAATACCCCGAATAGCCAAAGCTGTCTTGAGGGAAAAAAACAGAGCTGGAGGAATGAGACTCCCTGACTTCAGACTATACTACAGAGCTACAGTAATCAAGGCAATATGGTACTGGCACAAAAACAGAAACATAGATCAATGAAACAAGATAGAAAGCCCAGAGATAAACCCATGCACCTGTTGTCAACTAATCTATGACAAAGGAGGCAAGGATATACAATGGAGAAAAGACAGTCTCTTCAATAAGTGGTGCTGGGAAAACTGGACAGCTACATGTAAAAGAATGAAATTAGAACACTCTAATACCGTATACAAAAATACACTCAAAATGGATTAGAGAACTTAATGTAAGAGTGGACACTATAAAACTCTTAGAGGAAAACATAGGAAGAACACTCTTTGACATAAATCACAGCAAAATCTTTTTTGATCCACCTCCTAGAGTAATGTAAATAAAAATGAAAATAAACAAATGGGACCTAATGAAACTTAAAAACTTTTGTACAGCAAAGGAAACCATAAACAAGACGAAAAGACAACCCTCAAAATGGAAGAAATTATTTGCAAACGAATCGACGGACAAAGGATTAATCTCCAAAATATATAAACAGCTCATGCAGCTTAATATTAAAGAAACAAACAACCCAATCAAAAAATGGGCAGAAGACCTAAACAGACATTTCTCCAAAGAAGACATACAGATGGCCAAGAAGCACATGAAAAGCTGCTTAACATCACTAATTGTTAGAGAAATGCAAATCAAAACTACAGTGAGGTATCACCTCACACCAGTTAGAATGGGCATCATCTGAAAATCTACAAACAACAAATGCTGGAGAGGGTGTGGAGAAAAGGTAACCCTCCTGCACTGTTGGTGGGAATGTAGATTGATACAACCACTATGGGGAACAGTATGGAGGTTCCTTAATAAACTAAAAATAGAATTACCATATGACCCAGCAATCCCACTACTGGGCATAAACCCAGAGAAAACCATAATTCAAAAAGAGACATGCACCCCAATGTTCATTGCAGCCCTGTTTACAATAGCTAGATCACGGAAGCAACCTAAATGGCCATCAACAGACGAATGGATAAAGAAGATGTGGTGCCTATATACAATGGAATATTACTCAGCCATAGAAAGGATCGAAACTGGGTCATTTGTAGAGACGTGTTTGCATATAGAGACTGTCATACAGAGTGAAGTAAGTCAGAAAGAGAAAAACAAATATCGTATATTAACGCATATATGTGGAAACTAAAAAAATGGTACAGGTGAACTGGTTTGCAGGGAAGAATTAGAGACACAGATGTAGAGAAGAAACATATAAGACACCAAGGGGGGAAAGCGGCAGGGGGTGGTGGTGGTGGTGTGATGAATTGGGAGATTGGGATTGAAATGTATACACTGATGTGTATAAAATGGATGACTAATAAGAACCTGCTCTATAAAAAAATAAATAAAATTCAAAAAAAATCAAGCACATTATTCTAATCATAATAAGATTCTAATCATAATAAGGCAATATACTCAGATGGTAATGATAAAATATATATGGAGGCATTTGATATTTCAAACTAGCAAAAAATTAAATCCACCGACGTATCTGTTTCTCAAATTTAACAGATTTTAACGTTTTGTTCTGTTTGCATCTGGTGTCTCTCTCAAATAAAATTTTATGGATGCACCTAAATTCTAATGCATTTATCTATTTTTTTTTCCTCCCCGAAGAATCACTATCCGGAAGTTGGAGAGTGCCATTCCACTCATGTTTTAGTGCTTTTTCTATTTGTGACTGTATCCATAAACACTGTATATTATTGCTGTATTATATATATGTATATATTTATATATGTGTGTATATATACATATACACATATATAGGGTTAGCTAAAAAGTTCGTTCACCTTTTTCTGTAAGATGTTATGAAAAACCCTAACGAACTTTTTGGCCAATCCGTATATACTCACACATATGTAATTCTATATATTTGCAATTTTCTTGATTTTTTTCACTCGACATTATGTTTTTGAAATTTAAAAATACATATTTTATCTACCATAGTATTATTCCAAGGTGTGAATAAACTCTAATGTATCACTCACAGGTGGGTTATTTCCTTTTCATATTTTTCACTATTGTAGTGGATAGCTGTGCTCAAGTGTGATTTAGAGACATTCAGAGCATCAGGGGTGGATAGGGAATTTTATTTCAAGAGACTGTCTGCTATCTGCCGAAAATCAAAACACAATTCTCCGCACACCTCTTTCTGTTTGAGTCTTCTACTTTAATTTCATCCCGTGTATACCTTGGTTAGTTATGTCCATGTTAAGTTTTGTCTGCTTAAGATGAAGACCATACATTTTTCAATTAAGTCCTATACTGCTGCTCTAAGCATCTAGAATGATAACCATGAAAAATAACCTTTGTAAAAGGTAGTGCTTTATAGCACTGTAGAAAGATAGCTACCAAGTTTAATTCACTGCTTTGGGTAACTTGTATTTTATATATTTATACTCTACTTGGTTTACTTTATGACATAGTATTGCAAAGAGAGAAGGAAACATTTTTTCTCTCCTGTTTTAGTTGTGATTTTATAATATGTTGCACCGGTAAAATTTATTCCCATTTCTTGCCATCTGTGTTAAAGCAAAGGCATTATATGTTTTACTTGAAAGGGAGAAAGTTATTTGTTCCTGAAGGTCATTTAAAGGGCTTAGAAAATAAATTAACTTGAGGTGATTTTATACCATTTAATTACTGTTGATCTTAACAAGAATAAAAATTAAACTGGGGCTTCCCTGGTGGCGCAGTGGTTGAGAGTCCGCCTGCCGATGCAGGGGACGTGGGTTCGTGCCCCGGTCTGGGAAGATCCCACATGCCGCGGAGCCTGCGCGTCCGGAGCCTGTGCTCCACAACGGGAGAGGCCACAACAGTGAGAGGCCTGCGTACCGCAAAAAAAAAAAAAAAAAAAAAAAAAAAATTGAATAAATTTTAATTGAATAAATTTAAAATATCTTCAATCCAATTACATTCTCATATAGTAGAGCAATTTAAAAAATGCATTGCATCTGACTGGCTCGTGCTGGTGTGAGAAGAGCTGTTAGAAACCCCAGAAGGATAGACACTGCCTGCCCCTTTGCTCAGAGAGAACAGCTCTACACCCAGCTCTCTAGCCCTCATAAGAGCATGGTCTTGGGAGGATGGTCTTGCTCTTTTACCACTGGCCTCTCAGTGGCCACTGTGAAAGTTGTAAATGAAATGCAGCTGGAGAGCTGGCTGTAAATGAGTATTTCTCTCTATAAATCTGGCCTCTGAGTGGATGATACAGGAGATTTTTGAAGGAAGTAATTGACACACCATTCAACTTAAAGTTAATTCTAACCACTTTTTATTATCCTGGGGATCTGCCGGATACACTCTATCCTTTCCTCTGCACTTCAGAAGTGGAGACAGGAGACATTTGGCAGTGTGTTGTCTGTTATGTAAACAGTAAAAAAGTAACTGATAACCTCAAACCAATCTGGAAGGATAATTCTTTTAAGACAAACTTTTAATTAAGGCAATCACTTTTGCCATATGGGAAGATAATCTTTAAGATGTGCTGCATGTCACCTATATGGGGCTAAGAAGTTATATGGAATAAAATAAATACCACGAGGAAGGGAGGAGTGGGGCTCATCATTCCCCTGATACTGAGGCACCAATGGGCAAGTTTCCTCTGTCCTTGGATAACTGTACTGAATTAACTGTGGTTTTTAGATTTTAGTTATTGTAGGAAAGAAGATTTTCTTGGTGATTACATTCTGTTTCCTAGAAAATACCTAAGGCATAGGGGATCTTAAAAAATGTTCTGGTTGTCATCTACTCCCTCCAAAAGGCAAACTAGTTACAATCCATTGATTTATTAGAACCCCAGTGTAATAGGAATTAATTATTTTATTGCAATAGTCAGTGTATCCATGCAAAGAATACCTAGTAGGGTGCGACCAAGGACTGCCTTCACAAATGACTGGCTCTGGGCAGAACTTATTTAGAAAAGCCTTCTTAGGCACATTTAATAGAAGATTTTTAAGGATTATTGTGTTGGAGTAGAACATGGATACATATTTACTTACTAAAATACCTGTTTCAATTATTTATTCATAGATTATATTGTATAAAATCCCCACATTAAGACCAATATTACAGCCTTTAGAATAAATATCACTCTTCCCAAGAAGACCAAGCTCAATAGGAGTCATTTGTCAGCTTCAAGCATCTTAATTACTCAGTTATTGGTTCAGGATTAAGGCTGGATGTGTTCCGACCTCCTGACTTGACAGATAAGTCTCGTTTCTCATTGTTGCCTCATTTCAGATCATCATAGGAGGAAGCTATGACTGTCAGAATTCCAATTAGTTGTCAGAGTTAAAGAACTCGCCTTAATGGTGCCAGGTAGAAACACCCTATTGTGGATTAAATGAGTACACTTATGTAAAGTGCTTAAAACTGCCTGGCACTAAGTAAATGTTAGCTGTTATTAGAATTATTTGCTGTTCTGAACGATTCCCAAACAATGGGTCAAATCAATAAAGTACATTTTATATAGGAATGTAGGAAAAATATTTCCCAAACTGATCCTGCTGCCTGAGAATGGGTAGAGTAGCTTCATAATCCTGGATACGTGACTGGGAAATGGTTTTCTTTCTAGAGCTAGAACTGTATGTCTGGACTGCTCTGAATATCAAGGCAAAACAAATGCATGTGTTCATCCTCGCAACAACTGGCAATCTGTGAGGAGCGAGTGAAGATGTTTCTTGGCTTTGGAAGTTGTAGGATAATGGAGTTTCTAACCCAGCAGTTTTATTTCAGAGAGCCTGTTCAACTTGCACGTGTAAAAATAATCCTTCTTCTGTTGGCTCCCAGAGGGGCTTGATTTCAGCAGCTCCATTGCAGTGCACAGAAGAGAGACTGTTCTAAGAAATGAGCTGTCTGAAAATGCCATGACATGCTACAGCAGCATGGTCATTTGCTAACTATTTTTCATGTTATATCCAACCTTTTTAATACCAAGGGTCTTTTTAAAATGCCAAAGATACTCCTTCAAAAATACACATGAATCAGTCATTTGCATTTGCTCATAAAACTCTTTTGCCTTTTCAAAGAGCACTGGGTTGGAGACAAGGACATCTTTCTATCTTTTCACTGAGAACCACTAACTCAGAACACCATATAGTCTTCCTAATTTATTTACGTGAGAGCATCGTGGGGCATAGGAAATGGTTTTCTTTCTAGAGCTAGAACTATATGCTCCCTTCATACTTCGAAAGACTGAAAATCTGTTGAGCCTTTAAATATCAGCCATCCTGCTCCCTGATATTTTATATACTATGTTGAAGAATATTGTGATTATCTACTAATGCTTTTTTATGCCCAGCCCTATCCAGTCATAAATGTGTGTCCATTTTCTCTTTAGATGATCATTGCCTTTCCGTGCTTCTACTAATTGACTTTTGCTAGAGGAAGACTCTTTTTTTCCCATCTCAGTTTTAATCATCACCACCACAGCTCCTTTTATCACCCATCTGGTTCTCTGATCTCTACTTGTTACTTTCTTCCTTCTTTCTCTAACTGACTTTTTCTTGCCTTTTTTCTCCCTTGTGCCTTAGTTCTTAATTCTCCATTGATCGATCACAAAAGGCTGCCATTCTGTGGACATGAAGAAGAGGAGCTTTTCTTCTGTTTGTGATGTAGGCACTGAGCATCAGGTGCAAATCTTCATGGCTTTTCTTTCTTCCCGAGCATTTAAAGGCCTTTGGGAGTATTGCTTCTGGCACAGAGCAGTCCTGGAAGCTTGTGTGTTGCATAGGATTGGTGTCTGGATCTCTGCTACTGGGAGTGGAGATGGTGCCAAGGCTGGAACTTGCTGTGTTTGGTGAGGTAACAGGCTAGAGTAATACTGAAATCAGGAGCTGAGGTTCCCATGGCTCAGACTGAAATACACATATTGACAGCACACTGAAACTAAAAGTGGGACCATAAGGCCAGAGAAGTAGAGAAGTTGAGGTTACACCAGATCCATGGGCTTCCTAGGACCCTAAACAGGCAGCAGAAGGCGGAGTCAAGGCAAGTGTCCCACAGTTTAGGGGCCTGCTCTGGACACTTTCAGAGAAGGGCACTGATTCACTCTTCATTTAAGACCGGAAATGACTCTTGCTGTGGTGTGGGCCTCAGGGGCACAAGACTGGCCTCATATAGGGACTGGCAGCCAGCAGGCAGACTGCCTGTGAGACTGACACTCTTCCCTGAGATGTCTTCTGAAATACAAGATCCTGGGCTGTGAGTCATCCTCACCAAAATATTGCACTGTCAACTGAGTGAGGTTGAACATTTGCTTGAAGTCTGGTCCTGAAAAGCTCCTTTAAAGGAGCTCCTTTAAAGGAGTCAGAGCTCCTTTAAAAGGATTGGGAGAGATGGACGAATTTTCATTTAATTTTTCTCCATGTTATTCCACACACGTTAACTATTAAAAGTGTACTGTGTTGATTGAACAGGGGAGTAAATAAAGGTGACATTCACAAAAGTGAATTGTAAGGACTCTACAAAAATTTATCTAATCATTGCCATTCACACAAGTAAATGCTAATTCTTAAGTTTTTTAAGTTAAGTGATTGCTTATTTCAGGGGTATGTCTGTGATAGGAGATGAAACAGACAAGGCATCTGAAAAGAATAATTCTAATTTGTGTGTGATTGTGCTGTACCTTTGTGTAATAACTTATAATGTGCAGACACCAGGCCCTAAAGAATTCTGTCTCTATACCGAAGGAGGAAGAAACTGAGACCATTTTTATTTTAACATTCATTCTTCATCATTTCCACAGGGTATTTTAATTTCAGATGGTTCCCTCTTTTCAGAGCCCGTAAGTCTCCTTAGAAAAAATGTTCACCTTGGAGAGGTAGAAATCCCACAATGGTCAAGGAATATTTAAGTGAGCTCAGAGGAAAGATGAATGTTTTGCATTTTACTGCCTTACGCTCTGCATTTCAAAGATAATCCAAATATCTAAAATGTGTTTTCAGTAAAGCACCCTTTGCTACTTGCAATGTCCTTGAATACCACTGAATGTATCATCAGTTTTCTAGTACCTGTAGCTGAGAAAAAAATCTTAACGACCATGAGGCTGTAAAACATAAGTACTCCCCGTAGTAAGAGTAAGATAAATGCAGACTCATATTAGTAACACTGGCCTGGAGATATAGCTCTCTGTTGGAGCTTATCGTGTGTTTAATGAAAGATACAATCAGACAAATTAAACTCCATATTTTTATTCATATCAATGCAATTCTTCTTTAGTCCTATCCTTCTACAAGAGGCCCAGTTGCACCACTGCTGCCCCCTGGTCCACCCTGCCCATCCTTGTTCATAAGAACAAGAAGAGCACAGGTAGCCCACCCACAAAGGGCTCAAGATAAATGGAGCGTTGCTGCTGCCCTGGAGAGGGGAAATCGGCTGTCATTGTGTCAGATCACCATTAGTCTTCTATTTTTCGCAGCTAACCACAAGCGTGGTGTGTCTTTTGGGTCTAGAGGCATCTCAGAACCTTGGTGAGCAGGAAGGTACACAGATAGGGTCCCCTCGCTGGTCCTCACTGCTGGCCCATTGTCAGGGAAAAGCAGGTCTAAATTTCCAAAAAGACCTTTAGAGGAGAAGGTGGAGAGAACAAATAGAACATGAGCTTTGATGGATGTATTTACAGAGCACAGCTTATTAATTAAAGGTTCGTTCAGCCCAGTTCATGGGTGTGTTGTGTAGCCGGGCCCTTTCCCTCACTTCAGTCACTTTGGAGGGTATGGACTGAACTTTCACTGTGTCCCGTTATTTCGTGTGGTTCTCTCGGGACATTGGTGTTTCGTTCTAAGTGTGTCTCTCTTGTAGACAATGTGTGGTTGTTTGCCTTTGTGGTTCAGTAGGAGTCTTTTTTTTTTCATTGGAAAAGGCAGACCTTGTTGACGTGACAGAAATGTTTGGTCTTAGTTCTATCACCATATTTTATGTAATGCTTTCTGTTTTTATTATGTATAAAATCTTTTACTTTGCTTTTTACCTAATGATTAACTCTGTGCAGCGTCTTGAATCCTCTACATTTTTAGGCTCATGTATTGATTCCTTATTATGAGAAAGAATAAATTTAAGCTATGTACACTTTTATTAGTGTTTATTCTTATATTTTAAATATGTTTACATTTTTATTTCTTGCTTAATCCATTTAATCAACTGCTTGGCTATGAAAGATAAACTTACTTGTACTAACTGTCCTTAACTCTCCCTTCTCTTACTAACAGTTGTGATTTTTATCATTTCTGTATTGTTAGGGATTAAGACATTAACATTTTAGTTTGCAATAAAAAATTTTACTATTTGTTTTTCAAGTCCTAAGATTAAATGAATTTAATGATCACAGCCATGCCTTTTTACCATAAAAAGCTTGTTCTCTTTCACTTTTTCAAGAAGCTCAGGGAATGTATATTCATCACACTTTTAAAGAAGTTTATCTTCTGCCTTTATACCTGATCTACATTTTTTCTGGGCACAGAAATCTCATTTAACTCTTTTTTTGAGGACTTCTGTAAGCACTGCTCTGCTGCCTTTAAGGGACTGTTAGCAGATTCTTATAAATTTCAGGATACAGTTATCAGGCAATTAACCCAGAAATTCCACTTCTAGGTATTTACCCAAGTGAAATGAAAACATATGCCCACAAAAAGACTTAGGATATGAGTGTTCATAGAAACTATATTCAAAATAGCCCAAGACTAATGAAACTCCAATGCATGTCAGCGGTAGAATGGATGAACAAGTCATGGTGTATTCACACAATGGAATATTACTCAGCAATTAAAAAGAATAAACCACTGATACACACATCAACATGGATAAATTTCACAGACATCATTCGGAGCAAAATAAAGTGAATATCATCATGGCCAAATGTAGGTTTTGATATCTTTCCACAGGAGCAACATTGCCCCGAGATCCAGAGACCTAGTTTCTAAGCTTTAGTGTACAAACCAGCTTGTGAAACTCCAAACTTTGGTGGGGGTGGGTTTACTTTCACCATCTATAAAAGGTGATAATATAACAAATGAAACTATTTTCACTTTTTTGAGGTTCTGAAATCCAGAGGATTTAGTTATTTGTAGTCAACATGAAAAAACATTGGTCTTCCATTCCTTATCATGTGTGAGTTATAATCTCTAATGACATTCCAATTTTAACACAATGATTTCTAAACCATTGTGTAGAATTGCTACATATCCTAAAAATGAAGAATCCAGGGTTTTAGTGAGTAAGATCAAGTTATATCAGATTCACCAATCTATTTAATTACTCATTTCCTATTAATTATTTGCTTTTTCATTCAGGGAATGATTATAATGTGCAGACACCAGGCCCTAAAGAATTCTGTCTCTATACCGAAGGAGGAAGAAACTGAGACCATTTTTATTTTAACATTCATTCTTCATTTCATTTCATTTTCATTTCAAGCGTTTCTTATATTTAGTTATTAATTCAATAAGTACATATTGAATATCTACCTTGGAACTGTATACAGGCCCATAAATCTGTTTTATTCCTGGTTAGGGAATTGACTTTATTATATCTGTTTTCTTCTTAATGAGACAAGACATGTAAAAGGTGTCTATTTATAAATGAACTTAAAGTACCCTCCAATTATTATAATCTCTCTACATGCTGAATTCTTCTGTCCTCCAGTGAGGTGTCTTCATAAAGAAAATTGGGACTCATGGAGGATGTAGCTCTTGGAGAAAAGAAAACAGAAAAGAACATAATAGTAAATATCGCTAAGGATTTTAATGATTTATGAGCCACACACAAAGTCCTATTTAAAGCCATAATTCATGTATAGGTTATGGTTACTTAGAAGAATTCTATTTACTTTGTAAAGGAAATATGCTTGATTCCAACAGTCTTCCATTCAATTAACTGATATTTCCTGCTAAACATGTATTTCTTCTAAATACAAAAAAACAAACAAACAAAAAGCTTATCATCTGTCTTAAGGATTTCTCAAAATAAGGAAAAGATCTGTAAATACCTTTCTGGAAAATATTTAAGTAAGCATCTAGAGTTTCGTGTCTGAAATAATTAGTGTCAAGCCTTCCTTGAATTGGAAAGAATGACAATGATATACATGGCATATTTGTTCCCAATCCTTCACCCTTTCCTATAATCTCACCTTTTGCCCTTTGACTTTGAGGTTCCTCCTAGTAGGAGTGGAGTATATTTCCCATCACATTACAGCTGTGAATTGCTTTGACTAATACACTATAGGTAGGAAGACCAGTGTGCCAGTTCTGAGCTAGATCTTTAAGAAGCAGCACAGGAGGGACTTGCCTGGTGGCCCAGTGGTTAAGACTCCATGCTTCCACTGCAGGGGGCACAGGTTCAACCCCTAGTCAGGGAACTAAGATCCTACATGCAGCGCAACCAACCAAACAAACAAACAAAAAAGCAGCACAATGTTTCTGTTCACCCACTTGGCACTTCTGCCATTGCCATGAGAACAGGCCTCAGATAGTCTGCTGGTCCTAGAGGAATAAGAGAATGTGATGCAGAAATACCTCAAGGGCCTGCAGACCAGCTACTCTGAGTATATTTGTTTATTGTTGTCTGCCACTGTATACTTTTTAACATCTTTATTGGAGTATAATTGCTTTACAATGTTGTGTTAGTTTCTGCTGTACAACAAAGTAAATCAGTTATATATAAACATATATCCCCATATCCCCTCCTTCTTGCGTCCTCCTCCCACCCTCCCTATCCCACCCCTCTAGGTGGTCACAAAGCACAAAGTTGATCTCCCTGTGCTATGTGGCTTCTTCCCACTAGCTATCTATTTTACATTTGGTAGTGTATATATGTCCATGCCACTCTCTCACTTTGTCACAGCTTACCCTTCCCCCTCCCCGTGTCCTCAGTCCATTCTCTACCTCTGCGTCTTTATTCCTGTCCTGCCCCTAGGTTCATCAGAACCATTTTTATTTTTTTAGATTCTGTATATATGTGTTAGCATACGGTATTTGTTTTTCTCTTTCTGACTTACTTCACTCTGTATGACAGACTCTAGATACATCTACCTCACTACAAATAACTCAATTTCGTTTCTTTTATGGCTGAATAATATTCCATTGTATATATGTGCCACATCTTCTTTACCCATTCATCTGTTGATGGACACTTAGGTTGCTTCCATGTCCTGGCTATTGTAAATAGAGCTGCATTGAACATTTTGGTACATGACTCTTTTTGAATTATGGATTTCTCAGGGTATATGCCCAGTAGTGGGATTGCTGGGTCATATGGTACTTCTATTTGTAGTTTTTTAAGGAACCTCCATACTGTTCTCCATAGTGGCTGTATCCATTTACATTCCCACCAACAGTGCAAGAGGGTTCCCTTTTCTCAACACCCTCTTCAGCATTTATTGTTTGTAGATTTTTTGATGATGGACATTCTCACCGGTGTGAGGTGACACCTCATTGTTGTTTTGATTTGCATTTCTCTAATGATTAGTGATGTTGAGCATCCTTTCATGTGTTTGTTGGCAATCTGTATATCTTCTTTGGAGAAATGTCTATTTAGGTCTTCCACCCATTTTTGGATTGGATTGTTTTTTGTTTTGATATTAAGCTGCATGAGCTGCTTGTATATTTTGGAGATTAATCCTTTGTCAGTTTCTTCGTTTGCAAATATTTTCTCCCATTCTGAGGGTTGTTTATGGTTTCTTTTGCTGTGTAAAAGCTTTTAAATTTCATTAGGTCCCATTTGTTTATTTTTGTTTTTATTTCCATTTCTCTAGGAGGTGGGTCAAAAAGGATCTTGCCGTGACTTATGTCATAGAGTGTTCTACCTATGTTTTCCTCTAAGAGTTTTATAGTGTCTGGCCTTGCATTTAGGTCTTTACTCCATTTTGAGTTTTTTTGTGTGTATGGTATTAGGAAGTATTCTAATTTCAGTCTTTCACATGTAGCTGTCCAGTTTTCCCAGCACCACTTGTTGAAGAGGCTGTCTTATCTCCATTGTATATTCTTGCCTCCTTTGTCAAAGATAAGATGACCATATGTGCATGGGTTGATCTCTGGGTTTTCTATCCTGTTCCATTGATCTATATTTCTGTTTTTGTGCCAGTACCATACTGTCTTGGTTACTGTAGCTTGGTAGTATAGTCTGAAGTCCAGGACCCTGATTCCTCCAGCTACGTTTTTCATTCTCAAGATTTATTGCTTTGGCTATTTGGAGTCTTTTGTGTTTCCATACAAATTGTGAAATTTTTTGTTGTAGTTCTGTGAAAAATGCCATTGGTAGTTTGATAGGGATTGCATTGAATCTGTAGATTGCTTTGGGTAGTATAATTATTTTCACAGTGCTAATACTTTCAATCCAGGAATATGGTATATCACTCCATCTGTTTGTATCATCTTTAATTTCTTTCATCATATTCTTATAGTTTTCTGCGTGCAAGTCTTTTGTCTCCTTAGGAAGGTTTATTCCTAGGTATTTTATTCTTTTTGTTGCAATGATAAATGGGAGCATTTCCTTAATTTCTCTTTCAGATTTTTCATCATTAGTGTATAGGAATGCAAGAGATTTCTGTGCATGAATTTTGTATCCTGCTACTTTACCAAATTCATTGATTAGCTCTAGTAGTTTTCTGGTAGCATCTTTAGGATACTCTGCGTATAATATCATGTCATCTGCAAACAGTGACAGTTTTTCTTCTTTTCCGATTTGGATTCCTTTTATTTGTCTACTTCTCTGGTTGCCGTGGCTAAAACTTTCAAAAGTATGTTGAATAATAGTGGTGAGAGTGGGCACTTGTCTTGTTTCTGAACTTACAGATAATGGTGTCAGTGTTTCACCATTGAGAATGATGTTGGCGTGGGTTTGTCACATATGGCCTTTATTATGTTGAGGTAGGTTCCCTCTATGCCCACTTTCTGGAGAGTTTTTATCATAAGTGGGTGGTGAATTTTGTCAAAAGCTTTTTTGGCATCTATTGAGATTATCATTTGGTTTTACCGTTCATTTTGTTAATATGGTGTATCACATTGATTGATTTGTGTATATTGAAGAATCCTTGCATTCCTGGGATAAACCCCACTTGATTGTGGTGTATGATCTTTTAATGTGCTGTTGGATTCTGTTTGCTAGTATTTTGTTGAGGATTTTTGCATCTGTGTTCATCGGAGATATTGGTCTGTAGTTTTCCTTTCTTGTGACATCTTTGTCTGGTTTTGATTTCAGGGTGATTTTGGCCTCATAGAACGAGTTTGGAAATGTTCCTCCCTCTGCTATATTATGGAAGAGTTTGAGAAGGATAGGTGTTATCTCTTCTCTAAATGTTTGATAGAATTCACCTGTGAAGCCATCAGGTCCTGGGCTTTTGTTTGTTGATTTTTTTTTTTTCGGTACGCGGGCCTCGCACTGTTGTGGCTCTCCTGTTGCGGAGCACAGGCTCCGGATGCGCAGGCTTAGTGGCCATGGCTCACGGGCCTAGCCGCTCCACAGCAAGTGGGATCTTCCCGGACCGGGGCACGAACTTGTGTCCCCTGCATTGGCAGGCAGACCTACAACCACTGCGCCACCAGGGAAGCCCTGGAAGATTTTTAATCACAGTTTCAATTTCAGTGCTTGTGATTGGTCTGTTCATATTTTCTGTTTCTTCCTGGTTCAGTCTCGGAAGGTTGTACTTTTCTAAGAATTTGTCCATTGCCTCCAGGTTGTCCATTTTATTGGCATATAGTTGCTTGTAGTAGTCTCTCATGGTCCTTTGTATTTCTGCAGTGTCAGTTGTTACTTCTCCTTTTTCATTTCTAATTCTGTTGATATGAGTCTCCTCCCTGTTTTTCTTGATGAGTCTGGCTAATTGTTATCAATTTTGTTTATCTTCTCAAAGAACCGGCTTTTAGTTTTATTGATGTTTGCTACTGTTTCCTTCATTTCTGTTTCATTTATTTCTGATCTGATCTTTCTGATTTCTTTTCTCCTGCTAACTTTGGATTTTTTTGTTTTTCATTCTTTAATTGCTTTAGGTGTAAGGTTAGGTTGTTTATTTGAGATTTTTCTTGTTCCTTGAAGTAGGATTGTATTGCTATAAACTACCCTCTCAGAACTGCTTTTGCAGCATCCCGTAGGTTTTGGGTTGTTGTGTTTTCATTGTTATCTGTTTCTAGGTATTTTTTTATTTCCTTCTTGATATCTTCAGTGATCTCTTGGTTATTTAGTAGTGTATTGTTTAGCCTCCATGTGCTTGTATTTTTTACAGTTTTTTTCCTGTAATTGATATCTAGTCTCATAGTGTTGTGTTCTGAAAAGATAATTGATATGATTTCAGTTTTCTTAAATTTACCAAGGCTTGATTTGTGACCCAAGATATGATCTATCCTGGAGAATGTTCCATGAGCAGTTGAGAAGAAAGTGTATTCTGTTGTTTTTCTATGGGATGTCCTATAAATATCAATTAAGTCCATCTTGTTTAATATGTCATTTAAAGCTTGTGTTTCCTCATTTATTTTCATTTTGGATGATCTGTCCATTGGTGAAAGTGGGGTGTTAAAGTCCCCTACTATGAATGTGTTACTGTTGATTTCCCCTTTTATGGCTGTTAGCATTTACCTTATGTATTGAGGTGCTCCTATGTTGGGTGCATAAATATTTACAATTGTTATATCTTCTTATTGGATTGATCCCTTGATCATTATGTAGTGTCCTTCTTTGTCTTTTGTAATAGTCTTTATTTTAAAGTCTATTTTGTCTGATATGAATATTGCTGCTCCAGCTTTCTTTTGATTTCCATTCGCATGGAATATCTTTTCCCATCCCCTCACTTTCAGTCTGTATGTGTCCCTAGGTCTGAAGTAGGTCTCTTGTAGACAGCATATAAATGGGTCTTGTTTTTGTATCCATTCAGCCAGTCTGTGTCTTTTGTTTGGAGTATTTAATCTATTTAAATTTAAGGTAATTATCTATATGTATGCTCCTATTACCATTTTCTTAATTGTTTTGGGTTTGTTATTGTAGGTCCTTTCCTTCTCTTGTGTTTCATGCTTAGAGAAGTTCTTTAGCATTTGTTGTAAAGCTGGTTTTGTGGTGCTGAATTCTGTTAACTTTTGCTTGTCTGTAAAGGTTTTAATTTCTCTGTCGAATGTGAATGAGATCCTTGCTGGGTAGAGTAATCTTGGTTGTAGGTTTTTCCCTTTCATCACTTTAAATATGTCCTGCCACTCCTTTCTGGCTTGCAGAGTTTCTGTTAACCTTCTGTGGTTTCCCTTGTATCTTATTTGTTGCTTTTCCCTTGCTGCGTTTAATAGTTTTTTTGAATTTACTGTTTGATAGTTTGATTAATATGTGTCTTGGCTTGTTTCTCCTTGGATTTATCCTGTATGGGACTCTCTGCACTTCTTGGACTTGATTGACTATTTCCTTTCCCATGTTAGGGAAGTTTTCATCTATAATCTCTTCAGAATTTTCTCAGACCCTTTCTTTTTCTCTTCTTCTGGGACCCCTCTAATTCGAATGTTGATGTGTTTAATGTTGTCTCCAAGGTCTTTGAGACCATCCTCAATTCTTTTCATTCTTTTTTCTTTATACTGCTCTGTGGCAGTTATTTCTACTATTTTGCCTTGCAGTTCACTTATCCGTTCTTCTCCCTCATTTATTCTGCTATTGATTCCTTCTAGAGTATTTTTAATTTCATCTATTGTGTTGTTCATCATTGTTTGCTCTTTAGTTCTTCTAGGTCCTTGTTGAACGTTTCTTGTATTTTCTCCACTCTTGTTTCCGAGATTTTGGATCATCTTTGCTATCCTTACTCTGAATTCTTTTCCTGGTAAACTGCCTATTTCCTCTTGATTTGTTTGGTCTGGTAGGTTTTTTACCTTGCTCCTTCGTCTGCTGCATATTTCTCTGTTTTGTCATTTTGCTTAACTTTACTGTGTTTGAGGTCTCCTTTTCGCAGGCTGCAGACTCCTAGTTCCCATTATTTTTGGTGTCTGCCCCCAGGGGGTGAGGTTGGTTCAGTGGCTTGTGTAGGCTTCCTGGTGGAGGGGACTCATGCCTTGTGTTTTGGTGGGTGGGGCTGTTTCTTGTCCTTCTGGTGGGCAGGAGTGCGTCTGGTGGTGTGTTTTGGAGTGTCTGTGAGCTTAGCATGACTTTAAGCAGCCTCTTTGCTAATGGGTGGTGTTGTGTTCCTGTGTTGCTAGTTGTTTGGCATGGGGCGTCCAGCATTGGAGCTTGCTTGCCATTGGGTGGAACTGGGTCTTAGTGTTGAGACAAAGATCTCTGGGAGAGCTGCCGCCGATTGATATTATGTGGGACCACGAGGTTTCTGGTGGTCCAGTGTCCTGGACTCGGCCCTCCCACCTTGGAGACTCATGCCCAACACCTGGCTGGAGCACTCAGGCCCTGTCAGCCACCTAGCTCAGAAGAAAAGGAAGAGAGAAAGAAATGGAAAACAGAAACAAAAAAATGAACAGACAGAACGCTAGGACAAATGGTAAAAGCAAACCTATACAGACAAAATCACACAAAGAAGCATACACATACACATTCACAAAAAGAGAAAAAGGGAAAAAAAAATATATAAAAGGAAGAGAGCAACTAATCCAATAAACAAATCCACCAATGATAATAAGCACTAAATACTAAACTAAGATAAACATAAAACCAGAAATAAATTAGATGCAGAAAGCAAACCCCAAGTCTACAATTGCTCCCAAAGTCCACCACCTCAATTTTGGGAACATTCATTGTCTATTCAGGCATTCTTTAGATGCAGGTTTATGAAGTTGATTGTTGGGATTTAACCCGCTGCTCCTGAGGCTGCACAGAGAAATTTCCCTTTCTCTTCTTCGTTTGCACAGCTCCTGGGGTTCAGCTTTGGTTTTGGCCCCGCCTCTACATGTAGGCCACCCTCAGGAGTCTCTTCCCCTCCCAGACAGGAGGAAGTTAAAGCAGCATCTGATTAGGGCTCTGTTGCTCACTCGGGCTCAGGGAGAGAGGGGTACGGTAGTCATAATTTGTATGTGGGGCGAACCTGAGGTGGCAGAGGCTGTTGTGAAATTGCACCAGCCTGAGGCACGCCGTGTGTTCTCCTGGGGAAGTTGTCACTGGATCACGGGGCCTTGGCAGTGGTGGGCTGCACAGGCTCTGAGGTGTGTGGATAGTGACCTGAGCTTGCACACAGGATTCTTGGTGGCAGTGGCAGTAGCATTAGCAGTTCATGCCCATCTCTAGGGTCCGAGCTGATAGCTGTGGCTTGTGCCTGCCTCTGGAGCTTATTTAGGCAGTGCTCTGCCTTCTGTGGGCACACTGGGAAGGAATCTCCTCTCCTCGCACACCCCGAAACAAAGGTCTCTCGCCTCTCCGGCTGGTCCAGACTTTTTCCCTGACTCTCTCCTGGCTAGCTGTGGTGCACTAACCCCCTTTAGGCTGTCTTCATGCCAACCTCAGTCCTCTCCCTGGGGTCTGACCTCCGAAGCCCGAGTCTCAGCTCCCAGCTCCCATCCACTCCGGCAGGTGAGCAGACAAGCCTCTCAGGCTGGTGAGTGCTGGTCGGCACCGATCCTCTGTGCAGGAATCTCTCCGCTTTGCCCTCTGCACCCTGGTTGCTGTGCTCTCCTCCGTGGTTCTGAAGCATCCCCTCAGCTCACCCCCTGTCTTCACCAGTGAAGGGGTTTCCTAGTGTGTGGAAACTTTTCCTCCTTCACAGCTCTTTCCCAGAGGTGCGGGTCCCATCCCTATTCTTTTGTCTCCGTTGTTTCTTTTTTCTTTAGCCCTACCCAGGTACATGGGACTTTTCTTGCCTTTTGGGAAGTCTGAGGTCTTCTGCCAGCATTCTGTAGGTGTTCTGTAGGAGTTGTTCCACGTGTAGATGTATTTTTGATGTATTTATTGGGAGGAAGTTGATCTCCATGTCTCATTCCTCCTCCATCTTGAAAGTCTCCTCTGCCACTGTATTTTGAGAGAGCGGTTTATAACAGCATTATTGTGACAGTAGCTGACTGATTCAGGCAAGAAACACAGACGGCAATATCATCTCCTGAAGTTCATTTTAACAGAACTCCCTCTGAGCTATGATACACAGGTCAAACAGAGGAAGACGTTTTTAGCATGGAATAAAGGCATTTTTTACCATGCCATGGTATTAAGTTTTTATTTTCTTTAAATAAGTGGTTGCATGACAGCTTCTGAAACCTAATTATATAGTTCATTCAAAAGCAGCAGACAAGGATCTGTGTGTGTAAAACATATACATTCTATTGTATTTTCCTATGAAATTACAAAACTATGTAATCCATCTTTGTAGACTATGCCCATGTCCCAGAAATCTGCATGGGTGATCCGACCATTCCAACTGCAGGACAGACGCAGTCTTCAAAGGAGACACATGCAAGTGTGATGAATAAAACCTAAAAAGACTACGCTATATTTTGGGCACTATAGAAAACTATGTGTGTGTGAGAGAGGAAAGAGAGGGGGACAGACTGATTTTTAATGGAAGGATATGTAGTACACACAGTTCAGCACAATTTAAGAAACAGTTCTGGGGAAACACAAGTTACAGAGGCAAAGAGGAACAAATTGAAAATAAACCATTGACAATCAACAATACATAGACAGGAAAGAAAAAAAAGATGATAGATTGTTGCAAGTAGCTGACTCCTGGTACAGAGACAGCCCACAAGCTTTCGTTCTCTCAAGGCCAAAAGCATGTAGCAAATCAACTTATCTGTGCGGAAGAAAAATGTCAAAAGGGTCAAAATGTCCTCTGATATCCACTTGAAAGGATAGGTGAAGGAGAGGATAAGGTGAGATATGATAGAGGCAGAGACTTAGAGTACCAAAAGAGAAGTACATTGATGTGAGGGAGGATGGAGGGAAAAATACCCATGTAAGTTTTGTTTCCCATTTTAGTGAGAAGGACACTCATTCAGCAGTGTTTATACAGGCAAGGAAGATCACAGAGTCCTGCAGGCAGGGACGAGAGAGCAAAGGTCTTAGTGGGTAGAGGTGAGGAGTGGTCAAAGAGAGCAGGCAAGTTGCAAATAGCTGTTCAAAGCCTGATAAGAATGGAGGACAAATAAAAAAGGAGAAAAGCAAAAACAAATCAGAACACAAAACCTTATTAGTAGTAGAAGCAATAAAAAAATATTAGCAATTGTAGAGAGTTTGAACTTGTATTTCCCCAGAAAGAAAAGTTCTTGAATCTTTGTGGAACACGTACGATACCCTCTCGAAGGGATAACTGTAGTTATTTCATTTTATAAAACATTTTTACATTATTTTCTTTTTGGAATGTTATAATTGTTACATTCAAAAGAATTTTTGTGTCTACACACAAACACCTGAATTATAAAGTACAGTAATAAAAATGTTTACCCACAGACACACCACCCAGACCAAAGAACCGGAATGTTATAATAATTATGCATCTACCAATGCACTGTACCCTTTTTCCTTCCCTCTGGCTCTCTCGCATAGATAACCTTTTTCCTGAATTTTTTTTTTTTGTAGAGATTTTTCATGTTAATGGATGAAATGACTTGTTATTTATTTATTTATTTATTGGCTTCATTGGGTCTTCATTGCTGCTTGCGGGCTCCCTCTGGTTGCGGCAAGTGGTGCATGGGCCTCTCACCGCAGTGGCCTCTCCTGTTGCAGAGCATGGGCTCTAGGCACGTGGGCTCAGTAGTTGTGGCATGCAGGCTCAGCAGTTGTGGCACGTGGACTCTAGAGTGCAGGCCCAGCACTTGTGGCGCACGGGCCCAGCTGCTCCGCAGCATGTGGGATCTTCCCAGACCCGGGCTTGAACCCATGTCCCCTGCATTGGCAGGTGGATTCCCAACCACTGTGCCACCAGGGAAGTCCCCTTTTTCTTGAATTTTCACATTATTTTTCTGCACCGCATATACCCAATGAGATTTCTAGGATTTCCCTACCAGGCTGAGTTGAATATATTCCAAAACTTGTTTTTGCTTTTAAACATCAGGAAAAAATAAAAGATCCAAGTCAATTCAGTATTTTTACATTTCTTAAGAGCCACTTTCCCATGGTCCATTGAACTCTCCTAACCACCCTGGCCCCCTGAATGTCAGCATGATGTGTTGGCATGGCTGCTCTACTCACCTTAACGTAAAAGGAGTCTACATCCCAGGTGATCTAATTGGCAGTGCTGAACTCTTCAGATGAGATTTTCATCCCTCATTGGTACCCAGGGAAAGTGGCTTTTGGGAGTCAAGAATATTTATAACCAAAACAAAATGATGGCTGTTTGTTAAATATGGTATGTATTTGAAAACAGAATGTTTTGCTACATTTGTAGCAATCACGTTTATAAATACAAGCATATCCACAAGCCCTTCCTGCCTGCTGTATCCACATTTACTTTGCAAGATTTACTGATACCTGCGTTTAAAGCCACCATTATTTCTACTTTCTGGGACTTAAGTTTTTAAATATCAAATATTAAATGACTAGATTTAATAGTCATTTAACACTTACATACAGTAACGATGTAGAACTGGGAAAGAACTTCCTTAGCAACTGAAAAGAAAAAAAGAAAAGAAAGGGAGAGAGACAGACAGTGGAGACAGAGAGACACAGAGGGAGAGAGTCTGTGTTATATTTCCCTGTAAATCATTCTTCTACTTCTTGATTCACTTAATTCGTATAATACTACCGGTTTTGCGCAATGTCAAGGTTTCTAACTTGTATGACTCATTCTTCTCGAGCAAAATAAAATTTTCTACTTTTGTTTACAAAACGTCTTCACCTAGGGTAGACCCAAATAAGTTTATATTCTTTTCAAGACTTCACATCTGATAAAACGATCACATTTGCTGTATTTAAAACAAGTCAAACTGTATATAATGCAGTTAATATAATGTATTGTTCTTAAAATAAGAGAACGATATTTAATACCTAAATAATACAGTGTGTCTTGTCCACTGAAGTAGGCCAATCTCATTTTCATCTCAGAAAAGAGAATGTTACAAGTAGCTATAAATTAATGTTTTCCTTGGAAAGCATCAAATTACATAGTGTCTAAGAAAGTGCTTAGAAATTCTAATATAAATACATATCAGGAATAAATGCATTGCTCTACATAAATGATCTTTTGGGAAATTTCAGAAACAGATATTCTAATAAACTAAAATTTAACTTGGTATATTTTTGGTTCACTATCATTAGAAATATCCTTATTGAAACAAGATACTCTCAGTGATAAGGAACTTTTGAACCCTTTCTCTGATGGAAGTACAGTCGTTGAAACTTCGTATTGGTGAAATATGCAGTAAAATCAGCTGATTAAAAAAATCAAAACTATTTCTCGAAATGTGTCCACTTTAACCCTTAACTGTCAGGGCAGAGATTTCTCTCATTGACCTCTATGATGCTCCTGATAGCGAAATACGTTCCCTTCTCACTCCCTTGAAATTTCCCTTAACCACCACCAATCCCTTATTTCATCAGATTGAAGAATTTTTGTCATTATTGTTTTTTAAATGTGTTAAATTACTTGTTCTCTAAATTATGCTCCAGATCATCCAACAGTGAGCTTAAATATCTTCAACTTTACAAAAGATAATTATAGAATACATTACATTGTACAATCAGTAAAATACCAGAAAACTCAGCTCTTGATCTTATATTTGAGCTAATGTAATTCAGGAGAAAGGTCTTTATTATTTGCTTTTGTGCTTTCAAGGCATTATGGGAATCTATAAATACAATAATTACCTTTTAAATAGCTGTTCCATCTTCAAAGCACAGAATCTGTGATTGAGTTTTGCCAGATAATCAGTGAAAACTGACATAGATTACTGCTACCTTTTTTGTTTCATTTGTCAGTATGGTTTATCACTTAAGCTTTTCATCCTATGTTCAGCACATAATTGAATGAAATGTAGTTTAAAATGAAATCTATTCCCATTTGTGAGAACATTCACTTATTAAAGGTTAAATAAAAGTTGAAGAGCGTTGAACTTATCTTGAATACAATGACTTAGCTTTGACTATTTAAACATTTAAATATTTAATGATTGATTTCCACCAATAATCAAGATTTTCCATGTTCCTAAATACATAGGCATATATCTTTCCAAAAATTAAATGATGTGCGACTTACATTGATTTTTTTTTTTAGTATTTCTGGGAATAATTAAATTAATTAATTAATTAATTTGGCAGTGCCGCACGGCTTGCGGGATCTTAGTTCCCCAACCAGGGATCAAACCTATGTCCCCTGCAGTGGAAGCACAGAGTCCTAACCACTGGACCGCCAGGGAATTCCCTGGAATAATTTTAGAAAGTAATTCAGATAATCTCTTACTAGTTCTGCAATCTTTGTGTTCATATACATATATAAAAATCAGAAAATCTGTTAGTCTCTTTTGTACTTACACTATCATATGTTAGTTAAATTAATGTAATATATTATTAGTGTTTTTTCTTAGTTTAAAAACGTAACTGAAGGAAGATTAATGGATGATTTTTAAAATCCCTTAGAAAGAAATAATAGTAAGCTTCTTTCATTGGGAGTTAATGTTTCATGCTACTAGGAATCCAAATCTATCTTTCTTCCTACCTTATGAATTTTCCTTCTGATAACTTTGCATAAAATGGATTTTGGGAAAATATAATTAGTCATATTTAATCCAGAAAGAAATGAATGTGACATCACATAGTTGAACAAATTAAAATTGCAGAACTTGTTTTATTATTGTGCATCTCTTGGAATACAGTGCCCTGAAATAATTTTCACATTTAGTCCAACTACTGCTTGAGAGCAGTAATTAAAACATGTGAATGCATCATCTTTAATTATATCTAATTTGTATGTTGCCTATAAACACTGTTGAGATGATCTCAATTGGGATAGAGTAACGCATACTTAAAGTAGTATCCATAATTTCAGAAATTTTTTATTATAATAGTACTTGTTACATAGACAGTGTTTACAAACTAGCCTTATTTAGAGAGGAAATACATAAGAATATCAATAAACAATGTGAGGGTTAAGAAATTTTCCTGGGTCATTAGCAAAGAATCACCTCTTAGATACATTGATGTCCAAGATTTTTTTTCTTTTTCCACTGATAAATATAAAGCCACTTTGAATTAACATGACATTTTCCTTTGCAAGAACTCAAAAGACTTGCCATTGTTGTTGTTTCAGTAATATTCTTGTGGGGAGTAGATAGGGGAATTTTAAATGTGTAGAATTCATTTTTTTATGATAAGTGACTTAGAATCAGAACTAGTGTTCGAAGGACACTTGGACCACATTGTGCCCTATATTTCCCCTCAGTCTCTCTGATGGGTAGCATTTGTTCTCTCCTTAAATATGAAGAATGACAGGGAACTTATTTCTTCACAAGGCTTTTTATTCACTTGTGATTTGGGTTGATTGCAATTGCTCCAAAAAACTCCTCTCTAAAAAATAAAAAAAAAAAAAACTCCTCTCTCCGTTGAGACATCATCTACTTCTTTATGACTTTTCAGTCATTAATCTTAACTTTGACTTTCAGAGTCATACATTAAGATTCACCCTCCAAGCCTCTCCAGAGGCTTTGTGCTCTAGTGGAAAGAAAAATGACCACAAACCAGCACACCTGGGGTCAGCCCCTGTTGCACCACTTTCAGCTGTGAGACATCAGGCAAGTGGCAATGCTGTGCCTCAGTTTCTTCATCGATAGATTAAGAATAATGATGCATGCCCATTCTCCCTCCCTGAGTGAGACAGCTATTTACAATCAAAATAAAATAAAATAAAATAAAAATCAAGTAAAATAGCCTATGGAAAATATTTCTTTCTGAAATATAAAACGCCAGGCAAGTAGGTTATTGTTTGCATTAATAGTTCTTCAACTCACATTCCCCCCTAAGTCTTCCCGTCTCTAAGGCAAACATTCCATATATCCTTTACTATTCTCTGTGGATTTATGCTTCTTCACCATTTTAAAGCCTCTTTGGTTTGTCAGTGTTTCTGTTCAGATGATTTCCAGAAGGATGACAGTGCTGGGTGCTTATGTTTATTTTGTCATTTAATCCTCAAAACATCTATTATTATCTCAGACAAAAAAACCAAGGCTTAGAGAGGTTAGAGGATGTGTCCCTCAGCTAAGCTGTGGTAGGGCTGATATTCTAACTCAAGCCTGACTTCAGAGCCTGCACTCTCAATCCGACGTGATCGTCTGTGCTTGCCATAGGTATAGTGCCGTCATTTTTTCTTTCATTCAGTGTTTGATCATTGAGTACATTGCTCTAGATACTGGGATATAAAAGTTGACAGGGTAGAGATTGTGTCCCCAAAGAACTGTCCACAGTGTAATAAAGAAGTTAGATAAGGAAACAAATGATTGTCAAAAATACAATGTGGTAAATGTCATAACGGGTGAGAACAACCACACTGTTATCTCCTTGTCTGAGCCCTCTGTTTTCACTGATGCAGCTGAAGATTATTTTATTTTATTTTATTATTTCATTTCATTTCATTTTAAAACATTTGTCAGCTAGCACCAGGCTGACAAAGTCATGGCAGTATTCACACAGAAGGCAGAATGGCCCTCACCAGGCACATCATTGAACGGACTAGTGAATCACAGAGAGGGTTAAACAAGGTGAGCTGTAATGTGCTTTCAGACTTTCGGATTCTATGAGCTTGAGCTAGAGTCAAATAAATCCTGAAGTCATATTTACCTACACTAATATTCCACAGCCCCACACATCTGCAGTTGATTGTTTAGAAGCTAAGTGCAAAACTTGACATTTTTCCCTTATGAAATTCCTCCCTGTCAGATGTAGTTTGATGTGCTTTCGGAAACTGCTTTTATCATCCAGCATGACGGCTCTCAAGTCCAACCTTGTGTCTTCTGTAAATGTTATCTGCATGCCCTCTCTGTCCTCATTCATCCAACAGAATTTATTAAGAATTTGCTCTGGGCCAGGTGCCATGCTGACGCAGGTAGGAGAGGGACTCTCAGATCAGTTAATGGAAAAGTAAAGTGTCATGGTCAGTGCCATAATTGAAAGATGCACAGGGAAGCACAGGGAAGGTGGTGCCCATTCAAGGCTGGGGGTGGAGATGGGACAAAGGGGGAAGACTGCCTGGCTTGGTTTTGAGACATATATAGAGGTGGGAGAAGGGAGGAAACAGAGGAGCAGCCTGTGCATGGGTAGGAGCATGGGGAGGATGGAATTTAAGGGAGTGTGAACTCATTCAGTAGGGCTGTAGTATGGGAAGTAAGGGGGAAATAGAATGATGCTGGACGGGTCTTTCAAGAGCCACTGAATGAAGCTCACCAAGCAAACCGCAATTGAGACCTGACTCCGGACTCACATCAGCGAGCCCCTTTGTGAGTTAGGCCTGGTCTTTTGGACAAAGGACTGTACCATTTACTCATGCTCAGTGCTGTTGTATAGGTCAAGAAGAAGGGGGAGAAGAGGAAGGAAAGGATAATGAAGAGGAGCGGAAGAACAAGGAAAAGAAAAGGGACTTCTGACTACAAAGTGTAAAAATACAAATCTGCAAGGGACACATTTCAGGCAATAGAGTACACCCTAAATGTCAAAAATGGGAGAAGTATCTGGGAGGATGCCAAACTCTCAATCTTGAAGCAGCAGCTCAATTCTGCTTCTAAGAAGCCTTACACATTGTGCATGTTTATTTAAAATGAGGTAAGAAACTAGAAATAGATTCACTATGGCAACTAACCTACCCCAATGTAAAAATAAATTCTAATGACAGCCTCTTATAGGTAATCTTGCTCAACGGGTAAAATTATAGGAAAGCCAATCCTGTGCTAAACTCAGTTAATTTTTTGATGAGAAATGACGGGAAAATCTTTAGAAAACACAATGAAGAAAGCTAGGGACAATTTTTAACATCGATCATTTAGCCTAAATTCATCAATTGCAATGTATCCCTAATAATAAATTGTCACCAAGACGTCTTGGTTTATTTACATTTTCCAGGCATTGTGGCAATTAGGTAGAATCAGAATTAATTAGACAGTTTAAAAGCACTTGAGTAGATTTATAATAAACCTGGCTTCTACTACCACATAACCTATGGGACTGCCCAAAAGTTTTATTCAAATGAAACATCGAAATTTAAAGAAGACTTCAGAAATTCCTTATCTTCTTTATTTGAGTTTTTCCAGAGGTGCTTTCCTCCTTCAGAAATTCCTGGCAATTTCACCCTCCACTTAATAACTGCTTGGCACTAATATCATAAAGTCTTATATATATGTTTTTTTTAATCTTGTATATGGGCAGGATGTTTTATCTCCCTCTCTAGATTTCAAATAAAGTTAAGGGAAATTGGGGAAACACCCTGGACCAGTGTTAGGCTTCTTTTCTCTGATGAATATCAGCCAGAAGAATAATATGTACAAAATATGTATGCATTGAAGTTGAAGTTCTCTTTCTGTAATCACCTCTCAGAATATTAGAGCCAGATGTGAACAACTGTATCCTTTCCATGGAACCTTTCTCTGAAACACCAGGAAGTGTGTTTTATGTGCCTTTGTCTCCTCACTGGCAATTCACAGACCCACTGTTACCCTGTCTTCTTTTCTCTCTAACGTTCTCTGGTACAGGTGCCATCATTTCTGAACCACAAGTTTAGATTGATTTTAGCTGGTCCTTTGTTATGTAAAGCATGCATGCAGTGACTCTGCTCTGATTCTTTTATTTCCAATGGCCTCTTAAAATGTTTAAAAAATATTTCTCCAATATCCTGCTTTTATGCATTTCTCTTCAAGCCAGTATCCCCCCACATTACCATCTTCTTAATAAGCACATTCGAAAGATAAGTTTTCCTTTGTTGTTTTGACTTTTATGTGTGCATAGGAGTACTTCACACTGATCTGTGTACTTATAATTGAAATATATAAGAAAATATTGAGATATATCGTGGTAGCAAACACTACTGGCTTGATGGAGGCTTTAACTTCCCATTATCCTAATTTCATCTTCTTCCTCATCAAAGGATACTGAAGATATCTGCTTACTTCATCTTCCATTTATAAATTATCAGTAGAATTGAATTTTTCTTGGTTTCTCCTTCTTCTGGGTTAACCTTTATTTTCTTGCCTTTTGTCTGAATTCCCTGGCATACATTTACTCCTCTGTGGATATCCATCCATGTTATAGCTGAATTGCCACATCCTTTTCTGTGTCCCAATTACATACTGCACAGATATCCAGCACCTATTATGCTCTCCTATGCAAAGAGTAATAAGCATTGTTTTTGCTGTACTTGCTGTATTATCCTAACGTCCTACCTAATGGCACAGTATAGCTAGCACGTAATACAAGTATAACGCATAGCTTACTAAATAAATGGATAAGTGTTCTCATCCTCAACTGGGCTGGGCTTGCATATAGATTCAAATTTTCCTTGTCAATTGAGGCAAATACTACTTTCCTACCCCATGCACTATATATTAGGCCTTAGCAAATGCCATCTGGCCTAACTTTATTATGCAGAATACTCCATGGTGCAGATGACAATCATGGTACCCTTCATTCACATGGGTTGAGCTTCCACAAATGATAAAATATGATTTTTCACATATATTCAGCCATTTTTTTCATGAGAGACAGATTTTAGATGTTTCTTCTGTGATTGACAGTAAAATGAATGGCCAGATGTTTTATTTAGAATTAGTAAAAACAAGTATGTACTGTGTATGGCATATGGAGGCAGGAGAGTGTAATATTACAGGATCTGGAATTGAACTTCTGGGTTCAAATCTTTCGACCTTCCTTTATCAGCTGTGCTACTGTTATGGAATGAATCACGTCTCCTCAAAATTTACGTGTTGAAGCCCTAACTCCCAGCGTGGCTATTTATGGAGATAGGGCCTTTATGGAGGTAATGAAGGTGAAATGAGGTCACAAGGGTGGGCCCTAATCCAATATGTCTGGTGTTCTTGTTAGAAGAGGAAGAGATACAGAGGGCTCACAAGCTCTCTATACACAGAGGAAAGGCCATGTGAGGGCACAGTAAGAAGGCAGCTGTCCACAAGCCAGGAAGAGAGGCCTCAACAGAAACTGACCCAACTGGCTCCTTGATCTTGGCCTTCTAGATGCCAGAACTATGAGAAAATAAAATTTCTGTTGTTTAAAACATCCAATCTATGATATCTTGTTATGGAAGCCTGAACAGACTAATGCAGTGACCTGCAGATTATTTAAATTGTTTTCATCCTTAGTTGTTGCTTTTTTCTTTTAATTGTAAAATAGGTATGATAATACTATACTGTATATCATACAACTGCAGTGAAGAGATAATTAGATGATGTGCCTGGCACATAATAAGTGCTCAGAAACCATTAACTACTATTATTACTTCACTGAAAATAATCCACTGTGACCTGTTTCTTGTGACTAAGAGCCATTGAGTCACATTTGGGACAATTAGGTCGTGAGAAACGTAACCAATAAGAATTCTGCAAAGTCCTGGTCACTCCAAGTACATGCACACACAGCCTGGTTGTCCTTGCTAACTATGGAAACTCCATATATGCTGTAGTAATAATTGAAGAGGCACTTTATAGGCACATTAATCAATTAAAAAGACAATTTACCTCTGGCTAGGAAGTAATTATTACTGATTAGTAATAAATTAATAAGGTTACAACCATACAAAAAAGAATGGGAAAGAAGGTGATAAGGCAAAGAATGTGAAACAGATTTTGCCAAGAATGTGAATCAGAAGGTTCAAGCTTGCAAACTGATAAAAACAGGTGACTTTAGAAAAATTCACCTTGTCTCATGCACAGTTTTTACCAGGATCTCCTTCATACAGAGATCTACCTCTGGCTTCTATATCACTATCCCTGCTTTCATCTCTCTACTGAACATATTAAATTGGAGATGGACTTTCTCTGATGGATAGCCACATATATTAAAGAGACCCATTCCTTTAATTTCTCTCTGCTGGTCACCTTGATATATGATATCCTCAAAGCTCATCTGGAATATCTTTGTATATTTTTGCAGAACGAATCATTGTCAATTGAAAGCTCTTATTCTTGATCTAAGTATAAAATACTGTCCCTCCACGTCCTCCATAGCTGATTCCTCTGCAAGTGGTTCATTGCAGTGCCTTGTGTTTGGACCCGTATCACTCAGTTCGTGCAGTAGGATTTCTGCAGTTTGGGTCGGTGTTGGCATTGACAGTGTTCTCTTTTTCCTGATATCCTCCCTTTCTCCTTTTCAGCACATCAGGGCGGGCAAGCCTTGTTTCATGTCACTGGTCACTTCTACCTTTCTTCCAAGGTGACTAAAAACCAACAAATGTTTGCACAGGCTGTGCTTAGAAACTTTGCTGAAAGCAGTTCTGAGGTCATTTAGATCAGTCACGTTTCTTCTTCAGATCAGCAAATTAACTGTGTTCACTTTATGAACTGTGATGTCTGCAGTTAAGTCTCATGACTTTTCCTTTGCAGAATTACATCAATGGCACTACTCTCTAAGTATTTCTTTCTCTTAAAATAGCTCTGTAAAAACACTTCTACTTTTCCACAGTTGCTCATTAAAGTCCATTTTGCTGCCACACCTGTATCCACCTTCATTTTGTGTCCTTGTGCAAGACTGTGATACATCTGTCTCTTTGGCCTTTTTTTTTTTTTTTTTTTTTGGTGTTTTTGTGATTCTGATCATATCTATATTGGTGCCACCCATTTACTGAGTCATCTTTACTCTTTCTGCTTTAACTTCTTTACTTTTTCTCTAAATGTCTCCATTAACTATATCTGCAGGTGGGGGCATCTGTTTCACTCCTTATAGCTTTTTAAGCTGCCCCATAGGCCTCTGGCATCTTGAGAATAGAATAAGACTTACCTACCCTTAATTACCTCTCATATTATAAATGCTCTATTTTAAATAATTTCTCAGAGGTTATTCCATACTCTTAGTGTTTGCATTAAGTATTGTATTATTATGGACAATTCTAAATATTTGGGTTTATGGGCCAATATTTTATTACTTCCCAACCCATTCCGCCGTTCTGTAAATACACTTAAGTTCTCCATTCAACGTTACCCATCTTAATAAATGCAGGCATGGTGCCATATTATTGAACAAATTTTCCTTTTTTGTATTTCTCTTGGGAAGTATAAACTTTCACAAATTTGGTCTTTCCTCACTTACTTTGTATCCTCAGCCCTATGTTTTCTGAGCAAGATCACGTATCTTTTAACCATAATCATCATGGAGAGTAAAGCAAAAAATAAACCTTTTTGTGACATTCTTTGCGAGGACCTTTTTGTTGGGGAGAAACTCTCGTGCTCCTCATTCTTATGTTTTAATGAAAGGATTTTCAATCCAATCACCAAGAGAACGGCATACTGAAGAAAACGTCCTCTAATCAACTTCTCAGTGAAGTGGAGAATAACTGCAATGAATTCACCCAGTCTCATAGTGGGAAAAGGAGTAAACCATCTGATTGGTGAGACTGGGAACTGGGGAGAGCTTGATATCCACTGAGACATTGTAGCCAGGGGCTATGGCTGCACTGAAATCAAGGGCCTCGCATGACCCTCCCACATCTTTGAACTTGCCTTTCGAATCATGTACTGCTGCTGCTGCTTTACCTTTCTCCACATGATGAACATGAAAGACAGACTCTCCCCAGTGTGGTGGGAAGCCTTCTGTTCTCTAGCTTCTCTGATGGGCCTGAGTACTCAAATGTGAGCGATAGGGGACCCGCAGCCTAGGCTCAGTGAGCGCCGTGGGAAGACTCCACTGTGTTCTCCAGCCACACCAATAAGGGTGTGCTGATTAAGGCTTAGGAATTAGCCAGTTATCTCAGTCTTTGAGAGCATGCACTATTAGCCAGAATTCAGGACTAAGAGGAAAGGGGGCACGTGGTGATATTTGGACACCAAACCCCATAAAGAAGTGAGCCTTCTTTATGTTTAGCCTTTGGGGTGTGTATGTGTGTGTGATTTGCATATATTTTTAAATTTTAGAATGACTTTAGACTTACAGAAAGGTTGCAGAGATAGTATAAAGAGTTCCCATGTGTCCTTCATCCAGCATCCCTTAATATCAGCATCTTACCATAACTGTGATATGTTTATCAAAAGTAAGAAACCAGCATTGGTGCAACACTATTAACTAAACGACAGACTTAATCCCACTAGTGTCCTTATTCTGTTCCAGTATCCAATCCAGAATCCCACATTGCATTAGTTGTCATGTCTTCTTAGTTGCCTCTGATCTATGATGGTTTCTCTGTCTTTCCTTCCCTTTCATGACCTTGACACTTCTTAAGAATTGTTTCAGGTGTTCTGTAGCATGTCTCTCATTTTGGGTTTGTCTGATGTTTGCTCATGTCTTATAACTGGTGATGTTGACGCTGATCACTTGGTAACCGAGATGGTGTCTGCCAGGTTTCCTCACTGTAAAGTTACCTTTTTCACCCTTTGTAATTAAAAAGTATTTGGAAGAAATTTCAGGGCTATGCAGACATCCTGTTTTTCCATGAACTTTCTCACTAACTTTAGCATTCATTGGTTGATTATGCCCATAGCAATTATTACTGTGGTGTTCTAATGGTGTTATCTACTTTCCTCATTTCTTCTGCGTTTATTAATTGGAATTATTCTGTAAGGAACAGTTGTCCCTTCTCCACGATTACTTTATTTATTCAGTCATTTACTTTTATCAGTATATTATCATGAATATTTATTCTTTGTATTTTAATCCAATTCTATCATCATTTGGCTATTGGGAGATATTTCAGTTAACTTCTGTGTCCTTTTGACATGCTATCATCTTTTAAAAAAATAAGCTATTTTGGGCTTCCCTGGTGGCGCAGTGGTTGAGAGTCCGCCTGCCGATGCAGGGGACACGGGTTCGTGCCCCGGTCCGGGAAGATCCCATATGCCGCGGAGCAGCTGGGCCTGGGCCTGTGAGCCATGGCCGCTGAGCCTGCGCGTCCAGAGCCTGTGCTCTGCAACGGGAGAGGCCACAACAGTGAGACGCCCACGTACCACAAAAAAAAAAAAAAAAAAAAGCTATTTTAATTTAGAATAATTTCAGATTTACAGAGAAGTTTCAGAGAGAGTACTGTGAGTTCCCATACAAAATACACCAGAAACTAACACAACATTGTAGCTCAACTATACTTCAATAAAGTTAAAAAGAAAAGAAAAAGTACCTTTCAGCATCTTTCCCCCATTGTTAGCATCTTACCATGGTACATCCGTCAAAAGTAAAACACTGATACTGGTAGGTCACTATTAACTAACTCTAGGGTTTATTTGGATCTCACCAGTTTTTCCATTGTCCTCTTCCTGTTTCAGGATCCAGTCTACTGCATCACACTGCATTTAGGTGTCATGTCTTTGAGTCTTCTCTGGTCTGTGACAGTTTGATGACCTTGACAGTCTTGAGGAGTACTGGTCAGGTATCCTGCAGAATGCACTCCATTCTGGGTTTATCTGATCCTTTTATTATGATTAGGATGGAGTTATGGGTTTTGGGAAAGACTACTACAGGGATGAAGTGCCCTTCTCCTTACATCACGTCAGAGGGGACCTGATATCCACGTGAAATCACTGTAGTAACATTAACTTTCATCACTTGGCTAAGGTGGTGTTTGCCAGGTTTCTCCTACTCTATTCTAGGGAAGTAAGTCACTACATGTAGCCCACCCTCAGGGTAGGAGGGCTAGGAATTAAATCCATTCTCTTGGTGGGGAGGTATCTATAGATAACTCCAGGTATTATTTAGAATTCTTCTGTGAGGATTATTTGCCTTTTTTCCCCCATCAGCCTATGTTTTTGCACTAGGAATACATCCAATTTTTCTTCTCTGAGAGTCCCTTAGATCATGTCTCCAGGTTTTTGTGTTCTCATGTGTGTATTTTCTTCCTGTTGATTGTCCTTACTCCATGTGTGTTTTTAATTAGTGCTTCATGGATTCTTTGGAACTCTGTTTCCTTCCCTTTTGAGTCATCTCCTCCACTAGTCTTAGGCCCTAATCAAATGACTAGGCTGTGTTACATTTAGCAGACTGTCTGTACCTCCATTGGGGCCGCTCTCTGCTTTCTCTTTACCACCACAGTTTCTGTGGATACTTTTCTTGCATCTTTATTCCTAATCTGAGGATTTTTAGTCCCAGACAGAATAGTCTCTTTCAACCAAGATCACCTAACATCCTCCTGCCATGATTTTTCTTTCTTTTTTTTTTTTTGGCCTCAGCTGGTGTTTACCTCCAGCTCCTCTATTTTCCTTCTCTTTTCCACCCACTCTACCATCTGGAAATCAATGTATTTATTTTCTCCTTCTTTTCTTGGTGCCCCAAGGAGTCTCTTTAAAGTCATGTGGGCAGATGTGACTTGCTTAGTTCTTGGACACCCCATTTCCCCATGGTGTCCTGGTTCTTGTGCAGCTCTGCCTGTCTCCCTCTTAATTTGGTATGTTTCATACATCCTGCTTTTCTACACACAGCTAGTACACAATTTACTTTGTATGAAAGATTTGCTCTTGTTCTTAATACTGCAAATCATGTAAACAGTTAATTATAAAAATCCTCCTAGTAAAAGTTACTATCACTTATTGAGCACCCAGACTGTGCCAAGAATTGTGCTATCTACTTCATATTCATAGACATACTTAATTTTCATAAGATATTGTTTCCATTTTATAGTTGGTAAAGTAAGACTCAGAGGGTTAACCAAGTTGCTAGGTTCACATAGTTTTAAAATTCCAAGACCATTTTTCCTTACCATGTAATTCTAAGTCCTTCAATCATTATTCAGATTAATCTTGAGCTATCTCTATAGCACATCTTCCGCTCTCTGGGTAGCCTTTGAATTCTTGATCCTGTTTAAATAAGAGCACCCTGGTTTGTGGGTAAACTTATTCTCCTCTTCCTATAAAATTTGAAGCTCGCATCAAAACATGACCTTGAACAATAACGAATGAAGGCTTTACTACACGCTTCATATAGATGGTCTTATGTAATCCTCTTAACAACTCTTTGCAGTAGACACTAGTATTATCCCCATTTCACACATAAGAAAATGAATTTTAAAAGGATTTCGGTAATCTGCTCAATCTAATTACACAAACAAGTTAGTGGCCAAACTGGAATTTGGACTTGGGTTGTCTAACTTGGAGCCCATACTCTTAACTAACTCACTATACATCGCAGTTTCTAGGGGCTAACCCTAGCTGTGCTCATATTGCTTCCCCGTAGTTACCTGTGCATACATTAACTGTCTCCTTACCCTTTTATCCTTAGTGTTAACTAAGAATTATCATATGGGAAATAAAATTTTAAGTAGGTCTCCAAGGTTAAATGAAGCATTTCATTTAGAAAGCATCATTTAACATATTCTCAGACTATGATATCATATTCATCTCCAGACCATTGAGGGCAGTTAGTCATAATGGAAGATTAAGAGTTTAGAAAGGTACTAGTCACAAAAGAAAAGAGATCATAGCATCCTGCTTTGATTCACAGATTCTGAGTAATAAAAAGCAGACAGTCACATTAAGCACACAGATTCATTTCTAAATGACATATTCTTAAAAATTTCCAAGTATTAGTAATTTATAGGATGCTTTCTCATCAAGCATCTTGAAATTTCATTACCAAGATGCTCAAATACTTCCATTTGCTTGCAATATCATTGTGTTCACATCAGGTATAATAATAAGTGAGCAAGGGATTAGGACTTGAAAATCTTTGAAATTACAGAGATATTCATTATTAGGGAATTGATCGTAATGGGATTTAACCTATTAAAACTAATTAGTACAGGTTTTCTAAGTGGAGCAGAACCTTAATAATTATTTAGCAGTTTCAGTTGTGTGGAAAGCCATGCATATGAAAAAAATCCACTTAGCTTCCAAAAGAGCACAGTGAATTCGAGAATTTGAAGAGATAAAAAGCTGCAGAAGGTGAGTTGAACGTGTTTTCCAACAGTTTTCTCTTGAATTGCTGCATTTATGGTATCTAATAGAAAACAAGGATAGTGGCAAAATGACTAAAATATAAAGTGTGATATATTTCTCTCCCAAAACCTTCTGAATGATCACTCCTGCATCAAAAAAATGAAAGCCTCAGCTGTTATCTCTCCCACTGTAATGAAGAATGCAGGTAACTTTATCTCAGGCTCTGCATACACTGCAAGTCCCTTGGTTCTGGGATATTGCCACTCAGATATTACTCTACGATATAAAAATGATCGTTTCTGAAAATAGTCAATGCAGCATTTACCTCTCAGACTATCCTCTCCGATAATCCCATTACTACTGATGACTTCCTTACTATCAATGGCAGTCAAGTATCTCCTAGTCACCAAGAGATGCGAAAGATTTTAGTTTGTTATTTTTTGAAAAGTGATTGCACACACATGGTATAAATCCCAGGAGTACAAAGCTATACATTATAAAGGATCTCTTCTTTCCATCCTGGCCTCTTGTGCCCCTCTGTCCCTCAAGAGGCAGCCACTGTTGCCAGTTTCTTGAATGTGCTTCCAGAGGTACTATGCTCTTTTCCACAAGTGGTAGCATTTCAGAGTGCTGTGCAGCACCGTTAAAAAAAATTAGCAGCTTTATTGAGGCATAATTTACATACTATACAATTAATTACATTTAAGTGAACATTTGATAATTGGTAGTAAGTTTACAGTCATGGAACCATTGCTGCAGTCCAATTTTTACAACATTTACATTACTCTGAAAATATCCCTGGTGACCATTTGCAATCATTCCCTGTTCCCACCCCGCCCCAAGAAACCGCTAATCTACTTTCTGTCTCTATAGATGGGCCTTTTCTGGACATTTCATGTAAATGCAATCTTGTAATATTTGTTCTTACGTTACTGTCTTCTTTCACTTAGCCTAATGCTTTTAAGAGTCATACATGTTGTAGCATATAACAGTACTTTATTTCTTTTTATTGCTGAGCAGTGTTCCATTGTAGGGGTATATTACCTGTGGTTTATTCATTAATCAGTTAATGTCCATTTGGTTTTTTCCACTTTTTGGCCATTATGAATAATGTTGCTGTGAATGGTCACACACAGGTCACACGTATGTTTTCATTCTCTTGAGTAGATGTGAAGGAGTGGAATTCTTGGGTTGCATGGCAATTATATGTTTAACATTTCTGCAACTGCCAAGCTCCTTCCAAAGTGCCTGTACCATTTTTCATTCCCAATAACAAGTAAAGGGTTAACTCAGTTGGCTTGGTTGGCTCAACACCTTCACATTCCCAACAAAGCTGTGTCTCGGGCCCAAACCCTGGCTGGCTCTTGGGAGGTGAACTCTGAGTTCTTGGAATATTCTGCCTGTAAGGGTGCTTTTATACACCTGATACCTTGGGCCACCAATTTGATCAGATACTTTATGCCAACTGTGATTTACGAAGGACATCTGTTTTGCTCTGGGGTACGTAGGGTCTGAGTAGCTGAGGTCAGTGGCACAGATATGACCTGCCTACATAGCTGACTCCCAGTAAAAGTCCTGGGCACCAAGACTTGGGTGAGCTTCGCTGCTTGATAACACTTTGCATGTGTTGTCACACATCATTGCTAAAAGAATTATGTGTGTCCATGTGACTCCACTGGGAGAGGACACCTGGAAGATTGTACTTGGTTTCTCTGGGATTTCACCTGTGTGCCTTTTCCTTTTGCTGATTTTAATCTGTATTCTTTCACTGTAATAAACAGTAATCATGACTATAACAGCTTTTCTTAGTCAAGTCCTTCTAGTGAATCATCAAGTCTGAGAACCCCTGACACACAAACCCATTTTTCTATTTTGTTGTTCATCTTATTGTTATTTTATAACATGTTGATAGTAGATTAAGAAATTATCTCCTATCTGCAATATAAATTATAAATACTTTTCCTAATTTATTTTTTGTCTTTTGACTTCATTTACAGTGCTTTTAGTCAATGCAAAAACTTACAACTTCTGTTGAACCTAATTTATCAGTTCTATGGCATCTGTGTTTTGTGTCATAATTAGAAAGATTTTTCCCAGTCTGATTTTTTTTATCTTTTTTTTTTTTTTTTTTTTTTGCGGTACGCGGGCCTCTCACTGTTGTGGCCTCTCCCTCTGCGGAGCACAGGCTCAAGACGCGCAGGCTCAGCGGCCATGGCTCACGGGCCCAGCCGCTTCGCGGCATGTGGGATCTTCCCGGACCGGGGCACGAACCCGTGTCCCCTGCATCGGCAGGCGGACCCTCAACCACTGCGCCACCAGGGAAGCCCTCCCAGTCTGATTTTATTGAGATACTTTGTATATTTCCTTTAGACTTTTTAAAAATTTAAATCTTTGATCCATCAAGAATCTATTTTGGTGTAAGTTCTGAGGTAGGGACCTAAATTAATTGTTTTCAAAATGACTAGCCATTATTCCAACATCACTTATTGACTAATTAACCTTTAATCCATTAATTTGAAATGTCTCCTTTGTCATATATTAATTTTTCAAATGCATTTTGGCCTATTTTGGAATTTCTTTTGTTCCATTGATCTGTTTGACTATTCATGTAGTAGTTCCAAACTCTTTTAATGTTTCACTTTATGTTTCAGAATTTTGTAGGGCTAGTTCTCCCTTTCTTCAGCTTATTACTTTTCTGTTTCAGAAGACTCCTGGTTATTCTTGAATATTTCTGTTTTTATTTTAATTTTAAGTTTTGCTTGCATAGCTCCAAAACATATCTTATTGACATGATGAGTTAACTTGTATTAAATTTATAGATTAACCCACAAAGATGTTGAATCTTCCTACCTGAATCAGTAGCATGTTTTCTGTTTGTGCAAGTCTTTTGTTTCTCAGAGGTGTTGTTACATGAAATTTTATTTCATGTAACACTCAAGAATCTGTAGCTAAGTTTATTTGCATTTCTTTTGTTGTCTTGTCTTATCCTTCTACAATGCAGGTGAACTCTGCCTTGTGTCCTTGATTTATGGAAGCAATTGCTTTATTTAGGTTTTCTTTTTCTTGACTATATGCTTGGTTACTCATTTAACCTATGGCAACATTATTCTAAAAAGTTTCCTTCTTCTGTCATTTTTCTCTGTTCTTCACTCATTTTCTTTCCTCACAGGGTATTTATATAGATTCTAGTCTACCCTTGAATGAGAAGTTATTTTCAGGAGTAGTTATTTTCAGGAGTATTATTTTCAGGAGTATTATTAAGGAGTGTGTGGGGAAGGGACCTGTGACACAGTGTTTGGTGTGTGATTGGGTTCTTTTAGTCTTTTCTTTTCCTGAGGCAACTAAGATATGACGTGCAGGTCTGCTAACAATGCAGAATATTTCCTTTTCACCTGATCTCAGTGAGTTTCTTATAAATACAGTTTGTCTGCATGATTCCTCACTTCGTACATCTCACCTCACTTCTAAGTCTTTCTTGATAAACTAGGTCCATGACTCCTAATGCCAATGCACACACACATCCTTGTTATACTATTGTCTTGGAATACTGTGGGAAATTGTGCTTTGCCATATTTTTCTGAGACCTGCAATGTGGTCATCTTCTCTCAGCATCTTCCCACAATCCTATTTGACCTCCCTCATATAGTGTGTTTTGGAATTAATGACCTCTCCAACTTTTCAGTGAAGATAAAGTTTTCATTTTTCTTCTTGTTGCTTTTGTCTGATTTCCAAGAGGAAAAGTAAAAATTGCCATTTTTATTTCACAATTTAAAAATGGAAAGTCTACCCTCCTTATTAATGCTTTGTTCTAATATTTTAAAAATATTTAAATATGTTTAAAAAAAGTTTGCTCTTATGGGGCTGGAAAGAGTAGGAATTGAGGTAGAACCAGTCCTGCTTTCTGAGTTCCTTCTGATGACTTGGAGACACTCAGGTGACTTAGCTCTTTGTTTTTCTGTCAGGGAGCTCCATTTTCCTAAATTTTTCAAAGGCATAAAATTTTCCTCTCTTTTCCTTCTTCCTCTAGTTATTCATTAGAACTCTCTCTACGCAATGAGAAAAACTGGAATAAGTTAGCTTATTTTACTTTTAGTAATTTCCTCTCTGGACCCTAATGCTGCCCTCTCTAACCTTGGACCATCAATAAGCAATCCATGCCCATCTTTCAAAACCTATAGCACTTTCACCTTGTCATCTGAGACATATGGAAACCCATGGGCTCTGGTTCCTTAGGGTGATTGTCCTCCAAGTGGCAAATGTCACTTTCATCCCACTCATTGACCAAGGCAAGTCCAGGGACTAGTCCAGATTTTAATGGGGGAGGTGCTGTAATCTTCCCCCAGGATGAGAAGGGGAAGTAAATATTGGTGAATAGTAGTACAGTCTGGCACATTAACAAACACCTGTTGAATGCTTGCTATGTACCAAATACTTTCAAGAATATTCCACCAAGGGGGGAATTAAACTCCAAGGAGCTGGATTATATTAGCTCTGAGGTTCCACACAATGCTAAAATTCTCAGAATTATTTTTATTAAGGACATCGGAATGTTTGCCTAGTTTAAGTGCACTCAGAGAACAAGTTTGATGGGAAGGGGGCAATAATATTTCACAAGGTGGTTCACTTTGAGGGAGGGTAGAAATGATGGTGGTGGGGAAGGGATGCCACAAGCAGAGGACTACATAATGCAGATGTTGGTGTCCCCTATCCTCCACCTTCTCTGTGCACATGTGCTGTTTTATCCTATGTTGACCCTGACTGAGAATTCAACACTTCTAGTCTCATCCAAATTAATCTACAAACCTATGGCAGTCCATTTGAGCTGCTGTAACAAAATACCACAGTCTGGGTAGCTTATAAACAGCAGAAATGTATTTCTCACAGTCTGGAGGCTGAGAAGTTCAAGATCAAGGTGCCAGCCTGGCCATGTTTTGGTGAGGGCCCTCTTCCTGGTTCATAGCCAGCACCTTCTTGCTGTGTCCTCACATGGTTGGAGGGGGCTAGGGAGTTCTGCAGGGTCTCTTTTATAAGACCATGATTCCCATTCATGAGGGCTTCACCCTCATGACCGAAGTAAGCATTTTCCAAAGGCCCCGCCTCCTAAAACCGTCACATTAGGCATTAAAATTTCAACATATAAATTGGGGGGGGGCACAAAAATTCGGACCATCGCATTTCCCCAATATCGTATTAAGTTTTATAGTAAATTTTCCTGAAGGAAGTGGAATAAAGTGTTTACATTATACTCCTCAACCGACCAATTGGAGAACCCCTAACATGTGTTTGTTCTCTCCTATGACTCTTTTTGGCTTCCCTGTATTAAGAGCTTCATTCTCTGGCCCTTTCATTGCTCAGGACCCAAGCTTGTTAGCTGACTTTCCATCTTCATTTCAGTTTTTCTTTCTCCTTCTTAGGAACAACAAAAGTTCCTCTCTTTGACTTATGCATAGGGCATTAACAACTGTTGCTTGCTGCAGTTCCCCACCCTTGGAACTTCCTCCTCTAATGACTCCTCAAAGTATTTCTTTCTAACACAAACAACGGCCTCTCCATGAAGTGTTTTGGTGAATAATCTCCTTTATCCCCTTCTTGTGGCATTAGTATGAGGACGCCCTTAGGAACATGAGAGGGGAAGCTGAGACAAAGTCAAATGTAATCGCAGCCTTTTGCAGAGTATCTGTGCTAATTCTGACATGCGTAGAAACATGTACATCTTCGTCTTAGCCCTACTAGACCTCCATGCATTCAGATACAAGAACACATGGTAATTGTCAATATTTATGTGGTAAAATCTTGATTAGAAAGAACAAGGGACTTTAGAGCTGAACAGATCTGGACTCAGATCTCAGCTCCATTACTTCCTGGTTGAGGAAACCTTTGGTAAATTGCAAGTTGCTTAACCTCTCTCACCTTCTCCCTCACCACACACACACACACACACACACACACACACACACACACACACACACACACACAGAATAAAAGTAAACACATCCTCATGTAAGGATGAAAATGAAATATACAAAGCACCTAGAACAGTGTTTGGCACCAAGTAGGTGCTCAATAAGTGGAAATTGTTATTTTCACATCCTAAAGGAAGAAATAACTACCTTTCTCACTGGCAATTTTTTTTTTTTTTTTTGCTGTACACGGGCCTCTCACTGTTGTGGCCTCTCCTGTTGCGGAGCACAGGCTCCGGACACGTAGGCTCAGCGGCCATGGCTCACGGGCCTAGCCGCTCTGCAGCATGTGGGATCCTCCCAGACCAGGGCACAAACCCGTGTCCCCTGCATTGGCAGGCGGACTCTCAACCACTGTGCCACCAGGGAAGCCCTCTCACTGGCATTTTTTAATCTTTTTCCATTACTAGCTGCTAGATGTATCCAAGGTGATCATTAACTAACTTAAATTCTCAATCTTCATAGGTATAATGACCATAAGAACTCAATTCCCTCACTTTATATAATAATTAAGTCTTGTTTTAAAGATTTTGGCAGCTCCATTGTCAGGACAGTGGAGCCATTCTCGTCATCATTCACCAGAAAAAATTATACATGATTAATTAATAGGTCGTGGTTTAATAAAATCTGTTATAAAAATGAAACCTAGGGCTTCCCTGGTGGTGCAGTGGTTGAGAGTCCGCCTGCCGATGCAGGGGACGCGGGTTCGTGCCCCGGTCCGGGAAGATCCCACATGCCACTGAGCGGCTGGGCCCATGAGCCATGGCCGCTGAGCCTGCGCGTCCGGAGCCTGTGCTCCGCAACGGGAGAGGCCACAACAGTGAGAGGCCCGCATACCGCAAAACAAATAAAAATAAATAAAAAATAAAACCTAACAATGGAATTGGAATTGTTTTCATATAATACTATATCCTTTGACATTCATAACTGTCCCTTGAGTTAAGTAGAGTTCATGTGATTATCTTCAGCATAGGTGAGGAAATCAAGGCTCAGACACACAAACAAAGGCCTTTGGAAGCTGAATCCTGGACTTTTCTCTACATTGTAAAAAATTTATTAAATGAAATAACAAATATAAAAAGCTTCATAAGTTATAAAGCTTTTTGAAAATATAAGTAGATATTGCAATTGTTCTTATCGTGGAGGAGACAGTCTAATAAATCCTGCAACTTGAAATTTGCCATTTCTAATTCAAACCAAGCATTTAATTCCATTACCAAAAACTTCAAAAGGTTTAACTCTTCCCAAATACCTTCAGCTTGGTTCTCATTCTAAACTCAGGATCTACATTTCTTCTAGGTCTGTGTAATGAGGTGGGAGTTAGAAGTGACCCAGTCTTTAAGGCCTTCTTTGGAGGCCTGGGGAAGTGGGTCATCAGGACCACGTCCCCAGTAGAAATCAACTAAAAGTTTTGTAAACAGAAGCCATATTTAACCCATTAAACCTTAGGTTGTGAATACAGAATTGGATACTGGAGTTCTGTCTCTTCCCACAATATCTTTTGTTCAGATTTGAATTTAAGGACCTTACAATTTGATGATGCTTCTGCCCTGCCGTCCTACTTTCAAGCGTGTGGCAAATCCATCTCCCTACGTTATTCAGTTCTTCCAGTGAGTTGTAAGGTTGACCCAATAGGTTCATCTCCAGGGTTATAGTCACCAGTAACTATTGAATATTAATGCATTTCTGAAAGCAGCTTGCAAGTCTGTTTCACATTATTGTTTTAGTGAACTTTTGTCAGTCTACTGTTTTTATAGAATTCCTGGAAAATAGACAATGTCTATTTCCCCTTTAGCTAAAATTGTACTCATTTCATGTATGGAAAGAATCTAGATTATTTCTAGGTGAGTTTAATCAGTTTTGTACTTCAGAAGAGAGAATACTTTACAATCTTGAGGGAATACATTTACATGTAGATTTTTAATAAAAATCTCCAGTATCTTTCCATCAATAGACATTCTGAACAATTCTACATATCTTTCCTATTGAAGGAAAATAGGAAAATTGAAGTGTCCAATTCAACTTTAAAAAAATCTTATGAAACTGACTGAAAGCCATAGAAGCTCAACACTGATATGTGTCTGTCAGCTGAGTCTCAGCTTCAAAAATTTAAGAGCTTGAAAAGCATTTAGTTTTCTCTTCCATCATGTAGCAGAGGGTAGGTGGTACAAGTTTTCCTGAATTACTGACAGAACTGACTAATCGGTTATCTTCTGACTAAACTTTCCTCACTGTGCATGCTATTGCAATACCCAAGAGTGAGCCAGGTGTGTCACTACCTGCTGCCTCTCTTCCCATGTCTGAGACATAGAGTGCAGGTGGAGGAGAAAAGGCCATTAGAGTAAAAGAGACCCAGGGGCCATCACACTGCTGTCTCTGTATATCCCTCATCCATTGACAGACATTTAGAATCTACTTTTAAGGTTCAGGGGGAAAGAGATTTGCTAACTACTGCATCAAGAAGATTTTAAGGAACAAATGTTAGGTAACAGTTATGGGCTGAATTGTGTCCTCCCCCCAACCCAAGCCCTGAATTCATGTATTGCAGTCCTAACCCCCAGCATCTCAGAATGAGACTGTATTTGAAGGGAGGGTCTTTAAAGAGGAAATTAAGTCATAATGAGGTCATTAAAGTGGGCCCTAATCCAATTTGCCAAGTGTCCTTATAAAATGAGATTAGAACATAGACACCCACGGATGGATGACCACATGAAGACATAGGGAGAAGGTGGCCATCTACTAGCAAATCAGAGGGGCCTCAGAGGAAACCAACCCTGCCGACTGATCTTGGAGTTCTAGTCTCCAGAATTGTGAGAAAATAAATGTCTGTTTTTTAAGCTACCCAGTCTGTGGTACCTTGTTATGGCAGCCCTAGGAAACTAATACAGTAAAACTAAACGTGTACACACACACACACACACACACACACACACACACACACACACACACACACACACACACACACACCACACACACACACACACACACACACCACACACACACATCCACATACATTTAGATTACTTTAGAGTCCGTAAGCAGAGTTCCCAGAAATAGCAGGCCGCTGCCACTGATTCTGTTGTTACTCCTGGCCCCTCTCCTTCGAGAAGTTGAAAGGTGCTATTCTCTATAATCCATTGGCCAAAGGACTATGTAAGGAACAAACACTAGTGTGATCTCTAGGTGACAAGCCCTTGACCCTCCACCTTCAGTTCTACATCCCTCCCTGATGATAAAAGAATGGACTTGGGAGTTATCTACCCCTATGATTACTGTGAGGGTTACATGAGTGTGTGTGCAGGGGGCAGGGAGGTATATAACTGTTAAGGACACATAGTAAGCATTATATGTTTTTCCTATTGTTATTTTCATCATCATAGGCTTCTTGAAAGAATTTAATAAGGCAAAATATGTAAACCATAGTCCTCTCAACATTACAGGTGTCCAGTAAATGAAAGCTGGTATACTGACTTGTTGTAGTTAAGAGTACAAGCTTTGGAATCAGACAAACGTAGATTAGAATTCTGGCTCTTTACCTTCCCTTCCCCCAAAGTCTGCTTCTCTCTCAGTCTTTCCATCTTAGTTAATGGCAGTTCCATGCTTCCTCTTCCTTAGGCTAAATATCTCAGTGTCATCCTTGGTTATTCTTTTTCTTACAAGCTTCACAATCTGCCATCAAACCCTGTTGATTTTACCTTCAAAATATACCCAGAAACTAAGCGCTTTCACACCCCCTCCCCTGCCAATACCACCATGATCCAAACCACTCTCATCTCTCACCTGGCATATTGTCAATAGCATCCTAAATAGTTTTCTTATTTCTTCACCTTCTCCCTTTCATTTTGTTCTGAACACAGCAGACAGAATCCTTTTAAAACATGTCTCCTCTGCGCAGAACCCTTCAATGGCTCTCCAAGATAAGAACCAAACCTTCAATGATCTACTTGGCTCCCATCCCCCCACATTACCTATCTGACTGCATTTCCTACTCCTTTCCCATTGCTCACTCCACTTAGGCAACGCTGACCTTATTAGCTGCTTTTTGAAGAAAGAAGGCAGACTTCTGCCTCAGAGCCACTGCAGTTGCTGTTCCTTCTGCCTGGAATTTTCTTCTCTTTTTCACCACCCTCAGGTTGCAGTTTCCCTGGGAATCCTATTTAAATTTGCAAGCCTCATCTCTTTATCCTCATCTTTCTAGATTATTTTTTTCATAGATTGATCTTCTAAAACTCTCTATAGTTTATTTTTTATTTTGTTAATTATTCCCCCACTCTAATGTCAGTTTCTTGAGAGAAATGACTGATATTTCTTGTGTTAACGGCTGAATTGCCAGTGTTTTGACATATTAGAAAAGATTAAGGGGTGGACAAGAGGAGAGTTGTAAGAAATTTAAGGAGCTTCAAAAACTCAGCATGTGGGGTTTTTAAAATTTTATTTTTATTTTTTGGCTGCATTGGGTCTTTGTTGCTGTGCGCAGGCTTTCTCTAGTTGTGGGGAGCGGGGGCTACTCTTCGTTGCTGTGCGCGGGATTCCCATTGTGGTGGCTTCTCTTTGTGGTGGAGCACGGGCTCTAGAGCGCAGGCTTGGTAGTAGTGGCGCACGGGCTTAGTTGCTCCGCGACATGTGGGATCCTCCCGGGCCAGGGATTGAACCCGTGTCCCCTGCGTTGGCAGGAGGACTCTTAACAAGTGCACCACCAGGGAAGTCCCCTACATGTGGGTTTTATTATTTTCACACATTCTGACACATCAGTAGTTCCAATGGGCTCTTATGATTTATACTTGAATGTCAATATATAAAAGTTTCATGGATCAACAAGATATTTAGTTCTCTTTTTCCAAGGAACGTTCTTGTCTTTGTGTTGTCATTTATTTTATATATATATATATGTATATATATAAAAATAGACCACAAAATCTCTATATATTTCACCTCACATATATATATAGTAATAATAATAATAGAATCCATTTACTGTACGTTTAATATATTCAAGGAATACATTATCTTTTTTTAATATTTGAATTTCATTTTATTTATTTTTTTATACAGCAGGTTCGTATTAGTCATCAATTTTATACACATCAGTGTATACATGTCAATCCCAATCGCCCAATTCATCACACCACCAACCCCCGCCGCTTTCCCAACCTTGGTGTCCATACGTTTGTTCTCTATATCTGTGTCTCAACTTCTGCCCTGCAGACCGGTTTATCTGTACCATTTTTCTAGGTTCCACACACATACGTTAATATAGGATATTTCTTTTTCTCTTTCTGACTTACTTCACTCTGTATGACAGTCTCTAGATCCATCCATGTCTCAACAAATGACCCAATTTCGTTCCTTTTTATGGCTGAGTAATATTCCACTGTATATATGTACCACATCTTCTTTATCCATTCATCTGTCGATGGACATTTAGGTTGCTTCCATGACCTGGCTATTGTAAATAGGGCTGCAGTGAACATTGGGGTGCATGTGTCTTTATGAATTATGGTTTTCTCTGGGTATATGCCCAGTAGTGAGATTGCTGGATCATATGGTAATTCTATTTTTAGTTTTTTAAGGCACCTCCATACTGTTCTCCATAGAGGCTGTATCAATTTACATTCCCACCAACACTGCAAGAAGGTTCCCTTTTCTCCACACCCTCTCCAGCAGTTGTTTTTAGTAGATTTTCTAATGATGCCCATTCTAACTGGTGTGAGGTGATACCTCATTGTAGTTTTGATTTGCATTCATCTAATAATTAGTAATGTTGAGCAGCTTTTCATGTGCTTCTTGGCCATCTGCTTGTCTTCTTTGGAGAAATGTCTATTTAGGTCTTCTGCCCATTTGTGGATTGGGTTTTGTGTTTTTTTAATATTGAGCTGCATGAGCTGTTTATATATTTTGGAGATTAATCCTTTGTCCGTTGATTCGTTTGCAAATATTTTCTCCCATTCTGAGGGTTGTCTTTTCGTCATGTTTATGGTTTCCTTTGCTGTGCAAAAGCTTTTAAGTTTCTTTAGGTTCCATTTGTTTATTTCTGTTTTTATTTCCATTACTCTAGGAGGTGGATCAAAAAAGATCTTGCTGTGATATATGTCAAAGACTGTTTTTCCTATGTTTCCCTCTAACAGTTTTACACTGTCGGGTCTTACATTTAGGTCTCTAATCCATTTTCAGTTTATTTTTGTGTATGGTGTTAGGGAGTGTTCTAATTTCATCCTTTTACATGTAGCTGTCCAGTTTTCCCAGCACCACTTATTGAAGAGACTGTCTTTTCTCCATTGTATATCCTTGCCTCCTTTGTCATAGATTAGTTGACCATAGGTGCGTGGGTTTATCTCTGGGCTTTCTGTCTTGTTCCATTGACCTTTGTCTCTGTTTTTGTGCCAGTAACATATTGTCTTGATTACTGTAGCTTTGTAGTATAGTCTGAAGTCAGAAAGTCTCATTCCTCCAGCTCTGTTTTTTTCCCTCAAGACAGCTTTGGCTATTTGGGGTCTTTTTTGTCTCTGTACAAATTTTAAGATTTTTTGTTCTGGTTCCATAAAAAAATGCTATTGAAATTTGATAGGGATTGCATTGAATCTGTAGATTGCTTTGGTTAGTATAGTCATTTTCACAGTATTGATTCTTCCAATCCAAGAACATGTTATATCTCTCCATCTGTTGGTACCATCTTTAATTTCTTTCATCAGTGTCTTATAGTTTTCTGCATACAGGTCTTTTGTCTCCCTAGGTAAGTTTATTCCTAGGTATTTTATTCTTTTTGTTGCATGGGAAATGGGAGTGTTTCCTTCATTTCTCTTTCAGATTTTTCATCATTAGTGTATAGGAATGCAAGTGATATCTGTGCATGAATTTTGTATCCTGCAACTTTACCAAATTCATTGATTAGATCTAGTAGTTTTCTGGTGACATCTTTAGGATTCTGTATGTATAGTATCATGTCATCTGCAAACAGTGACAATTTTACTTCTTCTTTTCCGATTTGTATTCATTTTATTTCTTTTTCTTCTCTGATGGCTATCACTAAAACTTCCAAAACTATGTTGAATAATAGTGGTGAGAGTGGACATCCTTGTCTTTTTCCTGATCTTAGAGGAAATGCTTTCAGTTTTTCACCATTGAGAATGATGTTTGCTGTGGGTTTGTCGTATATGGCCTTTATTATGTTGGGGTAGGTTCCCTCTATGCCCACTTTCTGGAGAATTTTTATCATAAATCGGTATTGAATTTTGTCAAAAGCGTTTTCTGCCTCTATTGAGATGGTCATATGGTTTTTATTCTTCAATTTGTTAATATGGTGTATCACATTGATTGATTTGCTTATATTGAAGAATCCTTGCATCCCTGGGTTTAATCCCACTTGAACATGGTGTATGATCCTTTTAATGTGTTGTTGGATTCTGTTTGCAAGTATTTTGTTGAGGATTTCTGCATCTATAGTCATCAGTGATATTGGTCTGTAATTTTCTTTTTTTGTAGTATCCTTGTCTGGTTTTGGTATCAGGATGATGGTGGCTTCATAGAATGAGTTTGGGAGTGTTCCTTCCTCTGCAATTTTTTGGAAGAGTCTGGGAAGGATGGGTGTTAGCTCTTCTGTAAATGTTTGATAGAGTTCACCTGTGAAGTCATCTGGTCCTGGACATTTGTTTGTTGGAAGATTTTTAATCACAGTTTCAATTTCATCACTTGTGATTGATCTGTTCATATTTTCTATTTCTTCCTGGTTCAGTCTTGGGAGGTTATCCCTCTCTAAGAATTTGTCCATTTCTTCCAGGTTCTCCATTTTATTGGCATAGAGTTGCTTGTAGTAGTACCCTAGGATGCTTTGTATTTCTGCAGTGTCTGTTTTAACTTCTCCTTTTTCATTTCTAATTTTATTGATTTGAGTCCTCTCCCTCTTCTTCTTGATGAGTCTGGCTAATGGTTTATCAGGTATTTTTATCTTCTCAAAGAAGCAGCTTTTAGTTTTATTGATCTTTGCTATTGTTTTCTTTGTTTCTATTTCATTTGTTTCTGCTCTGATCTTTATGATTTCTTTCCTTCTGCTAACATTGGGTTTTGTTTTTTCTTCTTTCTTTAGTTCCTTTAGGTATAGGGTTAGATTGTTTATTTCAGGCTCTTCTTGTTTCTTGAAGTAGGCTTATATAGCTCTAAACTTCCCTCTTAGAACTACTTTTGCTACATCCTGTAGGTTTTGGATCATCGTGTTTTCATTGTCATTTGTCTCTAGGTATTTTTTTATTTCCTCTTTGATTTGTTCAGTGATCTCTTGGTTATTTAGTCACATAGTGTTTAGCCTCCATGTGTTTGTGTTTTTTACGTTTTTTTCCCTGTAATTGATTTCTAATCTCATAGCATTTTGGTCAGAAAAGATGCTTGGTATGATTTCAATTTTCGTAAATTTCCTGAGGCTTGATTTGTGACCCAAGATATGATCTATCCTGGAGAATGTTCCATGTGCACTTGAGAAGAAAGTGTAATCTGCTGTTTTTGGATGGAATGTCCTATAAATATCAATTAAATCCACCTGGTCTATTGTGTCATTTAAATCTTCTGTTTCCTTATTTATTTTCAATTTGGATGACCTGTCCATTGATGTAAGTGAGGTGTTAAAATCCCCACTATTATTGTGTTACTGTCGATTTCCTCTTTTATAGCTGTTAGCAGTTGTCTTATGTACTGAGGTGCTCCTATGTTGGGTGCATAAATATTTATAGTTGTTATATCTTCTTCTTGGATTGATCCCTTGATCATTTTGTAGTGTCCTTCCTTGTCTCTTGTAACATTCTTTATTTTAAAGTCAATTTATCTGATATGAGTATTGCTACTCCAGCTTTCTTTTGATTTCCAGTTACATGGAATATCTTTTTCCATCTGCTCACTTTCAGTCTGTATGTGTCCCTAGGTCTGAAGTGGGTCTCTTGTAGGCAGCATATATATGGGTCTTGTTTTTGTATCCATTCAGCAAGCTTGTGTCTTTTGGTGGGAGCATTTAATCCATTCACGTTTAAGGTAGTTATCGATATGTATGTTTCTATGACCATTTTCTTAATTGTTTTGGGTTTGTTTTTGTAGGTTCTTTTGGTCTCTTGTGTTTCCCATTAGAGAAGTTCCTTTAGAATTTGTTGTAAAGCTGGTTTGGTGGTGCTGAATTCTCTTAGCTTTTGTTTTTCTGTAAAGCTTTTGATTTCTCCATTGAAATGAATGAGATCCTTGCCGGGTAGAGTAATCTTGGTTGTAGTTTCTTCCCTTTCATCACTTTAAGTATATTATGCCACTCCCTTCTGGCTTGTAAAGTTTCTGCTGAGAAATCAGCTGTTAACCTTATGGGAGTTCCCTTGTATTTTATTTGTCATTTTTCCCTTGCTGCTTTCAATAATTTTTCTTTGTCTTTAAGTTTTGCCAATTTGATTACTATGTGTCTCAGCATGTTTCTCCTGGGGTTTTCCTGTATGTGACTTGCTGCGCTTCCTGGACTTGGATGGCTATTTCCTTTCCCATGTTAGGGAAGTCTTCAACTATAATCTCTTCAAATATTTTCTCTGGTCCTCTCTCTCTCTCTTCTCCTTCTGGGACCCCTATGATGCGAATGTTGTTATGTTTAATGTTGTCCCAGAGGTTTCTTGGGCTGTCTTCATTTCTTTTCATTCTTTTTTCTTTATTCTGTTCCACAGCAGTGAATTCCAGCATTCTGTCTTCCAGGTCACTTATCCATTCTTCTGCCTCAGTTATTCTGCTATTGTTTCCTTCTAGTGTACTTTTCATTTCAGTTATTGTATTGTTCATCTCTGTTTGTTTTTTCTTTAGTTCTTCTAGGTCTTTGTTAAACATTTCTTGCATCTTCTCGATCTTTGCCTCCATTCTTTTTCCAAGATCCTGGATCATCTTCACTATCATTATTTTGAATTCTTGTTCTGGAAGGTTGCCTATCTCCACTTCATTTAGTTGTTTTTCTGGGGGTTTATCTTGTTCCTTCATCTGGTACATAGCCCCCTGTCTTTTCATCTTGTCTATCTTTCTATGAATGTATTTTTTGTTCCACAGGCTGCTGGATTGTAGTGCTTCTGCTTTCTGCCTTCTGCTAGTGTTGGGGTGTCTCCTGCAGACGTGGGGGGTGGCTGTGGCTCACCGTGGGGACAAGGACACAGGTAGCAGAAATTCTGGGAAGTCCTCCTTGGCGTGAACCCTCCCAGAGTCCAAGGAATACATTATCTTATTTGATAACTGCAAACATGCTTAATGTGTTTCCTATTTCAGAAACAAATGGCAGATATGGGTTCAACATACGGATTTAGAATCCATATCTAGCAATAACTGCAAAACCTGGTTCTTATCATTACTCTGATGTACCATCCAGTTATTAGTATAATTATTGCCTTGGGAAATGTATAACATGTTCATCATTATTTGAAATTACATCCCTAGGAAGTAATAATTTTATAGTAAGAGTTTAATAGGAAGCTTTATATTTATGTTTGGAAACGGTTTCTTGTCTAACTTGAATATAGGCCAATAGACAAGGGCCAGTTGTGGGTTTGGTTTAAGACTACTTCCCCTAAATGTTCCTACTTCCCCCAAAATGTTCAAAACTGATTGTAAAATAATTTAGTAAGATATAAGATTTCCTAGGCTTTGTGTAATAAAGAATATGGCTGGCCTTTGTCCCTGGTTCCTGGGAGGTGACCTCTAAACCCTTGAGAATTCCTGAGTAATAGGAGTTTCTTTGTTAATAATAATGGTTTCAAAGATAGTTTATGTTAACAAGATGATTCAGGATGGGGGCCAGTCATGCCAGAAAAACCATTCATGTGGTTGTAGGGTTGGGGCTTTGAGCCACATGATACCAGCCCAATCTCCAGGCAAGGGAGGGCTGTTGAAGATTGAATTCAACCTTTGGGTTAATGATCCAATCAATCATGCCTACGTAATGGAACCACAGTAAAAACTCTGGACACTGAAGCTCAGGTGAACTTCCTTGGTTGGTAATACATTGTCTGTCATACATCCATGTGCCAGGAGGGTAATGTGTTCCAATCCCATGGGGAGAGGACAATGTAATTAGCTTCATGTTTGGGATCCTCCCAGACCTCACCCAAGGCAACTTTCTCTTTGACTGATTCTGACGTATATCCCTTTGCTATAATAAAACTATAATCCTTACTATAGCACTTTTCTGAGTTCCATGAGTCATTTTATTGAATTACTGAAACTGAGGGGGTAGTGGAAACACCCAAATCTTTTGCCAACCAGAGGGTATCCTGGGGACTCCTGAGCTTGGGGCTGATATCTGAAGGGAGGGCAGTCTTGTAGAGGACTGTGCCCTTAACCTGTGAAGTTTGGCTCAACTCTTGGTAGTTGGTGTCAGAAGTCATTGCAGCTTGCATTCTTACCTGTATCCAAATATTGAAACCTCTTTAGTAGAAATAATTCCTGAATAAATATTGATGCTTTTTAATGTAAGAAAGCACTTTTCCTTTGTTACAAGGAGATAGTACTTTAACAGTGACAGATTCGTTCACATGATTCATTTTGCAAGATAACTGGATTGTCACGGTCCCCTTGAGAAGACACAAAATGAGAGTGATCCAGCTATATCTCAAATATCTAAGGACTTTACTTTGAATCTTCAAATGAATACAAAATTAGAAGTCTGATTAGAGGAAATTGAAACTCATGATCATTTCCATAGGAAGGTGAAAAAATAGATTGCCACGTTTCCATAGAGAAAGTACAAAATGTATAAGATCTCTGTGTGTCTCTAAGATAGATTTGAATTTAGTTTCTGAATAAATTTAAAATTTAAAGACAATACCATGAAGCAACCACTCATGGTCACTCCTAAACAATGGTAAAAATAAACCGGAACACACAATTCTCTTTATCTGGAAGATGTTCTTGCATATTTTATTAAATGGATCCAAGAGATTTAAAGAATTATATGCCTTATTAATGCTTTCTTTAAGACTAGTTACAACTACAACCAGAAAAAAATAATCCCATTTATTCTTCACTTAATCACATCATTGAATCATTCCTTAAAAGAAAGAGGAATATTTGAAACTTCTTTCTTGCTGCTGTTTGCATGGTAATGTCATGATTTTTAAACATTACCATTTTATCTACATGACTTCATTGGACAAATCAAAGGGTATATAGACTTTTTATTATTTTTGGAAGTAGCTCTAGATCATAGGTTCCAGGTGTTGGAGCCATGGCATAGGTAACCCTAATGAATCCTTGAGCTGTCTCAGTTCTGGATGGGATTGTGTTGGAAGAGGCTTAGTTCAACAACCAAAGGTAATTTTTTTTTCTTTTTTTGCAGTACGCGGGCCTCTCACTGTTGCAGCCTCTTCTGTTGCGGAGCACAGGCTCCGGACGCGCAGGCTCAGCAGCCATGGCTCATGGGCCCAGCCGCTCCACGGCACGTGGGATCCTCCCAGACCGGGGCACGAACCCGTGTCCCCTGCATTGGCAGGCAGACTCTCAACCACTGCACCACCAGGGAAGCCCCAAAGGTAATTTTAAAAGCATTTTATTTCTTACTGGAAATTAAGAAAGATCCAATTTAAAACCTACAGTAGCACTTTTAAACCCCTCTCCCCCCATTTCTCAATCTTCTTGTACACAAGAGGAGCCTCGGAGCTTTTTACCAGTGAGAACACCAAAAGGTCTACAACACCAAGCTTCTAGCCATCTTTCCCTCTCCTCCAGCCCTGTAACCCTCTTCTTGATCTCTTAATAATGAAGACCAGTCTGACCTCCTATCCTACCTTCTTCATGAAAACCCTTTCACTTTAAGAAAGGAGATAAGCAAAAACACTGGGAAATGAGATTTGAGTTTTCAGGATGCTCTTTTTCAGATTATTGTAGTAGGAGTAGACCTGACTCAATCACAGTGATGGTTTTTTCCTCTACATCTTATCTTTGGTGGAGGACAAAGGAAGATCATCCCATCTGATGTTCTGATGTACCCATTCACTTTGCAAAGTCTACATGAAGACATCTAATATTCTAAATTACATTATACACAAGAGTAATACTCAATTGAGCCAACAGATTGCTAATCTAATGATAAGTGCACTGCTTGAAAGAACTATATATTTAAGAAGGTTTTTATGATATACTCAACTCATACATTGTCACCATCACTGACAAGCATCCAGCTCAAGGAAGACCACTTTATTAGGCAGGCCACTGACATTATTTCTTCATAAGTGTTGAAATAAGCACCTAGATGGCCAGCTGAGTAGCTTGCCTGCTGCTTGTTTTTGTTTAGTTATTTTATGGGATGAAGCTATCAAATGAGAACATTTTGACAGGAAAATGTCCCTCAGTATGAAAGTAAATGCCTCAGGTTTGCCTTTTATTTATATATATATATATATATATATATATATATATATATATATATATATATATATCACAGCAGTTTTTTACAGCAGGGGATATGGATGGCACATTTCAAAATATTTTCCCATTGTCATTACTCCTTTAATTAGATGCAGTTGAATTCAACAACTGGAATGCTGGCTGGTTGGCTCAATGATCATTGTTGCTTTTTTATCCCACCCAAGTAAACCATCTCCTCACCCACTGTCAGTACATTCTGTACTTTCCTCCCAGGAGGTAGAAAATTTTGTTCTTTTGTATTTCTGCTTGTTCTCCATTGAATTATTGTTTTAACAAAACTTAACTAGATTTCAACTCTATGAAGATTTTAGTTAGAAGGTTTCTGTTTTACCTTCACTAACATTAACCTTTTTGGTAATTAGTATATGGTTCATTACAAAAAAGACAGGCTTTGTTTGATTGCTGCACACTTTTTATTGTTTTTGTTTATTTGTTTTTATATTCAGTGCACTTGAAAGGAACTTCATTATCCTGGTGTTCTCAGTTACCTGGTGAATTTGCATGCAGTTTGTTTACTAACGATTGCTGGTATCTTCTGTAAATGCAGTCATTAGAATGTATTCTCTGCTACTTAATTGGGTAGAAATCGTATTTCTGGTTATTTTACAGTCTAAAGATTACATTTTAATGTAACTTGCAATGTTGTTTTTCTGTTTTCTCCTTTTTTAATGGGTGAAATTACTAGATATAAGCTGTTCTACCATGACAAAAAAGCTGTTCTTAAACTCTGAGACAGCTGGTAAATGAACTTGTGAAATTTCAGGGGAATCAAAAATATCATTGTCATACAATAGGGCTGAGTAACAGAAAAATTCTTAAGGTTAGGTTATGGGACTGGGTTGCCAAAATACAGAAAAGATCCATTTATCTGATATTCACAAAACTAGTGCAGAACTTTTGATGCTGTACTGTATATAGATAATTGGTGTTTGAAAGAATAACCTTAAGGCAATTCAGATATTTCAGGAAATAACAAATAAAGACTCAATTATATTTCATGAGATTTTTAAGGATTCGATTTTATTATGCTCAATTATTTAAATTATACGTTGTGTTTACATATACAATATATTTTATCAATATATATATTAATTATTGAATAATGAGAAGATTGCATCTCTCAGTCACTTGTGACAAATTAGTTTGCTATGATGAATATCTGTAATCTAGAGGAGTCTGAAATCAATCTATGTTCTACTGAATTTTACGCTATAGCAGATGATATCTCCTGTGAGTTCCAGTTTATTATACACTCACACTATGATAACTATAACAATTAATCACTACTATTACTATGTATTTTAAATTCTGATGAATATGAACTGAACTCATTAAAATAGTAGAGGACTCTCTGACTTTGCATTAATCGGTTCTTAGAATAGAAAGTTGCCGTAGTTATGATATACATCCATATGCATTGTTTTCTCTACTGTTATTATGTTATCTATCTCTGGTCCTTTCTGATGGCTAGCCAGTGTTGTAAGTATTGACTTAATTAGTTCATACTATGCAATCATAAGCTGCTGAAATCAACAAGCTATATAGGAGAGACCAGCATCTTCAGACTCCTCTGACTGCTGTTTTCAGCATGTTTGCAAGTTTCTTCTTTTGCCTACCTACCACCCTGGTGTAACAAGATAGGATTCCAAGCTTATGTATATTTATGTGTGTGTATATGTATGTATGTGTACCTTTGAGTATTTTTCTGGGGGGATCCTCAGTATTTTAAAAAATATTTTTTCTGTTGTGTAACTAGTCTTAAAACACAAGCACATTTTCAGAAATCTAATGAATAAATGATAAATAGTGTATCACTCAGTAAAAAGTGTCTTCCTTTTTACTGGAAGAACTGACATGTTAAACAGATGCAGCCAGCAAAAAAATTAATTATTCATTTAACAGTTTTACCCTGAGTGGCAAATAAGCATTTTGTGCTGATGCAATTAGATAAACACAAAAAAAGAAAGATTACCTATTCTGTTACACTTCTCTCAAAATTTTAGGAGGTTTAGCTGTATTTGACAAAACTGAACTTGATTGATATTTAAAAAAAATAACACACCCGCCTTTACCAGAAAAGAGTAATATCATCCAGTTTTCTTTATGATGAAAACCATGAAGACTAAAAGTAATCGGATTGTTGTGTGATGGCCCTAATGAACAGGAGCTCGATAAATGCGTGTTGAGTGAATGAGCACGCCTGCAGCCACTAGGCTGGTTCAGGCTTTAATAGCATCCGAAAGGGACCAAACTCACATGCCCCAGACTTCATTATGTCCTTCTCTGAGGAAGGGAGTCTTTCCTGTGGCTAATTTAATTAGTATATCATATAACTCTCTTATAATTTTAGGATCTATACTGATTTGGCCAGGGAGTGAAATAAGTCCATTTTAGCTTGAGCCATGAGAAAAAGAATTTTCTAAGTCAATTTATAGTATACCTCATCCTTTAAAGGGAGCTCAGGAATTCTGCCTTCCTGCATCCCCTCACTCCAGCCCTTTTGCTACCCCTAAGGGGAGTCCAAGACCATGATTGTGCTTCATTAAGTGCATATAGTTTCCCAAGAGGTTGAGGATGGCTCCTCTTCACTCAGCCCAACCTTAGATACAAACTCCACTTGAACGGGGAGGTGTCACAGGATAAGTGAACAAGTCTGCTTTGGTTAGAAGCTAGCACAGGCTTACTTGGTATAGTAAAAAGACTGTCTTCATGGTCCAGTCTAAATTATATTGGGTTTGAGAGCCCAAATTCTATATGTAAACTAGATGTTATTTTAATTTGGAGACTTCACGGGAAGGCAGGATTATTAGACTAAGTCAGGATTTCAATATTCTTGGGCCCCTTGGTCAAATAGCATTCTAATTTCACCTTAAATTCACCATCATTCTCTATAATAACATACCCAGGGAGACATTTAACTACTTGAAAAATACTGTTGTAAACACAAAATAGCACCTATTTCTACAATGGTATCTGATAATAATAGCTAATATTCATGTAGTACTTACTACGTGTCAAGCATCATAATAAGTGTTTTGTATGGAATACCTTATTTAACCCCTAGAACACCATGTAAAGTAAACATTATTATCCCTATTTTATACTTAAGCCAGAAATCTTGGGCTACCCTTGAATACTCACTTTTCTTCATCCTACATCCAGTTCATCCCTATGTCCTTCTATGTCCAATAGATTTCTTGGCTTCAGTCTCTTTGCTTCACCTTTGTTAGACCATCATGATCTATCATGATCATCATGATCTGTGAGCCTATACTCACATTATTGGAATAGGCTTCTCACTGGGTCTCCTAACTTTAATGCTTTTTCTTCTCTGGTCCATTCTATACTGCAGCAAAAATGGTCTTACAATGTAAATGAAATCATGTGAATACTTTGCTTAAATTCCTCCTGTGGCATCCCATAATAATGAAGTAAAATCACATTCTGTACCAGAGGCTACAGTTCCTGCATCCTTTATCACCTGTTCATGTCTCCACTTACACTCTGTTCCCATCTCGTCTTCTTGTCACACTGGTCATCTTCCAGTTCTCTGAATAGGCCAAGCACATTTCCACTTCCTGATCTCAGCATAACATCTCCCAGCTGAATGGAATGTGCTCCCCCTTGTCATGTGTCTAATTCCCTTTATCCTTTCAAGTTTCAGTCTTAAACGTTACCCCCCCACAGAAACCTGCTCCAACTAAACTACCTAGAGTAAGTTTCCCCATTTTCACTTTTGATCTTAGTCCCTTCTTTATTCTTTTCATAACGTAAATTACCATGTCAAGTCATTTTATTCATGTGCTTACTTGTCTTTTGGGGGGAGTGGACTGTGTCTTCCCTTAGAATATGTATTTCGAAAGAGCAGGTACTATCAATGTCCTCTCCATTATTGTGCTCTCAGCAAAACCTAGCAGAGAATAAATGGTGTTAGCTAAATAATGTTTGAATGAATGAAAGTGAGTTGCTCCCAGAACTTGAAATTTTTATGGATGTGATATTTAAAACAGGAATTTGTGAGGGTGAACATTAAGTTATTGAATTTACTTTTTAACAAATAGTAACATAACATTAAAAACTTTATGTGCATATATATGTTTAGATCTATATATGCATACATATATATATATATATATATATATATATATAGCTATATTCTTTTTATTAATGAGAGTTATGTTCTATAAACTTGCTGGGAACAGTGAATTAGCAAATGCTGAACCATTGCTCCCAGGGGAATTACAAGGTTAGGTTCCGGAGAGCCTTCTGTTCAAAACACTTTCATCAGTCAGCCATACGTAACCTTGTTTTAGTGTGTTTCTGTTTAAGAACACCTCATTTAATACATATTATTGCTTTATTAACATTGAACTCATGGCATCACTGCTGTAACTTCTGCCTGAACAAAGCTTATCTAACACATGTATTTTCTCCATAAGACACATAATAGCTTTCTTGTGCTTAGGAACCCTAGACATCACTTCAACACTATACTTGGGGGCAAGTTTAAACAGCAAAATAATTAATAAAAAACATAAAAATGCAAAGAATGTCGCACTAAATGGACTGTGAAAAGGGCATGTTTACAGTATGAAAGCTGAAACAGGAAGTCAGAGCATCACCTTGTTTGACCTCAGTGAGTGATTGGGTGATTCAGAGTTTTCTTTGCTCTATGCATGTCAGTGCATTTTAGCAAGCAGGCAAATTCATAAATATGGAGTCCATGAATAATGAGGATAGACTGTGTGGTGGGGGAGGGGAGCTACTATAAGGATAATTCTTTTTTTTAATTTAATTTTATTTTTTTATACAGCAGGTTCTTATTAGTCATCCATTTTATACACATCAGTGTATACATGTCAATCCCAATCGCCCAATCATCACACCACCACCCCCACTGCCGCCGCTGTGCCCCCTTGGTGTCCATACGTTTGTTTTCTACATCTGTGTCTCAATTTCTGCCCTGAAAATCGGTTCATCTGTACCATTTTTCTAGATTCCACAAACATGCGTTAATATACGATATTTGTTTTTCTCTTTCTGACTTACTTCCCTCTGTATGACATTCTCTAGATCCATCCACGTCTCAACTAATGACCCAATTTCGTTCCTTTTTATGGCTGAGTAATATTCCATTGTGTATATGTACCACATATTCTTTATCCATTCGTCTGTCAATGGGCATTTAGGTTGCTTCTATGACCTGGCTATTGTAAATAGTGCTGCAATGAACATTGGGGCGCATGTGCTTTTTGAATTACGGTTTTCTCTGGATATATGCACAGTAGTGGGATTGCTGGGTCATATGGCAATTCTATTTTTAGTTTTTTAAGGAACCTCCATACTGTTCTCCATAGAGGCTGTATCAATTTACATTCCCACCAACAGTGCAAGAGGGTTCCCTTTTTCCACACCTTCTCCAGCATTTGTTGTTTGTAGATTTTCTGATGATGCCAATTCTAACTGGTGTGAGGTGATACCTCATTGTAGTTTTGATTTGCATTTCTCTAACAATTAGTGATGTTGAGCAGCTTTTCATGTGCTTCTTGGCCATCTGCTTGTCTTCTTTGGAGAAATGTCTATTAAGGTCTTCTGTCCATTTTTGGATTGGGTTGTTTGTTTTTTTTAATATTGAGCTGCATGAGCTGTGTATATATTTTAGAGATTAATCCTTTGTCCGTTGATTCGTTTACAACTATTGTCTCCCATTCTGAGGGTTGTCTTTTCATCTTGTTTATGGTTTCCTTTGCTGTGTGCAAAAGCTTCTAAATTTCACTAGGTCCTGTTTGTTTATTTTTGTTTTTATTTCTATTACTCTAGGAGGTGGATCAAAAAAGATCTTGCTGTAATTTATGTCAGACTGTTCTTCCTATGTTTTCCTCTAAGAGTTTTATAATGTCCGTGTTACATTTAGGTCTCTAATCCATTTTGAGTTTATTTTTGTGTATGGTGTTAGGGAGTGTTCTAATTTCATTCTTTTACATGTAACTTTCCAGTTTTCCCAGCACCACTTATTAAAGAGACTGTCTTTTCTCCATTGTGTATCCTTGCCTCCTTTGTCATAGATTAGTTGACCACAGGTGCATGGGTTTATCTCTGGGCTTTATATCTTGTTCCATTGATCTACATTTCTGTTTTTGTGCCACTACCATATTGTCTTTATTACTGTAGCTTTGTAGTATAGTCTGAAGTCAGGGAGTCTGATTCCTCCAGCTCTGTTTTTTTCCTTCAAGACTGCTTTGGCTCTTCGGGGTCTTTTGTGTCTCCATACAAATTTGAAGATTTTTTGTTCTAGTTCTGTAAAAAAAAATGCCATTGGTAACTTGATAGGGATTGCATTGAATCCGTATATTGCTTTGGGTAGTAAAATCATTTTCACAATGTTGATTCTTGCAATTGAAGAACATGGTATATCTCTCCATCTATTGGTATCTAATTTCTTTCATCAGTGTCTTATAGTTTTCTGCATACAGGTCTTTTGTCTCCTTACGTAGGTTTATTCCTAGGTATTTTATTCTTTTTGTTACAGTGGTAAATGGGAGTGTTTCCTTAATTTCTCTTTCAGATTTTTCATCATTAGTGTATAGGAATGCAAGTGATATCTGTGCATGAATTTTGTATCCTGCAACTTTACCAAATTCATTGATTAGGTCTAGTAGTTTTCTGGTGGCATCTTTAGGATTCTCTATGTATAGTATCATGTCATCTGCAAACAGTGACAGTTTTATTTCTTTTCCAATTTGTATGCCTTTTATTTCTCTTTTTTCTCTGATTGCTGTGGCTAGGACTTTCAAAACTATGTTGAATAACAGTGATGAGAGTGGACATCCTTGTCTTGTTCCGGATCTCAGAGGAAATGCTTTCAGTTTTTCACACTTGAGAACGGTGTTTGCTGTGGGTTTGTCATATATGGCCTTTATTATGTTGGGGTAGCTTCCCTCTATGCCCACTTTCTGGAGAGTTTTTATCATAAATGGGTGTTGAATTTTGTCAGAAGCTTTTTCTTCATCTATTGAGATGATCATATGGTTTTTATTCTTCTGTTTGTTAACATGGTGTATGACATTGATTGATTTGCGTATATTGAAGAATCCTTGCATCCCTGGGATAAATCCCACTTGATCATGGTGTATGATCCTTTTAATGTGTTGTTGGATTCAGTTTGCTAGTATTTTGTTGAGGATTTTTTTTTTTTTTTCGGTACGCGGCCTGGACCTCTCACTGTTGTGGCCTCTCCCGTTGTGGAGCACAGGCTCCGGACGCACAGGCTTAGCAGCCATGGCTCACGGGCCCAGCCGCTCCGCGGCATGTGGGATCTTCCCAGACCAGAGCACAAACCCGTGTCCCCTGTATCGGCAGGCAGACTCTCAACCACTGCGACACCAGGGAAGCCCTTGTTGAGGATTTTTGCATCTATATTCATCAGTGGTATTGGTCTGTAATTTTCTTTTTTGTAGTGTCTTTTCTGGTTTTGGTATCAGGGTGATGGTGGCCTCATAGAATGAGTTTGGGAGTGTTCCTTCTTCTGCAATTTTTTGGAAGAGTTTGAGAAAGATGGATGTTAGCTCTTCTCTAAATGTTTGATAGAATTCATCTGTGAAGCCATCTGGTTCTGGACTTTTGTTTGTTGGAAGACTATTAATCACAGTTTCAATATCATTACTTGTGATTGGTCTGTTCATATTTTCTATTTATTCCTGGTTCAGTCTTAGGTTATACCTTTCTAAGGATTTGTCCATTTCTTCCAGGTTGTCCATTATCAGCATAGAGTTGCTTGTAGTAGTCTCTTAGGATGCTTTGTATTTCTGCCGTGTCTGTTATATCTTCTCCTTTTTCATTTCTAAATTTATTGATTTGAGTCCTCTCCCTCTTTTTCTTGATGAGTCTGGCTAATGGTTTATCAGTTTTGTTTATGTTCTCAAAAAAACAGCTTTTAGTTTTATTGATTTTTGCTACTGTTTTCTTTGTTGTATTTCATTTCATTCTGCTCTGATCTTTATGATTTCTTTCCTTCTGCTAACTTTTGGTTTTGTTTGTTCTTCTTTCTCTAGTTCCTTTAGGTGTAAGGGTAGATTGTTTATTTGAGATTTTTCATGTTTCTTGAGGTAGGCTTGTATAGCTGTAAACATCCCTGTTAGAACTGCTTTTGCTGCATCCCATACGTTTTGGATCATTGTGTTTTCATTGTCATTTGTCTCTAGGTATTTTTTGACTTCCTCTTTGATTTCTTCAGTGAAGTCTTGGTTATTTAGTAATGTATTGTTTAGCCTCCATGTGTTTGTTTATGTTTTTTTCCCTTTAATTGATTTCTAATCTCATAGTGTTATGGTCAGAAAAGATGATTGATATGATTTCAGTTTTCTTAAAATTCTTGAGGTTTGATTTGTGACCCTAAATGTGATATATCCTGGAGAATGTTCCATGTGCACTTGAGAAGAAAGTGTAATCTGCTGTTTTTGGATGAAATAACCTATAAATATCAATTAAATCTATCTGGTCTGTTGTGTCATTTACAACTTGTGTTTCTTTATTAACTTTCTGTCTGGATGATCTGTCCATTGGTGTAAGTGAGGTGTTAAAGTCCCCTACTATTATTGTGTTAATGTAGATTTCCTCTTTTATAGCTGTTAGCAGTTGCCTTATGTATTGAGGTGCTGCTGTGTTGGGTACATATATATTTATAATTGTTATATCTTCTTCTTGGATTTACTCCTTGATCGTTATGTAGTGTCCTTCCTTGTCTCTGGTAACATTCTTTATTTTAAAGTCTATTTTATGTGATATGAGTATTGCTACTCCAGCTTTCTTTTGATTTCCATTAGCATGGAATATCTTTTTCCATCCCCCTCACTTTCAGTCTGTATATGTCCCTAGGTCTGACCCCCTCACTTTCAGTCTGTATATGTCCCTAGGTCTGAAGTGGGTTTCTTATAGACAGCATATATATGTGTCTTCTTTCTGTATCCCCTCAGCAAGCCTGTGCCTTTTGGTTGGAGCATTTACTCCATTCACATTTAAGGTAATATCGATATGTATGTTCCTATTACCATTTTCTTAATTGTTTTCAGTTTGTTTTTGTAGGCCTTTTCTTCTCTTGTGTTTCCCACTTAGAGAAGTTCCTTTAGCTTTTGTTGTAGAGCTGGTTTGGTGGTGATGAATTCTCTTAGCTTTTGCTTGTCTGTAACGTTTTTGATTTCTCCATCGAATCTGAATGAGATCCTTGCCGGGTAGCGTAATCTTGGTTGTAGGTTTTTCCCTTTCATCACTTTAAGTATATCATGCCACTGTTATGTCTTGTAGAGTTTCTGCTGAGAAATCAGCTGTTAACCTTATGGGAGTTCCCTTGTATGTTGTCGTTTTTCCCTTGCTGCTTTCAATAATTTTTCTTTGTCTTTAATGTTTGCCAATTTGATTGCTATGTGTCTTGGCATGTTTCTCCTTGGGTTTATCCTGTATGGGACTCACTGCACTTCCTGGACTTGGGTGGCTATTTCCTTTCCCATGTTAGGGAAGTTTTCGACTATAATCGCTTCAGATATTTTCTCAGGTCCTTTCTTTCTCTCTTCTCTTTCTGGGACCCCTATAATGCGAATGCTGTTGTGTTTAATGTTGTCCCAGAAGTCTTTTACGCTGTCTTCATTTCTTTTCATTCTTTTCTCTTTATTATGTTCCGCAGCAGTGAATTCCAGCATTCTGTCTTCCAGGTCACTTATCCATTCTTCTGCCTCAGTTATTCTGCTATTGATTCCTTCTGGTGTATTTTTCATTTCAGTTATTGTATTGTTCATCTCTGTTTGTTTGTTCTTTAATTCTTCTAGGTCTTTGTTAAACATTTCTTGCATCTTCTCGATCCTTGCCTCCATTCTTTCTGAGGTCCTGGATCATCTTCACTATCATTATTGTGAATTCTTTTTCTGGAAGGTTGCCAATCCCCACTTCATTTAGCTGGTTTTCTGGGGTTTTATCTTGTTCCTTCGTCTGGTACATAGCCCTCTGCCTTTTCATCTTGTCTATCTTTCTGTGAATGTGGTTTTGGTTCCACAGTCTACAGGACTGTAGTTCTACTTGCTTCTGCTCTCTGCCCTCTGGTGGATGAGGCTATCTAAGCGGCTTTTGCGAGTTTCCTGATGGGAGGGACTGGTGGTGGGTAGAGCTCATCATCATTCTTAAAAATAAAGCTTAAAAGTTAAATGAACTTTGTTTACGTAAAGCTCACATTACATTTTCCTTATTTTTCTCATCTGATCGTGATCCCATAAAAGCATCATCCTTTGAGGCTAGAAGCAGCACTGCTCTATGTGAGGCTAGCCAGCAACTCATTCTCCCACCAGACTTATTCAGATATAACAAAAATGTATTTTAGTAATCTTCTTGGTAAATATTGATAAATACATAGTGATTTTAAGAGACTGTCATATTTTGAAAGGATAAAACAATATAGAGCTGGAGTTCTAAAATATAGCATCTTCCTTTATCATATTTTGTCCTTGACTTTGACATAAGAATGACCACATCTGTTTATTGAGTGAATACACCAAATAGAGACCTTTTGTGCTGTCATAAGCACAGTGTAGCCTTTTTCTTTTTACACTCGTTTTCTTATTACAAAAGTAGTACATGTTCACCCAAGAGAATTTTGAACCTATAGGTAAGCAGAAAAAGAAAGACAGGAAGAAAGGAAGGAAGGAAGAAAAAGAAAAAAAGGAAAAAAAACAGTTTCAATTCATACATTATGGGCTTCCCTGGTGGTGTGGTGGTTAAGAATCCACCTGCCAATTCAGGGGAAACGGGTTCAAGCCCTGGTCCGGGTAGATCCCACATGCTATGGAGCAACTAAGCCTGTGCGCCACAAGTATTGAGCCTGTGCTCTAGAGCCTGCGAGCCACAGGTACTGAAGCCCATGTGCCTAGAGCCTGTGCCCCACAAAAAAAGAAGCCACCGCAATGAGAAGCCTGCACACCACAACGAAGAGCAACCCCTGCTCACTGCAACTAGAGAAAGCCTGCATGAAGAAGACCCAATGCAGCCAAAAATAAAATAAATAAATTTAAAAAATAAAAGAAATACATACATTACATACATACAGATAGATGTATGCACATCACCCCTTTCTAACATGCAGAAATCATCACTGTTCCATTTTTCTGGGCATGTCTCTGTAATCATTTTCCCAAGCCTCCACATGCTGGTTTTTCCCCCCTTTAACCATGTCACTAAAGTCTGTCTATGTTATACTGAACCTTTGTAACATTTCCCTTTGTTCTAGGTAATTCTTTGAGGATATTACATTGTCTTCTCTTTTCCATAAGTTCAGGAGCAGAAACACTTCCTTTTCTTCAAGTCTTCACTGTAGGAGAACTCACTGTTGTTCTCTGTCAGATCTGACAGCCCATTTGCTGGGGTGCAGTATTGGGGCACTGACAAGGAGGTATCAGTCTAGACCACCATTATCAGATAGACTCCTGAAAAAATCAGAGTGTCATGTTTAAGAGGAAAATGGTATGTAGTTTTTCCTTAGAGCTAGAGCTCTGACAGTCAGTTTGTTTCTTCAACTTGTATTTGTTTTCAGTTTACCTCTTTGTGGTGATAGATCTGAGACACAGCTTATGTGTCTTATGTGTCACAGCTTATTCACCTCTGAAATAATTTGTTCTCAGAAGCCAGGCCCAAACACCAACAAGCTACCAATACAAGATTTCAAGAAAAGTGAGTCAGATTTTAATACAATTCCTGATTTAGATGATTGAATACTTTCTAATCTCAAAATATGAAATTCCTTTAGAGAAAGCATATAATACTCACATGAGTTAAGGTATTTTTTGTGTGTATCTATATCTGCTGTAACACATTTTTAGAAAGTATGAGGAAGGCAAGCCTGCAATTTTATATTCTATTAGGCTGTCCCTTCAGCCTCAGTGACAATTTTAGAGAAGTTGATTACTGAGCCAGAAGTAAGCTCTTGCACTCAAGAGCTTATTTGATGATACTAACTTCGGGTAAGTCTTATTTTGATATGTCTAATAAGGATGTACACACTGAAATGCATTCTTGAAGTCTGCTGGAGATATTGGTTACACATCAGGAATACATTTAAACTAATTCATGAGATTCTTGTCAAATCAGTGGTCTGGAACTTTACATGATAAAAGAATAAATGATTATTGATTAGCAAGCATCACATTTAAATATAGAGTCTCCCCTAAAAGCCCTTCTGTTATATTGTATGGACATGCTGCCTTGATGAAATAGCACATTAGTTTGCCCCCAATCATGATGTCTCACTCACACTTAACATAGAGAGGTTTGTTTACTCTTGTGCTATTCACCAGTTTGAGCCCAGGTGACCCAATTTATTTATGCTCCATCTACTTTTACTTCTGGCAGCCACTATTCATCATCTTGCAAAATATGGAAAGGTGGGTAAACTCCCTGTTGGTACCATCATAGGATGCTGGACATAGTTGCATTTTATAAATTATTTTCATAACCATTATTTAATTTGATAAATTTAATAATCATGTGGAGTAGTAGATTCATATACTGTTTTGGTCACTTTACATAATGAAAATTGAAGTTCAGAAGAATTCAATGACATGTTGAAGCTATCGTAACTGGTGAGTTTTAAGTCCAGATATTACTTCTACATTCGTGTATTCCCTCTGAATTATATTTCAGTTTTTTCCTGTGCTTTAAGGGACTAAAGAAAAACAAAAAATTAAATTTTGAAAAACCAGAAAATCTTACCAAGCGACCAAAATCTATGTTCTTGAGGATAAAATAATTATTAATGTGAGATATGAAAGATGTCATGGAAACCATTATTTTGAGCCAAATCCTAAAGTAAACAAAAACACTCTAAGTTTATCTATATTATTATAGCAAAAAAAGCAAGGATACCTATTACTAAAATGTTTTTTATACTACAGTAATTGTAAATATGCTATAAAATAATGAATTCCATCCAATTAAAATATAGAAACATTCAGTTAATTATCAAAGTGATTCACAAATAATGGAGTTTAGAACTGGTTAAGGTAGTAATTAGAAAAATCTGAATAACACAGATAAGGTCTGCATGAAATAGAAAGGGTAGTAACAGATAAAAGAAACAGATAAAAGAGATCTTAGATTAGTAGGAGCTAGAGAAAGAGATAAAAGAGAGCTTAAATGAGCAGTTTTCAGTCTCCTGAGACTTTTATTATCTGAAGGGATGCTGCTAGATTCTCAACAAAAATTTCACAGTATAGTTATTTCAAATAACTATAATCATTCCAAGTATACCCATACACACATCTTACTGCACATCTGTAGTAAGTGTTACAAACTCAAAACAGCAACATATTTTTCCCACTCCAGGTAGGTTTGGAAGCACAACCCAGTATCTTGATATGATACATGGTCATTTGCCCTTCCCCACTTCAGGAGAGTCCCATGGACAGCTCTTCAATTGTGAAGAACTGCATCCCCTCCTAAAGAGGCATGCTTGAAGACCTTCTTGCTGTTTCTCTGAAGATGCAAATCATCCCTTCCCAGTCATGCGCCTTCCTACAGAATCAGCCCTTAAGCCCTGCCTACTCTGTTTGTACCCTGTGACCTTATGCCAGCTCAGGGCCATCACCAATTAAACCTGAGCCAATCAGATTTAATTAAGAATTTGAATGAGATGGCATCTAACTCACTGTGGTGTACTAGCTTGTAAAGGAGATTATGTAGAGGTGGGAAAGCTTTTTTCATTTTTCTACCTTGCGAGCACTGCAGCAGAGAAAGCTAGACAGCGGTAAGAAGCAGGAGAGGAAAGCAAAGACTGAATATCACTTTGACCAGAGACAAGAAGAGAGGGAATTCTCAACTTTCCATTCCCAGTTTCCCTGTTGGGACTTCCTGCCTTGGAGTTCCCTTCTATTCAGTAAGGTATCTCTGTATTATTTGGATAAGGAATGCTTCAGCCTGCTTAAATGAGCTTCTGTTTGTTCCAATTAAATGCTCCCTGATTATGGCAACCGTGACCTGATTCAAAAGTAGTAGCAACTCTGTGCAAAGGGACACAGAGTTGCTACTACCTGAGCAACAGAGTCTCACTGCCTGAGACAGGGTTTTAGCTGACACAGACAGGGTTTTTAGCTGACACAGAGTCTCACTGCCTGAGACAGGGTTTTAGCTGAATTCAATTCAGGTACCCCCTCTCTACCAGGAGAAAATCACACAGTTCACTCAGACTGATACCGTTTCAGCAGGGCTTGTTGAGCAACACTGGTGTGTGTCTTATTCTTACTACTTGAAAAATTACAGAATTTTCAACCTGGAAAGGAGCCTTAATGATCAAATTCAGCATCCTGGTTTTGTAAATGAGACAGCTGAGAAGCAGAGAGGTTAATTCCGTCATTCAGGGCTCAGGAAATCTTGGCCCAAATTTCTTCAATTGGTCTCTCCCCTCAGGACCAGCTGTTGATAAAGGGGTCTTTTGAGTTTTCTCTGCTTGTAAAAAATGGAGAGATTCTGCTGCCCATAAAACCTCGAGCTAACTTTATGTATCCAGCTAGAATCATGTTATCATCATATAACAAAAAGTCAGAAGTAACAGTGGCTTAAACACATGACCGTGTATTGCATTTATCTCACCTAAAATCAGTATGGGGGGTGTACAGTCCGCCAAATGTAGTGACTCCATGGCTGCCGGGGACCCACCTTCCATTTTTGTATCTACTCTTCCATTTTTTTTTTTTTTTTTTTTTTTTTTTTTTGCGGTACGCGGGCCTCTCACTATTGTGGCCTCTCCCTTTGCGGAGCACAGGTTCCGGACATGCAGGCTCAGCGGCCATGGCTCACGGGCCTAGCCGCTCTGCGGCATGTGGGATCTTCCCGGACCGGGGCACGAACCCGTGTCCCCTGCATCGGCAGGCGGACTCTCAACCACTGCGCCACCAGGGACGCCCCTACTCTTCCATTCTTGGTATCTGAATTCCATTCTCAAAGTCACCTCAGTAGTCCAATATGGTGTTGGAGCGCCATCCATCAAATCTGCATTCCAGGAAGCAGGGTGTAGGAAAGAGGAAGGGGCCAAGTGGCACATCCTAGCTGTCTTCTCCACCTAATAGCTTTTGTTTATGTATAACTGGTCATAGCTCAGTTAAATGGCCACTTTAGGACCAAGGAAGCTGAGAAATGCATTATTTTAGCTAGGCACATTGCCACCTCCATAATTGGAGGTCTCTTACAAAGAAAGAAAGAGTAGATGGATGTTGGTACAGCAACTAGAAATCTATGCCATACCTTCCTAGAATTTTTGTCACCAATTCTTCCTTAAAGGATATCTTTAGTGGGTATCTCAAGACTATTGCCCAAACTAGATGGCATCCTAAAACTGCAAGAGCCAAAGAAATCCTCCCTGAGTGTTCTCCTTGTGCTATAGGAGCTTCTTAATGTTGTCTGAACCTCTGTCTAGTTCAGTCTCCACTCACTACGAGCTGACTCCTTTTATCCTCTCCTGTCAGGGATTTTGCTGCAGCACATAGTGACACCAGCAATACTGAATTATGTTCTGTCAACTGTTAAAAAGCTTTTGCGTGTCATTATAGAATCCTGAGTAGGAGAAAGAGGCTCCTAAGTCAGTGGGAAAGCAGTCTGCACATGTCATCAAAAGACCATCTGTAAAATGGCAGATAATAATGGTATCAACCTCATCGGATTTTTATGATGATCAGATGAGTTAATACATGTGCAAAGCACTTAGGACACTTTGTTATGAAGCAAAATAAGTGCCCTTTGAGTGTTTGTTATTACTGATCGTCATCATTATTATTATTAATACCATATGGCTTTGTTACATACTGAGAAATATTTTGTGGGAAGCTAGGAAGATGATGTCTTTGTCCCCAAAACTGAAATTGCTCCCAGGAGAATCACTAATGGATCTAGATGACAAGGAAGAGACATTATGTTCAGGAAGCCACTGCTCAAATGGCTACTCTAGCACAAGGTTTATCAAGTTGCTTAGTTGGTAAAGCGGTCCCTTGCAGTGTGAGTGTTGGGAGGATATTATTCCCATGAGGGGAGTTTCACATCCCTGGGCGTCCTTCCAGCCAAGGATGGGGATGAGGTGGGCTTGAGGGTGCTTAGAAGGGAACCAATACTCCAAACCAAGTGGGGGACATGCTAAACTTCCCTTCCTTACAACTTTGCATCAACCCGTTCCTGGCAAATTGGGTTCCAGACATCTCTGGACGAAGATTTTGCCAACTCACAATTGGGTTTCTTAACAATAAACTACTTACACATTTGTGGGTGTGCATGGAAATTTAATGTTGTTCTAAATTAAGTAGAGAAGAGAACAAGAATGTGTTAATTATATGCAACAATGAACCAAGTGTAAAAGCTAGAGTCTTTAAGTTTATTCTTTGAAGCATATTCCGAGTTTGTTTTTTTAAAAAATGAAAGTAAGGAAATGATGAAACCACTTAATGCCTGAAAAACCTGGATCACTGTTAGAACTGTACTATGAACACTGTTAACTTAGTCATTATGGAGAGGCTGATGTGCCCTCAACAGTGACTGTAATTAAAGTTTGATTTGGAAGTCTTTTTAACCCTGATGTGGCTCTAAGAGAGTGTGAGAAGATTCCCAGGATTGACATTTAGAAAGAAGCAGAGTGACTTTCTGTAGCCTGTAGTAAATCACTTCCAACACACAGTGAGAATTAGAGACAAGGACAGGAACAAAAGGTATAAGGAAAAAGAGGATCTTGGGTGAAAAGAAACATATAATTCTATCAAAATGGTTTATGCTGACATGTCACAAAGGCCTATTCACCTGGCAATCACTCTTTGCAACAGGTCTAGGAGAAAGAAATTGCAAAACTTACATGGACTGAAATTCACTTCAGGCACCTCTATGGCTTTTCTTTATCCGTAGTTCACTTAGAAGTGTGCAAAAATAAATCTTTGAATATGATGTTCCCTTCCCCATTGTTGGTTAAATCAAACTGTTTCATGTGAGGAATAGTAACACTAAGCACTTTTTATTTGAAGGGGAAGGAGGCAAAGATTATCAAGGAACATCTCCAAAGAACATGGTATTGGAATTCAGGAAATTAGTTTGCCTTCTCCATAACTGCCTTCCCTCTAACGACAGGGCGACTCTCTCTCCTGCTTTCTCAAAGGCGATTCAGATTCCCCAGTGAAAAATGAGAATCACTCTTACCACTTATCTGAGTCAAATAAAGGTTCAATATATAGTAATTGTATGTTTCTTTTGCATTGCAAATGAACAACAGCACCTGCTGAATTTTCAAATTTGCAGCACAGTCTGGAATATAGGACTATAGATATATAGATATGGTATGCTTTATAATCTTTTGATTATCAAAGTCTAGTATTAATGGTTGATCATTTCCTAGTTAGTCATCAAGCTTTTACCTGATCAGAAAAGATAACTTAGGGAGCGGGGGCGGGAGAGTTAAGTAGTAGCTCTCAATCTTGCAAGTGGAGAGAAAAAGACCTGAGAGATGCAGATGGTATCAACAAACTGCATCTGGATTCTGAAACAGCATTGAAGACACCGAGATGAAGCCTCTTTCCAAAGGGAGGGGAGCATTCCATGAGGGGAGGAGTGGGGAAGCTTGCTGGCCTGCAATCTGACTGGAGAGGAAGAAGGAAAACAACACTCAGATGAATCTATGAACTTCTATAGAAGGAGCAAGTATCACCTGAGGGGAAGAGGAAGTTGTGCGAGGTCCTTGATGACTCACCTGGGTTAAGAACGGAACAGGTGAGGACTTCCCTGGTGGCACAGTGGTTAAGAATCCGCCTGCCAGTGCAGGGGACACAGGTTCGAGCCCTGGTCCGGGAAGATCCCACATGCTGCGGAGCAACTAAGCCCGTGCGCCACAACTACTGAGCCTGCGCTCTAGAGCCTGTGAGCCACAACTACTGAGCCCGTGCGCCTAGAGCCTGTGCTCCGCAACAAGAGAAGCCACCGCAATGAGAAGCCCTCGCACTGCAACGAAGAGTAGCGCCCGCTTGCCGCAACTAGAGAAAGCCCGCGCACAGCAACGAACACCCAAAGCAGCCAAAACTAAATAAATAAATAAATTTATATTAAAAAAAAAAATGGAATAGTTGGCCTGAAAAGACACCTAGAATATCCACTGCCTGCTTACCAGTCACAAAAACGGGGTAATATTAAAAACAAAGGGTATTTGAGACCAAAAAGCAGGACAATGTGACTCTGTGGTCATGGCAGGATACTTTCTGTCTGACCTTGGTTGTCAACTGAGACTCTGACTGGAGGCTTAAGGCCCTGGGTCCTCGCTTTGCAAGGCAGCTTTCCTTGGAAGCTGTATCCTACCCAGTTTCCTCTTGACACAGGCTGCGGGCCCATTTAAATCCTTAAAAAAAAAAAAAAAAAAAACTCTAAAAAGTGCTTTATTATTTTTATGTGCTATTACACATGCCTATTGTAGGGGTTTCAAGGGAGTTGGAGGCTGATCAATGTAAAAGATATGCCACGGGAGGCGGTAACATACAGGGCTGTGATGGGGGAAGTTCTTCACAGCTTGAGACATCCAGAGGCTTAAGGTGAGGGGACCGCCATCCAGAACGGGAGGAGGGCAAAGAGACTCCTGGGGGGAGAGGAAGTTAGAGGCGGGCTTCCACCTTGAGACACTGTTGCTCAGCAATAGCAGGGAGTATCTGTGTCAGCGAGCTCCAAAGGGCCATACGGCTTGGGGAGTTATAACCAGAAGGCTCTATCTTATCTGTGGGTTACAGCTGTCCAGTGCACAGGGTATGCAGAGCAGATAGGCTTTAAATAGCTAAAAATCTGCTTGCTTGGGGTATTTTAAAAACAACTGGGTGTGTCTGAATTTGAGTTTGGTGCTGCTGGGCTTTTGAGCTAATGTGTCAGCGAAGAAATGAACTACCTAGTCTATACACAGAGGCCATCTTTGGTTCATGTATACAACACCTGTGATAAATGTTTAATATAAATTATTCAAACAATACAACAATTAAAAAGAAGAAAGTAAACACAACTCCATATCCTTCAACCAATAAATAAGTACTGTTAACATTTTGATCTTTATTTACATTCTTTCTCTCTCTCTCACACACACACACACACTACAATATAAACAATTTTATGTAAATAGAATCACATTTAGCATCAAGCTACTAATCTCTGTGTTGATTCAACAATACTACCGTAGACATAAACATAGATACATATCATAATTTTTATTTTTGCACACAATTTTATTGTGTGTATGTTCATACTATAATTTACCTTTAAAAATCCCTATCAGTGTATATTTCAGTTTAATATAATAACAAATACAGTTCTTCAATGATCATTTTGTGTATTGTTTTCTAATTTCTATAAATTCATGGAAGTGGAATTACTAAATCAAGGTGTATGAACATTTAACATTCTTGATACCAATTGCCATATTGCCTTCCAAATTTTTATTAATTAACTTACACTCCCATATATATTCATGAATTTTAGATTAAGTTAGGAGGGACTGTCAGGAAGGTTAAAATACAAAATGAATTGAGAGGTATGAAAGTCACTATGGGTGAAACTGCATTCTTAAAATTGTATTTGGAACAAAAAGGTGATCACAGAAGGGATACATCCACTGTCCCTTCACTCTTAGCAGATGATCCACCTTGAACTTCTCAGAGAAAGCAGAGGCAACAGGAGTAAAGTCTTCCAGCCTTCAGTTTCTACCCACAATCTCATTTCCATTCAGTGTCACCTGCCGTGTTCAAGGAAGAGTTATCTCTACTACTTTCTGAAGTTCTTGGTCTCACAGTATTTCATAAATTTGTCACTCTCTCTCTTCATCAAATACTTTAAACCTAGAAACCTGTTCAAAGCATCTTCGCTCTAAAAGTAGTACCCTTGACTGTGCTTTCGCTTCAAGTCTTCGCCTGGGGCAAGAGAAAAGTGTGGCATGTCCCAAGCATATGAGAGTGCATATGAAAATACCCAATATGCATTCCAAGGCTAAGGAAGCATTTCTGGAATTATTAAAAACCCTTGTCATACTTTTATTATATACAGCAGACTCATGATCAATTCCAAGAGATAATTTATAATCCTCCCTTAACCAGTTAGAAGGTAGTGCATATAATCCTTTCTCATGTGGAATAAGCTCCCTCTTTGGCCTCCTATCTAGTCCTTCCTCTTTCAGCTTTTGGAGACCCACAGAACTCTTCTTGAATAACTTGTTTCCCTTCTGCTTGGCAAGGGAACAAATATGACTCTGGTTTTGCTCCCGTGGTCCTTGTCTTATTCTTTGACTCTGCCTTCCTCCGTTTCCTTGCAACACTCAAGAGTAGCCTACAGATCCTGCCTCTATTTTCTCCCTTTCCACTTTTTTTCATCCCGCTGAAATATGATTTCTGCTTATACCAAACTAACTGATGCTACTTTTGCGAAGGTCGCCAAAAAAAATATTTCTAATTTACAAAGTCAGTAGTTTATTTATTTATTTTTTAACATCTTTATTGGAGTATAATTGCCTTACAATGGTGTGTTACTTTCTGCTTTATGACAAAGTGAATCAGCTATACGTATACATATATCCCCATATCCCCTCCCTCTTGCGTTTCCCTCCCACCCTCCCTATTCCACCCCTCTAGATGATCACAAAGCACTGAGCTGATATCCCTGTGCGATGTGGCTGCTTCCCACTAGCTATCTAGTTTACATTTGGTAGTGTATATATGTCCATGCCACTCTCTCACTTTGTCCCAGCTTACCCTTCCCCCTCCTTGTGTCCTCAAGTCCATTCTTTATGTCTGCGTCTTTATTCCTGTCCTGCACCTAGGTTCTTCAGAAACTTTTTTTTTTTTTTAGATTCCATATATATGTGTTAGCATATGGTATTTGTTTTTATCTTTCTGACTTACTTCACTCTGTATGACAGTCCCTAGGTCCATCCACCTCACTACAAATAATTCAATTTCATTTCTTTTTATGGCTGAGTAATATTCGATTGTCTATATGTGCCACATCTTCTTTATCCATTCATCTGTCGATGGACACTTAGGTTGCTTCCATGTCCTGGTTATTGTAAATTGAGCTGCAATGAACATTGTGGTACATGACTCTTTTTGAATTATGGTTTTCTCAGGGTATATGCCCAGTAGTGGGATTGCTGGGTCATATGGTAGTTCTATTTTTAGTTTTTTGTTTTTTTTTTTTTGGTACGTGGGCCTCTCACTGTAGTAGCCCCTCCCATTGCAGAGCACAGGCTCCGGACACGCAGGCTCAGCAGCCATGGCTCACGGGCCTAGCCGCTCCGTGGCACGTGGGATCTTCCCGGACCGGGGCACAAACCCGTGTCCCCTGCATCGGCAGGTGGACTCTCAACCACTGTGCCACCAGGGAAGCCCTAGGAACCTCCATACTGTTCTCCATAGTGGCTGTATCAATTTACATTCCCACCAACAGTGCAAGAGGGTTCCCTTTTCTCCACACCCTCTCCAGCATTTATTGTTTGTAGATTTTTGATGATGGCCATTCTGAACAGTGTGAGGTGATACCTCATTGTAGTTTTGATTTGCATTTCTCTAATGATTAATGATGTTGAGCATTGTTTCATGTGTTTGTTGGCAATCTGTATATCTTCTTTGGAGAAATGTCTATTTAGGTCTTCTGCCCATTTTTGGATTGGGTTGTTTGTTTCTTGATATTGAGCTGCATGAGCTGCTTGTATATTTTGGAGATTAATCCTTTGTCAGTTGCTTCGTTTGCAACTATTTTCTCCCATTCTGAGCGTTGTCTTTTCTTGTTTATGGTTTCCTTTGCTGTTCAAAAGCTTTAAAGTTTCATTGGGTTCCATTTGTTTATTTTTGTTTTTATTTCCATTTCTCTAGGAGGTGGGTCAAAAAGGATCTTGCTGTGATTGATGTCATAGAGTGTTCTGCCCATGTTTTACTCTAAGAATCTTATACTGTCTGGCCTTGCATTTAGGTCTTTAATCCATTTTGAGTTTATTTTTGTGTATGGTGTTAGGGAGTATTCTAATTTCAGTCTTTCACATGGAGCTGTCCAGTTTTCCCAGCACCACTTATTGAAGAGGCTGTCTTTTCTCCATTGTATATTCTTGCCTCCTTTATCAAAGATAAGCTGACCATATGTACGTGGATTTATCTCTAGGCTTTCTATCCTGTTCCATTGATCTATATTTCTGTTTTTGTGCCAGTACCATACTGCCTTGATTACTGTAGCTTGCATTATAGTCTGAAGACAGGGAGCCTTATTACTCCAGCTCTGGTTTTTTTTCTCAAGATTGCTTTGGCTATACGGGGTCTTTTGTGTTTCCATACAAATTGTGACATTTTTTGTTCTAGTTCTGGGGAAAAATGCCAGTGGTAGTTTGATAGGGATTGCAATGAATCTGTAGATTTCTTTGGGTAGTATAGTCATTTTCACAATGTTGATTCTTCCAATCCAAGAGCATGGGTATATCTCTCCATCTGTTTGTATCATCTTTAATCTCTTTCATCAGTGTCTTATAGTTTTCTGCATACAGGTCTTTTGTCTCCTTAGGTGGGTTTATTCCTAGGTATTTTATTCTTTTTGGTGCAGTGGTAAATGGGAGTGTTTCCTTAATTTCTCATCAGATTTTTCATCATTAGTGTATAGGATTACAAGAGATTTCTGTGCATTAATTTTGTATCCTGCTACTTGATTAGCTCTAGTAGTTTTTTGGTAGCGTCTTTAGGATTCTCTATATATAGTATCATGTCATCTGCAATCAGTGACAGTTTTAATTCTTCTTTTCCGATTTGGATTCCTTTTATTTCTTCTTCTTCTCTGGTTGCTGTGGCTAAAACTTCCAAAACTATGTTGAATAATGGTGGTGAGAGTGGGCAACCTTGCCTTGTTCCTGATCTTATTGGAAATGGTTTTAGTTTTCCACCATTGAGAACGATGTTGGCTGTGCGTTTGTCATATATGGCCGTTACTATGTGGAGGTAGTTTCCCTCTATGCCTACTTTCTGGAGGGTTTTTATCATAAGTAGGTGTTGAATTTTGTCGGAAGCTTTTTCTGCATCTATCAAGATGATCATATGGTTTTCTCCTTCAGTTTGTTAATATGGTGTATCACATTGATTGATTGTGTATGTTGAAGAATCCTTGCATTCCTGGGATAAACCCCACTTGATCATGGTGTATGATCCTTTTAATGTGCTGTTGGATTCTGTTTGCTAGTATTTTGTTGAGGAGTTTTGCATCATGTTCATCAGTGATAATGGTCTATAGTTTTCTTTTTTTGTGACGTATTTGCCTGGTTTTGGTATCAGGGTGATGGTGACCTCGTAGAATGAGTTTAGGAGTGTTCCTCCCTCTGCTATATTTTGGAAGAGTTTCAGAAGGAGAGGTGTTAGGTCTTTTCTAAATGTTTTATAGAATTCACCTGTGAAGCCATCTGGCCCTGGGCTTTTGTTTGTTGGAAGATTTTTAATCTCAATTTCAGTGCTTGTGATTGGTCTGTTTACATTTGCTGGTTCATTATTGGAAGGTTATGCTTTTCTAAGAATTTCTCCATTTCTTCTACATTGTCCATTTTATTGGCACAGAGTTGCTTGTAGTAATCTCTCATGATCCTTTGTATTTCTGCAGTGTCAGTTGTTATTTCTCCTTTTTCATTTCTAATTCTGTTGATTTGAGTCTTCTCCCTTTTTTTCTTGATGAGTCTGGCTAATGGTTAATCAATTTTGTTTATCTTCTCAAATAACCACCTTTTAGTTTTTTGATCTTTGGTATTGTTTCCTTCATTTCTTTTTCATTTATTTCTGATCTGCTCTTTATGATTTCTTTCCTTCGGCTGACTTTGGGTTTTTTTGTTCTTCTTTCTCTAAAATTGCTTCAGGTGTAAGGTTAGGTTGTTGATTTGATATATTTCTTGCTTTTTTAGGTAGGATTGTATTGCTATAAAGTTCCCCCTTAGAACTGCTTTTGCTGCATCCCATAGGTTTGCGGTCTTCATTTTTTCATTGTCATTTGTTTCTAGGTAGTTTTTGATCTCCTCTTTGATTTCTTCAGTGATTTCTTGGTTATTTAGTAGTGTATCGTTTAGGCTTCATGTGTTTGTATTTTTTACAGACTTTTTCCTGTTATTGATATCTAGTCTTATAGCATTGTGGTCGGAAAAGATCCTTGATATGATTTCAATTTTCTTAAATTTACCAAGGCTTGATTTGTGACCCAAGATATGATCCATCCTGGAGAATGTTCCGTGAGCACTTGAGAAGAGTGTATTCTGGTGATTTTGGATGGAATGTCCTATAAATACAAATTAAGTCCATCGTGTTTAATGTATCATTTAAAGCTTGTGTTTCCTTATTTATTTTCATTTTGGATGATCTGTCCATTGGTGAAAGCGGGGTGTTAAAGTCCCCTACTATGATTGTGCTACTGTCAGTTTCCCCTTTTATGGCTGTTAGCATTTGCTTTATGTATTGATGTGCTCCTATGTTGGGTGAATAAATATTTACAATTGTTACATCTTCTTCTTGGATTGATCCCTTGATCATTATGTAGTGTCCTTCTTTGTCTCTTGTAATAGTCTTTATTTTAAAGTCTATTTTGTCTGATATGAGAATTACTCCTCCAGGTTTCTTTTGATTTCCATTTACATGGAATATCTTTTTCCATCCCCTCACTTTCAGTCTGTATGTGTCCCTAGGTCTGAAGTGGGTCTCTTGTAGACAGCATATATATAGGTCTTGCTTTTGTATCCATTCAGCTAGTCTATGTCTTTTGGTTGGAGCATTCAATCCTTTTACATTTAAGGCAGTTATTGATATGTATGTTCCTATTACCGTTTCTTAATTGTTTGGGGTTTGTTATTGTAGGTCTTTTCCTTCTCTTGTGTTTGCTGCCTAGATAAGTTCCTTTAACATTTGTGGTAAAGCTGTTTTAGTGGTGCTGAATTCTTTTAGCTTTTGCTTCTCTGTGAAGGTTTTAATTTCTCTGTCGAATCTGAATGAGATCCTTGCTGAGTAGAGTAATCTTGGCTGTAGGCTTTTTTCCTTTCATCACTTTAAATATGTCCTGCCACACCCTTCTGGCTTGCAGAGTTTCTGCTGAAAGATCAGCTGTTAACCGTATGGGGATTCCCTTGTATATTATTTGTTGCTTTTGCCTTGTTGCTTTTAATATTTTTTTCTTTGTATTTAATTTTTGCCAGTTTGATTAATATGTGTCTTGGCATGTTTCTCCTTGGAGTTGTCCTGTATGGGACTCTCTTTGCTTCATGGACTTGATTGACTATTTCCTTTCCCATATTAGGGAAGTGTTCAAGTATAATTTCTTCAAATATTTCCTCAGTCCCTTTCTTTCTCTCTTCTTCTTCTGGAACCCTATAATTTGAATGCTGGTGCATTTAATATTGTCCCAGAGGTCTCTGAGAGTGTCCTCAGTTCTTTTCATTCTTTTTTCTTTATTCTGCTCTGCAGTAGTTATTTCCACTATTTTGTCTTCCAGGTCACTTATCCATTCTTCTGCCTCAGTTATTCTGCTACTGATTTCTTCTACAGAATTTTTAATTTCATTTGTTGTGTAGTTCATCATTGTTTGTTTGCTCTTTAGTTCTTCTAGGTCCTTGTTAAACGTTTCTTGTATTTTCTCCATTCTATTTCCAAGATTTTGGATCATCTTTACTATGATTATTCTGAATTCTTTTTCAGGTAGACTGCCTATTTCCTCTTCATTTGTTTGGTCTGATGCTTTTTAACTTGCTCATTCATCTGCTGTGTATTTCTCTGTCTTCTCATTTTGCTTAACTTACTGTTTTGGGGGTCTCCTTTTCACAGGCCGCAGGTTCATAGTTCCCATTGTTTTTGGTGTCTGCCCTCAGTGGGGAAGGTTGGTTCAGTGGGTTGTGTTGGCTTCCTGCTTGAGGAGACTGGTGCCTGCATTCTGATGGATGAGTCTGGATCTTGTCTTTCTGGTGGGCAGGATCGCGTCCAGTGGTGTGTTTTAGGGTGTCTGTGAATTTATTACGATTTTAGGCATCCTCTCTGTTAATGGGTGGTGTTGTGTTCCTGTCTTGCTAGTTGTTTGGCATAGAGTGTCCAGCACTGGAGCTTGCTGGTCATTGAGTGGAGCTCGATCTTAGTGTTGGGACAGAGATCTCTGGGAGAGCTCTTGCCGATTGATATTACATGCAGCCAGGAGGTCTCTGGTGGACCAATGTCCTGAACTCTGCTCTCCCTCCTCAGAGGCTCAGGCCAGAGACCCAGCCGGAGCACCAAGACCCCCCAAGTCTACAGTTGCTCCCAAAGTCCACTGCCTCAATTTTGGGATGATTCATTTTCTATTCAGGTTCCACTGATGCAAGGTACATCAAGTTGATTGTGGAGATATAATCTGCTGCTCCTGAGGCTACTTGGAGAAATTTACCTTTCTCTTCTTTGTCCGCACAGCTCCTGGGGTTCAGCTTTGGATTTGGTCCCGCCTCTGCATGTAGGTCGCCCTCTGGTGTCTGTTCTTCACGCAGTTGGTGGGGGGGTTAAAGGGACGACTGACTCGGGCCAGAGAGAGAGAAGTGTATGGTATGCAGGGAGACCCTGCAGTGGCAGTGGGTGGCGTGATGTTGCAACAGCCTGAGCCACGCCATGTCTTCTCCCAGGGAAGTTGTCCCTGGAACACGGGACCCTGGCAGTGGTGGGCTGCACAGGCTCCCGGGAGGGGAGGTGTGGATAGTGACCTGTGCTTGCACACAGGCCTCTTGGTGGCTGCAGCAGCAGCCTTAGCATTTCATGCCCTTCTCTGGTGTTTGCGCGGATAGCCGTGGCTCGCGCTGGTCTCTGGAGCTTGTTTAGGTTGTGCTCTGAATCCCCTCTCCTTGTGCACCCTGAAACAATGGTCTCTTGCCTCTTAGGCAGGTCCAGACTTTTTCCCAGACTCCCTCCCGGCTAGCTGTGGCACACTAGTCCCCTTCAGGCTGTGTTCACACAGCCAACCCCAGTCCTCTCCCTGGGAGCTGAACTTCAAAGCCCGAGCCTCAGCTCCCAGCCCTGCCCCTCCGGGCGGGTGAGCAGACAAGCCTCTCGGGCTGGTGAGTGCTGGTCGGCACCGATCCTCTGTGCGGTAATCTCTCAGCTTTACCCTCTGCACCCCTGTTGCTGCACTCTCCTCCGTGGCTCGGAAGCTTCCCCCCTTCCCACCCCCCATCTCCACCAATGAAGGGGCTTCCTAGTGTGTGGAAACTTTTCCTCCTTCACAGCTCCTTCCCAGAGGTGCAGGTCCCGTCCCTATTCTTTTGTCTCTGTTTTTTCTTTTTTCTTTTGCCCTACCCAGGTATGTGGGGAGTTTCTTGCCTTTTGGGAAGTCTGAGGTCTTCTGCCAGTATTCAGTAGGTGTTCTGTAGGAGTTGTTCTACATGTAGATGTATTTTTGATGTATTTGTGGGGAGGAAGTTGATCTCCATGTCTTACTCCTCTGCCATCTTGAAGGTTCCCCCCAGGTGTTTTATTTTTGCTTTGCATTCTGGGTGATCTCTCTGCGGAATTTGACAATTTCTTGAAATTTCCCTCAGTCCTGGTTTCCCCAACACTATTCCCTGTTTATTTCACTTCTACCTCTGATTTATTCTTCTTAGTCTTTTTCTCCCTCTGGTTTCCTTCCTTTAACTCTTCCCTGAAACATTATTTTTCCTCAAGGCCTCTGTATTAGTCAGTTCTTGCTGTGTAACAAACCACCCCAAAGCTCAGAGATATAGAATAATGATTCTTTCTACTATCATGTCTGCCAGTTGGCTGAAGATCAGATTATGTAGCCGAAGTTCAGCTGGGCTTAGTTCCCAAGACAAGTTGATTCCAGGTCATCTCCATAATACTCCCATCCTCTTCTGACTAATAATAGCCTGGCTGGGGGCATATTCTTTTCATAGTGGTGGTAAGACTACAAGAGGGCAAGCCCAGCCATGCCTGCACATTTCAAACTTCTGCTTATTCTGAATCTGCTAACATCTCACCTCCCTAAGCAAGTCACATGGTCAAACCCAAAATCAAGGGATAAAGAAGTATCCTGTGCTTATCATGAAGCCATGACAAGAGTTGGCTGCATAATATTACTATAGGTGAGTGAAGAATTGTTACTAGTAATTTAATCTATTAAATACTTCTTACTGACTACAAGGTTCTGCAAGATCACACCTTAACTACCTCTATAGACTTGTTCTTGACACTTTTCCTCTTCATTGCAAACTTCCAGACACAAAGCTGCATTTCAGTTCCTCCAACACATTGCTCTTTCTCTTAGTCTACATGGTCTTCAGGTTTTAATATATATATATCACTTTCCCATGGAAGTCTTCCCAATCTCTCCAGATTAGGTTATGTTCCCTTGTTATATCTCCTTATAGATTTTCCTTAAATTTAATTTTATTTATTTATTTTTTATACAGCAGTTTCTTATTAGTTATTTATCTTATACATATTAGTGTATATATTGTCAATCACAGTCTCCCAATTCATTCCACCACCACCAGCCCCCCTGCTACTTTCCCCCCGTGTTGTCCATACGTTTGTTCTCTACATCTGTGTCTCTATTTCTGCCTTGCAAACCGGTTCATCTGTACCATTTTTCTAGATTCCTCATATATGCATTAATATACGATATTTGTTTTTCTCTTTCTGACTTAATTCTGTATGATAGTCTCTGGATCCATCCACGTCTCTACAAATGACCCAATTTCATTCCTTTTTATGGCTGAGTAATATTCCATTGTATATATGTACCACATCTTCTTTATCCATTAGTCTGTCAATGAGTATTTAGGTTGCTTCCATGACCTGGCTATTGTAAATAGTGCTGCAATGAACGCTGGGGTTCATGTGTCTCTTTGAATTATGGTTTTCTCTAGGTATATGCCCAGTAGTGTGATTGCTGGGTCATATGGTAATTGTATTTTTAGTTTTTTAAAGAATCTCCATACTGTTCTCCATAGTGGCTGTATCAATTTACATTCCCACCAACAGTGCAAGAGGGTTCCCTTTTCTCCACACCCTCTCCAGCATTTGTTGTTTGCAGATTTTCTGGTGATGACCATTCTAACCGGTGTGAGTTGATACCTCATTGTAGTTTTGATTTGCATTTCTACAATAATTAGTGGTGTTGAGCAGCTTTTCATGTGCTTCTTGGCCATCTGCGTGTTGTCTTTGGAGAAATGTCTATTTAGGTCTTCTGCCCACTTTTTGATTGGGTTTTTTTTCTTTTTAATATTGAGCTACATGAGCTGTTTATATATTTTGGAGATTAATCCTTTGTCCGTTGATTCGTTTGCAAATATTTTCTCCCATTCTGAGGGTTGTCTTTTCATCTTGTTTGTAGTTTCCTTTGCTGTGCAAAAGCTTTTAAGTTTCATTCAGTCCCATTTGTTTGTTTTTGTTTTTATTTCCATTACTCTAGGAGGTGGATCAAAAAAGATCTTGCTGTGATTTATGTCAAGGAGTGTTTTTCCTATGTTGTCCTCTACAAGTTTTATAGTGTCTGGTCTTACATTTAGGTCCTTAATCCATTTTTCAAATGAAGCAACTGACAAAGGATTAATCTCCAAAATTTACAAGCAGCTCATGCAGCTCAACATTGAGTTTATTTTTGTGTATGGCATTGGGGAGTGTTCTAATTTCATTCTTTTACATGTAGCTGTTCAGTTTTCCCTCTCCGTATAGATTGATACCATTTTTCTTTGTTGCATTTACCATGCTTTTGATGATATAATTTGTTTATTTATTTGATATCTTTCTTCCTCCCTGGAATTTAAGCTCCACGTGGTAACGTTTGTCTTCATTTTGTTAAATATTATATTCCTAGTGTTTCCTATTTACCCATCATATAATAGATATTCAATAAATGATGCAGTTAATGAATCTGTGTGTCCTTCCTAGACAAGTTTCATCCATTTCTATGACTTTAACTTTCACCAGATCTGAATCTAGAGTCTCAAAATCTTTTCTGGGCTCCAAACAATATTTCCAAATGGATATTACATGGCAACTTCATACTATGCCTGTTCAGAAGTCAACTGTTTTAGTGAAAACATCACAATTCACCTAACTACCTGGTATAGTTACTTTTATGTGTCAATTTGACTGGGCTTCCAGGTCCCCAGGTATTTAGTTAAACATTATCCTGGAGTATCTGTGAGGGTGTGTCTGGATGAGATTAACATTTGAATTGGTAGACTGAGTAAAGCAGATTGCCCTCTCTGATGTGAATAGGTCTCATCTAGTCCCCTGAAGGCCTGCAAAGAACAAAAAGGCCAAGCAAGGGAGAATTTGCTCTCTCTACCTCATTTTGAGCTGGGTCATTGGTCTTTTCCTTCCTTTGAATTTGAACTAGGACAGAAACTTACACTATCTGCTCTCCTGGTTCTCAAGCCCTCAAAATTGGACTAGAACCATCAGCTGATACCGTTGGCTCTCCTGGGTCTCCAGTTTATCAACTGCAGATCTTGGGGATTCTCAGCCTCCAAAATCATAAGAGCAAATTCCTTATATAATATCAGTGTCAATCTCTCTCTGTATATACGTGTGTGTGTATACATATATACATATATGTATATATACGTGTGTGTGTGTGTGTGTATATATATATATATATACACACATATATATATGTATGTGTATATATATATATATTCTGCTTCTCCAGAGAACTCTAATACACCACTCAGAGTCCTGGAAATTGTCCCCAACTCCATACTTCCCTCAACCTTTACACATAATTTGTCTCTAAAACCTGATGCTTGGGCTTCCCTGGTGGCGCAGTGGTTGAGAGTCCGCCTGCCGATGCAGGGGACACGGGTTCGTGCCCCGGTCTGGGAAGATCCCACATGCCGCGGAGCGGCTGGGCCCGTGAGCCATGGCCACTGAGCCTGTGCGTCCGGAGCCTGTGCTCCGCAACGGGAGAGGCCACAACAGTGAGAGGCCCGCGTACCGCAAAAAAAAAAAAAAAAAACCTGATGCTTTTTGCTTCTGAATGTCTGTTTAGTTAGCATTCTGATTTTTCTTCTCTATCATGAATAATATTGGCACTAAAAAATGTAGAAAATATTGTTGGGAAGGAAAGGAAGTCCAAGATGGGATAGAACAATCGAAAAAAACACCTGGCAGTTCTAAATGTGTTCCAAATTTCCTGGCCAGGATGAGTCACATCCTTGAGAGTGGAGAACATATACAAATGATACTTCCATAGGAATTGCTGAGAAATTGTTTAAAAAAACATGAGATAAAGTAGAAGAGTGGAAAATTAGAGGTGGGAAGCTGGGGTTTCATAGGTGATTGAAGGTCTCAGTTGACAATGTGATATTATAAAGACTTAAGCTGTAATGTCCCACTGGCCTTGGGGCCAGGATTTCCAAAATACCCCTTTCCAAAAACAATACACATGAGAATGTCAGCATCACAATTTGTGAGCTTTCACAAATAAGTAGACAATATGATAAATGATACTGCCTAGGGATAATGATTAAAAAGGAAAGTAAAAGAAATGCATATTTTTTCTTACAAAATACACTAGTATATAATACTAGAACATTTGCATTTGGACATTTATTTGTTGATCCTTTTGGGGGTGGAGGTGGAGGGATTAGAGAATGACAGTACTCCCTCCTCTAGTTTGACACAGTGTAGCCCATCATCACCTTTATCAAATACTCATAATGTTTGCTTATATTGGATCTGGGTAAATTGTATGAACATCTATCTTTATGAGCATTTATCTTTATTTAAACAATAATTGTCCTTATGATGCAAAAATACATTAAAACTAGAGTTTTTATATTAGAAACAGCCTTGGAAATGCAGAAGTTAAATATGTCAGAATGCTTAGGTCTACACAGTGTGTGTGTGTGTGTGTGTGTGTGTGTAGGATATAAATATGTACTTAGTGGTCGTTTACCGTTCTCATTGTTCAGTCTACATTGAAATGTTTGCCTGAACTGGAAATCCAAGTAAGCCTTTGCCTGTCGAGTCACATCACATGCCTACAAACAGAAGTAATGAGTAATGGTGGATATAGTTAGAAGGGGACAAAGAGAGGAGCACTTGTAAATATGACAAGAACAAGTGGAAGTTTGGAAAAAAGTTGAAAATGTGTTTCTCTAACATACTTGTGGGGATGAAATCGAAATCTTTGCAAAATAACTTATATCAATTAATTAGTATGAGGGTCCAAAAATAAATTATTTTCACAGGCAACTCTGTCCAAGATCTAGAAATCAAGCTACAACCTCTGCTTCCATTTTTATTAACAATAACAAGAAATACAAATTGTTGCAGAAATAACATGTTGGGTGATGGAACAATGAAAAGAGGAATCCTTCTTATTTAAAAATTACATGATTCTGTGACATTAAATGATTATAAATGTATTTTAAAAACCTAGTACTCTCCAGCTACTATTTGGTATATTTGTCTATCTTTCATTATCTCCTTCTTTCTTCTTTCATTTGTGCATTCATTTATTCAATGAATATCAGGTGTCCACTATATATCAAACAGTGTTCTAGGTACAGGGATAAAGTAATAAACAAAAAACACACAAAAATCTCTGCCTTCTTAGAGTTTACATTCTAGCAGGGAAAATAGACAAGGCTAGGGATGATCTCACTGAGGTCTTTATGAAAAGATAGGAAGGATGTGAGAGACTCAGCCTTGTGGGTATCTGGAGGGAGAATGTTTAAAGAAGAGAAATAACTGCAAAGTGCTGGGATGAGATCATGCCTGGTGTGTTGGAGAAATAGCTAGAAGACCGGTGACTGGAAAGGACTGAACATGGGAGAGAGTAATAGGACTTGAGATCGGAGAAGTACTTGGATAACAGAACATGCATGGACCATTGTAAGCTTGTGGTTTTTATTGGGAGTAACACAGGAAGCAAATGGAGGTCTTACTTTGTTTTGTTTAAATAAAATTCTTATTTTCAATATAATTCTATATGTATATTTATATAATTCTAAATATATAGAAAAATTGCCAAGATAATATAACGATCCTGTATAACCTTCACCTAGCTTCCTCTAATGTGAATATCTTATATGACCATAGTGCATTTTTCAAAACTAAGAAATTGACACTGGTTCAGTACTACTAACACCTCAACTACAGACTTCATTGGAATTTATCAACTTTTCCACTAATGTCCTTTTTCTTTTTCCTAGATTCTGATCTAATTGAGGGTACCGCGCTGCATATAGAAATGGAGGGTTCTGAGTAGAGGGCTGGCAGGACCTAACCATCATTTGGCCATTTTACTCTGACTGCTGTGTATGTACTTAGAACCCATTTGCTATATACAGCACTTCTACTTCACTTATACCAAAGTGATGAATACCCTTAATACTACTTATCTAGTAGGAGTTGCTGTTCCAGTGTCTTATCCAGTGGTAGATGCTTTTCATTCAACCTGACATTAAGCAGATACAACCCGTTGATTCCCAGTAGGTGTTAAGGCAAAGCAGCCATGCATCTGAGAATATACTTAAAGAAGTCTTTATATGTTCAACAGAAGAAACTGGGGCTCAGAAATAAGATCACTTTTCAAGAGCTCGGTTAGATCAATTACCCAAACATGGCCTGTAGTAAAATTTATCTTTGGATTTTGCTCTTATGTTCATGTTAGAGGGTACAATTGGGTCCACTTATTTGGGGTCCAATTAAGTAGCACTTTACAGTATCCTATATTGGCAAACTGCTTTCACAAGTATTCCCGTAATCAGTAAAATACAGTATCACTACATCAGGCATTATCTAGAATAGATTTCATTTCTCAGATTTATGTGTGCAGACAGAAGGTCATGGTGCCCCGGTTAACATAACGTCTGAATCATGCAGTTTAAAGCATCATGTGATCCAACCACATGTTTAAGTAATTACCTTTAAAGCCAGGTACTGACAAATTAAATCTCACCATTCCACGGACACCTCGCTATCTTTTCCACTACTGTTAATGGGCTGCTCCATTTTCCTGGTAAATTTACTTACAGACCACACAGTTGTCCAAGTAATAGCTCCCATTTTTCCCTAACGTTTCATGCTGAGATTTATTAGTCTTTTAATGAATTCCATCAACTGTCAGGGAGATCTTTTATGATGATGTGAATAAAATGACCCACATAGTATCCTAGAAAATGTTTTTAGTTCATATTGTTTGCTTTTCACACTATTGGCATTTGTGCACTTTTGCTACTGATTTTAGATGATGCAGTTTAAATACTATTTAAGAAGAATTCTCCTGAAAATGAGGTATTTTCCTTTTTATTTGGGTATCCACTTACATCTTAGCATAATGATATATTTTTACCTTTTTATTATGGAAATCTCAGAAGTTTCTTCTCTTTTGAAAGCTAACTTAGTAAGCTCATTTTCTCCTGCTTAAATATTATTTCAATGGTGGATTTATCATTCTGAGGTTCATCTAAGACAAGTCTCCTAAAGAACTAAGGAATAGAATATGGATTTGTATAAGATTTATCAAAAATAGCTTACCATTTCTTAATTTCAGTAAAATTGGCAAAGTAGTTTTTTGGAAATTAGTACAACTGGATAAACACTGAGAAATGATTGAAATAAGGTAATTGAAACAAGCAATAAGTTATGTTTTATTTTACACGGAATTGCAATAAAATGTAATTTTACTCAAGGTCAGATATGGAGGCCATGGTTCTTATGACAATTGCCACATTTAAATTTGGGCAGTGTCACTTTTGGGGTGAATGTTACAAGCTAATATTTCACAGTGTTTAGCCATAAACACAAATCTATTGACCTCAGAGCTACCTCTCTCATTGTTCTACATTCACTGCAGTTGAAAGGAAGATGTGAACTATGTTATCTAGGCTATCTTCATGCACTGGTATTGTCTTTACTTCTTTTTCTGAGTAGACACACATTTTGATTAATTGTCGAATTGAATTTAAACTAATTGAAGCTTAATTCTCTCAAAGATTTTAACATTTGAAATTATAAATATAACTGCAATCATAATAACTTCTGCAGCAGAAATGCATATTGAAAATTGTGTGATCTGCACTGAAATTACCATCATCCCTTGATAGATATTGGGCACATCTACTAGGAAATCTGAAAATAAGAAGCAGTCTATTCTTTCCTCTTTGTTGTTGTAAATACCTCCTTAAGAAGACTATTCATTGAATATGTCACTTCAAGATAACATTGTCCAAGATGATCATCTCTGAAAGATGTGAAAAATTAAGTCTTTTTTTAGTAGAAATGAACATATGTATTTACCTGCCCACATCTATCATAACTATATGATATAAAAGTATAGCCATCTATTATAATTGGTATTAGTTACTATCAGTAGGAACTCATCTTCTGGTTATCTTTAAAGTAGTCTATTGTATAGTAGTAATAATAGTAGCTAATATTTATATAATACTTACGTGCTAAATAACACAATGATTACTTGTATTTATATGGCTGAAAACTGGACACCTTCTTATGTCATTCTTTGTGACCAGTGAAACATTTTGGAAATAGTCAGCCAAGCTAAAGCATGCAGTTGTAAATCTTGGAAAAAATTATACATAACTCAATGGGAATTCGACTTTGTTAGATTCCTACCCATGACATCAAACTCATTAGCATTATCATTTAATTTTAACCAGAGGTACTAACTGTCCCATAAATAATTAAGATTCTCAAACTTAAATATACAGATTCATACACACACCATAAAATATATATGAGCACTAGGATATCAGTATCTCAGTGTGTTTTATATTCTATGAAAGTAGCTTCTGAGTTAGAGTTTTAATATCTGAAACAAACCAAGACTTATCTATGCCTATCTAGCTGTATAACCAGTGATTTGAAAATCAATGGCATGTGATCATATACAAATCAGAAACCCACTTAAGTCAGTACAATTCTGAGAGCTTTCCACTTCACATAACTTGCACTCCAGCACTTTGTTAAATTTTATGGGCTTTTTTGCCATAGAAGTCTAGGTTCAATACTTGCAATCATCTTCCAGGATAACGCCCTTTTAGTAAGTCTCGCATGCTCCGTACTCTAACCAGAAAGTTGAACTGCAGAGCAGTTGATTCTTGATTGCAACCGTGGGATGACTAACTAAAATGAGAAAATGTCGACACACAAGTAGGTTTGAAGCCAAATAGACAGCAGTTCTCTGGGTGTTACATTAAGTTCATATTTACACACATTTTCAATAAATACGAATATACTGTTTAAAACAAGTAATATAAATCTGAAAACGAACAAGAAAATCTGAATGTTGGGAAACTGTAACTGCACCATTTATTTTTAAATAGAGTTTTCATTGTGAGAAGCTTCAATATCAGCCCTCCTTCACCACCTCCCCTATCTTCAAACCTGGATCAAGTCACCTCTCTAGAGAGAAACTCACTGCTAAGACCAGTGTTGTGCAAAGGGCTGCTATGTCAGAGCATTCATATAACTTTACCATCTTTGGCGAAAATCCAGATTCCTTCAGAGGTTTTGCTTCAAGACTGGTTTCAGCCTTCCCATCTAATCTTTCATCACTTTTGAACAATTAGTCATAATTATTTCTCTTAATTTTACCTCCTTTCCCTATTGTTTTCTTTTCCAGAAACAGGGGTGCAAATAAATAATGAAGGGGCCAAAGATAAATAATAGCAAGAGGAAGAGAAATAAATGCTTTCCTAATTTGAAAGCAGTTAATTATATCTGAATTATCCTTGTTATCCTGTGATCCTATTGGTCTTGATGGCAAAAAGAAATCATTCAGTACTAAAATGTAAAGAATGTTCCTACCAGATAGAAAGTATTGAATGATTTAAATCACATTCTTATATATTAGTGATCAGAAAAATCCATTGAAATAAATTAGGTAGCAGGATGTCATATAAAATTTTAGCTTAAAGGTTACTTTGGCATTGGGATCAATATGATCTTAGATGCAATACTTACCTCAGGCTTTTATCTTATTACTTAAGAGAACAATAAAAGTAGGAAATACCTTACTTATTATCAGACATTTAACAGTTTCCTTAGTGGATATCTAGATTTTGAAACTTGCGTTTTAGTTTTATCCATATTTAGACTTTCTACTCGCATCTACTTGAAAAATTTTCAAATAAAGCTTTTAGTTTAAAAGAATACTATGTCATCTTTGAGACTAATTACTGGCTTGCTTTTGTAAGGTTATATTATTCCAATGTTTTGCGGTAAATAAAGGAATTACAATAGTTCAATAGATAAGATAGTTTTTTCTGGAACATCCCACTCTTCTGTGTGGTAGGGATGAAAGGTAAGCATTTAGTCTAACAGGAATGCCAATTTACACTTACTGTACCTAGCACTTTCCCCATCGGTAAAATTCATTTAATTATACAGATATTTACTGAGACCTTATGATGTGCCAGAAGCAGTTCTAGGCTCTAAAACTAAAATGCACTTTAAATACCTTATGTGTAAAGACCTGTTTTCATTAGAAAGCCCTATTTAATAGTAACTCTTCTTTAGCTGTTAGTCTCAAAACATGTTTTTTTAAATAACCTGTAGATGTTCACCACTTATAAAATATTATATCATCTATTGGATGTAGAAATGGTTTTTCAGAAAGAACTCTACTATTGAAAAAAAAATACCTGTTTTGCTTCTCTTATTTCATGCAACATTCACAACATGAATGATGTTTGTAATGATTACATGGAACTTCCCCTGAAACTTCTACAACTTTATTTTTGTTTTAACTGCAGGCTTGTGATTCCTTAGGAAATTCCTATAAGGAAAGTAAAGGGTTGTGCCAGAATAACCCATTTACAAATGAGGAAGTGGTGGTTACTTATCCTACGTTCAAATCGGAAAGTCAGGACAGAAGCATCTGAATCAGAGCCAGTAAAGCTCTAAAAAGGTAATGATTTCTTTTCCAGCATGTTTTCAGATTATTGATTGATTCCCAAGGTCATGTAATAATTTTTACAGTTTCCCTTTAGCTTTGTGCCAGTGGTAATTGCTATTTGTCACTAGCTTTAGAAAGGGATTAAGAAGTTAGAGAGGAGGCATGTGGATATTTTAAGTGACCTGAAGGAATACTAATGATATAATTGTGTGTTTGTGTGTGTGTGTGCACGCACATGTGTATGCATTAACTAATCAAGAAGCTAAAGAAACTAACAAGAAGTTAAAACATTTACAATAAATTATATTAAATAGCTACAACAATAAATTTAGAGAACTGCTTTATTTTTTAATCTAAGACCTTTTTGAATTATTTTTTAAAAGTTATTATTAACATTCGAGGCTTGCTGCCTTTCTCTTTTAGTCACCCAAGGTAAAATGATACAAGATTTTAATATTAACATTAAATACTACCTTTAGGGAAAAGTTTTCAAACCAGTAGCCTTTGTATCTATACTCCCCTGGAAATTTCTTTCATTCTTTTCCATATGTTCAAATTCCTGGCTGGAGATCTGCTAAGAATAGGTTAAGGAGCATATTCAGAACCGGGGATTATTAACAGAAACTTTAAGTCAAAAACTAGCACTAGGTTGTGGGATTGCATTTTCAGGGAAGCAGCTTTTAATATTAAGGCATTTCACTAACTCAGTTGTCTTCCTTAAGTTTGCTGATATTCACTCTGTCAGTATTTAGCAACTCAGGTTTTCTAATATGGTTCAGAAATATGTGGTGCTGTGCTAAAGGAAGGACGTGGATGCTTTGGGCAGGGGGAGGGGCTTGGAAAAATGGCTGTAAAGAGAACTTGGGTAGTTGTGATCTCTGGGTCCTCACTTTTATGGAATCACCAGTATTATCTCCTCTTGGCCTCCCCAACCCAATAAGCACTCTAAAAGAGATCTCTTCAATGATGTTGTCCATTGGTCTGTGAATCCCAGGTTAGGCCTGTGCAGGGCTGTCTCTGGCCTCTTGACCACATCCATTCCAGTTTTTGGCTTTACAGAATTTCATAGCCTCTCTTTTGTCCTAGGTTGTGGATAGAGCAAAACCTTGACTATAGTGAAAGATATAAAGGCGGCTTAGTGATCTGTAAGTTAACATGGCTACCTAGAGTCTACTCAGGCGTACCTCTCAACCATCTTTCCTGATCATTTGGGGCCAATCTCAATAGGCTGAAGCTCTGTAGTTCAATAAGATGTTTAGAAACAGAAGCTCCTCAGGGGTCTGACTGCTATGTTACCACTGCCACCCAGAGTCAGGAGCTCCATCAGATCCCCAGCCTCCAGCCCAAGTTCCCTGCAAATGAGAGTCTTCCCAGAGATATTAATTTCCTATGTTCAAAGCCTTCTAAAACTACACTTTTAGTATCATACAACCCCCAGCCATTGGTACCATTTATCCTCTACTATTAGCTCTGTTATCTGATCTGCAGCTTGGAGGCTTGGCTGTTGTAAACCCACAGAGGAAAACTCAAAACTTATATAGAATTAGTAATTGCTTTTTCTCCACCTAGGAGAAATAGTTTTTTTGTTTTTGTTTTTTTCTAGGAAGTCAGTTATGTGTTGCCATGGGATGAAAGTTAAGAAAAACTCTAACCAAACAGGAATATGACTTTTCATTTATGTATATAGCACTTTCACTTGCCTTGTGTAAAATTCATTCAACTCAACAAATATTTATTGAACCCCTGCTATGTGGCAGACATAGTTCTAAGTTCTACATATTATCAGTGAACAAAAGAGATGGACTGCTTACCCTCGTCAAGCTCATAGTTACTTCACAGGGGTGTTGTAGTAATTGAGACATGTAATATGTTTGGCATAGTGCCTGGCATTTAAAAACTACATAAGATGCAGATTATGTTTAATAGAAAATAGGACAAATGGCAGTGTTCCAGGTAGAATTTAATTTAATCATCATTTGTCATTGCTATAATAAATATTATAAAAATGAAAGATTTAGATTAATACTTTTTACATCAAAACATGAGAAAATATATCCTTCGAGTCAGTTGTAAAATGACATTAATCTAACAGTTGATATTCTGATTTTCACAGCAATATTCTAGTATGAGTATTGACTTAATTCTTGCATAATTTATAAAATTTAAATATTAGTTCTGTTACAGCTGCCTTTTTCCATTTTTGAATATGCTGAGATCTCATCCCAAGGGTATGTTCTCTTTCCTGAGGGAAGACACACATTTGACAAAAAGAATTCTGTGAAATATTTTAATATGCTTTAAAAAAGAGAAATTTAATGATACCATTTTCCATTATTAAAAAATGCCTCAATCTTTCAGGTAATACTTCCAGTTTTGTTGTTGTTGTTGTTGTTTTGCTGCAGATGAGCCTTAGTTGGAAATCAGGTATTCAATTGCCTTTTGATTTTTTGAAGTTGATGATACCTAACAACATGAGGGATTGTAAAGAGTTCCCTTTTTAAAAGTTTGACACTTTCAATAATAATCACTTTATTTTGTATTAAAATCCTCAATAATATAATAAGAATATTATTCTTTATTATGTAAGTAAGCCCTTAAAGGAACTACAAAGGCCAGAAAGTGAATCATAGTTGAATGTTATAAAACTAGTAGCATTACCAAACAAGAAGAAAAAAAGAAGCCTAATAAAACTTAATTTTTTCCTAACATTAGAATAGTACAACTGTAATGCAATCAAAGGATATGCAGTACACACATAGCAGGAAACAATCCACATTAAATTTTAAAATCTATTATAACATTAAGCATCAAGGAAAAAGTTCTTCATCAGATATAGTGTGACCTTATGAAACTAGCATGGGTACTATTTGACAGTGGTGACAAACTTTCTTAAAATATTCTTCTTTTGAATGGATATATCTATCCATTAGGAAGCAACGTAATACAGAAAACTAATCATAAGTATTGAGACTTTCTATTCCTATGTGCTTTTCCTTTTGAGTTCCAGATAATACTTTTCTCAAAGATGATTTCATTTTTCTCTACATGAGTTTAGATTTGTTTTGAAATATCTCAACTCGTTACAGACAATCTAGATGACTGAGATTTGTGTTAAGGGCAGTGTCTTGAATTTTGGTGCCCAGGTTTCTAGACCTAGCCAGTGGTAGACAATTTTGTTTATTTGTCAGAATCATTGCAAACCTACAGAACTTTCCTCCACAATCCATAAACCCTGTGATGATTGAAAATGAATAAATGTGACACATATTTAAGACAAAACAGTTCCATTCTTTCTATTTATATCCAAACTCTTTTATAAAGACTTTTGTAGTATGATGCAACATCTCATTAACCTCATTCAACAGATGGAGAAAAGGAGGAAGGAATTGTCTGTTTGCCTTTTTACTGTCTTCGTGTTGATGTAATAGTTTGTGGTTTGTCTAGCAGAATCACTTCAGCAATTTAAAATGGGGTATAATCTCTTAGACTCCTGTGAACAAGTACAAGCTGTGGTTAATGGAATTTCTTTCAAGGTAATCTGGGTGATCTAGCAAGCTTCTTCAGAGAAGCTTTAAAAAGTATCATTCTAAAAAGAGATGGTATTATAGCTAAGACTCTCAGATATTTTCTCTGCGATACCACAGTGGGGGTTATGATAATCATGAGGGCAGGAGGAATAATTTAGCATGTCTTTGGAAAGGTTTTCCTAGTCACACTGTCACATCATGATACCTCAGTTATCTGCATAGCACTTATTAACATTGATTTTTTTAAATTTAATTAATTAATTTATTGTCTGTGTCCTTTACTAAAATGTAAAAGGTGGCTGAGGAGGTGACATTTAAACAGAGATTTATGTGATAAGAAAGAGTCCAGGAAATATCAGGGGAAAGCATTTCAGCTAGAGTGAGAATAGCTCATCAAAGTCCTACTTGAAAATGAGTTTGGCATGTCTGAGGAAAAGAAAGGGCAGGATATCTAGAGCCAAGCAGGATGGAATAGTGTGGAAAGATTTGGAGGAGGCAGACAAAGGCCAGGACACACAGAACTTGGTAAGTCAGAAGTAGGAGGTTGTATTGTACTCTCAGTTAAATGGCAGCTCCTGGGGGCTGTGGGAGGGGAGGGTGTTCAGCTGGAGTGACACAATCTGATCTACAAGATTTGACTTTGGCCCCTGTACTAAGAAAAAACTGAAGGAGGTGGGGCAGGAGTGGAAGCAGAAAGGCAGTTAGGAAGGCACTGGAATATTCCAGTTGAGAGATATCATTGGCTTGAACTAGGAAGGAAGTGGTGGGGATGGAGAGAAGTGGTAGGATTTAAAAATATGTTTTAAAGGTAGAATCACTTTGACTTATGGATGGATTAGAGATGCAAGGTAAGGGAAAGAGACTACTCAATCTGCATTCCCCTCATTCTCTGGAAGCACTCTGTTGTTCTTGTATTAATTTCTTTGTACTGAAGTAAAATTTATTTCAGTAAAATAAGCAAATATTAAGTGTTCAGTCTGTTGACACTTTGTATATGTATATGGTTGTTTAACCAACCACAAAACAAGATATACATTTCCATAACCCAAAAGACTACCTCAAGCCCCCTCCCAGGCAGTACCCTCAACTCTTATCCACTCTTGATATTCTTCCCCAACCCCTTTACTACAGTCCATTTTGCATATCTTTAATCTTCTTAAACTGTTGCTTTGTTCATTCCATTCTTCTATTTGGTAACTTTAATGGTGCCCCACTGTAACAAGATACCTAAAGGTATTAACTTGTAATTAATTTGAATGCTTCCATCGACTCATCTCAACCCCTTTCTCCCACTTCTTCCTTTGTCATAGATAGAATATATTACTCATTACTCTTCCAGATAAGTCTTGCTTATTTCCATCTTCTAAAACTTTACATATATTAGTCTTTTAATCTAAAATATCTTTAGATTTAAAATCTTTCTCTCTTGGTTCTACTCATTCTTTAGGGCCTCAGTTGGCCTTCCATGAAAATACCAGGATAATCCTCCATTTGTCCGAAGTGTGTGGCATCTATGTTGCTTTAATGTCTACACTGCAGTTTCCTTGTTTTTTGCTTTCTTAGGAAGTGTAGCATCTATATTGCTTTAACGTCTACACTGAATTCTTGTATTTTGTTCTTCAAGAATGCATGGCATCCATTCTGCTTTAATGTCTTCACTGCTGTCTCCTCTATTTTGTTCCTTTATGTATCCATCACCTCTAGCATAGTACCTGGTGCAAGTTTGGTGTTCGATATATATTTGTTGAATATATGATGAAAGAATTCATTAACATGCATCATTAGTTATCTTTGAGGTATTTGTACTATCTCATCTGGATGGTACGTTTTCTATAGCAAATTTCCCATGATATCTTTCATAATATCTAGCAAGGTAATCTAGAGAAAGTAATTGACTAAAAAGTTAGCAAACCTTGTCTTTCCCAAAATGCATCTCTTTGCCTATCCTAATTGATTTCTCACAGATTCAGGCAACTTTGCCAGGTGTTATCAGTGGGTGATAATAGACATATCATCTGCACTCAAATTTGGTATCTCAGGTGTGGGGGAAGTGGTTCAGATATCTGGTAGAACCTTCTGGCAAACTCCAACCTAAGTATGCATGTAAGAAATACTTTTTGTACCTGGAAATTTACCAAACCTGCTATAGTAAGTAGACTCTGCCTAGAAGCAAGAATGGACTATTTTTAAACACTTCTGATAAATGAGTATGTAATAGACATACAGATCATTTCTATGTAATAACATGAGATTAAGCATAATCAATTCAATGCTCTCAGAAATTTTGATGAGGGAACTAAACTGACTGCAAGGCAATTTGATTAAGGTTTTTTTAAAACTCAGTAGTGAGAAGCCAAGGTTTAGTGTAAAGGCAGAATATGAAACGGAGTACCTGAATTCAAAGGAAGTTCCAATTCTTTCATTAACTAGATGTGTGTCTTTGGATAAGTCTTTGGATAAATTATCTGAAATATAATTTTCTTATCTTTAAAGTGGATATGACCAGAAAGCCTTGAGAAGAGAATGAGATGGTACATGGGAAGATCTTTTGTGGTCTACGTGCCATCTATTAATAACAAGATGGTAAAAACATAATTTAAGAGAAAAAGAAAATGTGTATATAGGTCCAGAAAATAATAACCATGTTACATTTCAGTTTTCTGTTGCTTATCAGGCATTGCACCCCGCTAAGAAATTATTCTTTACTGGCTGACTCCTTTCATATTGGCAATTATTGTCATGGTTCTTGTCTCAGACTCCTGAGAGCTGTTCTGAATTGTCACTTAGATTCATCTGGGCACCCCTCCATTAGTGTTGGATTCCGGTAGTCATGGAAATTACAAGTTGTCCTGTTTACTGTGGCAGCTGTTCAGCAAATAGCATCCTCAATTTTATGTCATAACTCGGTACTTGAGAATTGGCAGATTAAAAAATTCAACAGCATCATTCTCTACATTGTCTTAACAACAAGCCATCAGTGAAAGGACCAGGAAGTGTACATCACATGCCTATCATAAAAGAGCAATTAGAATTTCTTCCTTAGAAAACAAAAAGTTTCAGTAAGTAAACATTTGTTTTGAGTATGTGTAGAAAATAGGTTAGTAGAAAACTATGTTTCCAAGTATTAATTATATATATTAACTAGTAAATAAGATAATTCTATTAAGTTTAGAAAGGAGATTAAGGTTAATTTTTTTACCAAGTACCCTTGGTCCTATTCATTTAATAGCGGAGGATACATAATCTATCAAAGGACAAAAAAAAATTTTAAAGCAGTTTAAAATCTCTTTAACAAGGTCAGAAATTAAGTTTTCAGGCTTAACTCCAAGTAAGTATAATGTCATGACTTTAATAACAACTGAAAATAAATTTAGACTTTTGAGCAATTTTTTTTTCTGAGGGAACACAGACCCTTGAAAATACCTTGGGGGAAATTACTACCTCTCTGGAAATTAATGAATCCTTTTACTATCCCTGGAGGATTATGGGATGTTTTCTAATTTTGCATTGCAGATGAGAAACCAAGTAGCCTGGCCAATAGTTTCTATTTTCAGGGATGGACTGGCTAGGACTCTTGTAACGCTCTTCCCTCTTCAGTTTGTCCGTCGTTTGGCCTTGTCCTTTTTCTCTAATACAAAGTAGGCAGATAATACATATGTGTTCTTTGTTTTAGAGTCTTATTTCAATCTCGGAAAGCCCCAGGCATACTCTCTGGCCTATTTAGAGCTAAATGAAAAGCTTAGTTTCTAGTATGTACTATTGTACTTTTCTTTCCAATTATTAGAAGTCTAACCTATAGGATTATACACCCCACATATGTTCATATGACACACTAACATCAGTCTGGGCCATGGGACTATTTGCCCAGTGGAATGTAAGCAGAAGTGGCATATAGTGTGTCCAAGCAGAAGCTTTGAGAACCATAGCATGCTTCAGCCATTTCTCCCTCCCTCTGCAATGACAGTGGCATGCCCCAGATAGGCACTGCTCCTTTTAGCCTGGGTCCCAGATGAGAAGATAGGTAGAGTGGAGCTGCAGGGGATCCACAGGTAACTCATAACATGAATAAGAAAAAAAATCTTTACCATTATAAGTGATTGAGATTTTGCAGTTGTTTGTTAATGCAAATAATCTAGCAAAATTTAGTAATACACAGTCCTTGCCACAGTGTGACAGATTTAAAATAAGTGACTCTCTAAGTACTAATGCACAGAAGCAGGTGTTCAGTTGGAAATTTACATAAAAACTTGATATTTGCATTTAGTTCATTGTCATTAGATCTTCATCATGTTAATTACATGATGTTAATTACAATCCAGGTACTTGAATAAAAGAAATGTGTCCCTTATAAAAGAGACAAAAGGTTGGGCTTCCCTGCTGGCGCAGTGGTTGAGAGTCCACCTGCTGATGCAGGGGACATGGGTTCGTGCCCCGGTCCGGGAAGATCTCACATGCTGTGGAGCGGCTGGGCCCATGAGCCATGGCCACTGAGCCTGTGCATCCAGAGCCTGTGCTCTGCAACGGGACAGGCCACAACAGTGAGAGGCCCGCGTACCGCAAAAAAAAAAAAAAAAAAAAAGAGACAAAAGGTTAAGCTTAAGTATAGCACTCAACTATAAAAAGGCAGAAAAAGTTCAGTAGACCCATGGCATTTATGGATTTAAAATTGACCACATACAGTGTTGTTAAATCTGTGACTTGTGGTGGTTTGTAGTTTTCTTGAAGCATCGGTTTGAATGGTGTTCTTGATGAACCTGTAGGGAGAGTTTGCCACTGTGTATGTCACTGAGCTTGTGGGAGGGCCTCTCTCAATGCTCCTCAAAACACAGTCCCTGGACCAGCAGCCTCAGAGTCACTTGGGACCTTGTTAGAAATGCAGATTACCAGGCATCACCCCAAACTTACTGAATCAGAAACTTCTGGGGTTGAGGCCTAGCAATCTGTTTACCCAACCCTCCAGGTGATTCTGGTGTTTGCTAAAAATTGAGAACCACTAGCCCTGTCATTTTCCATGAAGGCCTTTGCTACTCTCTATACCACATAGTGGGACAGGACCTAGAAATTGGCATTTTAAAAGCTTCCTTGTTATTCCTGATACAGGTGGCTCATTTTCACTGGCTTACATTTTAAGAGAGAATGTAGTAATGTTATTCAGAATATGCTTTCACAGTATAAGAGCAGACATTCAGGATAAAGAAACGGTGGTGTATATATATATATATATATATATATATATATATATATATATATATATATATATATATGCAATGGAATATTACTCAGCCATAAAAAAGAATGAAATAATGCCACTTGCAGCAACATGGATGGATCTAGAGATTATCATACTAAGTGAAGTAAGTCAGACAGAGAAAGACATGTCATATGATTATCACTTATATGTGAAATCTAAAAAAATGATACAAATGAACTTATTTACAAAACAGAAGTAGACTCACAGACATAGAAAACAAACTTATGGTTCCCAAAGGGGAAAGGGGGTGGGGGATAAATTAGGAGTTTGGGATTAACAGATACACACCACTAAATATAAAATAGATAAACAACATGGACCTGCTGTATAGAACGGGGGACTATATTGAATATCTTGTAATAACCTATAATGGAAAAGAATCTGAAAAAGAGAATATATATATATATACACACACACACACACACTCATATATATATATATATATATATATATATGCGTATTACTGAATCTCTTTGCTGTACACCTGAAACTAACACAGCATTGTAAATCAACTATACTTCAATTAAAAAAAAAAAGAGTGAACATTCATAAAGAGCTTGGTATCCAGCAAATGTCAAGGATCTCATGTACATGCAATTTAAGGTAATAAAATTGATGTTTAAACACTCATTATCATAACAAATATTGGCTTTTATAAGACATCAAACCACAAATATGTTTACACAGTGTCTCCTGACATCCACAATGAGGAGTGAAGCCACTGTAAAGAACACAAAGCATGAAGTTCCAGTCCCTGCTTTTCTCAGCTGCACACTTTACCTGCCTGCTCATCGTGTGGTGCTGGCAGCCCTGAGGACGAGGGACTAGGAAGACAGGAGACTAGGAACCAGAAGTTTGGAAAATAGTTTCCCAAAGGCAGATGTCTTCAATTAAAACATGAAGGCAGAAATCTAAATCAGATTGGGAAAGGTAGTCCTGGGTGGGGTGTGAGTCAGGATGAAGAGGAATATGAATAGGAGTCAAAAAAAAAAAAAAAAACAGCAAGAAAGAAAAGAAGGAAGGAAGGAAGGCAGGGAAGGAAGGAAGGAAGGAAAAGTGTTGTTAATCAGTTTGTTTTAAAGTCTTACTTCCCATCTCTTTTGCCAACATTATGCTCATATTAAATCAGCACCTGAGAACCATGACCTGCTGCTGATCTTAATGCAGCAGAACTATTTCCTGTGGTTAGAATGTAAGTGCCATGGGATCAGGAACCACGTCAATCTTGTGACCACGCTATTCCAAACCCTGATCAATCAGTGAGGCCCAGAGGCAGCTTTACTGTGAAGGTAAGCCTCCGGCTTCCTCCCTTGCACAGGTCACTTTTAATATACATAATTCTATTTTTGTAATTTTTTATTATTTTTCTTAAAGAGGACCCTGAAAATGATATAATCTCCAGATCTCCTCAAACGTGGATCCACCTCTGGTTAGGAGGTGAATAAATTGAGGTGAAATATGCTTGGACAGAGGTCAGTGAGAGCATGACAAGGGAAAAGATTACATCAATATGTAGAAGAAAATCAGCTATATACCTGGTGATTGACTGGATTGTGGAAGGAGGAAAAAAAAAAAGTGAGCAATTCCGTTTCTTTCTTTGACGGTATTATTAAGTTCAAAGGTAAATCATATGTAACGACAGGCTATCTGGATATCAACTAATATATAAAAGGCACCTCAATGATTCAATTCTTGCCGAAATAGAGAAATAGCTAAATTCCATTATAATTAGGTGGATTGCAAACTGGTTAAGTGACTGTACCACATGACACTGATAGGAGTTTCTAGGAGTGCATGAATTGCCTAGGTCTTTGTAACTCTTGTTTTCAATATGTTTGTCATTTGGACCAAATTATAAGCATATGACTAAATGTATTAGCATATGTGATGTGTTTTGGAGAAGACCAGAAAATTAAGCTAAAAACTCAAAAGGATGCAGAATTAGACTCTATAAATCCTTTTAATTGGGATACATGACTTGGCAGCAACATTGTTAAAACTGCCTGAGCTCACTTCATGTTGAGTATGTGATGTCCACCTATGAAGGCTAATGTCATCCTAGGCCACATTAATAGAAATGGTTTCTTGACTCTAGAATGAGGGAGGAATGGTAGCCTCATTTGGCTTCAGAATATTCACTGTTGTCTTCAGTGGGTTGTTGATATGTTCTATCTGACAAGACGGGTTCTATTTAACCCCTCTGAGGATAAAACTAGGGTCAGTATCAGTAGGTTTGATTTTTATTGTAATTACTTTTTACTAGAGATATAAAAGGTAGAAGTGTGGTAGTGAGTGGCCCATTGTATGTGTTCAATCATAGGCTGAAAGACAGTCACTTAGTAGGCATTTTTAAGGGAGAAAAGCATTAGGTAGTCGGTTATTTCATGTAATTTAAGGTATCTTTTTAAACTCAGTGTTTTCAAGATTCTATTACTCTATGACTCCTTGATAATTTTTACTTAAACTCCATGTTGTTGGTCCAACTCCTTCTGAGTTGTTCTTTTAACTACTAGAACTGGCAGCAACCCACAGCATGTTCCTTTCTGTGTTTCCAGAGTTTCCTTTCATGGATCCAAAAGATAAATTCTTACTGAGAACTAATCTACTATTTATTTTTCTGTTCAAGAAGAATTCAGTTTACTCATCTATAGTAAGGCTTAATAAAGTGTACCTTCTGGCAAAATTAAAAGGGTTAAATAAATTATCTTCACACAATAAAGATAATATATAGACATCTATGGTGAAAGGCCCATTCAGCTTATAAACTGTAACCTGATCGTTCTGGATTTTTCAGTTCAAGTTTTTTCTGAAAAAGACTCTGTAGTCATACTCTCCAGAGTTCTCAGCCACGTACCTATTCGATTAGCATTAATAAAACATAAGATCAACTATCTTTTGCCCAAAGAGTTATGCTAGAAAATATTCTCTTAAAGATTATCCTTCTATTTGATGAATTAGCCAAATTTTCACAGTAAAAATATTTGGGATCTTGTATTACTTGGACTGGTAACACTTACTTAATTCTCTTAAAGGTCAATGAATAAAAAGGACATTTAATAACAAAAGAGACAGTAGAATTAACTTTAATGAGCAGTTATCATTACCAAAGCATTCTTTTATAAAATAACAAAGAATGATGACCAAATTTAGATTTAATTTTATAGTTTCTATGAAACAAGCTAATTAATTCTTCAATATGATCACCATAATTAAAAGGGAAAAATCTCCTATTGATTAGTTGAACTTATTTAAATATCATGAACAGTCATGGGAAAAGGTAAAACAAAAAGTCAAGATGAGGAATCAATAATCATGTTCAGAAAATAATGAAATCAAATAGTGTATCTAACTGAATATAACCATTATAAAAGGAGATGAGAGAGAAAAGTGTTATTACAGTACTTGTATATTTTTTTTTGTCCCCCAACATCTTTGTAAATTAGGATTTGCCCTATTGCTTCACTGAAGTCTTCACAGGAAACTTGGAAATATTAGACTGCAGTTGGCCTCTGGGTTACACCTGGCAGTTTATTCTTTGCAACTGAAACTATTCAGGAACACTTGCAATCTAACTGCTTTCAAAGGAACCAGTGGAGAAAGATATATTCAGTAAAAAGCAATAGGTTGTACTTAAATGACTCAGTTTTAAAATTATCCATCATATATGGCATAGGCTGTTACTGAGCAGTGGTCTACCACGTTCTATTATAATCAACGTGTGATAAAGTCTTAAGAAATTGATATTTACTTTTATAGAAACAATAGTAGGAAAATATGTGGAATTTTTGGTTCTTGTTTTAATGAAGTATATAAAACAAGAACAAATTCTGTACTTCAGGTTTTTAAATTTATCTTGAGTGCCTTTTATTATATCATCATCACCATCATCGTCATATACTATTATATTTAACTACTGTCATGGAATCTAATGTTGACCTCACAATTCACCTGTAGTATTGCAAATCCAATAGAGTCTCAGTAATAGAAAGGAAGTCTTTTTTTTTTTCTTTTCTTTGGCCATGCTGCACGGCATGTGGGATCTTAGTTCCCCAACTAGGGATCAAACCTATGCCCCCTGCAGTGGAAGCATGGAGCCCTAACCACTGGACCTCCAGGGAATTCCAGAAAGTCTTAATAGGTAACCTAAAAGACCCCTATGTGGATATAGAGCTTATGTTCACTATTACGCCATTAGCAGGGCTCAAGAATATCAGCTAGACAAATAAGAGCTGTAGGATTTAGTGAGTCATTCCAGAAAGAAGCACAAATCAATTCAAGCACAAACTGGTTTCTCTGCTCAAATGCCACCTTCTTCGAGAAGCCTTTCCTGATCACCCGTCTAAAATAGCTCTTTCATAGTCACTGTCTAATCATTTACATATTTTTTTCATAGCATTCATCTTTACCTGATGCTGTGTAACATGTTGATTTGTTTATTATCTCTTTCACCTGCTAGAATGTAAGCTCCATGAGGACCGAGGTATTTAATTTGTTCATAGTCCTACAAGCTGAAAAAAAATGCCTAAAAAATTGGTGACTTTCAATAAATACTTATTAAGTGAATGCAACTCAGGGGAGGTCAAATATCTGCCAATGGATGAAAAGTGAAATCCTTCTGTCTTGTAGACATTTGGGATATTGAACACCTTTTACCCAGACTAAAAGCATAAAAATAATACAAACTTCTCTGAACCCAATTTTTCTCAGTGTGATAGTAGAATACATAAAGAGTCTAAAAAACCTGTAAAGCTTCCTTATGACAAACAATTATACTCTAAATTTTGGTCATAAATAAGAGTCCAGATTTTTTGCAGCCTCCCTCTTCTATTGAACTGATTACAAGGACACAACCACCAATGTTGAAATGATTGAATACACACAATCAGAGATAGATAAGTAGAATATTCTAAGCAATTAGAATGCAGTTATAGTCCACTGCTCTCAAGAGTAAATTAAAAAACAAATTTAGAAATATTCTGGGAATAATTAGTACCAGAGAAGTTGAGCTGAATGTAAAAGAAAACATTTATAATACATGAGATACTTTTAATATGTTCATGAAATTTTCTAGCATTTATGATTGTGTTGGGGTTAATTATTTTGGCAAAGGAAAGGATTTGAGAACTGTGGCAGTCAGATCAGTAAGCCACAGGAAGCAGTTTTACTCCATTATTTAGGGTTTTCAGTGAGTTTACACAGTGCTTGTGGGACGAGGAAGCTTCAGGGATTTATCTCTTGGGGTCCGGAACTGCTGGGAGAACCCACTGAGGAGAACTGTTGATTCTCACATCCTATGTGGGAAGGAAAAAAAACAAAAAGACATTTAGCGAAAATAGACATCGCACCAAACACGGAAAGATCATCTGATAGCAACTGAGGCAAAACCAGAGATATCCTTGCATTGAAGCAGTGATGTTTTTGGTAGCAGCCAATTTGAATTAAGAAATGGAAGTATCCGTACTTTCTTTCTGTGAAGGTAGTGGTACTGTTTTTGTTTTTCTTTCCCATTAGTTAGCAACCATAAAGCAGTAATTGGAAAAAACTTGGTAATAATCCTACGCTCTTAATTTTTACTTGAAAGACAAATCGCAAGGAATATGTCATTTTAAAAAAACTGTGAGCAGTTCCCTGAGAAAAGGAATGTTTTTTCATAAGCAGCCAAATACCCTTGATGACACAATTGCAGGACTCTGACACTATGGCCCATTTTGAAATTTCATGAAAATAGCAAGTTAGTATAGAGAATGTAAATTCCAATCAAATCGTCATTACTCTGTTTGTTTGGTTCTGTTTACTTATGTCTTTTAGCTTTTAAGGCACTGGCATTTTCATCCTTTCTTAGTTCCATTTAATATTTTCAGCACTCTGCCCTTTTGTTATATGCAAGAAATGCTCACTCCCCTCTCCCCGCCCCACCAACCCCATATCCTATTTGCTTTGCTGTCTTATTCAGCACCGAATAAACAGCGTTGTTTGTAAAAGAGGAACCCAAATCGATGTTTGATACGCAATAGGCAGTTTCTCAGTTCAGATGGCCAACACTTGCTTCTAACATTCTTTTCTTAACATTCTCTATTTTATACAAAAATAAGCTTCAGCTGCATAGCACAGGGAGATCAGCTCAGTGCTTTGCGACCACCTAGAGGGGTGGGAGGGAGACACAAGAGGGAGGGGATATGGAGATATAAGTGTACATATAGCTGATTCACTTTGTTATAAAGCAGAAACTAGCACAACATTGTAAAGCAATTATACTCCAATAAAGATGTAAAAAAAAATAAGTTCATATTTAATATCAAATGGGAGAAAGAAAACCATACTATGGAATAGCATTATCATAAAAAGGCATTGTTATAAAAAGACATTAGTCTTAGAGTTTTAACTAGAAAGCACTAATGCCTGCCCATTTTCTTACCCAAAGCCTGAAAAATACTCTGCATATTTAAAGAACATAGTAATAAAAATCTTGCTTTGATTTTCTTCCTTGCCTAATTTTTCAACACATTCTAACTGATTTTAGCATATTTTGTTTTCATTTTAGGAGAGTTATTTTAGTCCCATCTTTTATTTGACTTCATACTTCATTCTTTTCCTCCCTTTTCATTTTCCTGATTGAAACTTGATATGTTCAAAGCAGGAAATGAATAAGAATAGCCTTCCAGGTTATTTCCTGAAGATAAAACTCAGCTTCAAATCCAAGGAAAATAAAACTGAATTTCAATACCTAATTGAGGATTCTGAATAACAGAACAATTTGAGAATTTTTTTTTATCAAGTGTTTGTTTTACAATGCCTAATTATTCTTCAAGACTTGGTATCTGGCAACTCACTAGTGCTCTGTACTCTTCAGATCACTGAGTGACTTTTGCATTTTATCAACTGAAGATTGATAAAAGTTTTGAGCATTGTAAGTTTTCTACAGCACTGCACTTTGGATTACGGGAACTGCACTATTTGTTTTGCCATGGGTTTCAAAACTTAACTTTCTTGTATTTTAATGAGGCGACACACATCTTCAAGCTGTCATGCTACTAAGCCTAGGTCAGCAGGCCACTGCTGGCTTTCCCTCCCTGGTCCTCAACTCCTCCCCAGCCCCCATTCTCCCTCTCAGCTCCTGGGCAACCTCCTTCACTTACACACAAAGCAGGGATTCAATATGCAGTGCTTTGATATTGGTTAAAGACCATAAGTTCTTGCTGTTGACGGCCACAATATTTAGCTTGTTAACACAGTGACATCAGGCTTCCTAACGTCTTGCAGACTCCATGGGATGAAAGGCGGCAGCGGCAAGGAATATTAAGAACGCTTATCCACAACCGCTCAATGAAAAGGGTACATTCTTAAGGAAAATAATGCTTCCTCTTCAGAGGGTTATGAGGTAACAGATAAAACACAGAATTAAAGGCTTAGAAGGATGGGGGATGGCAGAATGGAGAAAGGAACCAACCCTGAGAAGCTAATCAATCAGTCTAACATGGTTCAGGAACATATACTGTCTCCAATCCTTTTCTAAGTTCTATACCTTCTGGTCAAGAAGGGTTATATATCAATTTAACATAGTTATTTTCAAATAAAGTTTTCTTTCCTGGCCTTAGGAATTATTGTCAACATGATTTCAGGGTCAAAATACTAAAATTATTGAAAAATATAAACATCTAGTTTGTTTTGTTTTATTCTAAAAAATATTGGACTAAGACAAGTTTGAAGTGTCTGAACATCACTGAAACATGAGATGATGCTTCAGTATGTCTTAGACATCTTGAGACTGGTGCTTCTGAAATTATCTAGAGATTGAGTTTCCATTAGGCAAAATAAAAAGTCCAGGGCTATTTTATCCTCCAAGTGCAGAATTGTTGCACAACAGAAAAAAGGAATGTGGTGTGATTTGTATCCCTAACAGAGAAGGCACATGTCAGATTGCTTTACCAAATTCTGGAAAATAAGAACAGTGTTCTATTTTTTTTTTTTTTTTCTCTTGCTAGGGTCTGGGAGAAATAGGTTCTGATTCATTCACGTATTCATTAATTCATTCAAAGAACCTCGCCCAAATTATAGCTGCCTACCCAGTAATGCTGAAAGAATCAAGAATTACTTTATCATCTGAAAACTTCTTGGTAAATTCGGTAAAGGACTTGGTAAAACACACTGCTGGGCCCTTCTCATCACTAAGTTTGAGAGGAGGCCAAGAATTTGCATTTCTAATAGTTCCCAAGGCACTGGTGCTGCTGCTCCGTGGAATCATACTTCGAGAACACTAGTCAGCGCCACCAATGTTTGTTATACAGATTTTGTTTGAATTGGTGGAGGCATTTACTTGCTGTAACTGAATTTTAAAAAAAACAAAAAAAGTGTGTTTGTTTCTCCCAAAAGAAAATTGTCTATCCTTCTCCAGATAACAGTGGGGAGTAATCAGTCAAGTAGAACAATTCTTGTTAGCCTTTTAGGTTACCTGCTGTGGTAACACTTCACTGCAGGGGCTTCCCCTGATTTAGCAGCTGCACTGGGATCTAGCTCAGGTGATGGATATAGGTGGAAAGGTCAGTGCCTTCAGGGCAGGAAGCTCTCAGGGAAATGAGAGTTCTGTGAATTTAAATAAGTACTATTAGATGAGAGCTGAGGGTTGCTCTTCCCTAGTTTGCTGTTTTTTCACATTTTCCTTTCTTGTTGCTACCAGCATTCTCACTTAAATCTTAAACACTTAAACTTAAAATCTTTGCCTGGATAGTTGACTTCTTGATAAATACTCATAAAAAGGTAAATTTGTCTCTCCTCATCCCTTCATGTTAGTCTTGGGCAAGTTCAGCTCCTAACCTGCTTTTCTTCTCACTTTACATGTTCTTCCTGGGGCATCTCACTTGCTAAAGCAGCATCTACCATCTACAAGGTCCAGCACGCCAAGTCCACTTTCTCTAGCCCAAATTCATTCTAATTTCAGGTAACTTTTAAACAAGTTCATTTAGATGTCTCATATACATCTCAGCTGGTCAGAGGAAACCCAGTTGGTTGGCTGCCTAGATGTTTCCCAGGGTGGAATGGGGTGAATTTATCATAGTTCAGGTCCAGGCCTCAGCCTTTCAGGTTCATGAACCTGATCTTATCTAACGCTCTAATGTCAGCTATAGATAGGGGAACTGAATGATTCCAATAAGTTTACAAGAAACATTAAATTCCCAATTTTCTAATTTATAATACAAATAAAAATTTTCATATGGATCAGTGTATCTGCAAATCCCCCCCCCTTCTTTCTCTCTCTCTCTTTTTCTCTCTTTCTCCAGATATCAATAAAAAAGGCCACATGATAAGCAGAACTAGAGCTCTGACCTCACTGGAGATATTATATCCAGGCCAAGAGAGAGCACATCTATGCCCCTTTGAGGGGCTACTTCTCTAATAGTATGTTAGTTGCCATCTCCATATTCTGTCTTTCATATCAATGGAAAGTGCTGAACACACATCACCACCTCTACTGTGACAAATTATCTTCTAAAGTTATCCTGTTTCAGACTGGAACAGGGAGCTGTTAGACTATCCCAGAGCAATTATATATATGCTAACATAGCTTGACCTTGTCTGTACTTCACAACTCTGGTTGAGAAAATGTTACATCTAGCTTATACCTAACTAATCTTATTCATGAAGTGTTATTTTACACATTGACTCTCAGGTTCTGGGGCATCCTTGTCTTACTCTTATATTTTCTATCTTGGTTAATGGAATCAACATGTCCTGTCACTTAGAATCTCAGAGTCATCCTTTTGACTTCTTCTGTTCCCCTGGCTACCACATTAAATCAAACACCTGCAAAACCTCCTAACTCTCTTCCTTTTTCCAACCTTTCCAATCCATTCTCAATATTGCTGACAATGTCAAACACAGCCTGCCATTTCCTTATTCAAAGCTTTCAATGACCTATATTTTTAAACTTCTTAGTATGAAATACGAGCTATTCTTGATCTGAGTTCTATAGACTTCTTCAGCCTCATCTCCACCACTTATCCAGATGTGCATCCCATGCTCCAGCAATACTAAATTACTGTCAGTTCCCTGAATTGCCACAATCTTTCACCCATGCTTCTGTACCCGTGTTCACCCAATCTAGACTATTCAGCCTTCCACTTTCTTTTTAAATCATGACAGAGTAGAGTCAATTACTTATGCAGAGCCCTTCTTTTATTTCTGTTTTATTTGCTTATTGGGGCAGATACCACATTATTTTAATTTTTATAACTATGTAATAAATTCTACTTTCCTCTTTGCTCTTCATTTAAAAATGGTTCCTCAGACTTCAGACTATACTCCAAAGCTACAGTAATCAAGACAGTATAGTACTGGCACAAAAACAGAAACATAGATCAATGGAACAGGATAGAAAGCCCAGAGATAAACCCACACACTTATGGTCACCTTATCTTTGATAAAGGAGGTAAGAATATAAAATGGAGAAAAGACAGCCTCTTCAATAAGTGGTGCTGGGAATGCTGGACAGCTACATGTAAAAGAATGAAATTAGAACACTTCCTAATACCATACACAAAAATAAACTCAAAATGGATTAAAGACCTAAATGTAAGGCCAGACACTATCAAACTCTTAGAGGAAAACATAGGCAGAACACTGTATGACATAAATCACAGCAAGATCCTTTTTGACCCACCTCCTAGAGAAATGGAAATAAAAACAAAAATAAACAAATGGGACCTAATGAAACTTAAAAGCTTTGAACAGCAAAGGAAACCATAAACAAGATGAAAAGGCAACCCTCAGAATGGGAGAAAATATCTGCAAATGAAGCAACTGACAAAGGATTAATCTCCAAAATTTATAAGTAGCTCATGCAGCTCAATATCAAAAAAGCAACCCAACCCAAAAATGGGCAGAAGACCTAAATAGACGTTTCTCCAAAGAAGATATACAGATTGCCAACAAACACATGAAAGGATGCTCAACATCACTAATCATTAGAAAAATGCAAATCAAAACTACAATGAGGTATCACCTCACACCAGTCAGAATGGCCATCATCAAAAAATCTACAAACCATAAATGCTGGAGAGGATGTGGAGAAAAGGGAACCCTCTTGCACTGTTGGTGGGAATGTTAATTGATACAGCCACAATGGAGAACAGTATTAAAAAACAAAAAATAGAACTGCCATATGACCCAGCAATCCCACTACGGGGCATATACTCTGAGAAAACCATAATTCAAAAAGAGTCATGTACCACAATGTTCATTGCAGCTCTATTTACAATAGCCAGGACATGGAAGCAACCTAAGTGTCCATCGACAGATGAATGGATAAAGAAAATGTGGCACATACATACAATGGAATATTACTCGGCCATAAAATGAAACGAAATTGAGTTATTTGTAGTGAGGTGGATGGACCTAGAGACTATCATACAGAATTAAGTAATTCAGAAAGAGAAAAACAAATACCATATGCTAACGCATATATATGGAATCTAAAAAAAAAAAAAGGAGGTTCTGAAGAACCCAGGGGCACAACAGGAATAAGGACGCAGACATAGAGAATGTACTTGAGGATACGGGGCGGGGGGGAAGGGTAAGCTGGGACGAAGTGAGAGAGTGGCATGGACATATATATACTACCAAATGTCAAATAGATAGCTAGCGGGAAGCAGCCACATAGCACAGGTAGATCAGCTCGGTGCTTTGTGTCCACCTGGAGGGGTGGGATAGGGAGGGTGAGAGGGAGACGCAAAAGGGAGGAGATATGGGGATATATATATATATATATATACACACATACATATAGCCGATTCACTTTGTTATAAAGCACAAACTAAAACACCAGTGTAAAGCAATTATACTGCAATAAAGATGTAAATAAATAAATAAAAAATGGGTAAAAAAATGGTTTCTTAGTTATTCATTAGTGTTTATTTTTATAAATATATTTTATAATTGTTTCTGGCTTCCTCAATAATCTTTATGAAATTTTTATGAAAATAATATCAAAATGGTAGACTTATCCTTTAAATGTTAAGTCATCTCATTCATATGCATAATTTACCTCTCCACTAATTCACATCTTTTTTTTATATTCTTTAATAAAGTTTTTAAAAGTTCTCCATAAAGGTCTTTTATTCTTCGTGTTACTCTCCAAAAATTTTATACCTTTTTTGTTGCTACTATTTCATTTATATTTTAATTTACAGTTGGTTATTGTTGATATAGAGAAACATGGTAGATTTTTTAAGTTGATATTTTATTCAATAAACTTGCTAAACTTCTATTAACTAATAAGTTATCTATTGGTTTTGTTGGTTTTCTATGTGGATGGTCATGTGTTTGCAAATAATAATGGTTTTGTCATTTTCCTTCAACTGTCCTTTCCTTTTTTATACCAAATTGCTACCTTATGTTGAAGTTTAGTGGAGACACCAAGCACCCTTGTCTTGTTTCCAAACTTATAGGCAATGTGTCTAATATTTTTTTGTTGTAAAATTTACTGTAGGCTTTGGTTTAGAGGTCTTGTTAAATTAAGGAATGTCTCTTAAATTTTTCACTTTTGAGATTTTTTTTCTCTTAGTCTCTAAATTTTATCAAGTGCCTTTTCTGCATTGTTTTCTATATTAATTGAGATACATTTAGTAAATGAAATTGATAAATTTCCCAAATGTTGAATCATCCTTGCATTCCTGAGATAACTCCTCTTAATTATACTGTGTTATTTTTAATATCCTGTCAAATTCAGTTAGCAATAATTTATTTAGAATTCTCATATGTGTTAATAAGTGAAATAGACTTATGGATTTAAAAAAATTTTATACTATCCTTATCTAATTTGGAAGTCAAGGTTATACTAGTTTCATAAAATGCTTGAGCGTCTTTCTCTTTTTTTAATTGTCTGAAACAACTTAAAAAATATAAGGATCATCTGTCCCTTGAATGTTTGATGGAAATCACCTGCAAAACTTTCTTGGTTAAACTTATCTCTTTCTTCTTTCCTTCCTTCCTTTCTTTCCTTTTTCTTTCTTTTTTTCTTTTTAAGAGTTGGCAACATCTTTGAATATTATTTCAAAACCTTTAATAATTACTAATCTATTCTTCAACTTTTATAATTTATTCTCATGCTAATTTTGGCATCTTTCCTTTTTCAGAAAAAGTACTTTATGTGCTCATATCTACTGAGGAATAGCACTACATCATATTCTCTCTTATTATATTTATTTCTACATTATCAATTCTGTTATATTTGTATCTGTGTTACTATATAATTGTAGCATGAACAGTATTTATTATTAAATGGTCTTCAAGCATTTTTTCTAGTTTCTCATATTCCAGCCATTGGATATGCCATAATTTGTTTAACCAGTCTGGTAGCAGATTGTATTTCCCAGAGGTAGCCACAATCTATGTCCCATCCCACATGCTCTTGACACTCCTTCCTTAAGAGACTAGGGTGACCCAATGGGTAGGGCTGGAATCTTCCACATTTTTCCTCAAAGGATTTCCTTTAGTAAAAGATACTCCCAAATTTGGCAGCCGTCTGCTTCATATTTGGGGTTCCCTACTTCCATATCCTATCTCTATGGCAATGTTAAGACTAAAAAATAGACAATAAAAACCTGACTTATCAATATATCTCAGTGGCTGTTGCAGCAGAAGTCACAGAGTAGAACCCAAATCAATGGACTACTTTTCTACTATCAGTGTCCTCTTTCAGGGCATAGTGGTTCCTGATTTCTTGCACCCAAACCAGTTCTCTGGCTTGTGATTTCTAAGAAGGAAATTTTCACCTAATGTTTGTCATAAACATTAACCTTATAAAATGCTTAAGCAGCTTTTCCATTTTTAAATAATGTCTCTCTCCTTTTTAATAGTTTGCTTCTCATCTGTAAAAGAATGTTAAAGTGTAGGTATGTACTTCAGAAATTGTGAGGAGAGGTACAGTCTCATTTAGGAGTTTTATGGTCTTAGATTCCTATAACAAGGAGTGTAATCTCTCATGCAGGATGCACTTAAAAGCGTTCTCATTTGAGGCAAGGAAAAGTTCCTTGAAATATAAATTAGAGGATATGAATACTTTGGAAACTCTTATATAATTGTCCTTATAAAAGGCTGCTTCTATTATACATCCTATCTATAGGTCTAATTTTCCCAGAGACAGGTATTTAGAGCTGAACATAATTATTTTAAGATGGGCCATGCTGCCATTTTTTCAAGGAGATAAAAGCATAAAAAATCCTGCACAGAAAAAATCTCCAGTTCAAAAGATGAAAGCTAATTTTGTTCATCCCATTGTTACACATTATTTTGTTATAAAGAATCTAAAGAAACAATTGAGATACTGTTTAATACTCATGTAAATTTGGACCTGTATCATAAATAAATGCAGACTCTAGTGATTTTGAATACAATGTACTTTAAAAGTGATATGATAAAGACAATATTCCAGAATGATTATTCAAGAAACAATTGTCTAATAAGAGTTGCGGTTATAAAATTCACACCAGCACATGCTTAGATTGACAAGTTACCGTAGTCCTAACCATAGAGTGAAAAAGTTTATTTCTTAAGGATATTCTTAACTCTTTCCAAAGTTACTTTGTTCCAAGATTTGTAATTTTCTTAATACCATATTAGAATCTCTGTCGTCATCATTAGCCAATGTGTTTATTCAGTCGTTGTTTGAATAGCTTTGATCTGAAAGTACCAAGATAAGCTTCCTGGAGACTTAACCTTCTCTCCTTAAAAAAAAAAAAAAAAACTTTCCAGTAAACATTGAGAGTTGTTTTGGAGCATGATCCAACTGCTTTCCTCTCTCACGTACTCTGTGCTTTAATGACTCATAACACTCAAATAAACTGAAATTTAAATAGGAAAGTTTTATGAATTTAGAATAGTCTAGTCAGAGATCATAGGCAAATCTAAAATCATTACACATTCTGCATTTATTCTAATTTCTGCCCTGATTTCCCATGAAATGAGAGGAAATGGATATGGATATGTGAATTTATGTTTCCTTTGTAAAGCATCTGCTCTAACTGGGTCAATGATAGGGTTACACCTGTTAAATGGTGGGTTGATCATATGCATTAGCTTTCATTCCTTCCTCAAATCCAAGTAACACAACAATGAAAGGATTTTTAAAATAGCCTAACAAGGACAGAGATAATTGGAGAGAACACAATGGTGGCAAATTATGTGAAACTGGAAAGCAGATGGACTAGAAAGTTAAATCTTAAATTGGCAGTGGGTATTTGAGGAACAACTTAATTTTATGCAGAAGAATTCTCAAAAAATTCAAATTAATGATACCACTAACCTCTGGGGGAAGGTTGGGGCTGAAAATTAAATTATAACTGTTAGTCTGTTTTAAAAAGACAGTCTCAAGTCCTCTCCCCTTCCCTGTGAAGCTGGATGACAGCTCCTCCTCATTCCAGGAGTTTTAATCTCTGCAAAGTTAAAATATACTGTCTCCAGACTTGAAAGACTATACATTAAAATAGGGGATGAGCAGCCAGACTTCTGCCCTCCAGGTAGGAGATTAGAAGCACCTTCTGTGAGGATTCTAACTAGTCTAACTAGTCCAGAGGAAAGAATATTAAATCCTGACTGACACTGGAGGTTCTACTATAGAAAGGCCCTCAGATAGCAAGTCACATACTTACGCACACAGCTTTCAATACACTGTTTAGTTCATTCCTCTTAAATCCAAAAGAGCAGACTAGATGCCTGTAATATTCAGAGAATAGAGCAGAGGTGGGTTTTAGAAGCCAAAGTTGGGGACAAAGAAGATTCTAAAAGTAACCAAGAAGAAAAAACAGGTTTCATAAGAAGGATTAAGAAGAAGAATGTCTTGGCTATCACAAAGACAACTGGAATGTGGAAAACAATTGAGTAATGCCTCATAATACTAAGGGAACATTATTTTCTTCCTAAGACTCCAGACCCAACAGATACCCACTAAATGCAAGAGTAAACCAAAGTCATTGTCAGACATGCAGAGTCTCCCTGGAGGATGTGCTCCATGAAAATAAGGGAATAAACAAAAGAGAGAGAGAGACAGAGACAGAGAGAAAGACACATATAGACAGAGAGGCAGACACAGGTTCCAGGAGGTAGCACAAGAGAGAGACAATGGTGAAAGCAGTTCCCAAGACTGCAGAGCTCTAGCAGACTCAGAGATGCATCAACCTATGTTGGAGAACATTTAGCCTCTAAGAGACCTCTTCAAGAAGGAAAGGCTAGGACACCAGGGTACTTATGAACAAAGAACAGAGTTAATAATATGGGGAACGGGTTCAGGGTATACTTGAACTCTCTGTACTATCCTTACAACTTTTTTGTGAATCTAAATCTATTCTAAAAGAAAAATTTATTTAAAAAATAGAACCAGGGGAGACCTTCAAGATGGCAGAGGAGTAAGACATGGAGATCACCTTCCTCCCCACAAATACATCAAAAATACATCTACATGTGGAACAATTCCTACAGAACACCTACTGAATGCTGGCAGAAGACCTCAGACTTCCCAAAAGGCAAGAAAATCCCCACATACCTGCGTAGGGCAAAAGAAAAAAGAAAAAACAGAGACAAAAGAATAGGGATGGGACCTGCACCAGTGGGAGGGAGCTGTGAAGGAGGAAAAGTTTCCAAACAATAGGAAGCACCTTTACTGGTGGAGACGGGGGATGAAGAGGGGGGGAAGCTTCTGAGCCACGGAAGAGAGCGCAGCAACAGGGGTGCAGAGGGCAAAGTGGAGAGATTCCAGCACAGAGGAGGGGTGCCGACCAGCACTCACCAGCCCAAGAGGCTTGTCAGCCCACCCGCCAGCGTGGGTGGGGGCTGGGAGCTGAGGCTCGGGCTTCGGAGGTCGGATCCCAGGGAGAGGACGGGTTGGCGGCGTGAACACAGCCTGAAGGGGGCTAGTGCGCCACAGCTAGCCGGGAGGGAGTCTGGGAAAAAAGTCTGGACCTGCCTAAGAGGCAAGAAACCATTGTTTCAGGGTGCGCGAGGAGAGGGGATGCAGAGCACCGCCTAAATGAGCTCCAGAGATGGGCGAGAGCCGCGGCTATCAGCGCGGACACCAGCGATGGACATGAGACGCTAAGGCTGCTGCTGCAGCCACCAAGAAGCCTGTGTGCAAGCATAGGTCACTATACACATTTCCCCGCCCAGGAGGATGTGCAACCCGCCACTGCCACGGTCCTGGGATCCAGAGACAACTTCCACGGGAGAACACACAGCGTGCCTCAGGCTGTTGCAACGTCATGCTGGCTTCTGCCACTGCAGGCTTGCCCCACATTCCGTACCCTTCCCTACCCCACTCGCCACCTGAGTGAGCCAGAGCCCCTGAATCAGCTTCTATTTAAACCCTGTCCTGTCTGGGCAGGAAAGAGATGCCCTCAGGTGACCTACATGCAGAGGTGGGGCCAAATCCAAAGCTGAAACCCAACAGCTGTGTGAACAAAGAAGAGAAAGGGAAATTTCTCCTTGCATCCTCAGGAGCAACAGATTAAATGTCCGCAATCAACTTGATGTACCCTGCATCTGAGGAGTACCTGAATAGACAACAAATCATCCCAAAATTGAGGTGGTGGACTTTGGGAGCAACTGTAGACTTGGGGTTTCCTTTCTGCATCTAATTTGTTTCTGGTTTTATGTTTATCATAGTTTACTATTTAGAGCTAATTATGATTGGTAGACTTGTTTATTACTTTGGTTGCTCGCTTCCTTTTTTTTTTTCCTTTTTCTCTTTTTGTGAGTGTGTATGTGTATGCTTCTTTGTGTGATTTTGTCTGTATAGCTTTACTTTTACCATTTCTCCTAGGTTCTGTCTTTTTTTTTCAGTATAGTTTTTAGCACTTGTTATCATTGGTGGATTTGTTTTTTCATATGGTTGCTCTCTTCTTTCTTTCTTTTTTCCTTTTACTTTTTAATAATGTTTTCTAATTTTTTATTTTAATAACTTTATTTTATTTTTTTCTTTCTTTCTTTCTTTTTCTTTCTCCCTTTTCTTCTGAAAGGGTTTTGGTGCTCTGGCCAGCTGTCAGGCCTGAGCCTCTGAGGTGGAAGAGCCAAGTTCAGGGTGTTGGTCCACCAGAGACCTCCCAGCCCCATGTAATATCAGATGGAGACAAATCTCCCAGAGATCTCCATCTCAACCCTAAGACCCACCTCCACTCGACAACCAGCAAGCTACAGGGCTGGACACCCTATGCCAAACAACTAGCAAGACAGGAATACAAACAAACCCGTTAGCAGAGAGGCTGCCTAAAATCATAATAAGGTCACAGACACCCCAAAACACACCACCAGACGTGGTCCTGCCCACCACAGAGACAAGATCCAGCCTCATCCACGAGAACACAGGCAACAGTCCCCTCCACCAGGAAGCCTACACAACCCACTAAACCAACTTTACCCACTGGGGGCAGACACCAAAAACAACAGGAACTACAAACATGCGGCCTGCAAAAATGAGACCCCAAACACAGTAAGTTAAGCAAAATGAGAAGACAGAGAAATACACAGCAGTTGAAGGAGCAAGGTAAAAACCCACCACACCAAACAAATGAAGAGGAAATAGGCAGTCTACCTGAAAAAGAATTCAGAGTAATGATAGTAAAGATGATCCAAAATCTTGGAAATAGAATGGAGAAAATACAAGAAATGTTCAACAAGGACCTAGAAAAACTAAGGAGCAAATAAACATTGATGTAAACCATAATATTAAATTAAAAACTCTCTAGAAGGAATCAATAGCAGAATAACTGAGAAAGAAAATGGGTAAGTGACCTGGAAGATAAAATAGTGGAAATAACTACCACAGAGCAGAATAAAGAATGAAAAAAATAGAGGACAGTCTCAGAGACCTCTGGGACAACATTAAATGCACCAACATTCGAATTATAGAGATCCCAGAAGAAGAAGAGAAAAAAAAAGAACTGAGAAAATATTTGAAGAGATGATAGTTGAAAACGTCCCTAACATGGGAAAGGAAATAGTCAATCAAGTACACGAAGCACAGAGAGTCCCATACAGGATAAATCCATAGAGAAACATGCCAAGACCCATATTAATCAAACAATCAAAAATTAAATACAGGGCTTCCCTGGTGACGCAGTGGTTGACAGTCCGCCTGCCAATGCAGGGGACACGGGTTCGTGCCCCGGTCTGGGAAGATCCCACATGCTGTGGAGCAGCTGGGCCCGTTAGCCACGGCCGCTGAGCCTGTGCGTCCAGAGCCTGTGCTCCACAACGGGAGAGGCCACAACAGTGAGAGGCCCGCGTACCACAAAAAAAAAAAAAAAGAAAGAAAATATTAAAAGCAGCAAGGGAAAGCAACAAAGTACATACAAGGGAATCCCCATAATGTTAACAACTGATCTTTCAGCAGAAATCTGGAAGCCAGAAGGGAGTGGCAGGACATATTTAAAGTGATGAAAGGGAAAAAACTACAACCAAGAGTACTCTACCCAGCAAGGATCTCATTCAGATTCAACACAGTAATTAAAACCTTTACAGACAAGCAAAAGCTAAGAGAATTTTGCACCACTAAACCAGCTTTACCACAAATGCTAAAGGAACTTCTTTAGGCAGCAAACACAAGATAAGGAAAAGACCTACAATAACAAACCCAAAACAATTAAGAAAATGGTAATAGGGACATACATATCAATAGCTACCTTAAATGTAAATGGATTGAATGCTCCAACCAAAAGCCATAGACTGGCAGAATGGATACAAAAGAAGACCCGTATATATGTTGTCTACAAGAGACCCACTTCAGACCTAGGGACACATACAGACTGAAAGTGAGGGGATGGAAAAAGATATTCCATGTAAATGGAAATCAAAAGAAACCTGGTAGTAATTCTCATATCACACAAAATAGACTTTAAAATAAAGACTATTACAAGAGACAAAGAAGGACACTACATAATGATCAAAGAATCAATCCAAGAAAAAGATATAACAATTGTAAATGTTTATGCACCCAACATAGGATCACCTCAATACATAAGGAAAATGCTAACAGCTGTAAAAAGGGAAATTGACAATAACACAATCATAGTAGGGGACATTAACACCCCACTTTCACCAATGGACAGATCATCCACAATGAAAATAAATAAGGAAACACAAGCTTTGAATGATACATTAAACAAGATGGACTTAACTGATATTTATAGGACATTCCATCCAAAAACAAGAGAATACACTTTCTTCTCAAGGAATCATGGAACGTTCTCCAGGATAGATCATATTTTGGGTCACAAATCAAGCCTTGGTAAATTTAAGAAAACTGAAATCATATCAAGTATCTTTTCTGACCACAATGCTATGAGACTAGATATCAATTACAGGAAAAAAATCTGTAAAAACTACAAACACATGGAGGCTAAACAGTACACTACTTAACCAAGAGATCACTGAAGAAATCAAAGGGGAAATCGAAAAATACCTAGAAACAAATGACAATGAAAACATGACGACCCAAAACCTATGGGATGCAGCAAAAGCAGTTCTAAGAGGGAAGTTTATAGCAGTACAATCCTACCTCAAGAAACAAGAAAAATCTCAAAGAAACAACCTAACCTTACACCTAAATCAATTAGAGAAAGAAGAACAAAAAAACCTCAATGTTAGCAGAAGGAAAGAAGTCATAAAATCAGATCAGAAGTAAATGAAAAAGAAATGAAGGAAACAGTAGCAAGGATCAATAAATCTAAAAGCTGGTTCTTTGAGAAGATAAACAAAATTGATAAACCATTAGCCAGACTCATCAAGAAAAAAGGGAGAACACTCAAATCAATAGAACTAGAAATGAAAAAGGAGAAGAAACAAATGACACTGCAGAAATGCAAAGGATCATGAGAGATGACTACAAGCAACTGTATGCCAATGAAATGGACAACCTGGAAGCAATGGACAAATTCTTAGCAAAGCACAACGTTCCGAGACTGACCCAGGAAGAAATAGAGAATCTAAACTGACCAATCACAAGCAGTGAAATTGAAACTGTGATTAAAAAATCTTCCAACAAACAAAAGCCCAGGACCAGATGGCTTCACAGGCGAATTCTATCAAACACTTAGAGGAGAGCTAACAGCTCTCCTTCTCAAACTCTTCCAAAATATAGCATAGGGAGGAACACTCCCAAATTCATTCTACGAGGCCATCATCACCCTGATATCAAAACTAGACAAAGATGTCACAAAAAAGAAAACTACAGGCCAATATCACTGATGAACATAGATGCAATAATCCCCAACAAAACAGTAGCAAGGAGAATCCAACAGCACATTAAAAGGATCATACACCATGATTAACTGCGGTTTATCCCAGGAATGCAAGGATTCTTCAATATATGCAAATAAATCAATGTAATAAACCATATTAACAAATTAAAGGAGAAAATCCATCTGATCATCTCAATATATGCAGAAAAAGCTTTCGACAAAATTCAACACCCATTTATGATAAAAACCCTCCAGAGAGTAGGCGTGGAGGGAACTTACCTCAACATAATAAAGGCCATATATGACAAACCCACAGGCAACATTGTTCTCAATGGTGAAAAAGTGAAACCATTTCCACTAAGATCAGGAACAAGACAAGGTTGCCCACTCTCACCATTGTTAGTCAACATAGTTTTAGAAGTTTTAGTGACAGCAATCAGAGAAGAAAAAGAAATAAAAGGAATCCAAATTGGAAAAGAAGAAATAAAACTGTCACTGATTACAGATAACATGATAATATACATAGAGAATCCTAAAGATGCTACCAGAAAAATATGGGCGCTAATCAATGAATTTGGTAAAGTAGCAGGATACAAAGTTAATGCACAGAAATCTCTTGTAATCCTATACACTACTGATGAAAAATCTGAAAGAGAAATTAAGGAAACACTACCATTTACCACTGCAACAAAAAGAATAAAATACCTAGGAATAAATCTAACGAAGGAGACAAAAGACCTGTATGCAGAAAACTGTAAGACACTGATGAAAGAAATTAACGATGTTACAAACAGATTGAGAGATATACCATGTTCTTGGATTGGAAGAAACAACACTGTGAAAATGACTATACTACCCAAAGCAATGTACAGGTTCAATGCAATCCCTATCAAACTACCAGTGGCATTTTTAACAGAACTAGAACAAAAAATTTCACAATCTGTATGGAAACACAAAAGACCCTGAATAGCCAAAGCAATCTTGAGAAAGAAAAACGGAGCTGGAGGAATCGACTTCAGACTATACTACAAAGCTACAGTAATCAAGACAGTATGGTATTGGCACAAAAAACAGATATATAGATCAATGGAACAGGATAGAAAGCCCAGAGATAAACCCATGCACATATAGTCACCTTATCTTTGATAAAGGAGATAAGAATATACAGTGGAGAAAAGACATCCTCTTCAATAAGTGGTGCTGGGAATACTGGCCAGCTACATGTAAAAGAATGAAATTAGAACACTCACTAAAACCATACACAAAAATAAACTCAAAATGGATTAAAGACCTAAATGCAAGGCCAGACACTATAAAACTCTTGAGGAAAACATAGGCTGAACACTCTTTGACATAAATCACAGTAAGATCCTTTTTGACCCACCTCCTAGAGAAATGGAAATAAAAACAAAAATAAACAAATGGGACCTAATGAAACTTAAAAGCTTTTGCACAGCAAAGGAAACAGTAAACAAGACAAAAAGACAACCCTCAGAATGGGAGAAAATATTTGCAAATGAAGCAACTGACAAAGGATCAATGTCTAAAACATACAAGCAGCTCAGTATCAAAAAAAAAAAAAAAACCAACCCAATCCAAAAATGGGCAGAAGACTTACATAGACATTTCTCCAGACAAGATATACTGATGGCAACAAACACATGAAAGGATGCTCAACATCATTAATCGTTAGAGAAATGCAAGTCAAAACTACATTGAGGTATCACCTCACCCCAGTCAGAGTGGCCATCATCAAAAAATCTATAAACAATAAATGCTGGAGAGGATGTGGAGAAAAGGGAACCCTCTTGCACTGTTGGTGGGAATGTAAATTGATACAGCCACTATGGAGAACAGCATGGAGGTTCCTTAAAAAACTAAAAATAGAACTACCATATGACCCAGCAATCCCACTACTGGGCATATACCCTGAGAAAACCATAATTCAAAAAGAGTCATGTACCACAATGTTCATTGCAGCTCTATTTACAATAGCCAGGACATGGAAGCAACCTAATTGTCCATTGACAGATGAATGGATAAAGAAGATGTGGCACATATATACAATGGAATATTACTCAACCATAAAAAGAAACGAAATTGAGTTATTTGTAGTGAGGTGTATGGATCTAGGGACTCTCATACAGAATGAAGTAAGTCAGAAAGAGAAAAGCAAATACTTTACACTATCACATATATATGGATTCCAAAAAAAAAAAATGGTTCTGAAGAATGTAGGGGCGGGACAGGAATAAAGATGCAGACATAGAGAATGGACTCGAGCATATGGGGAGGGGGAAGGGTAAACTGGGACAAAGTGAGAGAGTGGCATGGATATATCACTACCAAAGGTAAAATAACTAGTGGGAAGCAGCCGCGTAGTGTAGGGAGATCAGCTCGGTGCTGTGTCCACCTACAGGGGTGGGATAGGGAGGGTGGGAGGGAGACGCAAGAGGGAGGAGATATGGGGATATATGTATACATACAGCTCATTGACTTTGTTGTACAGCAGCAACTAACACCCTATTGTAAAGCAATTATACTCCAATAAAGATGTTAAAAAAAAAAAGAACCACATTGGCAGAGGAGAATTAGGAAAGTATGCACATATGTAGTTGGTGGTGGTTGAAGAAGAGTTAAGCCTTCATTTTTCTTCAGTCTCAAATCAGAATATCTAGAAGTTTAAATATAAACATATTATTTAAAGATGTGGAGGTCAATATAAATATACAAAGATGTGGAAAGTGGGGTGTTGGAAATAGGGATCAGTGGTCAGAGGAGTGCTATCTTAGTAACAAGTCTTGCTTCACTGTTTGACACTAAGTCATATGCATGTATTACTTGATAAAAATAGAAAATAGATTTAAAAGAAAAAGACGCGGTCCACATATATTATCCAGATTTTCCAATGCAATTTTAGTGTCCAATGATCTTTCCCATTGCCCCTCCATATTCCCTTGTTAAATCATAGAGTGTTAAATCATATTCCCTTGTTAAATCATAGAGTTAAATCATAATTTCACTACTGAAATTATGTCCAAAAGTATTATTGTATGTCCTGAGGTTAAAGAAAATTGTTTATTGTTTACACCAAGTATTTACTTCCATTTTCTAAAAGTGCATGTTATATCATGTCCCATTTTGTAAAAGCAAGGTAAAGTACAAACTAAAGAAGTTTTCATTGTATCTTCTTTATTTAATCAGATAGTCCAGGGTACATGACATAACTTGTGTTTATACTTTTCCAAATACTTACAATTCTAAAAATACTTGAAGATGGATCAAGGAAATGTTTACAGTAAGAGTATTTATTCCATAGCTATTGTGTCACCTTTTGACTATCATTAAATTATTTATATATTTATTGGTAAAAGTGGGGATCTATTTATGCCATTTCTCCTTCATAAGCAGCAGGGCATATAGTTAAATAGGTCCTACTCATCTTTAAATTATCTATGATGCTTCTAGAAATAATCAACAAGCATCATAGATAGCATCATTGATCATTGATTAATCAATCAATCATCTATATATATTGCACTTAGAATTTTTTCTCTGGTTGGTATAACTTGAATCTTTGTCACTTTTATCCCAGAAAATAAGATTTTCCTGTTGAAGTGCCATTCTTCTATGTCAGTAGGTTCCTTCATCTATTCAATGGGTCTGGTAACAATATGCATATGTCTCACATTGATTCAAATGTGTTTCAGTAGTTGTACTCTTGAAGTGTTTTTGCATTATCTCCAACATGCCTGTCCCCTTTCAGTTTACACCACACTGTATCTCCCTTGATATCCTGCTGTCATCCATCCACCTCATATGACTAAACCAGCAAGACTGAATTGTAATGGGTGGATAAGAAACCTGGTGGGATAAAATGGAAATGAATTTTAAGTCAAGATTGAATTTCATTCTAGGACTGCAAAGGAATCAATGGGTCTATGACCTTAAGTTTTTTTGTTTAAACATCTACAAATGACCTGCTTTGATTGAACTATAAACTGTGCATAAGCTTGTGGATACTTTTTGGAAGTAAATTTTTATTCAAATGATAATTAACAAGAGGGTTTTGCAAATTAATTTATTTCTCCAAATTATTTTTCCTTAATGAGAAATTTGACAATACCTGAAAAGAAATGCATCTAGACTATTTTCTAGACCTCTCAGAATAAAATCATGCCCAAATGATTGTGGCTCCCTCTTACTGTTTCCTTAATTATTAAAGGAGAGATTTATCATGAATCTGGATCACATATAAAGCAATCTCTGTCCCAAAGGTTCAGCTATTGAGAAAGGAATAAAGGTATTTAGTTTAGTCATCTTGTTCTAGGCCTATAGACTCATGAAATCATGTAAGAGATGGGAAAGAGTTAGGAGAAGCCTGCCTGAAGATCCAGCTTTAGATATAGCCTGCCAACCCCTTACCACTGCCTTTCCCCACATTCAGTCCAGATCTTTCCCTCCATACTCATCTTACACTCTAACCCTGATCTATGTCTTATAGAGGAGCCCTCATTTTGTTCTGACCAAATTCTCCCATATTTAGAATGTTTTTCACTAATATTCACTAAAACTGGTAATCAAAAATAATAGCTATAACTTATTAGGTCCTTACTTACATGCATTATCTCATTTTATAACCCTATGTGTACTATTAGCCTATTTTACAGTTGAGGAAATTGGGTCTTGAGAGATTAAACAAATTGTCCAAGTCAGACCACAAGCTGGGGCCTGATTCAATGGATGTCAACACCTGTGCATTTAACTTCCATGTGCTGGGCCTCTGGTCATCCCAAGTCCGTACTCCTCACTCACTGCACTGCTTGCTTATTGCCATTGTTCTCTGAGAGACAGGTCAAAGCTCTGAAGAGATTTTATCTTTTGGGGAAGACTCTTCTCTTACTAGCATCTTCAGGGGGACTCTTTTGGTTTGATTGCCTAATCTCAATCTCCTCAATTTGAAGCTCTTCCTTTGACTTCCATGATGCATTTTAATGGAATCTTGGCTTTCCTTCCCCTCTGACTTTTTTTTGCTTAGATTATCTTCCTTCTCCTTTTTGCTATCTGTAGGCATTCCCCTAGGTTTATCCTTAGCTCCCTTTGTCTGGTCACTACATTTTATTGCTTCCGGATGAAACTTACATAAGCACTGAAGACAGATCATTTCACATCTGATCTTCTAATCTAAGTTTGCTATCTTTTTTGAGAATATTCAATTCTGCTATAAAAACCTCAGAACAAACAAGATGGATGAAATGCACAAGAAGTGTTGTATAGAGAGTAAGTTGGTAGCTTATGACATGCAGGGAAAACTCGTGGCATATGCTACATATGGGTGAGGAGTAAACAAGTAGTTTGTGAGACATAGGCAGGATGCATACAAAGTCAGTAACCTGTAACACATACTAACCATGGAGTTAAAGGAATTTATAATGGGACAAATGTTACTAATAGACAAAAAAGGATGAGTAAGCCAGGTTATAATCCTGCCCCACCCACAGCTCCAGCAGAAGTACTGATATTCCTTTGAAAGGTTTTAGCATTTTATTTGAACCTCGTGTTTGCTACCTTTCCTGCCATGTACACATCCTATTTCCACATCTAATCTGAAAGCTCCCAGAAGGCAGGTCCACTGACATATGCATCCTTTAATATGGGGAGTATTTGGCGTCCAGAGCTGCTGCCTAATACAGTTGAATAGATGATAGCATAACCTGGACACCTCAGCTAAAATTGAACTCCTCTTTTATTATCATTTTCATAAAACTGTTCATCTGTGAAATAATTGATATTTTTTAAATGATCATTTTATCAAGAGTTAATGTTTGCCAATTTTCTCAGTAGTTAAATATGTGTATCACCCAGGTAGAAAGAGTTTCTTTTCCTTTTACTGAAAATAAACAAGTAAATAAATAAAAATAATTCACACACACATATGCTGATGCATTACACATATACCTTATTTTGGATGTAATAATAATGCATAACAACAGAGGCAGTACAGTATAGCAGGAAAAAGCATTGACTCTGGAGTTCAGTGCCGGGTTTTGAGACCTAGATTTGTAACTTCCTATGTCTGCAACCTCGAGTAAGCTTATTTTTTACCTACCTTCCCCAGTGTCCTCATCTACTAATGCTGGGAAAATAGAAATGGTACCTAGTGCATAAGGCTATTGTAAGGAATAAATGAGCTACAGCAGGCAAAAATTGCTTAGAATAGTGTCTGGCAAGTGGTAAGCTGTCAATACATCATAGCCCTTATTATAAGAGCTACAAATCCTACAAAGCCATTTTAAACAGACTTCTTTCTCTATACGCTGTGTGAATAACCTTCCAGCCAGAGCTATTTGCCTTTCAAAACCAGATTCCAGTGTCACATCCTCCCTAGATAAGTGAATACATGCACGCTATTATCAAGGCCAAGAAAAGCTGCAAATAATGCTGATGGTCATTAACTCTAATAATACTCCCTTTATGTTTGTTTTTTCCTGTTGAGTTTATGAACCATTTCACATTCACCACATCACTGGATTTTCACAACACCTCTGTAGCAAAAGCTGCCAGCTATTATTTCTCATTTTTGAAAAATAAGAAACTAAAGCACAAAGGGGTTAAAATGGCTTGCCTTTGATTACCTGGAGGATGACCATGAACTCAGGGCATTGTAACTCCTGATCATGGACCTTTTTTCTGCCCGACACTGGTAGAGTGGGTGGGTTCTAATGACAGATCTTAAGAAGTGGAATAGCTTCAAGCCTACAATCCCTGTCCCCCACACTCTTTTTCTTTTCTTTCTAGAAGAAAAAGAAATACCTTATTGTTTTACTCAAGAATTTTGCTACTAGGGTCCTCCTTTCTTCAAGATGATCTTCAAGTTCTGAGAAAATGGAAAGTAGAACCTTCTCACAAAAACTGGTGTTTCCCTCATTCATATCATGCTGCTTTTAAACCTAGTGGCTGCATAACAGGAATTCGAGCAGCACTGACTCAGAGATGCATTGTCTGGGTTTAGTTCCTCTTTGCCACTTACCAGGTTCATGACCTCAAGAAAGTTACTTAACTTCCCTATGGCTCAGTTGTCCCATCTGTAAAATAGGGACAATGTGTTACCTACCTCCTAGGGTTCTTGTGATGATTGTAAGAAATAATATGTGTAAGGTACTCAAAAGAGCACCTGACAAAATAGATATGTGCTCCTGTTATTATTATGTGTGAGAAAATAGTCTTTGATTCTTTCTCCTTTTGATTGCTCCAGCTATCTAATGCAAGAGCTGTCATTGTGTGAACCAAAACAACCAGACCCCATAATGCTCAGATTCTAAACCAGTGCACTGCATTGCACCTCTCACCTCAGATCTTTGACTCCCCCAGAGCTGCTCTCCCTCACATACCTTGAATTAAAATATCCATGATCTCATATTGCCCCAAAACCTATCTCAACAACTCTGTTCCCTGACTTTTACCCTCATCACCATGATCACCTTCCAGTTTCACCTAAGGAATATGTTGCTCTAGCAACACTCACCACCCACAGACAACAGTCAAATTTCATTTCTCAGCTACAACTATTATAAAATAAATGGTCCATGTAACAGTCTTTGTGTTTGTTTCCCAGTTCATTTGTGAAATCTCCTGCCTGTTTGAGGCATTAATAAATGTAATAAAATACCCTTTTAAACATTTGAGCAATAATTTGTTAACTCAACCAAAACACTATTCAGGTTCTCAGTGTTTTAAAAGTAGCTTTCTCTCAACATAAAGTAAAACAAAACAAAGCAAACAAACAAACAAAAGCACAGTCATAAGCTACTTCAGTCCTAGATTTTGTTTAGTCAAACTGCTTCTTATTTTGTGATAGGAACATGAAATGAATTGTAAAATATTATTTGCTGAAAAGAATTCTGCCTCTTTTATTTTTACACCCCAGGGCAAAAATGATTATTTAACTGTTTCAGAAACAAGAAGAGGATGGAGAATTTCTACCTCTCTTCAATAGGCTCCCCACCAAATCCATTCTTATTCCCCCAAAGTAATAACACATGATACCAGCAGTGTACCAGCAGTGGCCAACACCACACATTTCTAAGATACTTTTCCAGGTGCATAGTCAGACAAAACCCAGTCCAGGCCCCAACACTGGACTGTCATGTGTCAGTAGCAACCCTGTTCAAATCCTTTCCCACTCTCCAGCCTTCTCAGGGTGATTCCTTAGTAAATGATGATTACAGTTGAGTCTGTCCAACTGTGGAGGCCTGGGAATGGAGGTAAGGAGGAAGCACTGCACTATCAATGCCATCTCTCCATCCTGTTGGGAGATAGAGCAGAAGATGAATAAGCAGAACCCCACCCCCACCCTTCCCTTTATGCTCCCACTTCTCCCTATCTCACCACCTCCTCCAATTCTCCTCTCCTATCTCTGATAATGTGCCAAACTGATGATTATTAATCATAACCAAAAGAGCATTTGACAAGAATATATATAGATATAATATCACCCGAAATTTAAGAAACGAGTAAAGCTAAGAAAGATTTAGGACAATGCTCTTATAAGAACTTTTTAGAATAAAACTTAGGAATTTTGATCACGTGCCATTAAAAATCAGTGTATAGGGACTTCCCTAGTGGTGCAATTGTTAAGAATCCACCTGCCAGAGAGACTGGTTCAAGATGGCAGAGTAGAAGGATGTGCACTCACTGCCTCTTGTGAGAGCATCGTAATCACAACTAACTGCTGAACAGTCATCAACAGGAACACACTGGAACTCAGCAAAAACTATACCCCACATCCAAAGACAAAGGAGAGGCCACAATGAGATGGTAGGAGGGGCACAATCACAATAAACTCATCCCATAACTGCTGGGTGGGCGACTCACAAACTGGAGAACAGTTATACCACAGAAGTCCACCCCCTGGAGTGAAGGTTCTGAGGCCCACGTCAGGATTCCCAACCTGGGGGTCTGGCAATGGGAGGAGGAATTCCCAGAGAATCAGACTTTGAAGACTAGCAGGATTTCATTGCAGGACTTCGACAGGACTGGGGAAACAGAGACTCCACTTTTGGAGGGCACACACAAAGTAGTGTGCACACCAGGACCCAGGGGGAAGGAGCAGTGACCCCACTGGAGACTGAACCAGACCTACCTGCTAGTGTCGGAGGATCTCCTGCAGAGGCAGGGGGTGGCTGTGGCTCACCGTGGGGACAAGGACACTGGCGGCACAAGTTCTGGGAAGTATTCATTGGTGTGAGCCCTCCTGGAGTCTGCCATTAGCCCCACCAAGAAGCCAGTAAGCTCCAGTACTGGGTGGACTCAGGCCAAACAACCAACAGGGAGGGAACTCAGCCCCACCCATCAGCAGATGAGCAGATTAAAGTTTTACTGAGCTCTGCCCACCAGAGCAACACCCAGCTCTACCCACCACCACTCCTTCCCATCAGGAAGCTTGCACAAGCCTCTTAGATAGCCTCATCCACCAGAGGGCAGACAGCAGAAGCAAGAACTACAATCTTGCAGCCTGCAGAACAAAAACCACAATCACAAAAAACATAGATAAATGAAAAGGCAGAGGACTATGTCCCAGATGAAGGAACAACATAAAACCCCAGAGAAACAATTAAATGAAGTGGAGATAGGCAACCTTCCAGAAAAAGAATTCAGAATAATCATAGTGAAGATGATCCAGGATCTCGGGAAAAGAATGGAGGCAAAGATCGAGAAGATGCAAGAAATGTTTAACAAAGACCTAGAAGAATTAAAGAACAAACAGAGATGAACAATACAATAACTGAAATGAAAACTACACTAGAAGGAATCAATAGCAGAATAACTGAGGCAGAAGAATGGATAAGTGATCTGGAAGACAGAATGGTGGAAATCACTGCTGCAGAACAAAGAAAAAAGAATGAAAGGAAATGAAGACAGCCTAAGAGACCTCTGGTGGGACAACATTAAACACACCAATATTTGCATTATAGGGGTCCCAGAAGAAGAAGAGAGAGATGAAAGACCTGAGAATATATTTGAAGAGATTATAGTCAAAAATTTCCCTAACATGGGAAAAGAAATAGCCACTCAAGTCTAGGAATCACAGAGAGTCCCAGGCAGGATAAACCCAAGGAGAAACATGCCAAGACACATAGTAACCAAATTGACAAGCATTAGAGACAAAGAAAAATTATCAAAAGCAACAAGGGAAAAACGACACATAACATACAAGGGAACTCTCATAAGATTAACAGCTGATTTCTCAGCGGAAACTCTGCAAGCTGGAACAGAGTGACATGATATATTTAAAGTGATGAAACGGAAGAACCTAAAACCAGGAATACTCTACACAGCAAGGATCTCATTCAGATTCCATGGAGAAATCAAAAGCTTTACAAACAAGCAAAAGCTAAGAGAATTCAGCACGACGAACCCAGCTCTACAACAAATACTAAAGGAACTTCCCTAAGTGGGAAACACAAGTGAAGAAAAGGAACTACAAAAACAAACCCAAAACAATTAAGAAAATGATAATAGGAACATACATATTGATAATCACCTTAGATGTGAATGGATTGAACACTCCAAACAGAAGACACAGACTGGCTGAACAGATACAAAAACAAGACCCATATATATGCTGTCTACAAAAGAACCACTTCAGACCTAGGGACACACACAGTCTGAAAGTGAGGGGATAGAAAAAGATATTCCATGCAAATGGAAATCAAAAGAAAGCTGGAGTATCAATACTCATATCAGATAAAATAGACTTTAAAATAAAGAATGTTAGGGATCAGTTCAAGAAGAAGATATAACAATTGTAAATATATGTATTTACCCAACATAGGAGGAGCGCCTCAATACATAAGGCAAATGCTAACAGCTATAAAAGAGGAAGTTGAAAGTAACACAATAACAGTGAGGGACTTTACACCTCACTTACACCAATAGACAGATCATCCAGACAGAAAATTAATAAGAAAACTCAAGCTTTAAATGACACAATAGACCAGACAGATTTAATTGATATTTATAGGACATTCCATCCAAAAACAGAAGATCACACTTTCTTCTCAAGTGCACATGGAACATTCTCCAGGATAGATCACATCTTGAGTCATAAATCAAACCTTAGTAATTTTAAGAATATTGAAATTGTATCAAGCATCTTTTCCAACCACAATGCTATGAGATAAGAAATAAAGTATAGGGAAGAAAATGTAAAAAACACAGACAGATGGAGGCTAAACAATACACTACTAAATAACGAAGAGATCACTGAAGAAATCAAAGAGGAAATCAAAAAGAACCTAGAGACAAATGAGAACAAAAACAAGACAATCCAAAACCTATGGGATGCAGCAAAAGCAGTTCTAAGAGGGAAGTTTGTAGCAATACAATCCTACCTTAAGACACAAGAAAAATCTCAAATGAACAATCTAACATTACACCTAAAGGAACTAGAAGAAAAAGAACAAACCAACCCAAAGTTAGCAGAAGGAAAGAAATCATAAAGAGCAGAGCAGAAATAAATGAAATAAAAACAAAGAGAACAATAGCAAAGATCAATGAAACTAAAAGCTGGTTCTTCAAGAAGATAAAGTTCTTCAAATTGATAAACCTTTAGTCAGACTCATCAAGAAAAAGAGGGAGTGGACTCAAATCAATAAAATTAGATATGAAAAAGGAGAAGTTACAATAGACACCACAAAAATACAAAGCATCCTAAGATACTACTACAAGCAACTCTGTGCCAAAAAAATGGACAACCTGGAAGAAATGGACAAATTCTTAGAAAGGTATAACCTTCCTAGACTGAACCAGGAAGAAATAGAAAACATGAACAGACCAATCACAAGTAACGAAATTGAAACTGTGATTAAAAACCTTCCAACAGGGGCTTCCCTGGTGGCGCAGTGGTTGAGAGTCCGCCTGCCGATGCAAGGGACACGGGTTCGTGCCCCAGTACGGGAAGATCCCACATGCTGCAGAGTGGCTAGGCCCGTGAGCCATGGCCGCTGAGCCTGCGCGTCTGGAGCCTATGCTCCACAACGGGAGAGGCCACAACAGTCAGAGGCCTGCGTACCGCAAAAAAAAAAAAAAAAAAAAAATCTTCCAACAAAAGTCCAGGAACAGATGTCTTCACAGGTGAATTCTATCAAACATTTAGAGAAGAGCTAACACCCATCCTTCTCAAAGTCTTCCAAAAAATTGCAGAGGAAGGAACACTCCCAAACTCATTCTACGATGCCACCATCACCCTGGTACCAAAACAAGACAAAGATACTACAAAGAAAGAAAATTACAGACCAATATCACTGATGAACATAGATGCAAAAATCCTCAACAAAATACTAGCAAACAGATTCCAACAACACATTAAGAAGATCATATACCATGATCAAGTGGGATTTATCCAGGGATGCAAGGATTCTTCAACATATGCAAATCAATCAATCTGATACACCATATTAACAAACCGAAGAATAAAAACCATATGATCATCTCAATAGATGAAGAAAAAACTTTTGACAAAATTCAACACCCATTTATGATAAAAACTCTCCAGAAAGTGGGCATAGAGGGAACCCACCTCAACAAAATAAAGGCAATATATGACAAACCCCCAGCAAACATCATTCTCAATGGTGAAAAAGTGAAACCATTTCCTCTAAGATCAGGAACAAGACAAGGATGTCCACTCTCACCACTATTATTCACATAGTTTTGGAAGTCCTAGCTATGGCAATAAGAGAAGAAAAAGAGATAAGAGGAATATGAATTGGAAAAGAAGTAAAACTGTCACTGTTTGCAGATGACATGATACACAGAAAATCCTAAAGATGCCAACAGAAAACTAGAGCTAATCAATGAATTTGGTAAAGTTGCAGGATACAAAATTAACGCACAGAAATCTCTTGCATTCCTATACACTAATGATGAAAAATCTGAAAGAGATATTAAGGAAACATTCCCATTTACCATTGCAACAAAAAGAATAAAATACCTAATAATAAGCCTACATAAGGAGACAAAAGACCTGTATGCAGAAAATTATAAGACACTGATGAAAGAAATCAAAGATGACACAAACAGTTTGAGAGATATACCATGTTCTTGGAAGAATCAATATTGTGAAAATGACTGTACTACCCAAAGCAATCTACAGATTCAGTGCAGTCCGTATCAAATTACCAATGGCATTTTTTACAGAACTAGAACAAAAAATCTTAAAATTTGTATCGAGACACAAAAGATCCTGAATAGCCAAAGCAATCTTGAGGGAAAAAAACGGAGTTGGAGGAATCAGATTCCCTGAGTTCAGAATACACTACAAAGCTACAGTAATCAAGACTATATGATACTGGCACAAAAACAGAAATATAGATCAATGGAACAGGATAGAAATTCCAGAGGTAAATCCATGCACCTATGGTCACCTAATCTATGACAGAGGAGGCAAGGGTATACAATGGGGAAAAGACAGTCTCTTCAATAAGTGGTGCTGGGAAAACTGGATAGCTACATGTAAAAGAATGAAATTAGAACATTACCTAACACCATACACAAAAATAAACTCAAAATGGATTAAAGACCTAAATGTAACACCAGACACTATAAATCTCTTAGAGGAAAACATAGAAAGAACACTCTATGACATAAATCACAGCAAGATCCTTTTGGACCCACCTCCTAGAGAAATAGAAATAAAAACAAAAGTTAAAAAATGGGACTGAATGAAACTTAAAAGCTTTTGCACAGCAAAGGAAACTGTAAACAAGATGAAAAGACAACCCTCAAAATGGGAGAAAATATTTGCAAACGAATCAACAAAGGATTAATCTCCAAAATATATAAAAGCTCATGCAGCTCAATATCAAAAAAACAAACAACCCAATCAAAAAATGGACAGAAGACCCAACTAGACATTTCTCAAAAAAACGCATGCCGATGGCCAAAAGGCACATGAAAAGCTGCTCAACATCACTAATTATTAGAGAAATGCAAAACAAATCTCACACCAGTCAGAATGGCCATCATCAAAAAATCTAAAAGCAATAAATGCTGGAGAGGGTGTGGAGAAAAGGGAACCCTCTTGCACTGTTGGTGGGAATGTAAATTGATACAGCCACTATGGAGAACAGCATGGAGGTTCCTTAAAAAACTAAAAATAGAATTACCATATGACCCAGCAATCCCACTACTGGGCATATACCCAGAGAAAACCATAATTCAAAAAGACACATGCACCCCAATGTTCACTGCAGCACTGTTTACATTAGCCAGGTCATGGAAGCAACCTAAATGTCCATCAACAGAGGAATGGCTAAAGAAGATGTGGTACCTATATACAGTGGAATATTACTCAGCCATGAAAAGCATCGAAATTTGGTCATTTGTAGAGACGTGGATAGACCTAGAGACTGTCATACAGAGTGAAGTAAGTCAGAAGGAGAAAAACAAATATCATATATTAACACATCTATGTGGAATCTAGAAAAATGGTACATGTGAGCCAGTTTGCAAGGCAGAAATAGACACACAGATGTAGAGACAAACGTATGGACACCAAGGGGGGAAAGCGGGGGCGGGAGTGGTGGGTGGGATGAACTGGGAGATTGGGATTGACATATATACACTGATATGTATTCAATAGATACCTAGTAAGAACTTGCTGTATAGCACAGGGAACTCCACTGTACAGTAGAAACTAACATAACATTGTAAAACAACTATAGCCCAATAAAACAAATTCATATGCAGAAATACAATATAAATATTTTTATAAATGTGCATATGTAAATATGCACAAAGATTATGCATCAGAATGTTTGTTTTGAGAACAATAGAAAAATAGTTTGTTGAAGTGTTATAAAACCTACTTTTTAATAGCCAACCGTGGAAAGGTAGTGTCAGCACTCTTTAAAAGTCTAAAAATATTGCTACTGCTGTTAAATAAACACTTTAAAAAATTTAAAAAAAGAAAAGAATCCACCTGCTTATGCAGGGGACACGGGTTTGATTCCTGGTCAGGGAAGATCCCACGTGCCATGGAGCAACTAAGCCCATGCATCACAACTACTGAGCCTGCTCTCTAGAGCCCTCAAGCCACAACTACTGAGCCTGCACACCACAACTACTGAAGCCTACACGCCTAGAGCCTGTGCTCCGCAACAAGAGAAGCCACTATAATGAGAAGCCTGTGCACTGCAACACAGGGTAGCCCCCGCTCACTGCAACTAGAGAAGGCCCACATGCAGCAACAAAGACCCAATGCAGCCAAAAATAAATAAAAATTATTTTTAAAAATCAGTGTATATAAATATAATAGGTGGGTTTTATTTCTCTAAACCACCAGGCCCCTTTGGTATTTTAACTTTACTAGGAAAACTCAGTTGAGTCCCTTAAAACAATAAAAACTCATTAATATATGTGGACAAAGGAGACAAGGACGACTTGCAGGAGCATATAAACTAGTTGAAGACATTTGAAAAATCTGGCCTTATGAGATTATAAATATGGTATAAATAATAAATGTGCTGATTTAGTCTGATTCTGTGTTAAGAGATGCACTCTGAATTTCAAAGGCAGATGCATTTTTTTTTTAATTCAGAGAAAATGACTTAGGGATTCTTCCCGAAATTCTAAATATCAGACAAGTCCTTCCTGCCACACTGACATTTTCTATTAAAAGTGTGTAAGTATTACTGCCAAAAATTGATAAAGTAATTCCTTTTGAAGAAGCAGTGTAGGTAGGTGGTAGAGAGATTATGGATATATATCAAGAAAACGGACATCACAATAGACAGCCTAGGGTTGAGGTACAGCCGCTGCATGGAGTGAGATGATTCCCTATTGTGGAAAGTCTAGCTTTCCAGTAATGGAGATTAGTGGGTGGTTCCACTATAATTGGGAAGGAACAGAAAGATTTCTCTTACTGAAAGTTGTTTCAAGGGAATTTTTTAAATACTAGATGAATATAATTTTTAACCTGTAATAACTATTTCTTTTATTGTATCTAAGGCATTATATTCTCTGGTAATTATAATTTTAAGCAAGTTAAACAGCAGTTAAAAGAGGTAATAGAGGGAGTTCCCTGGTTGCCTAGTGGTTAGGATTCTGGGCTTTCACTGCCATGGCCCGGGTTCAGCCCCCAGTCAGGGAACTGAGATTCCACAAGCCACACAGTGCGGCCAAAAAAAAAGGAAAAAGAAAGTGAGATACGATTTAAATATAATGCAAAGAAAAAATATTTCCTCCTCATCTTCAGGTTGGGAAGAAACTGAAGCAATTACCTGAAAGAGGTTGTATATCTATAAATCAAAGGGAATTTCCTAATGGTGAAATTCAAGCTAAACCCAGTTTTAGCTGAAGAGTATCTTGATTGTTATCCTAATGAGTCTCAGGTGGAGATAGTTGTTGCCAAAGTCAGTAGTTCCTAGTATTTGGCTTTCTTTGTTTAAGACTTCAGAATATTTGAAATTAATAAAAGGTATTAGTACAGTATACCCCAATGACTATTCAAGATAGAGTGTGGAAATTCACCATAAAGCTTTGCAGCCTTGGAATTAAGCCCTCAGAGTATGTTAGTGGAAAGAAGAAAAAAAGCAATTCTCTCTCTCGCCATGTCAATGGAGGATATGTTTTCCAGACTCTTCTTGTGTCCAGTACTAATAAGAGGGACCTCCACTTGAATTCCTTTGAGAGCATACACAGTTTAAATCTGGGCTCATGTTTAAGTTGTCTGCTTTATACTTAGAGAACTAAAAGATTTACACCTTGAGGCTAGCTTTCGTCCAATTGCTTTGAAAGGAGAGCACGTTAGTACATTGAACTCTGTGAGCAGTGTCTGATGTAATGAATGGATGATTTAACATGGGATTAACGCTCTCCTCACAAAAATACCTACAGTGTGTAGAGACCAAGGTCTCAAAACAAAGGCAGCTAGCCTCCACAGGCAACCAGACATTCTGATCCGTCAAATAAAGCCAGTGTTTATTATTTTAATTATGAAAAGGCAAATCATGGTTCTGACCACCTCTGGCAATAAAACAGGACCCACGGGCTTCCTTTATTAGCTGTTGATATTAATCAGACAACCTGCTTATTGGTATTCTAGTTGCTTTGGAGGGTACAGATTCAGTCCAAAGTATTAAAGACTTCAAGAAATGCAGTTGGGAAACCAGGACTATCACACAGGAAACAACAGCAAATAATATGAGGCAATATGTTCATATAGCAAAGGCTTCTGGTTCTGTTAGAGAGAAATAAGAAGCCATGTAGAATTTTTAAAATTGAGAGCAGGAGTGGGGAGAGGAAGGTGACCTAAGTGGAGCTGTGCTTTGCGATAACCTTGGAGGGAGTGTGGACGGCAGAGTGTAACAGGAGTAGAGACCAGGAGCCTGGTTTGGAGGCTGTTATAAGAGTCTGGGTGATGTAAAGCAGAGGTAATGGGAACAGAAAGCACAAAGGATGCATTCAAGAGACATGTCTAAGGCGGAAAGAGTAACCAGTTGTTCATGGAAGAGACGAAGAGGATGGTTCAAGGATATCTGTGGTTTCTCCTTTGGAGAAGGATGTTAACCTGAAATAGGTAGCTTTGGGAATTTTGGCATGAAATGATGATAACTTCAGTCCAAAAACAGGATGCTTTTGATGTTAGAAAACTCAGGTAAATATCGTGACTGTAGGTCAGACTTCTGATAGAACTCAGGGCTCAATTGACTGCAGGTGATATACATATAAAATGGAAGTTGGTGCTGCCTACAGTGTTCTCACCACTCAACACCCCTGAAAAGGGAGCTCTAACATTCACACGGACTTGATGCTAAGCTACCATTCTCATTCACTCCTCCAGTAGGATTTGATCCTATTTCTACTTTCACTATACCTGCTCACCCTTGAACCTCAGTTTAAATGATGCATCCTCACCCTTCCAGGACCAGCAAGTCAAGCATATGTTCTCTGAAATCCTCTTTTATAGCTCGCTATTACTTTTCTTCATAGCACTTATCACACTTTGTAACTGTCCATCTGTTAATTTACTTATTGTCTATCATGAGATCATAAATTCCTTTAAAACAAAGACATGTTTCTATTTTATTCATCACTGTATTTCCAGTATGGGGCTCAGTGCCCAGGATGTGGGAAGTGCTCAGTAATATACATTGAATGAATGAATGAATTCTCCATTTCAGTTCCATTGCCTTTGATGCTTTGGGTACCTCATGGATGCTGTCTCCATGAGCAGAAATTTGATAGTCAGTTGTATGTGATTGGAAAGGAAGCTAAAGATAAAAGCGTGATGGAAAAATATAAGTGGGTGTAATGTCTCACCAGATATAGGAGACCAAGAAGGGAGATGTCAGTGACTCAAACCTGGGTGACTGGAAGCTTTCTCTCTCTCGTCTCATGCTCTCGGGGAATGCTACATTACAAGCCAGAAAAAAAGTGCTTTATTTTGGCAGTTGAGTTGTACTCAAATTCAGATTACGAAGTGCTGAATTGTATGGTAATTCTATTTTTGATTTTTTGAAGAACCGCCATACTGTTTTCCATAGCAGCAGCACCATTTTGTATTACCACCAACAGTCTACAACTATGTGAATATGCTTAAGATTACCGAACTGTGTGCTTAAAAATAGCTATGATGGTAAATTTTATGACATGTTTTTTACCAAATTAAAAAAAAATGTGAGGTGTTCATTGGGTGCCTACTGGTTGCCGTTAAGCACGTTGGCAGCATCTCAGCTGACAGATTCCTTGGATGGTACTGGAACCTGTAAACCCAAGTGTTTCAGTGGAGAGCCTGGGAGGAGAAGATGGAGTGTTAGATAATAAATCCATTCTAACCTTATCGCTACCCTGAGTTTTCATCCAGATGGATTAAGTATTCTCATTGTTCATCAAAGCCTGAATATCAGTTTTATACTGACTATGAAGTAGTATGAAAAAAAATTAGGAAATTTAATATATTTTATTTGGCCTTCTTTCTAGCATTTACTATTTTGTTTTCATTAAGCCATCCCAAGCTGAACTTAAGATGATTTCATTTTCTTTCATCATTTGATCTCCCCTTAAAGCCTCCTATGCTCTAATTATTAATATTGATGGGATGTCAGTAACTCAAAATACCCAAAGGATATTGGCCTCTAACACCTCTCTCATATTTCTGTGCTCTTTTAAAAGAATCCAGAGTATTCTCTTTAACAGTTTCAAAAACTGAAGAGAACAAATTTCCTGAATATAAACATAGTCTCAACAATAAAAACATTGTATTCATTCCCTGTTGACTAAAATATATATATTTTATAGATAAAGTATATATCTTTTATTTTATGTGTATCTATAAAATGTCTCAGATGGAGAAGATTTGGAGAGGGAAGATGGAAAGAATCTATTAGAGTCTGAGAATTAACAAAGGTAAATGTTATTTATTCCAAGAGAGAGGCCGGCAAATTGAATTCTTATCCCTCATCGTTAAAGAGGGAAAAGACAGAGCTAATATTCTACAACATGACGAGAGAGTCAGAGAAAGGCCAGTGGGGTTGCCCTCTCACTTCTGGGTTGAGATCCCCAGGTGTAGCAAAGTCATGGTTTGTGTCTGAGCAAAAGGAGACCCAGCAGAGCCTCTACTGAATTCTCTCAGTACAGAGAGGGGGAGAGGATTTCCTGCTGTGCTGGTGAAGCCTTCTCTGCTGAAATCACCTTTCTTCACAGTCCTACTATTCCTCCAGGAGGCTCAGGAGTCAGTGGGGAGGGATTTACACAGCCTTTTCCCGGACCGAGAGTATTTCTGCTGGTTTTCCATGCCATTGGTCAGAAGACCCAGTAAGAGGTACACTGCACCCTCCCCCAGGTCTCCCCCTCCTTGTTCTGAAGGCACATTCAGATACTAACCCAAGAGTGCTGCAGTCGTTCAAGACTACCCAACTTGTAATGGACAAAGCATTTCTAAATCCCTTCCTGGCTCTCCACTTGCATCTCCTTGGACTCAGGGTGACCCTGCTAAAGAGAAGACCAGGAAAATGATCGATAATTCTCAAGAGGATTCCCCAGTGAGATTTCCAATTAGCACCTACCCAATCACACAGAGAGTGTGTGAGGAAGGGTTATTACTAAACAATGACATATTCACAAATACATTTAAAACTGTGAATTCCTATGCTAAATATGAGATAGTGAAAGAAAGTTTGTACAAAGTATTCGACTCTTCCTATAACTGTAAAGCCAAATCCACAGTAAGACCATTCACAAAAGATATAATTTAGCAAAAATATAATAATAATGATCTTCTTTCATAGATGTGTGTGTGTGCTGTAACTATAGGGTAGCAAGCAGCATTCTCCCTCTCTCCCCACTGGAATAAATCACGTCACATTATGTGAATTCAGTACAAAACAGAGGTAGAGTACCAAAAAGATATATGACATCCAATTTTATTGAATAGACTTGCCTAAATCACTGCTATTTTAAAACAAAGATTCCTGATGCTAAATCTGAAGGTCAAAAATCTTCTGAAGGTATCAGATTTGAAATGCCATATAATAGTAAGAATCAGTCACATTTCTGGAATAGACAAGCCAATATAGAATCTGTTGTGCAGGGGTGTGTGAATTTATCCGATACACAGACCTTAAAATAGGCCAGATAGTAAGTCTGGCTAATAATAAGTTCAAGGTCCCTGCCTCTACAAGGTAAGGGCTAAGGTAACTGCTGATTATCCCTAGTACTTACAAAGTGACAACAGCTAAGCCTAATAGGATTTGAATTTAAGTAGCTGTGATTCTTTTCCCTGCCTCTTCCAGCTCTGCGAAGTGGAAATTCTGGAGGCACCCATAGAAAAGGCACACTTTCAGACTTAAGGCATGCCCTGGTGATCAAGCACACTTACCATACAAATCCTTCCAGACCAGATCAGAGCATGAAACTATGCACCACAGTAAGCTGTCCAGAGACCTAAATAAAAATGCTGGCCACTTTGTTATAATAAGAATTTCTTTAAAACAGGAATAGTAGTACTTCTGTTCAATTTATTAGGAGACACACTAACCAATGGGCCTGGAACTGCTGGCCCCATGGAATAATGATCTGATTCATGACAAAAAGCTAGAAAATTCCATGTGTTCAGTTATTAATGTACAGCACTTTTGCTAAATCACTGGCACTTTATGCGTGTGCCTACACACACGTGAACCGTGTGTGTGTGTGTGTTATTTCTTTAGTGCTTACTATAGACCAGCTACATTACTAGGGACCTGGGATAAATGCTGAAGAAAAGAGACATAACCGTTGCCTCCAAGAAAATACAGTCTAGTGGAGCGGTGCTTCTCAAACTTTTAACATGCATTCAGATCACCTGGGGATATCATTAGTATGCACTGTGTCTGGGGTAGTGCTGAGATTCTGTGTTTCTAACTATTCCCTTTTAATGCCAATGTTGCTGGCATTTGAGTAGTAAGGTACTGGAGGGCATAGATATTACATTCCACAAATAATTATATGCTTACATTTGTGAAAAGTGATATGAAGGAAAAAGTGCAAGGATCCATGAGATCAAATAAAGTGGGGGACCCCACATATACTTCAGGGCTTGGTGAGGGGTTGTTTAAGCCATAAGCTGAAGGAGTTTAGAATGTGGCAGACTAAGTTATTGAGACCTACTGTAGTGAATGCCACATGCACCTTTGGTGTCTTTGTGCCTGAAGGTATTTTCCTGTACACCAGAGTATGCATGACCTAGCTCTGGGATTGCTGGAAGTGCCTAAGGCCAAATACCGTGGAGCTACTTGCTAGAGGGACAGGAGTTTGTACATAAATACAGCAGCTTCACCACCCATTGGTGGGACACACTTAGTTGGGTTTCATAGATTCTCAGATGGTTCCCTGCAATATTGGCCCCTAGTTTCCCATAGCTATAACTCATATTAACTTCCCTGTCTCATTCCTTGCCAATGACTTCTGCCTCTCCTCCAAATAAATTAGTAGCTCCCAAATCCTTGTCTCAGGGTTTGCTTTTGAGGGAACCCAAATTAAGAAATCAACCCTTTCAAAGAAGACAACAAACAGTGATGAAATATACATGCACTCGTCTATGTCTATATCTGTACACACACACACACACACAACTAGGTTGAAGTCTAAGGGGGAAGAAAGAACACAGAAACCTAAAATGAGCACTGAGACTACTTACTTTTGAGCTTGGATATTTGCCACCAATCCTGTTGATCTTGAACTTTTGTTTTTATAGCCTCATGGGGAGAGAAGAACAAATGTCTAAACCTGACCCCACCCCAGGAAACCTCCTACCAATCAGCTGAGCTACATCCTCAATGTCAGGGTAAACCAGAAGTAAAACTATCTCTCCTAATCTTAGAGAACTGCAACAGATATTACCTTGGGATTGAACAGAGCAGGGAGGAAATAACCATAAGCTGGCCCTATTTCCTGACTCGGAAATGGCTTCATGGTTATTTGTAAAACTGTACATAAGTATTTATGTACACTTCTACACGTACATTTTACTCCACAATTTTTAAAGATGTAATTTTTTAAAAATCTAACAGACAAGAGAGGAATGATTTCGGTAAAGGGAAATCGTGTAAGAATTATGAGATGTTTTGGAGGAACAGAGAACAGACCAGTGTGGCTGGACCATAATCAACAAGGGGGAGAATTGTGGTGGATTCAATCATACATTCATTTACTCACTTGTGACAAGCACTGCCTTATGGAGCTTACACTGAGTGAGAGACAGGCAAGACAATCAAATAAATGAACATGATAATTGCTATGAAGAAAAAAAAAACACGTTGGTATCATAGAAAGAGACTGGGGCTAGAGAATTATTGGTGGGGAAATGAAGATTGGGTTGCCTTGAAAGATCTCACTTAGGTGCTGGCAACTGAACTGAGACCAGAGAGACAAGAGGATAAACTAGGAAGAGGCATAGGAGTCAATACTTTGTAGTTCTCGGTAAGGATTTGAGCTTTATTTTAGGAGCAACGGAGGTATATGCAGAAGAGAGACATAGTCAGACTAAGGTTCTTGAAGATCTTCCTGATGAGTCTATGAAGAATTGATTCCATGGGGTCCAGAATGATGCAGGCAGAACAGTGAGAAGACATTTGACAGGCGCCGACTAGGATGATCAAAGTGAAACATAAAACTACATCTATTCAAAGTATACTTTAGACTTAGAATTGAATATTCCTTAATATAACTCTGATAGAGACTCTGCCCCCAGAAGGAAATCACTAATCACTGAGTCCTATCTTTTTGGCTACAATGATTGAGCAAATGACTGGCATATTACTGAAGCTTGATCAATCAGAATCTTTTCTTGGGATTTCGCTCTGGAGCTAGAGGAGAAGGCTCTCCTTTAGTAGAATGTTATAAGGGTATAACATGAGGACTGCCAGTGGTCTTGTTCAGGTCCTTTGAAGAAAGACAGAAGGAAGCAGGAGAGGATGCAGCCATGAAGAGAGAAGAGAAAGGGAAAGAGATTAAGACAAATCCTGATGTGATTGAATCTCCTGGCTGCTGTGGTTTTGGCAGTATTCTATTCAACTATTGGAACTACTCCAGGATTTTCCCAGTTACGAATTATATAATTCCCTTTTGCATTTAGCTAATTTGAGTTGGATTTCTGTCAATTACAATTAAAAAAAAAAAAAAACCCTGACCCATATAAGAGGTGAGGAAGTTGGTGATGAGCATCTTAGGGGCTAGATGTACCATTTACTGAAATAATGAAAGCAAGTTGAGAACCTGGCTCAGGAGGCAGGAACCAAAGTTCTGTTTAGGAAATGGGAATTTGAAATACCTATGAGATATCAAATATTAAGTACATGGTGGATATACGAATTTAGAGCTTAGCTAAGAATGGAGTGTGGATACGTTTGGGCATCACTGACGTACAGATGATATCCGAAACCACAGGATGAGACGAGATGAGATTACATGAGAGCGAGTATCTAGTGGAAAGAGAAAAGGGCCCAGGAGTAGGACCTGAAAAACTCCAAATTCTATGGACCTGATCAGATAGATGCCAAACTTTAACTAAAGAAAAGATCTGCAATTCATGCACCATTCCCCCACCTCCATACAACTGTAGTTAAGTTTGTTTGCTGGATGATGTTAGCTAACCCTACAAGTTTCACCTTATTGTGATCGGTCAAAAAAAAAAAAGTCTAGGTGAGAGGTGTGTGTGTGTGTGTGCATGTGTGTGTGTAACTTTAAAGTAGTAAGGCTGATTTTCAAGTGTAGTTCATAAACTGGCTCTGTAGGCAATTGTGAAAAAATATCTGAGTAGTAAAATAAATATTTATACTTTAGAGCTTGGTAGGTATTTGGATTATAACAAGCCTTTTGTGTGCATGAGTCATTCTTCCATTATTTCTTGATTATAAACTTGGCAATGGTCGATGTACTAATTCTGTAATGGCCACCAGAGAATAATTTTCTATATTACCTCCAGGGCCCATGGGACATGATCAGCACTGCCTCTGTTTAGAGAGCAGTTTAAATGAAGGAGCTGAAACTTTAATGTTTTTTAAAGTTTCTTGTTTCTGTACTAAACCAAAAGACTACCTGTCATTGTGACATACATTTCTGAAATGACTGACTGTATATAAATGTATGCAGATGACTTAAAGACAATGCCACCTAAAAGAAGTCTTTACCTATTCAGGAGTATATGAATTTGTTAGGTTATGAGTCTATATGATCTGTTGGGTTAAGGGTCAAATCATATATCCTGATTTAGAACATGTACATAATGATGATTAGAAGTTGTGTTTTCAGAAAATAAAATTACCAAATTTTATCATTCGTTAAGCACTTCATGGACACTTGAGACTTAGAATTTAAAATTTACTCAGTTAAAAATATAAAGATATTGGGGCTTCCCTGGTGGCGCTAGTGGTTGAGAGTCCGCCTGCCGATGCAGGAGACACGGGTTCGTGCCCCGGTCCGGGAAGATCCCACATGCTGCGAAGCGGCTGGGCCCATGAGGCATGGCCGCTGAGCCTGTGCTCCGCAACGGGAGAGGCCACAACAGTGAGAGGCTGCGTACCGCAAAAAAAAAAAAGAGTAACTTTAAAAAATATATATATATATAAAGATATTGATCATTGATCATTTTGTTAAGGTCCAGTATAGTTCTAAAAGGCAAAGAATCTTCACAATTCTTGGTCTCTAGCTTAGAATCGCTTCTGAACGCCATGTTCTCCTGATGGAATGTTGTCTCCTTTTCAATTTTCTCTGAAGTATTTTTATATATCTTTGGTGAACTCAGAAATATGCTAAGGCCCAGATGTTGTTTTCTTTCAACAATAACAGAATTTATTCAGTGAGGATCGACAACTTTATAAATTTATGAGATTACTTGGGATGTGATTAGTGAAATTCTCTTTCTCCATATTTGTTTCTGACATTTTAAAATTAATAATCAAATGAAAATGTGAACTAAACTTATTTTCCTTATATATTCTCTCTAGCTCTTTGGATGGGATAACCTTGTATAAATGAATGAACAAATAAATACCATACATGATTCTTAATAATAATACACAGATTGTCTGAAAAGTCTAGAAACATAGGAAAATATTTTATTTATTATGCTTTTTCAGATTAATAATTGGCTTAAATTTAGAAATGTGTTACCTGCAAAAGAATCTGGGGATCAAAGGGAAATATACTGACAATATTTCTTAAAAATATAGCTAGCATCTTAATTTTGTTTAGATTTTACATTTTGGAACTCAGCTACTCAGAGTCAGATTAATTGTAATTTTTTTTTTTTTTTTTTGCGGTACGCGGGCCTCTCACTGCTGTGGCCTCTCCCGTTGCGGAGCACAGGCTCCGGACGCGCAGGCTCAGCCATGGCTCACGGGCCCAGCCACTCCGCGGCATGTGGGATCTTCCCGGACCGGGGCACAAACCCGTGTCCCCTGCATCGGCAGGTGGACTCTCAACCACTGTGCCACCAGGGAAGCCCTAATTGTAATTTTTGATTCATGTCATTGTCTCATCATTTGTCTAGATAAAGCCACTTTTCTTTATTTTGTTAATTATGTAATTATTGATTTTTTAATAATGGAATAACCACCTACAAAGCCACTATCCAAAACAAAAGCTAGGACTCTGACAACAGCCCACATCAAATACTATTTTTCCTACTAGTCCATCCTCCTCCTCCTCCCACCCACCCAAAGAATCCATCATCACCCATTGTTCCTTTTATCTCATTGTAGTAACTATTTTTTCCTAAAAAATACACAAATATATATTTAATAGTTTTTTTGTTAATTTTACAAAAAGAATATCAGAATCTGTATAATTTTTTGGAACTTTTGTCATTTAACATTGTATTGATAAGATTAATTCATATTGCTACTTGCAGCTATATTCCATTCATTTTGATTGCTGTACAATATTCATTGAGTGAATGTACCACAGGTTGTTTATCTATCATCTGTTGCTGAACCTTTGGATTCATTCTGGTTTTTAATATGAGCAGTGATGCTATCAACATCCTTTTTTTTTTTTTTGTGGTAGCGGGCCTCTCACTGTTGTGGCCTCTCCCGTTGCGGAGCACAAGCTCTGGACGCGCAGGCTCAGCGGCCATGGCTCACGGGCCCAGCCACTCCGCGGTATGTGGGATCTTCCCGGACTGGGGCATGAACCCGTGTCCCCTGCATCGGCAGGCAGACTCTCAACCACTGCGCCACCAGGGAAGCCCTCAACATCCTTTTATATATCTTCTCTTGTACGTGTGTAAGTTTCTCTTGAGTATATACCTGGGCATGAAGGTCATAATGGAGTAAAGAGTATGTAAGTGTTCAATTTTAGTTAAAAATAGCAAGCTTTTCCAACGTTGTTACTCTCATCTGTAACATATAAAAGAGACTGTGGATCCACAGCACTGTCAGCATTTCCAATATTTGGAATCCAGTGGAGATAAAATGGTATCCTATTATGATCATAATAGCATTATTTAAAAATAAAAACATTCTGGGGATAAGGTTTACTTTTGAGGTGATCAGAATGTTTTAGAAATAATAGAAGTGATGATTGCCTGACATGGAGAATGTATCAATACTAAATACCACTGAATTGTACACTTAAAATGGTTAATTTTATGTTATGTGAATTTTACCTCCGTTGGAGGAAAGAAAAAAAAGGAACACAGGCTCTGGGTTCAGATGCCTGGGCTCATCCTTGCTCATTTGACCACAGGCCAACTACATACATGATCTCTAGATTTCAGTTTTCTTATCTGATAAATAGGTACATAAGTAACACTAACCTCCAACAGTAGCCATAAGCACTAAACCCACAACTGCCAGAATAAATATTCAATCAAGTGAGCTGTTAATAAAAAATAATAAGTAAAAGAGTAATAAAAACAAAAACATTCCTTCATTTCTAGTTTTCTCAGGTATACTATACATTTCAAAATATGTTAGTGGTATATAAGAAGTCAGTACAAAGTAACTAATTACAAAATGATCTATGTGTTACTTTGAGCTAATTTTTTTTCTAACTCTTCTCTCACATCACTACAGGCATGGCCAGGACTGTAATATGCAGTCATTATGGCCATTATGGCCAGGTAGGATATCTCTTCTAATATCCTACCCTCCCTATAGGCAGAATGCCAGGAGGGGAGATCATGTATTTACTTTAAGTTTTTCAAGCATTCATTCTTTCTTACTCTAGAAACCTCACCTCATTTCAAGTGATTTTTAAAATATCTAAGAGGTTTCCACTGACTGCTTAGATTTGTAGAAGGTTTTATTTTATTAAAATATACAGTACCGCATAGACACATTTACAACATGTAGTCATTAGATTGCAAAGGTATATAGAGCTGGCCCAAGTAATTAGGTATTTTTAAAATCCATTTAATTAGATTTCTAGATTTTCATGTTCCTTTTTCATAAGTCATTAACTTAATTTAAATGCAGAGTCATGTTTAAGGTGATTCTCTGGCATCTGTAATGAAGGACTAATGAATGTCGTTTAAATTGGGAAACAGCAAGGGTGTAGGAGAGAAATCCTGCTGCAGAACTCCACAGTCAGCAAAAGCAGGGTAAGTGTGATGATGATTCCTGGTGTTTATTATCATCTGTTAAAATACATGGAATTTCCAAGAGGAAAAGAAGAGTGAGAGTAGTGGTGAAAATGAGGTAGGAGTGTACAGATGTGATCCTGAAACCTTCCTTCCCACCCATCCTCACTAACCTGAACAGTTCAATCCGTACAAGGGAGTTTAAAAGCGTGGTAGGCATTACCCGTGGAGTGGCAACTTTCATTCTGATTACAGATGTTTAAAAGCATCATGCATCATTAAGAGGGCTTAGCTGAAACCTTATGTATTTCTGATTGCAACTTATTTGGTCACTGTGAGCCAAAATAGATAATAATCTTCTAAAATGATGCATATTGTCTAAATTGCTAACAAGAAAATCGTTTCATAGACAGTGCAGTGTTTAACTTTCCTTCCTTTATTCACCTTTAATTCCTCACTGCTTCCAACTGAGTTGAAGTGTTTGTATTAAAACAAAACAGCCATTGGAACTGAAGAAATTGACTCACCTGTTTTTTAAGTTGCAGGGTATTTTTTTTATGGTATACAACATGCAGTATAATGTAATAAATATTTTAATTTCTTAAGGCTATTGAACTCTTGTGTCCCTTAGAGGGGACTTCCAACTTACTGTTACAAATATTGGCACTTAATCGTAGAAGAAAATGACATTAAAATAGTTCAAGGATAAAATCACACGTGGGGTGCTTGTTCTCAAACAGGCCATGATCTCATTTAGATATTATCTATAAGCTTGAAGAAGTTATGAATCAATATAGCGGTAAGGAAACCTAACATAACAGTTAAGATCTGTGTCCATTATTTTTCATTTAGGCCTAGAAATACATTTCCTTTCCTGAATGAACCAATAAGGCCATTTCAAAGAGAAAGAAATGGAAACGAAAAACAAACGTGTTAAGGCGAGCATTGACTTCAGAAGCAGGCTCTCCCTTTTAATATACCGGAAAGGAACTGTAAATTCTTTGACCAGCAATTAGCACGCCTGGATCTCCTTCCACAGCACAGAGGAGCAGAGCCAGGAAGAAACTGGTGGTTACGTCGTGCTGCCTCTGGTGGCAAAGGGAGATGCTTCTACTTCTCACAAGGTTTTTTTCCCCCCAAAATCGCGAGACTGGCAAAGCCTGGAGCCTTCTACACATTGCTGTGAGGCCAACTCCACCACCGCTCCGGACGGAGCACAGTGGGCGCGCGTGGGCGCTCAGCAAATTCCTCTTCTCCAGCCCTTCCTGCCAGTGTTCACCAAAGTGCTTTGGGATCTGAGGTTGTGAAACTCCCTGAGCAGGGAAAACGATACACTTCTTCCCAGTGGCGATTTTTCTTTCTTTTTCTCCTGCCCTAAACAGGGTGTTTGACCTTCTGGGCGACTGCGTTCCCTGTGCCCCGGCGCCAGCTGTGTTCCTGACCGCAGGGCTGCACGGGGCCTGGCAGAGCTCCGGACACATTTCCTGTTGAGGCCTAAGGGAGGGAAGCTGTTTGCTGCCAGAACCCTGACGGGAATTCTTGGAGATTGAGGGGACGGGCCCGGGGGACGGGTGGGGGGGCGGAGAGCCAGCTGTGGGGGGGGGGGGGCGGTGACCGCGCTCCTGGGACAGCTCCACGCCCTCGGGCGGGTCAGATCCAAGCTGGGAGCAGCCGCGGGCGCTGGGCCTCCAAGATGAGGCAGGCGCTCGCCCTGTGCCTTCTCTGGCAGACGTTCTGGCCCCGGCCCGGCAGTGGAGAGCACCCCACCGCCGACCGCGCGGGCTGCTCGGCTTCGGGGGCCTGCTACAGCCTGCACCACGCTACCTTCAAGCGGCAGGAGGCCGAGGAGGCCTGCAGCCTGCGCGGCGGGGCGCTCAGCACGGTGCGCGGGGACGCCGAGCTCCGCGCGGTGGTCGCGCTTTTACGGGCGGGCCCGGGGCCCGGAGGGGGCTCCAAAGACCTTCTCTTCTGGGTGGCGCTGGAGCGCAGGCGATCCAACTGCACCCTGGAGAATGAGCCGTTGCGGGGTTTCTCCTGGTTGTCCCCCGACGTCGGCGGGTCCGAAAGCGACACGCTGCAGTGGGTGGAGGAGCCCCAACGCTCCTGCACCGCTCGGAGCTGCGCGGGACTCCAGGCCACCCGGGGAATCGAGCCCGCAGGCTGGAAGGAGATGCGATGCCACCAGCGCGCCAACGGCTATCTGTGCAAGTACCAGTTCGAGGGCTTGTGCCCCGCACCGCGCCCGGGGGCCGCTTCTGACTTGAGCTACCGCGCGCCTTTCCAGCTTTCCAGCGCGGCGCTGGACTTCAGTCCCCCCGGGACCGAGGTGAGTGCGCTCTGCCCCGGGCAGCTCTCCATCACGGCCACCTGCACCTCGGACGAGGTCGGCGCGCGCTGGGACGGGATACCCTCCGGGGCTGTGCTCTGTCCCTGTCCCGGAAGGTACCTCCGTGATGGCAAATGCGTGAAGCTCCTTGACTGCCTAGACGACTTGGGAGTCTTTGCTTGCGAGTGTGCTGCGGGCTTCGTGCTAGGGAAAGACGGACGCTCTTGTGTAACCAATGGGGAAGGACAGCCGGCCCCTGGGGGGACCAAGGTGCCCACCTGGCACCCGCCAGCCACTGCAGCCAGCCCCGTGTCGAAGGGAACCTGGTCACCCAGTGTCCGGGAGAAGCCAGGAGAGGTACCCCATGCCCCTGGACAAAGCAGTTCAGCAACATCTATTCCCGAGATTCCTCGGTGGGGAGCACAGGGCACAATATCTACTCTTCAAATATCCCCTCAAACAGAGGCAAAGGCCGACATCAACTCTTCTGGAAGCGTGATTCCCAAGTTTAATTCCACGTCTTCCTCTGACAATCCCCAGGCTTTCGATTCTTCCACCGTGGTCTTCATACTTGTGAGCATAGCAGTAGTAGTGTTGGTGATATTGACCGTGACAGTGCTGGGGCTTTTCAAACTCTGCTTCCACAAGAGCCCTTCCCCTCGGCCAAGAAAGGGGCCTTTGGCTTCCCCGGGCATGGAGAGTGACGCTGAGGCCACTGCTCTGAGCTCCAGTTCTACACATTGCACAGACAATGGGGTGAAGGTCGGAGATTGTGGTCTGCAGGACAGAGTAGAGGGAGCCTCGTTGACGGGGTCCTCTCTTGGCTCTGGTGACACATAGGGAAACGGGACAGTGAGCACTTGTTGTGAGCAGTTTTTCACTTTCAGTGAAAAGGGAAAAGGAAAAGAGGAACTTACTTGTGGGACTGACAATTCCTAAAGAAATTCCCCTTCCCCTAAATTCCCTCTTCTCCACTGAGGAGCCACATCTGAACTGGACACTCCTTCCCTGAAGATGGAGGAAGTGGAAGTGCCTAAGGGTGGTAGTGTGGGGCCTGGATCCTACTGGGGAGAGGTATTTTCTTGTGTTTATTCTGGGGAATTCGGAGAGGTGATTGAACTCTTCAGGACATTGGCAGCAAATATAGAATTTTTTTTTAATTTTATTTTTTACCAAATGGAAAGGAAAACTTCTGTCTACATTGTTCAGGCTGGGAGTGTATTGGTTTGAAATTCCCAGGCAAAAAATAAAGGATTGTTGATAACCCAGACTCAAATATCATTGGTTTCCTGGAGGAGTAATTATTCAGGAAGAGCTGCCGAGGGGCATGTTGGGAATAGGAACAAGAGCACCCCCTGCTTTTAGGTGGAGCGGGAAAGTCCTTGGAATGAGGAGTAGATCTTTAAGAACTTTTTCCTTGGTTCTTTTATACATTACTTTCAAAGTCATTGTTACTTGTGTGCCCTGCTATAAATCCAAACTGTAGTGTTGCCAGAGTTGCTGACTCTGGAAGCAAATTATAGTTGACCACCAATTCAAGTGTTGACTGCGTGTCCTTGCTTAAGGAAACAAATGATTTGTGTTTTCCTCTTCAGTGTCTCTGCTGTCCAGTGTAATGACCTCCCCAACCATATAGCCCTCTCCTAAACATCAGGATGCTGATCCTCACTTCCAGTTATGGCGAGGTTAATTTTCAATTAAAACAGTAATGCTATGCTAAGTACTGATTTGAAACCTTCTGGGTACATTAAAGCAAAAGTAAGCTGGATCTCCTCCAAAGTTGCTAGGTTCTTGTGCACTGTTTAACCCATGGAAAAATGTGCATTCCAAACGATTTCCTTCCCCCCCCCCACCCTTAATAAAAATGTGTGCAGTGACCATACCTGCCCATCCTGGAATAATTACCAGTTCACAAGGTTCTACATGGGCAAAGGCATTAGGTAAACAGCTTTCCATAGGAATTAAAAGTATAAGAAATAAGTGGAAAGTACAAATATGTATCATCCCGTTATGACTTGGGGTATTAGAAAGTTATCTAAATTGAGCATTCTTCTAAAAAACAATTAAGACATAATAATAATCACTTTCTAGTGGGACTGAGACCCCCTAGAAAATATCCCACTTCTATTAATATGCTAACACTTTAAAACTAAATGCTTGGGGGTTGATGCATGGATAGAGATAGAGAAACAAGCTGAGTAACCAGGAAGATTGGAAACAAGAAGTTTACACTATTATTTTCATAAAATCATTTTGATGTTCTTGAGTATATAATGTATTGTGTATATATATATATATAATATAGGGTATTGTAACATTAAAGGAATAAAGTATTAGGTGATTTGCTTCATATACTAAATATATGTCTAAATAGTTAAATTTAAATAAAATCACAAGTGAATTAGAATTAACAACATTCAAAGGAATTTTACGTAAAGTCATTTCACAAACAAAACTAAAATCAGGTAAGTAAATGGCTTACCCAGTGTCCCCAGCTTGTTAGAGTGTGTCTCAGTCCACCTCAGATACGGTGTTAATCTTTGCTGTTTACCATATGACCTCTCCATAGAGAAGGCACCTATTTGAATAGAATATATGGTACTTTCTTTTGTAAGTTGAAAAATAGCCTATCTGTAACTGAACTGAACTGTAAATTATCTATATCTAGAATTATCTAGAAGTATTTATATCTATCTCTGTGTATGTGTGTACACATACTTTGTCTTAAGGTAGGGTGCCCTTGTATCATTGTTACAGTACAATAGAGCAGGGGTCCCCAACCCCTGGGCCATGGACTGCTACCAGTCCATGGCCTGTTAGGAACTGGGCCACACAGCAGGAGGTGAGTGGCAGGCAAGCGAGCGAAGCTTCATCTGTATTTACAGCCGCTCCCCATCGCTGGCATTACTGCCTGAGCTCCGCCTCCTGTCAGATCAGCAGCAGCATTAGATTCTCATAGGAGCTTGAACCCTACTGTGAACTGCGCATGCGAGGGATCTAGGTTGCGCGCTTCTTATGAGAATCTAATGCCTGATGATCTGAGGTGGAGCTGAGGCAGTGATGCTAGCACAGGGGAGCAGCTGCAAATACAGATTATCACTAGCAGAGAGGTTTGACTGCACAGAGACCATAATAAATCAATTGCTTGCAGACTCATATCAAAACCGAGTCAGTGAGTGGCAAGTGAAAACAAGCTCAGGGCTCACACTGATTCTGCATTATGGTGAGTTGCATAGTTATTTCATTATATATTACAATGTAATAATAATAGAAATAAAGTGCACAATAAATGTAATGGGCTTGAATCATCCTGAAACCATCTCCCCACCCCCGGTCCATGGAAAAATTGCCTTCCACGAAACCAGTCACTGGTGCCAAAAAGGTTGGGGACGGCTGCACCATTAACTTATTGTGCAAGATGCCACTGGTGGCGTTACAAATCTTGGGGTCCAAATGCCCTAGTGAAGAACAAATAGGTGTCAGCTCAATTACTTAACTACTCTTCCCTGTTATTTCCCCATGTAAGTAGATCAGGAAAGAATTACAGAAAACTGTGTTTTCACATCTGACTTCCTGACAGATAGCAATTGCAGACCAGGCTCTGTATAATTTCCTTTGATTTCTGGCTGTGACGTTTTTCATAAAAGTTTGAATCCATGGCAGAATCAGGCTAGCCAACCATGATCTCTTAAGAGCTATCAGGTCAGTGTTCTTCCTCTGAATACTTCTCTACTATCGCTTCTTCATTATTTCTCCAACCTCTTTGAGGTTTATCCCTTTCTTACTTAAAACCCTTTGCCCCTGCACTCATCTCATAGCTGCCTGTTCAGTCATTTCCTTAAAAGGAAAACTTGGAACCTAAGTTACAGTCTTTCTCTCTAGCCTAAGTCCTGCTATCATCTTACACAATCTCCAGGTCCTCCTGTATGACTCTTTCAATGCCTGTGCATTGCAGTTCCTCAACTTCCTCACTTCTAATGAGCTCCACTGTATTTCAGCCTCCACCTTAGCCTTTCAGATGTTTCTGAAACTGCTCTACATCTGAAATCACAAATTCAGACATTTGTGTCTGTGCACGCACTTGTTAAGAGATCTACTAAATCAGTCTTTAGAGACTGGGCTTTGAAATCTCTCTATATAGATATGTTTTAACTTCAACCAGGTAATTCTGATATTAAATAAAGTTTACAAACCATTCTATGCAATTGTATGTATATACCTCAATACAAAAGTTTAATATTCTCTTCTCTCCATTCCCACTATCTGGCAGTGTCTGGAGCATAGTGGGTGCTTAATCAATGAGCAGAAGTACAGTTTTTTTATTTCAGCAAGTCTCAAAGGGATATTGAAGTGTCCTGTTGTAGCTATGTCCTCTTGACAGTTTTGCTATAGTCTTGTTCTTCCACTTCTATGACACTTTTGCTTAAGCTCATCCAGAATAGGATGAAGAAGAACAACTGTAAAGCTATGAAAAATGGTGAGGGGAGAGGTGATAAGAGCATGTCCCTCATTTAAAAGCATATTGTAGTGGTTAAGCCCCTTGTGGTGGGAGAAATTCTGAGCTATTAACAGAAATTTTCTCTTTACTACCTATTTCCCTAGAGGACCCCTTCTAGGACCCCCCCCCTTTTATTGAGTCAGTGATATTTATATCACTAAAAGAGGCTGTTAGTTTAAGAGCAAAAAGTCAAATCATTGCTTTTGAATTTCAAAATAGGTTTTTGACATTCATATCAGAGAGAAGATCTTGAAAACCAAGGCATATTTTTCTGTTTCTGTTTTTTTATCTGTTTGTCTTCATAAAATAAAATGCAGATACAGAGAGTTACACAAAACAAACATATAGCTTGGTGAGTTATTATAAGGGGAACACCCTGTAACCATCACACCCCCAGGGTCAAGAACAGAACTTTGCCAGCCACCTCAGGAGCCTTTCCCTGTGTCCCGTCCCAATCACGGCCCCTTCCTCAATTCAAAAGTAGCCTCTATTTTGATATTTGTAAAAATCATTTTCTTACATTTGTATGGTTGTATTATGCAAGTGTGCATCCTTTGACATTGTATTATAATCTTGCACAATTTATCTTTTTATTTTAATGTTTTTAATTTAAGATTTTCCATTCTGAAATTTCAGACTTACAAAATTGTTACAAAAATAGAAAAATTCCTAAATACCCTTTACCACGATTCCACAAATGTTAACATCTTACATAGCTACCATACTATTATCAAAATCAGGAAATTGCCATTGATATAATGCTATTACATATATATGTAAAACCTACATATATATGATAAATATCTTGAAAATCACTTCATATCATTAGTTCATATAGATTTTCCTTACTCCTTGTTACAGCTTCATGGTATTCCATTAGAGGGGATGTACCATGTTATATGCATATCCTATGTATGTTAAAAATATTTTTATTGGAATATAGTTGATTTACAACACTGTGTTATTTTCAGGTGTACAGAAAAATGAATCAGTTACACATATACATATATCCATTCTTTTTAAGACTCTTTTCCAATATGGATTATTACAGAGTATTGAGTAGCGTTCCCTGTGCTATATAATAGGTCCTCGTTAGTTATCTATTTTATATATAGTAGTGTGTATATGTCAATCCCAATCTCCTAATTTATCCTTCCCCTCCTTCCCCCTGGTAAACATAAGTTTGTTTTCTATATCTGTAACTCTATTTCTGTTAGATTATCATACTAAGTGAAGTTAAGTCAGACAGAGAAAGACACACCATATGATATTACTTATATGTGGAATGCTATGTATTTTTTAACTTTATATTTTGAAGTATCTTTTGATCTACAGATATGCTCCCTTTCCATCCCATTCCTTCTTATAAATTTCATATTGAATAATTTGGGGTGTTTGACCTATAAAGATTGCCACAGTCTACTGACTTCATACTCATGATGCAGTCTGACATTTTCCTCTGTCTCCTGTATTTCCTGAAAATTGGTACTTAGATTCAGAGGCTTGAACAGACTTATTTGTCATACCTTTGACAAGACTATAGGTTGCGGTATGTTTTTTTAACGAGAGCACATAATGAGTGTTTTTTACTATTAGCAGCCATTGATGCTTAAAGCTTAGATACATTAATTCATTGGGATTACAAAGTGGTGCTATTTGTTTTCATGAATTACCTGGGCAATTTTATAAGGAGAGACTTCCCTTCATTTACTAGTTGGTTATCAAATTATACATTTCATATGTAAGAAAGGCAGGATACTTATTTCTTATATTTATCAATTTTTAGATAATTAGTTTTCCCTATAATCCTCAAAAGATTATCAATTATATTTTTTACTATTAATATAAATTTACAGGATTAGACATTTTTGATGGGTTCCAATCAATTGCAATTCATATCTTTACTGAAGCTTAAAGTATCCTATCTTTGGCCAGCGAGAGCTTCCTAAGTTGACTCCTGAGTCCTTCTGACATGATTCTAGTGTCCTTTGATGATTTCCTTGCCATCTGGTATTACAAGACTTTCCAGGCTCATTATATATCTTTCCTGCCTCAGATCTGGAATTAGCCATTTCTCCAGGGATTCCTGGTTTCTCTTAATGGAAGATGATATTTCAAGACTGCAATCTGGGCTCTAAGGATTCCACTGCTATAGAATTGGTCATTGCTTCTAGGCCTTCTCAGAGGAAAGATCTAGAAAATATAATGATTCCTGAAATAATAGAATTCTACCAGCAAGAGACAGAAAAAATATGTAGAAGTGAAAGAGAGGTATACAGCTAAGTGTCCCTAAGTGGACATTTGCTCACCTTCTCACTGGACATAAGCACTGGGGGTGGGGGATATGGTGATAGAAACTGGACAGATTGGGGGATAATGAGTATGAAGTGAATTGATAACTTCCTAGGGCATGGCCCAGGGAAACTGAAAACCTCTTAGAGACACCACAGTCAAACTTGGTGCTAATGTTGTAGAGCAGCAATGTGGAAGGGAGGTATCTAGGTGGGTAGACCTGAGGGATGCATTATAGAATGGTGTGAGAGAGAAGCTTTCTTTTGTCTGAGAGTGGGCCTGTAGATCTTGTGAAACCTTAGGGTTGGAGCAATCGTGATACTGAATAACCTGAATAGACCCAACACACAAAAATCAAAGGAGAACTTGTACCTTAACATCCACAGATGTAGGTATCCAAAAAGCACTGGAGATTGTATGTCCCACTGTAAACCAGGCTGGACAGATCTAGTGACCATAGGACTAAGCATCCACCCCCCAATTCTAGGGCAATACGTATACTTCCTAGAACTTAGGTTATCCCCATGGATACGTGAAGAAATGAGGGGAGAGAATCCTAGCGTGACCAGTTAACCAAGACACACTAATAAAAATCAGAAATAACTGAATTTACCTTAATGGAGCAGGATTAAGTTTCCTATCATCAACAGAAATGGAGTTCAAGAACTGAGTTCTGCTACTGAGAAATAAAGAAACTTCTATTTGTATGTACATTTTATTAGCTGTTTTCTTAGAAAAAAAATTGTACATGCTTTTAGCTTTTTAAAATAGAGGTACTGTTAACTGCCTCATAAAATTGTTATGAGAAAATGAATATAGAGATGCGTAACAGTGACCTGGAGTAGAGTAAGCACTCATCAAATGACCTATTGGCAGACTGAGGAGGGAAGCTATGAAATACCCTCATCGTGATATTTATAAACCACTCAGACCACACCTATTCAGGGCTTTAGGAAGTCTTACTTATGTCGTTATAAACTAGCAAACGTAATTCAAGAGTGCTGAGAACCAGAAAACGAGCCTACTGGTCTCTAACTCTGAAAAAAAAAAAAAAGGCACTTAAATATGTCCAAGGATAGCAAATGACGTGCCTAAGATAAACATATTTTTGTTCATTTTGCCAAGACTGCTAACTTGTTAACATGATACGAGGATATGATGGGAGCTAGTAGTAATCCTCATAATTATAAAAATGATCCGTTTCCAGTTCTCACATTTCTCTCTTTCAAGTGGCAGAGCTGGGAGCATGGAGTATCAGCCAATGGCTACTGGATGGGCAGATACTTAAAGTGACCAGAAATCCTCTTTCTGAGAGCCCTGGGTAGGAACATGTCCTTTAAGTGAGCCACCTCAGTAGGTAGGTTTTCCTAGAATTATAGCGTCTCAGGAGGCAGTGATTACAGTTTAGCGCCCGGACGAGATGCAGATGGCCTGACTGTACAGTGCTGGGATTGTGGGCCCATCAACAGTGTCCAGAGTGTCAGTTTGGCCGACCCCATTATTACCAGGGCACTGTGCTTGGTTTAAAGTATTTTCTTTCCTTCTACTCCCCTCATCAACATGTATAGAAAGCTCTTAAAAATGATAAACCATAAACAAACTCGTTTACATTCTTTTTGCAAGAAAGTCGAATATAAATTGAGAAGAACAAAGCAAAATAATTCCAGATTTCTCTGATATGTTGTAATATCCATATAGTAATACTTTTTTATAGACCTATAATTTCCACACAGCAACTTTTTGTAGAAAACAATATTTTTACATGTACTATCATGTTTTATTTATTCTCACATAATCCCTGTGGAAATGGGGAGGGATAGATGAGTAGAAATCTGCGGTGTCTGTGACAGTTCTTCCTAAGCTGAGACTTGACAAAGTATTGCAACTGTTATCATATAGCAGATCTGCCAGATTTTTCATTTTAACAAGATCGTCTTGCTTGAAAAGGTAAGAAGTTAAGGAGTTTTGTATGGATTAAAATTTCTATGTTCCTAAGGCTGAGCCACATCTGACTGAGCTTTTCAGATTTATGTGAAAGCCAAGTCAGGATTAAAACTTCTTTTTCACGCTTCTCCTGTATTTGGCAGGTGACTCAAGAGTCATGGACCAATGCTGGGAAATCCTTGCTCTCAGATGTTATGGTCTGGACATTCCTCTCAATCATTTGAGACTGTCTCATTTTCCTCTCTGCACTGGTCTTCCCTTTAGACTATTCATCCATTAAGCCCGCCCCATCCTAAATCACTACCACAAACAGAAGGCTTATCACTCTGCTTTTCCCTTTTTTTTTTTTTATTATCAAGGGTTTTTTTGTTTTGTTTATTTATTTATTTATGGCTGTGTTGGGTCTTTGTTTCTGTGCGAGGGCTTTCTCTAGTTGTGGCAAGCGGGGGCCACGCTTCATCGCGGTGCGCGGGGCTCTCACTATCGCGGCCTCTCTCATTGTGGAGCAGAGGCTCCAGATGCGCAGGCTCAGTAATTGTGGCTCACGGGCCCAGTTGCTCCGCAGCATGTGGGATCCTCCCAGACCAGGGCTCGAACCCATGTCCCCTGCACTGGCAGGCAGATTCTCAACCACTGCGCCACCAGGGAAGCCCCCTCTGCTTTTCCCTTTTACTCTTCATCTCTCTCCTCCTGGTGAGTTACCCCAACCTGTTAGCAACTTTACCTTCCTAAGGCTCCACTGCATCATTCAACTCTGCAGCTCAAAAGGATCCCAGGCTTCCCCATTGAAGTCCACGCTCCAGAACCTCACCCAGGGCCCTCCAAGACCTTACTTATCAGGTTGTCTCATGTTGTACCCTGGCCTTTTGCCAACCTGAATTACTCAGTGTTGCTTTATTACAGCTCCATAATTTTAACACGAATTTCTTCTATCAATACCTGGAACGCCAACCATTACCAGCTGGCATGCTGAAATGTGTCCATACTACAAATCCCAGTTTAAATGCTACCTCCTCCAAGATATTTTCTCCAGTCACCTCAGACTCAAACCAATTCTCTGAAATCTCTCATCACTTTATTTGAATCATTCTTATTATAGCTGCTGGCATCCATGTTTTTCATCATCTCTACTGTATTGCATGCTGTTGAAGTGAGGAACTACATCTCACATGTTTTGTAAAAAACAAATTGCCTTTACACTGCAAGCTATAAATAGATGTTTTCTAAATGAATTCTAATTAGGCAGAAATGATAATAAATTTGTTTAAATGAATATTAACTTTATACTGAATAATCAAGTTTCTACAGTTTTTAAATCCTTAAAAATAATTTAGTAACTATATTATGCACTATTATTTACTAAAAGCTCTCCTGGATTCCTTAGACAAGTTTTCACTTCATGATATGTATGCATTAACCTAGACAACTTTGAGACAAAGTTCTTTGATCTGCATCCCTGAAAGTCTAACTTTCTTTGTATCCACACATACCCTCCTGCATGGTTAAGAACTGAGACACTCTTTCTCCCTGGACCATCTCTTTTCTTACAAAGACGTGCCTAAATAAGACAGCCAGAGGGGATCTGTTTCTCTTAAAATCCTCCAACACCTGCCTGCTCCCCCTACCCTGCTCAACGCCCCCCTCTCTGAAGATCAGTGTCAGATGTCCTGACAGCTCAAAACAAGCAGTTGGATTTTCCGGAATGCCATTGTTTGGGGGAGTAAAGGTGGAGAGAAATCCAAGGCAGGCAGTGAGCCCGAAGCTAAAGGATACGTGGCAGTGGGCTTGGTCCCTGGGGATGAAATTGCCTGGTAGAAGGAACTAGCCAACGGGACAGTCCCCCAGCTGTAACGTGGGGAGAAGAGGGGTCTCTGGGCACACAGGTTTCACTGCTCATGAGTCTATGGAACTAGGATTTTTAGTGCTTCCAGCCAACACCACCAATCCAGACTCAACAGATCTGTGATCCAATGGATAGAAAATTATTAAATTTAAAATAATTTACACATCTGTAGTCTGTTTGCTCTTACCCAAAGCCTCCCCTATTACTATTCTCTTCTTGGTAGCCCATGTCACCATCCTTATGTCCCTTGTTTCATTTCTTGAACCCAAAGACAGACCTACAGACTGAAATTGGAAGCAAGTGAGGAGAACGCTGGATAGATATTTCCCAGCCTCCAAAGCTGAAGGCAGACCTCTGCGCTCATTGAGACTGCCTTTTGGTCTCAATGCCAGAACTGCAGGTAGCAAGTGAGGTAGCAATGGCTCTAAGTGTCCACAGTCAGACCCTCCTGTCCAGGCCAGCAGGCTAGTATCTTTGCAAATGAGCTATTTTCAGGGTGTGATCTGATTCAGAATTCCTCCTGCTTCTGCAGAGCTCTACCTCCTCTCTTACTCTGAGGCAAGATTGATAGAATTAAGAGCACGTAGTTCTCTCCTTTTCACTTTTTTAGTAAATTAATTAATTTGTATGTATTCATCATCTATATCACCTTTAATATATAAGTCCTGTAAGAGCAGAGACCACGTCTGACTGTTTTTTTCCCATGTCTACAGTGTCTGGCACGTAAATGGTACTAATCCCTTATTGAATAAGTGGAGGAATAGGTAGATGGTTTGAAATGCCGCTAAAGGGCAGGGTTGGTGGGCAGAGACACATTTGCTGATCTTTTCTGAATACATATGCATGTGACTATATACACCGATGTACACACACAGATACACACATCTTTTCTCTCTTTAGACTTTGCCTATGTGCCTCTGCTCTAGCCCTCTGCACTTCCAAACACACCTTTCTCTCAGGGATGCATTCCTTCTACCACTCTCTAGCCCTCCAGCTCTCCTCTACCTTGCCCTCCCTTTGGGTGATCTGACATCTTCCACCTCATTATTATACATTAGCCCTTACAGACAGTCCAGGAGCTCCACTGACACAGGAAGAGTCCACAAGAGGGCAAGGCCCACTTTTCAACTGTATTGAGGACTTGTCCTGCATATCTCGTAACATATGCTGGAAAATATCAAAGCTGAGCAGAGGTCTGTTCAGGTCTTGCCTGACCCCAGACATGGCTCCTGAGGCTGTATCTTCATACTGACAACACCTGCTCTCGGGGCCCAGCTGCCTGCTCAGCTCCCCACTTAGATTTCCTCCCCTGGCGCAGATACAACATGCCTCAAATTCAGCTCGTCACAGGTGCCTTTTGTAACATTGATCTCTTTAATGACACAACTCTCATTCCAGAATTCCCATCTGGAACCATCAGTTGCTCTTTTTCAATCCATTTTTTTTCTTTAATCTTCATATTCTCTGTCATCAGTTCCTGTTGCGCCTCCCTTTGACTTGTCCATTAGATTTGCCCTTTTGTGTTGAGGTCCACCATTGCCATCCCAACCTAGGTTTTCATCACCATAGTCCTCACTTACTCCTCTTTAATATTTATATCTAAACTCACTTGGCAAACAAGTTTAAACTTTCTATGGCTCCGCTTTTAAAAACAAAAACAGCTTATGCTTCTCATTTTCTAGCACACGAAAACCCAAAAATCCATGACTGACTTCTCAAAATCTGGTCCCACCCTATGTACTGGTCTAATCTTATGTCCCAAGATCCCTCAAGACACCCATCAGGCCTGCCTCACAGTTATCCAGGAAAAGAACAAAAACCTATTAAGCCCGCACTTTGTGCCAGGCCCAGTGATCGGCACTGGAGATAAGGCAGAATCCAAGACAGACATGATCCCTGTGCTCATACACCCTACAATCTACCTCAGGATTTTCTCCCTTCTTGAGTCTGCCAATAGTGTGCTGCCACTTAACATTTATGCACATACCATCATATTGCTGACTTATTCATATATTCAACCAGAGAGTATTTATTAACCACGTCATTGGATAGGGCACCGTCCTAAGCAGGTGGAAACTTCAAGTCTGCGAGTTAGAGATTACGTCGCCAGTAGAGACCTAGCACAATGCCTAGAGGTGGGTAAGTAGTCCATAACCCTTTTTTTTTTTTTTTTTTTTTTTTTCGGTACGTGGGCCTCTCCCTGTTGTGGCCTCTCCCATTGTGGAACACAAGCTCCGGACGCGCAGGCTCAGCGGCCATGGCTCACGGGCCCAGTCGCTCCACGGCATGTGGGATCTTCCCGGACCGGAGCACGAACCCGTGTCCCCTGCATCGGCAGGCGGACTCTCAACCACTGCGCCACCAGGGAAGCCCGAGTCCATAACCCTTTTTAAATGAATGACTCACATAATAAAAGGTTATAAACATTGAGTAATCAGAATTTAGAGGAGAGAGAGAGCAGAATGTTGAGGAGTTTGCAGAAGGCTGTGCTTTGGAGGATGTGTGGGCGGTGCACAGACTGAGAAGTGGGAGGAGGGCATTCCAAGCAAGCGCGGCACTGGAATGTGAGGCAAAGAAGTGGGACCCACTGCCCGCCCCTCCCGACACACACACACATCTGCTTCTGTTGTTTCCATAGCGATGGAGCATACACAGCCCTTCTAGCCCTTGAACCAGGACTACCCATGCACTTATGTTCTCATCCATAAAATGTGAGCAGAAAGAATGTGTACGGTGTCCACATCATCTGCTGTAAAATTCAGAATAGGATAGATTATGCTGTGGAATAAACAGCACAGTTTTTTTTTTTTTTTTTTTTTTTGCGGTATGCGGGCCTCTCACTGTTGTGGCCTCTCCCATTGTGGAGCACGGGCTCTGGACGCGCAGGCTCAGTGGCCATGGCTTACGGGCCCAGCCGCCTCGCGGCATGTGGGATCTTCCCAGACCGGGGCACGAACCCGTGTCCCCTGCATCGGCAGGCGGACTCTCAACCACTGCACCACCAGGGAAGCCCAACAGCACAGTTTTATTTCTTGCTCACAAAAGTCCGCTGCAAGCCCAGGGGACTTCTTCACATTCATTCAGGATTCCCGCAGGTTTCCATCTTGTCACATTTCCACATCAACGTGTTTTGTGGTCATCGTGGCAAGGGGAGCAAGGGATGGAGAACCAAGCCCCAGCAATGAACACCTCGGCACTCAGGTGACTCATGCCACACTGGCTCCTATCGCTTTGGTCAACACTGGTCACGTGGCTGTGCCTAGTCACAGAAAGTGAAGAAGTGTAACCTTCCGTGTGCCCATAAATAGAAAAGAACTGGATACTGGTAAATATTGTTATGTCTGTTACACTTAACACAAAATGAAATTGTATGTCATAGACTTAATCTCTACTTTCTGAAGGCTGAGACACGTACGTGTACTGACCAGTCTTTGACCATAAAAATGAGGAAAATGCCCTAGGGGATGGTGGAAACACAAGATGAAAGGAACCCGAGCCCCTGAATGATTTCATGGAGCAGAGCCATTACACCAGCCTGGAACTCCCACTTCCCGACTATCGTGGAAGAGAGAAATAAAATTCTATCAGGTTCAAGCCCCTGTGTCTTGAAGTCTCTCTCTTTCAGTAGCTTAGCCTAAATCCCAACTAATCCAGGAAGAGTCTAGAGAGACAATGGCCTTGACTGGATTTAGGGTTTGTGTAAGGGAATAGCACTGTGGCATTAAAATAGACAAAAGGAATATCAACACACATCTGGTTGTTTCCAACCCAATAATAAACTTTGAGCTAGCAAGAACTAAAACACAGAAGACACTTCTTTTGTGGTTTCTTCAAGATCTAGCATATTTCTACATTCAGAGGGTATTCTTTTGTAGATAGCTGTTGGCTGATTGATAAGAAGAAGAAACCAAAATATGAGAAATCAAAACTCTATATCCAGCTATACCAAAGTCAGTAGAATCTCTGAAATGCATCACGTAGCCTCCAAACTGAGAAGGACAGGTACCACCTTGAAACAGAAAAATGTTTAGAAGGTCTGTCTTCTAATGGAAAAGGAAGTAATACTTCAGTGAAAACATCCATTGCCCCATTGCTCCTCCAAATGCGCAATGTGAAATGGCTTTAACCTTTTAAACCAAAGAGAAAAAGATCATGACTTCATGGGAGACAGTGTGGTTTGCTAAGTCTTAGTTTATTTATATTATTATTATTATTTCTTTTGCTTTGTGTTTAAGTTGGAACAATAGAGAGTGGTTAAGGATTCTCAATGAAGATATGTGTTTCTTTTGCTTTTTCCTCACAAGTAATTTTCTTTTCCCCTCTGTTTCCAGGATGACTAGGGAAGGTATTTGTTTCAACAAGTAAGGTCATAATTATACCCAACAATTTTCTCATACTCCATTTAAACATGGAAAAGCTCTACCTGTTGGTCCATTAGAAATATTATATTAAAAGTTTTAACGTTATAGCAATGATAAAGCAGAATACAATTCTCTTCTTACTCATGATTAACTGAAATATGCATCCACCGTAAGAGGACTAATAGCCTGATCTCATATCCAGATAAATGTCAAAGTGAAATGATAGCTTTAAAGAGGCTGCATGAAACAATCTAAAACAAAACGCAAAATTAGAGAATTGGGAAAATAACTTGGGGAAAAGTAAAAATGAACATGATGATAAAAAATGTATTTATAACCTGAGAAACTCATAATGAGATATTTAATTTATTTTAATCTGATCATTACCCAATTTTTCTATTAAGTTGGCTCTATTAACATTTATTTCATTCAACTCAAAACATGTGCATGGTGAAATCATTATAAATATGTCTTTAAGCAAAATCAGTGCGGGGACAGCACGGGTCCGAGGACACTCTTGCCCCTGCAGCGCTGGGTCAGGGGAGCTGACGGTAGGAGAGGCAGTTCCAGTGTGGCTGGGAAGAAAGCTGTGGTGGCGCTGGCTAAGGTGTGCACCTGACACCTGGAAATCAGAGCTGGATCTTGGGAAGCTTCGAATTCTAGTCCTTAACTCTGACCAACTGTGGGGCTTTGGTGTTGAGATACGAGAGGACGAAACTCACCCAGTTCTGAACCAAGTCAAGCAGGAAGAGGAATCAGAAAATTATTTCGTTTTAAACTAGTAAAAGATAGACTTGAGAACAGAGCTTAAATGTGTAGGCACCATGGCCCTGCAAATATGGAACCCAGAATTAGACAACCCCTGCCCCATGACCCCCAGTCAGAAGCACAACTGCAGGCCCCCCACAGCAGAGCCTAACCCTGCACACTTGGGTGGGGGAGGAGAAGCAATGCAGAATGTGCATGCCCTGGGACAGAGCCCTACGCAAAAGAGGGGCTGAGGGCTGAACCCTCACACCTAGTTCCTCTCCAAACTCATAATCAACTCACTGTGCCTCCAAGTGGGCAGTATCAGTCAGCAGCCAGGAGGAAAAATTCCCTCATCAAAGAACTGAGAGGAGTGAAGAAATGACCCCTCCCAAGGTAAGTCACTTCAGCTTTATAAACCTGAGGTTCCCATCTGTGAACTAATATCTCCAGTGTATCTTTTAGCTCTAATATTTATGATTTTAAAAAGCCTTTGGGGGGTGGGTTTGTACCTAGGACTAGAGAAGAGAGGACAGGGCTCTTGCGGGTCACTAAGAATGGGGAAGGTGTTCCTGAGCCGAGTGGCATATGAACTCTATGCCATCGCATGATTTTATTTTATCATATTTCAACAAATATTTATTGAATACCTTCCATGTGCCGGTGAACAGAGTGATAAAATAGGTCAGGTCCCCACTTGCCTTCCCAGAGCTTACACTCTAGTGAGGAGAGATATTAAATAAAAAAGCACATGAATGTGCAATTACCAAATGCAGTAAGAGCTTTAAAGCAAGAAAAACTGGAGGGGGATACGTGGCGGGGGCGGTGGGGGTGGGCACGGCAACCTTCCAGGCAGCGGGAACAGCATATGCAAAGGCCTTGAGGCTGAAATGAATACAGCACATCTGAGACGTTAAAAGAAGGCTCTGGCTGGAGTTTAGTGAGTAAGAGCATGGGTGGTATGATTTGCATATAGAGGGACCAGGCAGGCAGGGCATTATAGAATATGCCAAGGAGCTTGGATTTTATTCTGAGAGTATGAAAATCCAGTGAAGAGATTTAAACTGGGGAAAAATATGCTCTATTTTATGATGCTAAAAATTACTTAGCTGTGTGGAGAATAGATTTGGAGGCATGGATGATCAAAACCCCCATGAAGTAATACAAGCTGTGTGGGCAAAGCCACAGAGGAAGAGGGAGAGGGTGTCCTTTGGGCCTCTGGAGTGTAGCCCCAGAGCTCCTGTGTCACAGTCATCACTGGGAAGAGGTCTTGATACCTAAGTGGGTCATTAGAACCAAGTTGGTTAATAACTGATGGTTGGTGAGATGACATTAACCTGTCATTCTGTGCATTAATGTTAACGCTATTTAGTGCTTGGTTCAAAAGAGTAAAAGTGAATTTTTATCCAAGGGTCCCCCAAATACCATTAATTCCAAATAGATGTTTATAGTTGTTTCATCAAAATGGTATTCTTTATGCTCCACCCACTTCCAGCCCTCAGAAAAATACATTTGAGATATGGATTCTCTAGTCAAATCTTATCAGGCAGCTCCACTCCAGTTCATTTTCCCCAGAATCCAAAACGAACTGGCTGACTAAAAAGTGAACTAATTTGCATTCACCATGGTGCTGAGCACAGCGGGGTCTCCTTGGTGAGCTGTCATCCTGGGCAAGGGCTGTTTACATAACGATTATGACAGTATCCATGCCCTCCCCTTCATAAACTGTTTCATAGGGCTTGGCATCTGGGATCTCTAAAATATTTTCTTAATATATATCATTATACAAGGCCTTTTAGATCAGAGGGGATGTGAGCAGTGTTAATTGGGCAAATGAGACCGAACTGGCTGTCTGAAGTGTGTGTGCTTGGACAAAGCCCCTTTGTCTTGGTAAAAGGGGTGGGAGAATGATTAACGAGAATATGGGTTTATTATTATTATTATTATTGAAGTATAGTTAATTTACAATGTTGTGTTAGTTTCAAGTGTACAGCAAAGTGATTCATATATATATATACATATATATATATATATTCTTTTTCAGATCCTTTTCCATTATAGGTTATTACAAGATACTGAGCATAGTTCCGTGTGCTATACAGTAGGACCTTGTTGTTTACCTACTTTATATGTAGTGTGTATATATTAATCCCAAACTCCTAATTTATCTGGGAGAAATGGTTTTATCTTGATGGTGTATTTCAAACCTCTAGTTAGTTACCTAGCTGTCACCAAATTACTATCGAGTCACCAATGGCAAAAAAAAAGAAAAAAGGCCTTTAAAGTAGAAAAACAAAGAAACAAACAAAAGTGAGAGCCTGTGTTGACTGCCTCAAGAGCTCTCCATGAAAGAAGCCCCGCTGGGGCAGAGCACTCCTGAAGGACAGGTAACTTGGCAATAGGCTCTTGGGAGCTGCAGGGGGGGAAGAGTTATCTCTGGTCATTCCCAGTCGTGAGGCCTCCCACAAGTAATCCTTACTCCATTCAATCAACTCATTCACCAGTACTTACTGATTGCCTCCAATCGCCCAGGCCTCATCAGTCAGGAAAAAAAAATTTTTTTTCTGCAAAGGACAGAAACACAACGCAAACTGACTTCAACAAAAAGGGAATGTACGGGTCCATGCAACTCAAAAGTACAGGGTAAACAAATCCAGCTTCAGGCAACACTGGAGACAAAAGCTCCAGTGGTTTCCTGGGGGATCCATTCTTGTCTCTGTTTTCTTCAGTATTCCCTGCATTCTCATGAGTAGTTCTCCTTAGAGGTGAGGGATCCCCTGGCAGTTCCAGGGTCACAGTATAGAAACCAAAGTGGAAATTGAGATTCCCCTTCACGGTATGAACAAAGCCCATAAGATTGGCTCTAATTAGACCACCATGTGCAGATCTGAACCAATCACTGACAGTAGGGGCTGGCCAGTGACTTGTGTCACTTTGACCCATGGAACCTGAGTCATGCCCTTATCCACAGGGAGCAAAGGGTGGGGAGGGGGTAGGTTCAGCTCCATCCAAATAACATGGGTGAGGATTAGAAGAGTACAAAGAACGTGGCACGGTGATTCCCTAAAGACATCTGCATTAGAAGAAAGCTGATAGTAAGGCAGTAGATATCCACTAAGTATTTAAATTTCACTGGCCATTGCATGAGGTGCAAAACAGTCTTGCCCTCACAGTCTGATTGCAGGAAGAGGATGGTTCCACAGTGCAATGCCATAAATGCTGTAATGTGACCACACATCCTGGTTAGCCAGGATGGTCATAGCTTATGCCTGGTGTCCCAGGGTAATTATTAACAATGGACCCTTTTTCTCTCAAAAATGCCCTGGTTTGTACAATGTGTTTTATGGCCATCCTAACAGTAACTGTTGTTCAAATGCACATAGAAAGAAAGGCGAGGGAATGCCTAACTGGGAGAGAGCTGAATGCAGTAGACTGGAAAGGCTTCATAAGGAAGGCAACGCTTTACCTGAACATTGAAGGATGTGTTGAAACGTTCCAGGGGCTGAAGACACTAAGAGCATTCCAAGCACCAGGAAAGGCGAGGAGGTATGAACAGTCACTTGGGGTTTTGCTCCCATTACTGCTGTGATCCAAAAGGATCAAATGTGTGCAGAGGAAAGGGTTGGGGCAAAGGACAGGAAAGGTGAGCCAGGTAGCTGGCCTCTGATCAAAAGGAGAAGCATCACATTAAAATGAGTTATCCAAGCTTATAGAGTCTGCAAGTAAGCTGGACTTTCATGGTCTAGAATAGAAAGACAAAGCTGTTGCTTTTATTTCTGGTCCCATGAGACACTCTGAAGTATGCTGAACTTGAGAAGTGAATTTAGAAGCTTGATCCATTTCACTTAGATTCACAACACCTGCTGCTGAAGATGCAACCCAGACTCAAAAGATGAGAAATGTCCTCTGTCAGGCACAGATATATGTTACTGGTTTGAATCGTATGTAATCTGTGGCTCAAGCAATCATGGACGTGAAATGAAGAAACAAACAGTTATGTTGTATAATATGTTTTCTGCTTATCCTCCTTGTGAGATACATAATTTAAAAAGACAGATAGAAATGGATCTATCATAGGGTGTCAACAGAGCCAATACATTTGTCAAAAGAACTGGAAGAAGTGTGAATTATAAGTTGTTCCTGTAAAGTGTACCCCAGATCTGCTGATTATTTTGCATTATTAGCTTCACGCAGCCAAAGAGAAGGTTCATTCTTTAGTGTTAAGTTATTATGCTCACAGTTTGAGAAGGAAAAGGAAATTGTAAATATGCAATCTTATTACCTATGAGAATACAACTTCTTCCTACTCTTGTATTTTCTAGTCATTATATCACAATTCTCCATCCCCTCCAGTGAAATATTCTACGATGTCAAAGTTTATTTCATACAAGACAAATCTTAAAATGAATAATAGAGTTGCATATATTATAATTTCACACACTTCTATGTTTAATAGCTAGTTATCCTCTAGAGTACCTCTGTGCATGGGTGAGGTTAAATATCTTTATGTAATAGAATAAAAATGAAACATGAGGGTTAAACTCTAATGAATCCTATCCCTTTCTACCTATGGCTGTTGATGGGACAGGTATTATGTTGTCCACATGATACCACTTATTTAGGTAAAAGAGAATAATTTGGTCATTAATACAGATAACCCTTGGGATTCAGCAGTGAGGTTGGTGTCTCTGTTCTCTTTGTGCTTTTGTGTAACTTCTCCCTCCTTGAAACCTTCAGCCATCTTTGCAGTTCATGTCAGACTGTCTCACCTTTCTTGTAGCTGCCATCTACTAACCTCCTGGTCACTTCATTTATTCATAGAAGATTTCAGTATGTGAATCTCTGCCATCTCCTCTACTCCTCTAGCTATCATTTTTATTGGTGTCTTCAATATCCTTGGGAAAAACCCATCACCACACGACTGCACAGCTCCTAGACCCTCCTCACCTTCAGTGCCCTTTTCCCCATCTTACAACGTTACCTACTCCTGCAGGTGTACCCTGGACCTTGTTATCACTGACAACTGTACTGTCCCCCGGTTGTCTATATACAGTTCTTTAACCTTAATGCCCTTCATTCTCTCTCATTCCCACTCAGGCTGTGCTTTGATCACACCAAGTTCTCCAAATTATCAACCTTTACTTTTGTTCGTTCTTCATGATCTCTCTAATTTTTCTTTATTCCTTATTCAACTATATCTTACTATATCTGTGTACTTTAAGAAAGTTAACTCTCTTGCCCGCTTTTTCTTCCATTTCACTTTCCCCCCAAAAAACTCTAACTCTGGTTGTCCCACTAGCTCTTATTCCACACTGGCAGCTGAACAAGTCTGCAGAAAAGCATGTACTTTCTGCTGACCAATTCCAGTTTAAACTCATGATCACACATCCATACCAGGTATTCAGTACTGCTTGGTTATCTCTATACTTTAATGGCTGCTCACTTCCCACTCTCCGAGATGAGGCTATGTCACAATTTTCCTACCGTCCATCTCTATTCTGAGATGCAGCCCACCCTCTGTGCACCCATTTTTCTCATGCCTGCCTTTGTAAGAGATGAGCATGCTGGCTTCCACCAAAGCCAGGACTTGGGCACATGCTCTCCAGCCTGCGCCTTTGCTACTCCAGGACTCTCTTCCTGCTATATTCCTTCTTTTCATCAGTTTATCCTTCTGAACTTAATCATTCCCACTAGTGTAAACACGTTCTCTTGATTCCTCCCTCTAGATCCTGCCATATTTCTCAGCTCCCCTTTGGAGAAAAAACATTCCAGAAGGGTTGACTGAAGTTGTTGTCTCCATTTGCTCTTCATTCCTTTGCTTCCTCAGCCCGCTCCAATGGGTCTTTATTCCCATTCCTCTGAAACTGTGCTACATTAGGTCAGCAACAATGGACGTTCTATCAAATGTAATGGTCACTTGGTCATCCATATCTTACTAGGCTTCTCATAAGCATTTGGCATGGGTGACCACTGATCTTCACAGAAATACTTTCCTCTCCTGATTCTCCTCCTTCCTCACCGGCCACTTCTTTCCTGCTCATCCTCTTCTGCTCAATCGCCAGTGTGTTCCCCGAATACATCATTCCCATATTAGGCCCTCAGCTGGGAATGCCCTTTCCTTCAATCTCCTACATGACATTTAAGTCTCACCTTAAACAGCAGCCCCTCAGAAGTGCATTTTCTGACAGATCGATTTTAGTCTCCCAGAAGCTCTATCTGATATCACCTTGTTTTATCCTCACAATAGCTCTTAATAAATTTATATTTGTTTATTGTCTGTCTCATCCCACTTGAATATAAATTCCATGAAAGTGGGGAACTTACCTGTCTTGTTCAAGGTTCTAGGCAACTAAAAATATTTCTCGTGTGAATGAGAAAATTAATATTGGCTTACACAGTAAAAGCTAGTATTTTTTCACTAACGACTGTATCATCTTTGCATTTCTGTGTTTGTCAAAGCATTTGATGCCACGTGGATGGAAATTTCTCCACTCATCCACAAAATAAGATTGGCTTTCTTTTAAATTTAAACTCAAAAAAGGTCTAGAATTCAATAAAATTTTAGAAGCCACTGCATTTACTTCAATCTCCATTTTCACATACTAACTTAGCAACTGTAATACTAATCCTTTATAGGTCAAGACCCACTCTTAAAAAAAGAAAAGCCCTTCAAAGGCAGTGACAGTAGCTAATACTAAAAGTGGAGGGGCTTCTAATTAAATCATAGACAAATATGCCACAGGGTGATTTTGTCTGCCTCAGATTAAAACTTAAATGTTAAGATTTAAACTTAAATATATTGAGTCATTTAAATACAATTCTAGATTATTTTCTGTGGCATTGTTTAACACAAAGAGTATTATTATATATTTTTCCATAAATTATGCTAATACTTTCTTTTATTTATAACTTTCACTACTCATTTTCTCTAACTCTGGACACTGAGATGGAAAATAAATTCTAGAAATGGGAATCTAGAAAACTTGAGTAAATTTTTAATTTAGTTTTCCTTCAACCAAAGAGTAAATCAGCTAATCTGTCAGTCATTAATTACACAATTCACGAAATTTAGAGCAAGTTTTCATGATAACCTAAAGACTCATGTGCCCTTGTAAAAACCAGATCCTATAGAGAATTTGCTCAATAAATATAACAACAGTAGGTCCTGCCAAATATCTCGCTTAATATGTGAAATAAATGTGTATTTCTCAACATCTCATTTTCATGCCAAAGAATTGCTGACTGAGTACTATAAACAGGACAAGTGATATTCCACCTTAAAGAACAAGGACAGGCCTTTTCTGGCCAATATAGATGATGACTCATGCTGGTTTCATTAAAAAGGCAAATCCCAAGGTAAAAGAAAAACACTTTTACAGAACTTTTTCTCATAACACCTCAGCTATGCATAGTATTATTAACCAATATTACTTGCCTAGGGATGTTAATCCACATATAGCACATTACTCCAGTGAGGAAATAAAGTGAATACAATCGTTTCAAATGATACGAATTTAAGGATACACAATTGCAATTTTGCTATGTCAAATCTGCCATTTTTGTAAAAGAAATAAAACATTATTGGGGACAAGCAGTTGAAACAGAGATGCAGAATCAGGCTATTTACAAAGTCATGTTATCACTAATCTTTGATTTCTAAGAATATTATTTGAGTCTGTAACTTACTGGACATAATATTAAAATATGTGTTTTCTAACTCAGACATAGCTTTCAAGTGGTGATAAAATATGAAAGTAAATGGGAGTAAATAGGTGTGAGTTTTGAAAAAAAAAACGTATTCCCAGTACTAAAAAATCTTATTATGTGTTACTAAACACTAGGACAAATAAATTCAATGAAACTGGACTCTTAAGCATTGGTTTTCCTTCTGTAATACCTTTGACCAAAAAAAAAGTTTTTCCTATTCCTAGAAAGTTCTTTGCAAAATGTCTTCTGTTTCAAATTATTGATATTTATTTTTTCTAGTTTTACGCAGCTTATGGGAAACAAATGAAACAATACATTTCTTTGAGTTATTCTTGGCTGTTGTGCTACTATACTTTTATACCTTGGCTAAAGATTGTTTTGGTATATTAAATGTAAACCTCTACACTCTCCCTTTATAGTCATATCTGTCATTTGTTTTTTTCCCAAGCCGTTAGTCCTTCATTTCATTTTTTTAAACGTTCCTTTAACTATCAAGTGAGACCCTATGATTTCTTATCTGAACGCTGATAAACCACTTCTTTGAAGCTGCTTCAACTATAGCCAGGAGGTCATAATAAGGATAATGGAGATAATAGTCACTGTCATCACCACCATACTGTTTCCACCAGTCACAATCACAACCTCCTCAGGCCCCAGCATAGTCTCCATTTTAATAATGGTTAATGAGCTAAAATATTGAAGAAACATACTGTCCTTTCGCTCAGGGCTTTTGTATTCCATATGCTAATCACATGAGAGAACTAGAAAAAGATGCAGTGGAACAGGTTATGATCAAGAATGTTATATACTCTTTTTTTTTAAAAAAAAACATCTTTATTGGAGTATAATTGCGTTACAATGGTGTGTTAGTTTAGTTTCTGCCTTATAACAAAGTGAATCAGCTATACAAATACATATATCCTCATATCTCTTCCCTCATGCGTCTCGCTCGCACCGTTCCTATCCCACCCGCCTAGGTGATCACAAAGCACCGAGCTCATCTCCCTGTGCTACGCGGCTGCTTCCCACTAGCTATCTATTTTACATTTGGTAGTGTATACATGTCCATGCCACTCTCTCACTTCATCCCAGCTTACCCTTCCCCCTCCCCGTGTCCTCAAGTCCATTCCCTACCTCTGCATCTTTATTCCTATCCTGCCCCTAGGTTCTTCAGAACTTTTTTTTTTTTTTTAGATTCCATATATATATGTTAGCATACGGTACTTATTTTTCCCTTTCTGACTTACTTCACTCTGTATGACAGTCTCTAGGTCCATCCACCTCACTACAAATAACTCAATGTCATTTCTTTTTATGGCTCAGTAATATTCCATTCTGTATATGTGCCACATCTTCTTTATCCATTCATCTGTCGATGGACACTTAGGTTGCTTCCATGTCCTGGCTATTGTATATAAGGCTGCAATGAACATTGTGGTACATGACTCTTTTTTTTTTTAACATCTTTATTGGAATATAATTGCTTTACAATGGTGTGTTAGTTTCTGCTTTATAACAAAGTGAATCAGTTATACATATACATATGTTCCCATATCTCTTCCCTCTTGCATCTCCCTCCCTCCCACCCTCCCTATCTCACCCCTCTAGGTGGTCACAAAGCACCGAGCTGATCTCCCTGTGCTATGCGGCTGCTTCCCACTAGCTATCTATTTTACGTTTGGTAATGTATATATGTCCTTGCCACTCTCACTTTGTCACAGCTTACCCTTCCCACTCCCCATATCCTCAAGTCCATTCTCTAGTAGGTCTGTGTCTTTATTCCCATCTTGCCCCTAGGTTCTTCATGACTTTTTTTTTTTCTTAGATTCCATATATATGTGTTAGCATATGGTATTTCTTTTTCTCTTTCTGACTTACTTCACTCTGTATGAGAGACTCTAGGTCCATCCACCTCACTACAAAAAATTCCATTTCGTGTCTTTTATGGATGAATAATATTCCATTGTATACAGGTGCCACATCTTCTTTATCCATTCATCTGATGATGGACACGTAGGTTGCTTCCATGTCCAGGCTATTGTAAATAGAGCTGCAATGAACATTTTGGTACATGACTCTTTTTGAATTATGGTTTTCCCAGGGTATATGCCCAGTAGTGGGATTGCTGGGTCGTATGGTAGTTCTACTTTTGGTTTTTTAAGGAATTTCCATACTGTTCTCCATAGTGGTTGTATCAATTTACATTCCCACAAACAGTGCAAGAGGGTTCCCTCTTCTCCACACCCTCTCCAGCATTTATTGTTTGTAGATTTTTTGATGATGGCCATTCTGACCAGTGTGAGATGATATCTCATTGTAGTTTTGATTTGCATTTCTCTAATGATTAATGATGTTGAGCATTCTTTCATGTGTTTGTTGGCAATCTGTATATCTTTTTTGGAGAAATGTCTATTTAGGTCTTCTGCCCATTTTTGGATTGGGTTGTTTGTTTTTTTGATATTGGGCTGCATGAACTGCTTGTAAATTTTGGAGATTAATGCTTTGTCAGTTGCTTCATTTGCAAATATTTTCTCCCATTCTGAGGGTTCTCTTTTCGTCTTGTTTATGGTTTCCTTTACTGTGCAAAAGCTTTTAAGTTTCAGTGGGTCCCATTTGTTTATTTTTGTTTTTGTTTCCATTTCTCTAGGAGGTGGGTCAAAAAGGATCTTGCTGTGATTTATATCATACATTATTCTGCCTATGTTTTCCTCTAAGAGTTTTATAGTGTCTACATTTAGGTCTTTAATCCATTTTGAGGTTTTTTTTGTGTATGGTGTTTGGAAGTGTTCTAATTTCATTCTTTTACATGTAGCTGTCCAGTTTTCCCAGCACCACTTACTGAAGAGGCTGTCTTTTCTCCATTGTATATCCTTACCCCTTTATCAAAGATAAGGTGACCATATGTGCATGGGTTTATCTCTGGGCTTTTATCCTGTTCCATTGATCTATATTTCTGTTTTTGTGCCCGTACCATACTGTCTTGATGACTGTAGCTTTGGAGTATAGTTTGAAATCTGGGAGCCTGATTCCTCCAGCTCTGTTTTTCCTTCTCAAGAGTGCTTTGGCTATTCAGGGTCTTTTGTGTTTCCATACAAATTGTGCAATTTTTTGTTCTAGTTCTGTGAAAAATGCCATTGGTAGTTTGATAGGGATTGCATTGAATCTGTAGATTGCTTTGGGTAGTAGAGTCATTTTCACAATGTTGTTTCTTCCAATCCAAGAACATAGTATATCTCTCCATCTGTTTCTATCATCTTTAATTTCTTTCATCAGTGTCATAGTTTTCTGCATACAGGTCTTTTGTCTCCTTAGGTAGGTTTATTCCTAGATATTTTATTCTTTTTGTTGCAATGGTAAATATGAGTGTTTCCTTAATTTCTCTTTTAGATTTTTCATCATTAGTTTATAGGACTGCAAAATATTTCTGTGCATTAATTTTGTATCCTGCTACTTTACCAAATTCATTGATTAGCTCTAGTAGTTTTCTGGTAGCATCTTTAGGATTCTCTATGTATAGTATCATGTCATCTGCAAACAGTGACAGATTTACTTCTCCTTTTCTGATTTGGATTCCTTTTATTTCTTCTCTGATTTCTGTGGCTAAAATTTCCAAAACTATGTTGAATAATAGGGCAACATTGGGCAACATTGTCTTGTTCCTGATCTTAGAGGAAATGGTTTCAGTTTTTCACCATTGAGCATGATGTTTGCTGTGGGTTTTTCATATATGGCCTTTGTTATGTTGAGGTAAGTTCCCTCTATGCCTACTTTCTGGAGGGTTTTTATCATAAATCGGTGTTGAATTTTGTTGAAAGCTTTTTCTGCATCTATTGAGATGATTATATGGTTTTTCTCCTTCAATTTGTTAATATGGTTTATCACATTGATTGGTCTGCGTATACTGAAGAATCTTTGCATTCCTGGGATAAATCCAACTTGATCATGGTGTATGATCCTTCTAATGTGCTGTTGGATTCTGTTTGCTAGTATTTTGTTGAGGATTTTTTCATCTATGTTCATCAGTGATATTGGCCTGTAGTTTTCTTTCTTTGTGACATCTTTGTCTGGTTTTGGTATCAGGGTGATGGTGGCCTTGTAGAATGAGTTTGGGAGTGTTCCTTCCTCTGCTGTATTTTGGAAGAGTTTGAGAAGGATAGGTGTTAGCTCTTCTCTAAATGTTTGATAGAATTCGCCTGTGAAGCCATCTGGTCCTGGGATTTTGTTTATTGGAAGATTTTTAATCACAGTCTCAATTTCAGTGCCTGTGATTGGTCTGTTTTGATTTTCTATTTCTCCCTGGTTCAGTCTAGGAAGGGCATGCTTTTCTAAGAATTTGTCCATTGCTTCCAGGTTGTCTATTTTATTGGCATAGAGTTGCTTGTAGTCGTCTCTCATGATCCTTCTGCAGTGTCAGTTGTTACTTCTTTTTCATTTCTAATTCTTCTTCCTTTTTTTCTTGATGAGTCTGGCTAATATTTTATCAATTTTGTTTATCTTCTCAAAGAACCAGATTTTAGTTTTATTGATCTTTGCTATTGTTTCCTTCATTTCTTTTTCATTTATTTCTGATATGATCTTTATGATCCTTCTGCTAACTCTGGGGTTTTTTTGTTCTTCTTTCTCTAATTGCTATAGGTGTAAGTTAGGTTGTTTATTTGAGATGTTTCTTGTTTCTTGAGGTAGGATTGTATTGCTACAAACTTCCCTCTTAGAACTGCTTTTGCTGCATCTCATAGGTTTTGGGTCATCATGTTTTCATTGTCATTTGTTTCTAGGTATTTTTTGATTTCCTCTTTGATTTCTTCAGTGATCTCTTGGTTATTTGGTAGTGTATTGTTTAGCCTCCATGTATTTGTATTTTTTACAGATTTTATTTCTGTAATTGGTATCTAGTCTCATAGCATTGTGGTCAGAAAAGACACTTGATACGATTTCAATTTTCTTAAATTCACCAGCTTGATTTGTGACCCAAGATATGATCTATCCTGGAGAATGTTCCATGAGCACTTGAGAAGAAAGTGTATTCTGTTATTTTTGGGTGGAGTGTCCTATAAATACCAATTAAGTCCATCGTGTTTAATGTATCATTTAAAGCTTGTGTTTCCTTATTTATTTTCATTTTGGATGATCTGTCCATTGGTGAAAGTGGGGTGTTGAAGTCCCCTACTATGATTGTGTTACTGTCAATTTCCCCCTTTATGGCTGTTAGCATTTGCCTAATGTATTGAGGTGCTCCTGTGTTGGGTGCTTAAATATTTACAATTGTTATATCTTCTTCTTGGATTGATCCCTTCATCATTTTGTAGTGTCCTCCTTTGTCTCTTGTAATAGTCTTTATTTTAAAGTCTATTTTGTCTGAGAATTGCTACTCCAGCTTTCCTTTGATTTCCATTTGCATGTATATTTTTTTCCATCCCCTCACTTTACGTCTGTATGTTTCCCTAGGTCTGAAGTGAGTCTCTTGTATACAGCATATATATGGGTCTTGCTTTTATATCCATTCAGCCAATCTATGTCTTTTAGTGGGAGCATTTAATCCATTTATATTTAAGGTAATTATCGATATGTATGTTCCTATTACCGTTTTCTTAATTGTTTTGGGTTTGTTATTGTAGGTCTTTTCCTCCTCTTGTTTTTCCTGCCTAAAGAATTCCTTTAGCATTTGATGTAAAGCTGGTTTGGTGGTGCTGAATTCTCTTAGCTTTTGCTTATCTGTAAAGGTTTTAGTTTCTCTGTCAAATCTGAAGGAGATCCTTGCTGGGTAGAGTAATCTTGGTTGTAATTTTTTCCCTTTCATCACTAACTATGTCTTGCCACTCCCTTCTGGCTTGCAGAGTTTCTGCTGGAAGATCAGCTGTTAACCTTATGGGGATTCCCTTGTATGTTATTGCCCTTTTTCCCTTGCTGCTTTTATTATTTTTTTCTTTGTGTTTAATTTTTGATAGTTTGATTAATATGTGTCTTGGCATGTTTCTCCCTGTATTTATCCTGTATGGGACTCTTTGCACTTCCTATACTTGGTCGACTATTTCCTTTCCAATATTAGGGGAGTTTTCAACTATAATCTCTTCAAATATTTTCTCAGTCCCTTTCTTTTTCTCTTCTTCTTCTGGGACCCATATAATTCGAAAGTTGGTGCATTTAATATTGTCCCAGAAGTCTCTAAGACTGTCCTCAATTCTTTTCATTCTTTTGTCTTTATTCTGCTCTGCAGTAGTAATTTCCACTATTTTATCTTCCAGGTAACTTATCCGTTCTTCTGCCTCAGTTATTCTGCTGTTGATTCCTTCTAGAGAATTTTTAATTTCATTTATTGTGTTGTTCATCATTGTTTCTTTGCTCTTTAGTTCTTCTAAGTCTTCATTAAACGTTTCTTGTATTTTCTCCATTCTATTTCCAAGACTTTGGATCATCTTTACTCTCATTACTCTGAATTCTTTTTCAGCTAGACTGCCTATTTCCTCTTCATTTGTTTGGTCTGGTGGGTTTTTGCCTTGCTTCTTCATCTGCTGTGTGTTTCTCTGTCTTCTCATTTTGTTTAACTTACTGTGTTTGGGGTCTCCTTTACGCAGGTTGCTGGTTCGTAGTTCCCTTGTTTTTGGTGTCTGCCCCCAGTGGCTAAGGTTGGTTCAGTGGGTTGTGTAGGCTTCCTGGTGGAGGGGACTGGTGCCTGTTTTCTGGTGGATGAGGCTGGATCTTGTCTTTCTGTTGGTGAGCACCACGTCCGGTGGTGTGTTTTAGGGTGTCTGTGACAGTATTATGATTTTAGGCAGACTGTCTGCTAATGCGTTGGTTTGTGTTCCTGTCTTGCTCGTTGTTTGGCATAGGGTGTCCAGCACTGTGACTTGCTGGTCATTGAGTGGAGCTGTGTCTTAGTGTTGAGATGGAAATCTCTGGGAGAGCTTTTGCCGTTTGATATTATGTGGAGCTGGGAGGTCTCTGGTGGATCAATGTCCTGAACTCGGCTCTCCCACCTCAGAGGCCCCGGCCTGACCCCTGGCTGGAGCACCAAGACCATCAGCCACACGGCTCAGAAGAAAAGGGAGAAAAAAAGAAAGAAAGAGAGAGAGAGAAAGAGAAAAAGAAAAAAAATTACTAAAATAACTTTTTTTAATTATTAAAATTAAAAAAATTTTAAAGTAATAAGAAAAAAGAAAGAAGAGAGCAACCAAACCAACAAATCCACCTATGATAACAAGTGCTAAAAACTATATTTAAAAAAAAAAAAATGGACAGGTAGACCCCTAGGACAAATGGTAAAAGCAAAGGTATACAGACAAAATCATACAAAGAAGCATACACAGACACACTCACCAGAAGAGAAAAAGGACAAAATATATATATATATATATAAAACAAAAAAAAGGAAGAGAGCAACCAAATCAATAAATAAATCTACCAATGATAATAAACTCTAAATACTAAACTATGATAAACATAAAACCAGAAACCCATCAGTCTCATACAGCAAAACTCAAATCTACAGTTGCTCCCAAAGTCCACCACCTCAATTTTGGGATGATTCGTTGTCTATTCAGGTATTCCACAGATGCAGCGTACATCAAGTTGACTGTGGAGATTTAATCCACTGCTCCTGAGGCTGTTGGGAGAGATTTCCCTTTCTCTTCTTTGTTCGCAAGCTCCTGGGGTTCAGTTTTGGATTGGCCCCGCCTTTGCGTGTAGGTCGCCTGAGAGCGTCTGTTCTTTTGGGAAGTCTGAGGTCTTCTGCCAGCATTCAGTAGGTGTTCTGTAGGAGTTGATCCACATGTAGATGTATTTCTGATATATTTGTGGGGGGGGATGGTGATCTCCACGTCTTACTCCTTGCCATCTATGCTCTTTTTTTAAATAACTGATGGGGCATGAACCAGGACTCGAGGGAGTATTAAAGGATATGGAAAGGAAAGCTACAGAAACTTACACATTTACAAAATCTGGTTCCCATGAAGAGAAGTGTCTTGCAGGAAGAATATCAAAGAAGAAGAATGTCAGGATGAATATTTTCCATCACCTTTGAAAATGATACCAGTAAAAGAGGGGTTGACAACAATACTCTTGTACTTAGGAGATTTACAGAAGGCTTCTGAAGAGCTACTGGAGTGCCAGGCAATTCTGATGGTGGCATGGTGCAATTTGAAGGACCAAAGAAGGTCCCATACTGCAAAATACATCTCCACCACTAATAGACTAATCATAGCACTCAAAATTTCTTCACTAGAAATGCAATGCTTTTCTTTATGAAGTCTTTTAAATCTATAGTTGAGATTCAATACCAGTTAGTGAAACCATCTGTATCAGAATCCTGTGGAAACCTTGTTTCCAAATGATGCTTTGGCTGTATTTTCAAGAGTTTCCTAAGCTAGGCATTAGGATTATATGTTTTTAAAAGTCTTCCTAAGTGTGTCTGATGTGTATCCAGGTTAAGGAACCATTGTTATTATCTCCCATTAGAAAGCCAACACACTTAGGATTAAGGAATTCATAGTAAGTCAATAACAACTTGTACTTTAGAAAAATTAGTTGACCTATGAGAGTGAGATGCTTATGTGGGGAAGACTCCAGAAGACTAAGGGCAGGGAGAGAAACACTCAAGCTGTAAGTAATGGCCCCAGCACCAAAATCAATGACTTCAAGGCTTTGCCTTGTCTTAATAAATCCATCAATTTAATGTAATGGTATTTTGCTGAATGTTAGAAAACTCACCATGTGCCAAGTATTGTTCTGAGTACTTTCTAAATATTAACTTATTTAACCTTCATAACAACCCTATGATGTAGGTTCTACTATTTCCCCTATTTTACAGATGAGGAAACTAAAGCTAAGGTGACAATATGAAGTCATTTACCTGAACTATTAAGTGGCCGAGCTCCACAGTTCCTGCTGCTAACTGCTGGGTACTGTGACCTTTCAGATGGCAGGGTAGGCACTGAGGAATCGAAGATGAATAACCCATAGGGAGTCTATAGACTGACTAATGGAATACAACTGGGAAATCAGGTTCCTGCCTTCAGTGCTTTAGGAAGAGAGAGCAAGAACTAGTTCTTGCCCAAGCAAATCCTGGTTGACCTTCGTCCTCCTCATACTGTTCACCATCTTTGCAAAAACCCATCACTCGGCTTGCCAAATGCTTCCCCTTGGTTTCCCCTGTGCTTTTGTCGGTGGGGCGGGGGGAATTGGAAAACTTGAATATATATTTAAGTTAGAGTGGAGTCGGTTTTATTTCATTTTGAAATGGGATGTAACCGGATATTGGTGGTGATGATTCTAGAGATTCTCACTTTGGAGAAGATATTGCCATAGGAAAAGTATTAACTCTCAGAGGAATGGATGCAATCAATTTTATTCTTTATAGACCCAGCCTTGGTTTGCAAATGGGGTGAGCGATGCGGCTGCAGGTGAGAGAGCACTCATTAAAAAAAACAAAAAGAACAAAAAACCTTGGCAGACCCCAGCTTAAAAGAGTCCACAGCTGTTTGAAATCGTGCTTTGCATATTTACCTCTTTGTTTTGCATACTACTCCTCCTGCTCATGGATTTGAGATAATTTACAAGAAAAAATTATAAGCAAATAAATTGTTTTCTATTTTAATAAATCAGTTTTTAATATTTGGGAAGAATTTTTTTTTCTGAGTTTCTCATCTCTCCTTAACTAGACTCTATTCATTTGACTAACTCAGGGTATTCTGTTTAATTGGTATCCTGCCAAGTGACACGACCTCTGAATTGGCAGAGTACTAGGTACAACGATTTAGTTTAATGCTTTTCAATCACTTTACACTATTGTTACGGCAGAACAACTTACTAGTTTAAATAGAGAGAGAAAAAAAATCCCAACTGTTACTAATATCCTAAAAGCTGTTTATAGTAGTTTATGGGACTGAATTAATGTTGCTCATCTAGAATTTTGCCTTCTAAACTCTGGGGTTTTGTCCCGTTCTAATGGCCATTAAAGTTGTAGTGTCTGATCATTATTTTAATGTTTCTTAATTATTTAATTCCTAATAATTGAAACATGTTTACTGTATCTTCATAAGTGAAAAGAAAACTGTTTCTGGTTTTCCTTGTTCTTGAACTATCGCTATGTCTCTGATAGTTATATAAATGAGAAGGATTATTGAAGTACGTAAAAAATGCTGAAAAGACTTACTGTCACTTTGCTAACATTATGGGGTAGAAATTATTTTTATTCTTATTTTTTAATTAAGATATATGAAGAATGAGTGGGTAAATAACCTGCCCATAGTGACATAGTGATTTTCAAAGCCAGGATTCTAAACTAGGTGTTCTGATTTCTAACCCCACCCTCTTAGTCACTGTGCTACGGCGTCTCCTGTCTGGAGCGGTTCTTGACACGGCCGCATTCGACTTAGAGGTGAAACTGGTTTTTCTTTTTTTTTTTTTTTTGCGGTACACGGGCCTCTCACTGTTGTGGCCTCTCCCGTTGCGGAGCACAGGCTCCGGACGCACAGGCTCAGCGGCCATGACTCATGGGCCCAGCCGCTCCGCGGCATGTGGGATCTTCCCGGACCGGGGCACAAACCCGTGTCCCCTGCATTGGCAGGCGGACCCTCAACCATTGCGCCACCAGGGAAGCCCAAAACTGGTGTTTCTTGTAGACAAACTGATTGTCTCTGTGAGGAATATTACAGTTTCTTTAGTATTCATCAATAATTTATTTCATGTTTTTTCCTTAGGTATGGACCGTGAGTAGTGTGTTGATCTGATTTTGGTCACTATGGTTTGTAAAGCTTGAGGCGCTAGTCAGACTTTTCCCATTTCTGTGTAGTTTGTGGAATGGAATCTGCGTGCCATTTAAAAAGACTTTAACTATAGGGTAGAAGGATCATGTTGGAGCCAATAGGTGTGCCTTTTAGTCCTGGTTCTGTCAACTACCAGCTTTAGCATGCTAGAAAAGTGGGGGGGGGGGTTATGTTTTTCGTGTGTTTTTCTCTCTTTCCTTGCTTTGTAAGAGGAACAGAGATTTCTAGTTCATAGGAATTTTGGTGAAGGCCAAATGAGATAGCACGTAAAAGCATCTGGCAAAATGTGTCACTTACAAAGTAGATACTGAATAAATATGACTTCTCTTTTCTTCCCTGCCTGCCCTTCTGCTATATTATAAACTCTGGTTACTGACAGTTTTATGTAACTGCTATAAAATCGAGGGGAACTGAAACTGTCAGTCTAATTCATGGGAGTTGGTTATCTTCGTGATGATATTTCAGGCCCCAAATAAGTGGCACACAGAGGTATTTGTAAGCTACAGTAAAACAGAAGGAAATCCAAATATCTGGATATTATATTACTAATCACTGGTACCTGCTTCTGGCTGCTGTAGGCTATCTTATTTCTATTACTTAAAACTATATTTACAGCAAACATTTTCCCAATTGCTGATGATAAGATATAGCTTGAGCCATATTTTAGTATCTGATACACAAATCTTTGTATATCACTTCATGTTGTTCATATGTGTTCCTGATCTCAGTGCCATCTCAATATGCTTAACTGTATGCTCTATATAACATAAAAATGCCTTTATAACCTTATTTTAAAATATTAATCTTATAGGAATGTAATAAATTGTTACTAATCTGGACTGATGTCTAATCATCCTCATTTTAAAGACGTAGAATCTGATGCACAGGGTGATTCATTTTCTTAACGTCCTATGGAATCCATAAGTATAATTTGTGAGATACTTTGAATTTCCCAAATAAATAATATCACTAATTTTCTTTATCATTTTATTACATAAATAAAAATAAATTTTGCTAAACTTTCATATGTTCTTACATTTAAAGAAATGATGTAAAGTTTTGTATATTAAAGTATTTACTACTTATTTAATACTTAAATATATGGCTAGATCAAATAGAAGAATTTTAAAACCTGAATCACTTTAATTTTCTACTACCTCTGCAGATACGCTAATAAAAATAGAATCTGACATATATATATGGCACCTGAATCCGTGTCTGACATTTGTAGATGATTCTTATTTAATTTTATTTTTGCCACATAACATACCCTTCATTATCTACTCTGGGTAATTGTATATAACTTTTCTTCTTGGGATCTGTCCCACTGCCCCTCCCACTTCTGGGTGGAGTTGACACTCCCAGCTGTAAAAGTAGCGTGTAAAGCCCAGCCAACCATAACCCCCAGGCCTGGCTAATGGATTCGGTGGTAGATACTATCAGGATCTGGAATGTGATTTTACTCTACTTACAAGCTAATAAATTGGTCTGTTGCTATTTCATTGATGCCAGCGGAAGACACAAGATTTCTGAGTCAGAGACAAAGAACTGTGCAGCCAGTAAGCAACATGATTTGCCTTAGTTCCATTTGCCCCTGATTCTCATGGTGAGCCCAGATGGATGGTGTGCAGCAGTGGGTCTGTGTCACAGCTGAGGGACACTGATCTTGGGAAAACCACCAATTTATAGTAAGCAGTAATCAAGCCTTCTCTTTGTCCTTGCTCAAGGTTGCTTGCTGCAAACACAACCTTGAGAAATAATCTAGGTAAAAAGTCGTCAGTGCCTCATATTCTTGGCATACCCAGCAGGGTGCATGGAAGGTGAGAGACACATGGAGGGATGCCTCCCAACAAATACATGATCTCAGACAGTCTAATTAGGGAGAATCATTTTTACTATTTCCCCTGAAATTTGAACCTGGAAAAATGTCATGTTTCAGTTTTCTGCAGCTGTCTGTAATTACACAGGAGTAGCCAATCTGAAAATAGAGCCAAGATTGAGAAAGTCAGAGATGAGAAAAGGAGACTGAAAAAAAAAAAGATCGTACCGAGTTATAGATCAAGTACACTGTGAAGCCAGATCTTCCTCGAGAATGTTCAGTTATGTGAGCTAATTAGGTTTTCATTCATTCACAACTAAAAGAGTTCTGACTGGCTTGGCGCTTGACATGCATCATCTCATCATAATAGCCCTATAATGGAGGTATTATTACCCTGATCTTACAGATGAATGTGCGTCATGGAGATTACCTCGCCCAGTATCACCTAATGAAGAAAGCAGAGCCAGTCGGCTGATGGCTGACTCCATGCTCTTAACAGTTAAATCGCTACTTCTCAAACTTTAAAGTACTTGAGAAATACCAAGGCTCACCCCAGACCTAATGAATCAAAATCTCTAAGGTGGAGCATAGAGAACACACATGTTTTAAGTTCTTGGGTGATTCTGATGCAGGGCTATAGACCACTTGTGAAGAAATGTTTGCCTTAGAAACATGTAATTTCAAGGATACTGCTGCCTGACCTTCTGACACTATGTCCTTATTAAAAAGCTTTGCTTCTGGAAAATGACACCTGAAGCCTAGTCAGTGATGTAAACTACAGATCAAAAGAAATTCTGAGAAAAGCTCTATTGGAAGAAGTGGGAACAGTCAGAAAACAAAGAGTCCCAGGCTGGGGGGAGGAGAGTTAGGAAATGGGAACTTAAAGGGGAAAGGAGGTGGGGGGCAGAGGTCTGAAGTTCTGTTTCACCAATTATTACCTAAGAAATCCCTTTTTGCTTAATTACCTTGTGTGTGTTTAAGTTCAGATTCCACACCGAGTTTTATATAGGGAGACTTGAGGAGCTTTTGAAATAGACGTGCAGACATCTGGTTGAGTTTGCTAGTTACAGTGGCTCATTGGACATGAAGGAGAATGTTTAATTTAATTATTGACTTTGAATAGACATTTTGCCACTGCTAATAATATTAGCTAGATTAATGAATTGTTCGAGGGTTATAGAGACAAAGAACACTATTGAGAGTTACTGTTCATCAATATTTGGACAGCCTTTCCCAGAAGAGTCACACAAGTCACATGTGTTATTGTAAAATATTTTTGTGCTTGCCTATCTTGTCTCAGATTTCTCTCTCTCTCTCTCTCTCTTTAAATTTAAAATAAGTATTAGTTGTCTTTTGATACAGGTATTATTATTGTGAAAGTCAGAACTTTTTCTGTATGTGCTATCCTACAGCATCTCCATAATAAGTCTTCCTCCAAATGGAGTCTGATACATAGTAAATCTTTCTTAAATTTTTAAAGCTGGGAGCACTGGAGGTCTGTGGTCTGTGTCTGGTCCCGGCATGTAGGTGCTGAGGAGGGGCGTAGAGTTGAATTCCACTGCAGATATAGTACGTTAGCTGATGGCCACATCTCATTTCATTTTATACATTTGTCCACTCAAAACTTAAGACTTGAATCAGTGTGGCTTAAAGAGGTATTTATTTTTAGAGTCTTAAGCTCATTATTATTCCAAAGAATTTTAGAAGCATGCCTGTAGTCTCAGCCTTAAATAAGTATAATATTTCCAGCTTTAGGCCAAGAAGATTGCATTTGATATATGTTTTGACAATAGTTAGGTTTATCATCAAAGTGAACATTTTACCACAGGGATTTTAGATAAAATTATATCTCCTTTTTAGATGATGCTTTTCTCTGCCCAACAGTTTGACAAGCAGGTGTTTTGATATTTTAGTTTGAACTGGTTGCTTCTGTTCACAAGCTGTGTCATCATTGCAGGAGCACCTTCCTTTTCCTTATGGGTGAAATCAGAAGCTGGATGTATCTGCTCATCCCTAAGGCAGTTCTCTCAGGAGCACACTCAATACAGTACCCTGTCTCCAGATATTCAGCAAAGCAGTAAATAATCACTTATAACATTATATGGGCACCTGCCTCCATCTTGGGAAACCATGTAACAATGTTGAACCTCTCTGCCTTCTTTTAACACCAACAAATGAAATGTGTTGAATGAAAAGCAAGATATCCGTCTGAATATGTGGAAGAGGTTCTCATGGGCTCAGAGGTGTATGGTGCAGCAAGACAGCAGCACAGACTTTGCAATACCTTGTTTTTAAAGCACACACTACTGTAACAATTATGCAACTGTCTATGAATCATTATAGTTAAGGACCTAACCTCTCTGATGTGGCATGCTAGAATGGAGAAGGGAATGAGTGAGATTTGCAAGACATAACCCTACTACCAAAGTGCTTTTTAGAAGATTGATATAACATCTCTATTATTGGTTTAAAATATGTTGGGAATATATCACAATTTTTAAAAATGTATCTTCCATAATATTTTCCAGGAGAACTCCTTGCCTTTTTCCTCACGCCCAAACCATACATTCAGCATTTTTCAATGGTCAGTGTTAACTGGATGAAGCATCAAAGATTTTCAAACGTGATCCTTTCTTGGGCCATTCTTGCGGGGAGAAGATGGCCTCAGAAATTCCACTCTGAGAACACAGAGGTCCCCAGTAAGAGAGAGAGCAAGGACATTAAACTGATACATTTTACCTTCCTCCATAAATGTTTCATTGCTGTCTCTCACCCCGAGGTGAGGCTCATCGCCTTAGCATAAGAGAGAGCTTGTTTCCAACTTCTAGGCAGTGCAGAAAGGCTTGGAAATCAGGTGAGGCAGGGGGGATAGGGGTTGCCTAGAGATTTCTAAATTCTTTTTTTCCTGCCTTCACACATTAAAGGCTAAGACTAAAGGATTCAAGTCCTATGCTTTTCCTCTAGTGTAGCACGGATGCAGGGTATGTGGAATGTTTTTCATGAGTGAGGTTGACAAAGGTAAGGAGAGGTGCAAAAGACCTGAGACAGAGCCACAGAAAAAGTTACCAGCCAGAAGAGTTCCTGAGGGTCACCAGTCCAGAGCTACCCTAGACCCCCTGTGGTCACGGAGCCAAGAGGCTCACCACAGGGCTGCCTGCTGTGGCAGGACCAGGTCACTGCTTTCAGAGGCAGGGGTAGCCCCCAGGCTGGTGGGCCGTATGAGAACCCCCAGAAGACTCTGAGAGGGTTGCAGTGCACAGGAGCTGTGGCGCAGCGCTCACCAGGCTGAGAAGTCAGATCACAGGCTCCAGAAGCTGCTGATTTCAACAAACTGCAACCAGGAATCATCCAGGTGACAAATGACCTGTTCCCAGAGAGCCAAGGGCAGACAGAGCTGCTTTTCCAAGGACCCCACCTCGTCCCTTCCTCCATTGAGACACAAAGTCTCTCCCAATATTCACTCTAAAGCCATTTTAGAGATGATAAAATGGGAAAGGGAGGCCAGCCGAGAGACAGTTGAAATTTTCTGAAAATGGCTATTTAAATTATGAGCTCAGTTGGATGTTTGAACATTAATTTTTCCTCCCAGCTAACCAGTTGGAAGGGGCTTGGAATTATGTTCAGATTAGTTAAAACCAAAAGAACAAAATGTTTTCTCTGCACATCAAAGTTATGAGTTCAATTTGCCACCTTGCTATAGCTTTTAAAAGTAATAAAAACAAGTCCAGCTGAGATAATGTACAGAACTATAAAGCCTACAGTTACAAGGCATTTGAAGGTATTTGAAGGCCACAGTCCCCCCACCCTGCTTCTGGAATCACTGCTTGGAAAATACTCCTTTCTCCTTATTTTGCTGTGAAAATAAAATCACTCTAAAAAAATAAGGTCTGTTTAAAAAAAAAAAAAAAAAAAACTCCTTTAGTACCTTCTTAAATTCTTCCAGGGATAGAAATGGCCATCATTGAACAAAGCATAAAATATGTCTTTCTTCTTTTATGTTGAAATCTGATTTTTATATTCCCTTTACCTAGTGTCCTCTGAAACATCTTTAGGTGATCACTTTTTTTTTTTCCTTCCATTACCTTTCCCTGGGATGTAAATTAGCAATTACTTAGCTCCCACAACAAAGTCTGAGGTCATAAATGAGGGCAGACAGTAATTTAATCTGTGAGAGACGGTGATATCATCTAGTTAGTTTGGTAACAACAGCAAACCATAGAGTACTTCCTATTCATAGTGACTCAGTTTTTTTTTTCTCTCTCTTTGAACTAACAGACTTTTCTTTACCAGAAAAAATCAAATAATAACTTCAATCTTGGTAAAAATTCCAAAGCTAATCGAAATCTTTCTTCTTAAAATCTATGAAAGAGCAACCAAGCCAATTTGTGTGCGTTTTAAGTAATCTGTTGAAACAGGAAAATTCCGATGGCAAAGTCAGACAACTCGCAGCAACATAATACATTTGTTTATTTAGTTAATATTACAGTGGTAACAGGTTAAGAGCACTAGATCTGTGTCCTCAAAAGAGGATAGTGATCAAGATTTTTATTTGTAAATTTCACTGTTCTTAACTATTAAAAATCTATTTTCCAAAGGAGTAATAATATGCATTATTTTTAAATGACAGATCTAAACTTTCAAATTTATGACCCAAAGCATATTTGTTCATTAAACAAAACAGTAGGGACATTTTAACTATTGGTTGCTGCTTTCAGGAAAGCACAATGTTCTTGAAGCAAATATACACAAAACATATTTTTCCATGGTGATTTCAACCATTGTGTATCATGTCAGTGAGGGAACCTGAGAACCCCAGATGTTGAGAACTCTCCGATTGTTGCAATACACTCTGGTTTACTTAAACACTCAACCAACAAACATGTATTTAGTGCCTACTATGTACAAGCCAGCATCCTAAAGCAATACAGGAAACACAAAGAAGTAAAATTATTGGTTCTTGCCCTGCTCAGGCTTCCAATGAAGTGGTCAGATTAAACACAGACACAAATTACTCTACTTTCAATGTCTTCAAAAGAAGTGATGATGTTAACTAGATCGTATGTTAGAATCACCTATGCTGGAACCGAGAGGAAGCAGGGACATAAGCAGGGGCATCCTCGGCACCGATTAAAGTCTGTCTGAATCAGATTTTGGAGTTCTAAGTCTGAGGGCTGCTTGAACCCTCGTATCTGAAAGTGTTCTAGCCAGTCTCACACCTGCCACTGTGAGTGACTGTATTTGGCAGTTGTCTCACGTACTCATGATAAGGGAGCAAGATAAATAAATATATATATATAGTATGTGAGTATATTATGATTTGAATACAGTATATATTATTTGAATATAGTATATATTCAAATCATATGTAGGGTGATGTTGAAAGCTAGGAGTTCGGGACTTTCCACTCTGCATGGGAGAAGGCTAACCCACGTTATTTATTTATTATAAGACAAACAAGAGACTACATAAGAAAAGTACGAAAAACTCTCCAAACTTCACTGAACACAAGCAAAAATAGAAAGGCTAGAGGAAAGGATAAGAAAACAGGGCCTAGCACAGAGAGGCTTGGACGGGACCCTGGGGAGAGAGCCTTCCCCACTGCTACCTCCGCGCCCGCCCCATCGCCAGTGTCCCGAAGAAGAGGCCCTGGGCTAGGCAAGTGGAGAAAAGGAAAGCAGAGACACATTTTTTTCAAACACCACAAATAAATAAATAAATATGTTAAGCAAGAAAATAACCTATTAGGCACCGCTTGAAAGGCAGCAGCCCTCAGGGGTCGGGCAGACCGCACCCTCTACCTGCAGGTGGCGGCGACGCGGTCGGGATCGGCCGAGACTGGGAAGACGTCACCTGAGGTCCCGGCCCGGTGCCTGTCGTTACTCTTGGATGTGCACCTCCAGAAGCTTGGGTGAAGGAGAAAGCCTAGTGGAGCTGCAGCCAAGCTCCCGGGCGGCCCCCGGGGAAAGTGCGCCCTGTCCTTCCTGGCCTAATGCAGACCAGCGCCCCGGGAGTGCCTAGCTCTTGGTCTCTGAAACTAAAAGAGCCGTTTGTGAGCCGGGCGGGAGGGGGGCTTCCATTACAAGCCCTCCTCCCCCACCAAAGCCCGGAATCTTTTAAAAACCCCTAGTCGCTTGTTCTCAGCTCCTTTTTGCTCCAAAGTGGGCTTTGAATAAGGACTGCGGGATGCCTGGGGTTCGAAGCGCGGGACCGATTTTACTAAGCACCTGGCTCCGCTCTGGGTGGAGTGGGAGGGGCGGAGGGGCTCGGCGAAGCGCGCACCTTCCTTTCACCCGAGGGTGGGAGAAAGGACCAGCTGCCGAGATCCTTCTCAAGACTGACTTCCTTTGAAGTAGGGCTGCAGAAAGGGAGAGTGGTGGTTCTCGAGACTCCGCTAGAGGCATCAAGCAGAATCTGGCGAGCGAGGGGCCTTGCAAGGCGCGGCTGAGGGCCAGCTGGGTTTTCCCGAGGGAAACCCGTGGCGGTAACCGTGGCTCAGCTTAAACAGAAACGACGGCTGGCGGGGCTGAGGGTCAGGCTCAGCTGGCGACGTTAATAAGTTCACGATCTGCACCGGTAGGACGGGGCGTAAAGAAAGACCGAAATTGCCAAGGGAGGGGCGAAGAGGGATGCAGAAGTGCAATCGCAGGGGAGAAAGAAGCGAAAGAGGAGAAGGGGGCCCGCTAGTCTTCCCAGTTTATACGCAAAGCGTCCAATTCCACCTTTGTCGCGCGCCTTTCCCGGGTCTCCACCAGAAGCACACAGTGTCCTAGCCCCACTTTCCCCATTGCACCCTGACTCCTGGGATACTTTCACCTCTCGCACCCGGACTTCCTTTCTCCTCATCCTCCCCTTCTCTTGGTACAAAGCCCCTGCTTGGCCCGGGCTCAGAGAGTAGTGATCCGGGACGTGCAGGTGCCATTACGGAAGACGCCGCCGGACTCCAGGTTCTCAGGCTGGAAGTCCTCCACACTGTAGGCGCGGCTCTTGAGGGCCGTGGCGTAGTAGTCGACTGGCTCCTCGGCGGCGTTGTCCATCCAGCTGAGGCAAAGGATGCGCTGGAAAGAGCGCTTGAAGTTGTCTGAAAGGAAGCCATAGAGGATGGGGTTGGCGCAGCTGTTGGCATAGCCGAGGATGACCGACAGCTGGCTCACCGTGGCGTCGTCCTGCTCTGCGAACACGTTGACTAGCTGCACCACATAGAAAGGCATCCAGCAGATGACAAACACCATCACCACCATCATCACCATCAGGGTGATCTTGCGCTCTGAGCGCTTGCGCTGTTGCCAGCCGGCCTTGAGGGCCACCATGCGCATTTTGGCGATGATGAGCACGTAACACAGGCAGATGGCCCCGACGGGCAGCAGAAAGCCCATGAGAAAAGTGTACAACACGAAGCCCACCAGCCAGCGCTGGGCGGGCTCGGGCATGAGCATGTTGCAGGCCACCGTGCCGTCACTGTTGGCCGCCGTGCGCGAGAAGACCACGATGGGCAGAATGACGAGCAGCGATAGCACCCACACGCCCAGATTCACCACCTTGGCCACGGTGGGCCGGCGGTAGCGTGCTGCCTTGATAGGGTGCACCACGGCCACGTAGCGGTCCACGCTAAGCACAGTAAGACAGTAAATGCTGGTGAACATGTTGACTGCGTCCACGCTGAGCACGAGGCGGCAGAGCAGCGCGCCGAAGGGCCAGTGGCGAAGCAACGTGGAGGTGACCAAGAAGGGCACGCTGAGCATGAGCAGCTCATCGGCGATGGCCAGGTTGAGGATGTAGATGTTGGTGGCCGTCTTCATCTTGGCGTAGCGCAGGATCACGTAGATGACCATGGAGTTCCCACACAGCCCCACCAGGCACACCACGGAGTAGATGAAAGAGATGAGGATAGCGCTGCCCTGGCCCTCGCTCAAGGTCCCGTTCTGGGACGCATTTCGCCCCGGCTCCTCCATCCCGTCTGCAGCTCCGGCCCCGGGGCCCCTGCTGCCGCCGCCTTCGCCACAGCTGCCTGGGCTGGGGCTAGGAGAGGAGGGAGAGGAGGCGGTGCCATTGGGGAACAACATGGGGGCCGATGGGGCTGCCAGGGCTGGGGAGTTCTACTGGCGCCCCCGCCGCTTGCGCTGTCACTTGGCACCCCGGCCGTCCGCCCGCAGCTCACAGCCGCTGGGCGCCTGGGGTAAGCGCTCGGAGACTGCAGGGAGCGCGGCTCCACCGGCGCCGGCGGAGCGCATCGCCCAGCGGCTGCCTGCGCGCAGCCGCTCGCCGCTCCAGGGCACCTGGGCACACGCGAACGTGCCGGGAGACTAGGGCCCCGCGCGGCACAGCCATTAACTGCCGCGGCTGTGGGCTGGTGAATGATTAATAGGCACCACCCGCGCGTCAGCAGCTACGAAAATGAGGGGGGGGCGGAGAAAGAGAGGGAGGTAGGCGATATAGGTGGCTTATCACCCCTCGCCCAATTTTTTCCTTCCCAGTTTTGAGCTCCGATCGACTAGAGCAGCTGCTTCTGGGGTTCCCCTGCAGCACCCCTTTACCCATCCCCTTCAGGGGGACCTGGGGAGTTTCTCCGCTTTCATGAAGGGTGGATGGGAAACAAAGGTGGAGATTCTGTCCCATCTCACCCTGCTTCTATCCAAAGCAAAGACTGAAGCAGACCCTAGGCACGGATGTCTGGAGTTCATCTCCGTTTCCCTCAGTTGCTGCCCCACCCTGGGGGACCCACTCCCGTCCAGTCGTCCGGGACCCCAAACTCCCCCCCCCCCCCGCCTGCTCTGCTCCTGAGAACCGCTGCGGAAGTCCTTACCCAGGGCACGCTACCTCCAGACCGACGCGTAGATGGCCCGTGCAAAGTGCCTGTGAGGTCTGGTAGCGCAGTGACGTTCTTCGTGCGGTCCCACTCCTTTCCTTGGGCGGGACCCCAGCACAGGCGCCCACTCAGATTTACTCTGAAGAGTCGCGGAAACTGACCCTACGCCGCGAACATTACAAGGAAGAAGGACAGCAACTGTGCGTTAGGGACTCCTGCGTTACAACCCCGCAGGCGGCTCTTCGAGGGAGGGAGTGTTCGGAGGCCTGAGAAAATCATCGCGAATCTCTTAATACAGCTTGTAGTGCCCAGAGCCCACTGCGTCTCCCAGAGGAAAATCGACTTTAGAAAGGAGGACGCGCGCCTGGGGGCACAGAAGGAGCCCGAGGCTCCCCCCGCCTCCCCCTCCCCGCCCCCTCCCCTCCCAAACGTGCCAGGCGCGGTACTGGAAATCCATCTAGGTGTTCGCTGGGTATAGATACGGCTGCGCCGCTTGGAAAGGCTCCGCCCGCATCCCTGATGTACTTTGTACCCGGGAGAATTGGTGGGCCCCGGGGGAGGAGAGTGTATAGGCCTGGGAGAGCAGGGATGCCAGTCGGGACCGGCAGGTGATCAGACCTGTCACCAACTCCAGGAACATCAGGAAGACCTTCCAGTCTCTCTGTGAAATACTTGATTGCATTTTTCTGAGGCCCCTGGATGTGTGCCAGGTGCCTAAACTTTTAAGACACAAAAATCAATGTAGGCATGCCTAAAGCTCACTGACTTCATTTAGGAACTGAACAGTTACTGTGTTTAAAAAAAAAAAAAAAAGTTCAATTATCATGGTTTTTAAGGATCTCTAGGACTTTCCACCATCCCTAGTCTGGGCTCCCTTTGGCTTTCCAATCCTTCCAGTCCAAAGAAGAATCACTCCATCCAGCTCCCCAATTCTTTTCAAGATCCCTTCAAGTCTTTGTCTGAACCGTGCAGGTTCCCAGGAAGACTGACCTTCAGCAGCCTAGTGCTGCGGGGCCTCTTTCAAGCCTAAGCTTTGTGTCAGTTTTTGTTAGTTCTTCCTCTCAGCCAGGTGGCACCCACTGTGCTGTGAGTCTCAGCTTCCCTCTCATCAGTACAATTTACACTAAGAAGACGCAAACCTAAACAGAAACTAAATTCCTCATCGAGGATATTTGTACCAGACAGTCCAGAATGCAGAAATGGATGCAGAAATTGGAAGGAAAAAAAAAGTAAAATTTCTATTTCCCCCTTGCTTTATCTGGGTATCATTTGCATGTATGTGCTTTAGTTCTCAAAACTAAGTGCTCCTCAAAGCAAAAGAATAACTTTTGTAGTGTGTTGATTATAGCAATCAGAGATAAAAGAAAAGATGACAGACTGTCACAGGAATGTGTGCAATGGACACTGAATTATTAATGAGAAATGTGCTGGGAAGAAATCTGAAATTTCCTAAGACCCAAGCTGCTTAACCCATTGCTTTATCTCAACAAATTACTTTAAGTAGGATGTGGAATTCGTGGTTAGTTGTATTTCATTTTCCTTAAAAAATACAGTGCATATGGAGAATAAAAAAAAAAGAATGTTCATCAGGTTTTTTAAAAACCGGCTTCTTTTTCCCCAGCAGAGCTTTTAACAAGCCAAACCTCGTAATGATTTAAATGCCTCTTTGCCAGTCACTGACTAAGGACACCTGGCTATTCCTCAGGGGGGTGACATTTCAACAGTCATCATCTAGATGCCTTGGCTTTGATCATGGTTGCTCCAGGGGGAGTGGGTGATGGGAGCCAGTAAAGCACAGCTCTGTTGTTCAGGATCTCATATGTTTATTTTGCAGCTCATTTTAGGGAAATCTCCTCTCAATTTACTGGTAGCCTCATATACAAAAGAAGAAAACTTAAGACCTGATGTGAGCATGCTTTTTTGTTTCTTTGTGAAGTGGTTTCTATGATGAATTTTTAATCCATGAAAAGAGACTGACAATAAGATGCTACTTTACATCCACTAGGGTGGCTATAATAATTTTTTTTAAGGAAAAGAAAGATAACAAATGTTGAGCATATGGAGAAATTAGAACCCTTATATGTTGCTGGTGGGCATAAAAAATGATGCAGCAACTTTAGAATATTTGATGATTCCTCAAAAAGTTAAACAGAATCGCCATATGACCCAGCAATTCCACTCCTAGGTATTTACTCCCCAAAACCAAAATAGGTATTTGAACGAAACATTGTCCATGAATCTTCACAACAGGACTATTCATAGTAGCCAAAGAGATCAACAATCCAAATATCCATCAACTGATGAATGGATAAACAAGATATGGTCTATCTTTTTATGATCCATCCATAAAAAGGAATGAAATTTCAAAACGCACTACAACATAGACAAACCCTGAAAACATTACACAGAGTGAAGGAAGCCAGACACAAAAGTCACATATTGCATGATTCCATTTCTATGAAACATCCGGAGCAGCCGAATCCGTAGAGACAGAGCAGCTCAGAGGTTGGTAGGGGTTGAGGGGGAGAGGGAATGGGAAACGAGTGCTTCATGGGTATGGGGTTTTTTGGGGGATTTATGAAAATTTCTGGAATTAGATAGTGGTGGCGGTTGCACAATGCTGTGAATGTACTAAAAGCCACTGAATTGTACACTTCGAAATGGTTAAGATTATGAATTTTATGTCATGTGAATTTCTCTTCAATAAAAAGGGAGATTGAGATGGCTATGAGCCATGCAGTGTTATCAAATCTTTTCAGCCATGTATTTCTTAACATTGCATCTGTGAACTAATGCATGAACAAAGGAAAACAACCAAGAAAAAGGCAGCATGTTTCTGGGCTAAACAACATATGATTGGAGTTGCAGCTGTTTTAAAATTATATTAAGGGCAGGAGCTCAGTTAGGAATCTGCCTTCCTCTCAGACCTCAATTTAATATAAGCATTTCTTAAAGAGACAAGAACGCTAATGTAGTTAATTATGTATCTAAAGCCTTGAAAAGCTTAAAATGAGCTTGTTTTCTCCACGACAGTTAGCTGTCCCTCATTTCTCTCTTCTTCTGTTACTATCTTTCCTATGCCTCTATGATCTGAATATTTCTCCATATGAGAGAAGAAAGAAGATGGCTTTCAAGAAGGGGAGAATGAAAGTCCTAATTTAGGAAGCTGCAGATTCTTAGGCAGACTGATTTTCTTCCCCCACCTCAATTCTCTCCTACAAGCTACACTCCCCTGTGCTATCATGTACCAGGTGTACACTTTGATTACTGTGTTTATCACACTGTGCTGTGATTTGTGTGTGTGTGTGTACTTGTCTGTCCTCACTTCTAAATCTGTAAGCTTGTCCAGAACAGGGGCTATATTTTATTTATCTTTATACCCACAACACCTAGCACAGAACCTGGAAAATTGCGCAATGCCTCCTTGTTCTATTTTCCCAAGGCATCCCATGGATAGTACCTTCTTTTTTCTAACCCATAAAATTTAGGCACAAAGAAATGAACTTTGGGCCTCTTGCAAGAAGAGCTTTGATATCTGTGTAATATCACCATCTGTAATAATTCCTTACACATTTCAATCTTCTGAATAATTTCATTCTGCATATCCTATATCAACAGTGGTCATGCTGATGACTCATTCATTGATCATTCTTGGTCTTAAATTTACTGGCAGAGAAAGGGCTCTGGAAAATGGGTAGTACATACTTTAGTAGCTAATGATAGTTATTTAATAGTACCATGCAGTGTGAAAACCATTATACGTGGAAGATCATTTCTTTCTCACTGCAGCCCTATGTCCCAGTTGGTTTGGTGAAATAGTAATTAACAGGAACTCAAACTCTGCTTCTGTCAAAATCATTACTAATGTGTTTTTTTCCAGTTGGATCCTATGGTGATCCTCAAATGAGCTCCTTTAATCCATGTCAGTGGTAAAGGGCTGGCTGGGGCCAGGAATTAAAGGGAATGCTTCCTGGAACATACTCTGCACTGGCATCATCAGAGTTGTGTTTACACACAACTGTCTTGGAAGATGGGACCAAACTGGCTATGAGGGGTGGGCACCGCTCAGCAATATGACCCACAGCAGAGGTATATGTCACTCAAGGGCCATCTGTCATTAAGCAGTTAACATGATGACAGCCTAATAAGAAAGTCACCAGATTCACTTTGTTATAAAGCAGAAACTAACACACCATTGTAAAGCAATTATACCCCAATAAAGATGTTAAAAAAAAAAAAAAAAAGAAAGTCACCAGAGTGCAAAGGTAGCTATAGGGCTAAGGAACAATCCTGGACCTCATTTCCCAATGATGCCCCATCGCTTCACAAGAGCCCTGATGGCGTGTGGTTCAGTTCATCACCAATCTCAGCAAACCCGCCCTAGCTCACTGATTTTCCTATGCCTCTCTGTGAAACAGCAGGACAGCGTCTTCTTTTGTGCTTTCAAAAAACACACATGGTGCAACAACTCCCATTTATCTCTATGGATTCTCTACTACTAAATGATATTTCTGAGAACAAGAATTCAACACATACAGAAAAGTTTTCACTATTACTGATGGATAAATAAAAATAAAACAAAAGCAGCCACACGTTACCTGTATTATTTTGAGTAGTCCTGCCCAGTAATACATTCTTCTGTAATGTAGTCTCTGTTAGTCAAGGATTTCACGATTGGTTGCATTGGTTTCAATGCACTTTGGTGGCATTTTTCTTTTTAGCAGAAACTACAAAAAAAAAAAAAAAAGCTTTCAAAGGCACAAAATCATAATTTTGTTTCTTTTGACTGATGTTTGATTTTTGAGCAGAGTGTCTAAACATTTACAACAAATCACCCATTCTTTGAGAGAGGGCTGTTCCTTTGGAGTGGGCTGTATCTGTCAGTCAGCTTCACCAGTTAAGGAACAACCCAAAGCCAGCAAAGGGCCAGGTGTGGAAGGTAAAGCCATTTTGTAGGTGAAAGCTATGTAGCCTTCTTTAAGATATAAAACATTTTATTCTTAATTTAAAAACAAAAGGCATATAATTAGAGAGAGATTTAAATCTATGTAGCCATCATAACACCTGCCTAGGCACGTGCTCCATCAGCCAAAACACTGCTTTACTTAGATGACAGGAAGCAACTTAAATGCTGGTCTTTTCTCCTTTTCCACAATTAAGTTGGAATTGGTCAGTGGCATGTCTGTGTTGCTTACATGTCTGTCTTCTGCTGGAAGCAGGAAGAATGGGCCATGGGTGGTGGACTCAGAACCACCGAGAGTGGTCCAGGAAGGGAATGGCTGGATTGCCTGCTCACTCCCTCCTCCTGAGGACTGGCAACCTCACCACCTACACTGTGCCCTGCCTCTGCTCTCTCCTTTCTTTAGGCAGTTGCTGGGGCAGGAGTGGGGAAGGGATGGTACTTCACTTTGACCTTGAGGAAGCAGCGAGAATGCCTACCCCTATTTCCTATTGGGAGAAGCAGGTGAGAAGATTGCACAGTCCAGGTGGGACCACCTGGCCTGATCAGGAAGTCACCATTCTTTGACAGCTGCCTGGGTGAACTGAAATTTCACTGCTCATGCAATTAGCCATGGTTTCTGATACTATATCCTATGATTTTTTTAAAAATTCATAGAAGAAATATTCAGACTATAGCAGAATACTGACATAATTACATAATTGTATATCGTCACTTATCGTCCCCATTTCTTAGTGAGAAAGAACTGGAAATTAATATCAGAATTCCATTATGTATGAATAATGCTGTGTTTTTAATCAAAACTGAGTAATTTGTTCATTAATTTAACAAATATTTATTGAGTGCCCACTCTGGCAGGCACTGTTCTAGGCATTGGAGATGCAGTTGCAAAGATTAACTACTTTCCAGCGGAATTCTAGTGAGGCAGAAAGAGAGTCAACAGATGGACACGTGGGTAATGTAACTGCATTTAGTGGTAAGTTCTAAGAAGACAAGTAGGGGCAAGAGACCAGAGAGTGCTGGAGGGGTGGGTGTATTTGACCTAGATTAGATCAAAAGGGCAGGGAACGTGATGATGAAAGAGCAGCCCTGGAGGATGTGAAGGTTAGGGAGTACTGTAACTTCAGTTATAGCAGCACGTGTGAAGCAGGGGTGCCAGGCACACTTCAGTTACACCCCTGCATCCCTCCTTTTTACTTATTTATTTTTTGCTTCCTAACATCACAATAATTTAGAGAACACCTTTAGATCTCATCTAGACTGCTCTTTGAACCTGGTGGATCCCGCTATTTCAGTTGAACTTTCCGAGCCCTAGGAAAGTAGATTAGGGAAACAACAGCCTCTGTAGAGTGCTGTCTTTGCAAGGTTTCTCCTCTGGGGCTATGGTCCATGTTACACTGGCACCTGTAAGCAGATAAGGGAGGAAAAGGCCAGGAGTTCAACATGTGTAAAAGCCAGTTCTGAAACTGAGAACCCTTGAACAATGCATTTCTTCTTCTTCTCAGTGAACTGGGAAAACTCCTTCCTGAGTGGTGAGGCACAACCATGCGTACTCTGGATTATCTGCCAGGGAAGAGCACGGGACACCTGAGCTCATCCACGAGATGGGTGATGGCGTGCTGCTGGTTTCTCGCGGCCGAGACTTAAAAACAGATGAAAACGAGGATCTGCTTCGGACCAGAACTGTGTGCAAATGAGTATATCTGACAGCAGGGACTGGAAAGAGGAAGGCAGCCTAGTTGGGGAAGGGGCTTGGTGGGAAAGGGAAGGTTCTGGCACGTTGCAGGACACGTGGGCTTAGCGTTGTCTTCTGTAATCACACTTTATATGCAACTGGTTACTATAGCAATTCTGGGCAAAAACAAAATTCTGGTTTTCAATCATCACATGTTTCTCTCATTGGTGGTAGTGCAAAACTCATACTGGAATTAACAAAGTCTCAGATGTAAATAATTAATGATTCAGGGGCTTCCCTGGTGGCGCAGTGGTTGAGAGTCCGCCTGCCGATGCAGGGGGCACGGCTTCGTGCCCCGGTCCGGGAGGATCCCACATGCCGCGGAGCGGCTGGGCCCGTGAGCCATGGCCGCTGAGCCTGCGCGTCCGGAGCCTGTGCTCCACAACGGGAGAGGCCACAATAGTGAGAGGCCCGCGTACCGTCAAAAAAAAAAAAAAAAAGGGAATAATTAGTGATTCAGTTGACTCAGCACCTCCTAGAGAGCACAGCCCCTGTGACTCCCTGCCCAGGGGTCCCAAGCCCACTTCCAGGCCCAGTGTGGCCGACTGCAGAGCAGATACAGACACCTCTAGGCTGGAGGGGAGGCCAAGGTGTCTCTACTCTGTACATGAGGCTGCTCACTGTGCAGGACAGAGCCAGGGGTGGAAACTGAAGTGGGCAGATTCCAGTGCAGAGCTCGTGAGGAGTGCCAGAGTCTACATTCAAATTTTACCAGGTCCTAACGAAGGTAAGATGATAGGGCATTTTTTTTTTTTTTTTTTTTTTTTGCGGTACGCGGGCCTCTCACTGTTGTGGCCTCTCCCGTTGCGGAGCACAGGCTCCGGACGCGCAGGCCCAGCGGCCATGGCTCACGGGCCCAGCCGCTCCGCGGCATGTGGGATCTTCCCAGACCGGGGCAGGAACCCGTATCCCCTGCATCGGCAGGCGGACTCTCAACCACTGCGCCACCAGGGAAGCCTGATAGGGCATATTTTATTAATAGATCCTAAGCTGGATTTATAACCCTCAAGGTAAGCCAACCAAACAAAACAATTGGGTCTTTGGGAGAACTCTGAGCACAGATGTTCGACCCAGGCCACTGAGAATATGCAGAGAGGATGTGGTACCAGCCACTGTTTCCTTTTCTGCCCGTTCCCTTGGCGCTTCCCCATTTCAAAATGAAATTTTGCTCCTCCTCTAGTCGCAAAGCAAACTATTACATAAATAACCCTTGAAGCAAAGAAGTAACAGCACAAAAGGTGGCTCAGGCCCTTGGAAGAACGATAGGGGGTGAGGCCCTTGGAAGAACGATAGGGGGTGAGGTGTTATGGAAATGTGGTTAACATCTGGGTCCCAAATTTGCCAGTAAACAATCGCCTGTCACACCTTTAACAGTGAAAAACTGGATGGGGCAAAGGAGGCATATTTCTTGTATTTAATACAACAGAACAGTAATTAAACTCTAAAACTGATGTCGCTGATGAATTTTTATAGACACAGAAACATATTCAAAACATTGCTGTGTGAAAAGTCTATTTCAAAGCTATATGAGCCAACACACACACACACACACACACACACACACACACACACACACACACACACACACACACACCCCCAAACGAGCATATGTCTGCATAGGTCTGAAAGGGCAGTTACTAAGATATTAAAAGTGGTTATCATGAGGCAGCTGTGTAATGGATGACATCTCCCTTTTGTACATAGAGATTTTCTAATTTTTCAGCCATGAGTGTGTATTGCTTTTAAATAAAAGTGATAAAAGCTTTTTTTTTTTTTCATTTAAAAAAAAGAAAAGACTCCAGGCCATAAAGTGTCTGATCTATTTAATGGGGCATTTGCTAATTTATTTTCTCCTTAATTATTTTTGCTTTCAGAGAAACAGTAATAAATTTATTCTAGAAATTAACATGTTGTGATGCAAATTAAATAGTAAAGAAAATGTATCCAATAGAAGGTGATAGAAGGAACTAAAACAGGAGCTGGAGTAGTCTACTTTCTTCCAGAAACCCCTATAGCCCCATGGCCATGTGGTCTCTTGAGTGTGCTTGAGTCTGCTATGCCCACCTCTTGGAATCGCTATTGTCATGTAAATTACAAAAAACCATACTGTTTGTGAAAGCATGGTATAGTTGTCTACTGCCAAACTTTTGAGTTTAAATTACATATTTTCCATGAATTTAACCTTGTGCAGATTATTTGACCTGTTTGTGCCTCCGTTTCTTTTGTGACGTATAATGCATCTACCTGACAGGATTGTTAAAAGAACTAAATATGTTCAAAGTGTTTAGAGCTGTGTCTCGCATGTGGTAAGCATTATATAAGTATTTAGTATCACAGGATTCCCCTGCTATCTGGAAGTAGAGCATTCCTTTGAAACCTTTCATAAGCAGAAATGGCATAAAGCAAAGAAGCAATTACCTTAGGACGCATTTTGCTAACAGATACGCAAAATAAATCAAGATAAAACACAGATGCTCACAGACACTTTTCAAAGCTATGGTGCTTGATGCTGAGATGTTGAATGTAGTTCTGGGGAAGGACCTTGGCTATGCCTCTCTCCCTACTTCGGCTGCGTGGTGCCTCTATATATAATCATTCATTGCAAAACAAACGCCGACTGCTATTTTTGCTTTTTGCTTTTTTTCGTAGAAGCAAAAATCCTCTTTGGATTTCTTTCCCTTAGCAAAAACAGTTACTAATGTAGGTCTTTCATAAAAGGGATGTGGCATAAATCGAACTTTCAGTATGCAGGGGATACCCATATAAAATAATGTCTAAAGTATGAATTACAATGTAACATTATTTTTTAATCAGTCAAAAGAACAATTTTGTTTTTGCCTCTTGCTCAAGAACATAATACAGTAGGTCTAGCACGCACTTATTCAGTTTAAGAAATATTTACTGAGCAGTTACTATGTGCATGTTACCTATCCTTTCTTTTCCCTCCTGCCTACACAGTTTCATAATTCAGCTCTGTGAACTGTGTTCCACCACAGGCTTTTAGTGCATGTCACACATTCAGCTAAAATAACTCTAAAATGTTAATCACTTCTATCAACATCATGCCAAAGTCAATCCAGTCCATCCACATCATAAGGATTTGAACGCACCACTGTATTCATTGCTTCAAATAACCCAGTTGTTACACAGGCACAGTCTGAGTTTACTATAACCTTTCTTTTTGTCTCAATTTCCAGTGAGACCTCCAAGACCCCAAGCAGATAACTGTAGTTGGGATGGAACCTGGGCTGCATTCCTCCCCCCATCCCCCCACAGTAGAAACACGGGGAGTCCTAGCCACTGGACCACCAGGGGATTCCCAGAAAATGTTTTCAAATTCTAAACAGAGGTGCTGGTCCACCTCTCTCAGCCCATCACCCACTTCCACTCTATATTTAAGAGAAGAAAGTAAGATTGAGGGAGATTATTTCCTTAGAGAGAGTTGTCAGAGTGCTGTGCACTTTCCCTCCCACGGAAGATGGAAAGTGACTTCCTACCCAGTCAATAAAGCATGGGGGCTTCTATAAAACCACTTAGAGAGCTTGTCAGATGTCCCCTGAGGTTGGTAAGACACAGAGACGGTGCCTGATTCTTATTTGGAAAATTTGAAGGTGAGCAAGAGACCTGCTGGAACTTCTGATGACAGAGTGAAGAGGAAAGACTACAATTGGAAAAAGCTCAAAGTGGGGCAGAGGCGGTGTTTCCTGTGAGCTGGAATGGACAGCACAGCAGGCAGACAGGTGGGAGCACCTGGAGGGACTCAGGTTGCCTGGCGGAGTGAGATGACCTCAGCAGGAAGTTCGTGTACCAGGGGGAGGGGCTGGGGGGGAGCAAGACCAGCTGGCAGAGGTTGCTGGGCCAGAGAAGGGCACAGGGGAAGTCTCTAGAAAGGCATGGGGGTGATGCTGAAGAACATACCAAGGAATTCCACAAGAGAAAGAGCCACTCCCAGAGGTCACCCATGCACAGTTATAATTGCCAATCAAGGAAGAGCCTTCCTGTCCCTTAAGGCCCTTCCCTCTCCCTCACAGGTGCCAAAGGCAGAAAAAAGGAGTGAGGGAAAATAATGTAGAGAAATAATAAAGACTCCAATAAGCTGCGAGGATATATTGTGCAACATAGGGAATATAGCCAATATTTTATATTAACTATAAATGGAGTATAACCTTTAAAAATTGTGAATCACTGTGTTGTACCTCTGTAACTTATATAATACTGTACATCAACTGTACTTCAATTTAAAAATTTTTAAAAAGAAGAAATAATAAAGAATCCAACCACTCGCCTCTTCCTTACTATAGAATCCAAGCATGGGTCAGGCTGAAGCTGGTACAGGGACAGGGAGCTTTAAATTGAATCAGAAATTAACGTTTCAATTTAGAAAGAATTGCTTTTTATAATGTCTGAAAATGAGACTGTTAATATCTGAAAGTGAACCAAAAATTTATGAGATCTGTGTGTATTAAGACTTTCCACTCAGTTTTGTTGTATTGAACTTCCAACCACACACTATGAGGAAGTTTCTACTTACTACCCTCATTTTGCAGATGAAGAAATCAAAGCACAGAGAGGTTAGATAAGAGGCTCAGGTCACACAGCTAAAAAAGTCAGAGCTCAGATTTGTTTTTGCAATCTAGCAGAGGGCTTATCCTCTTAACGACCATTCCACACTTCTGTGGTCTTATCTCTTACAGAACTCACTCAATAAAAAGATGGTTTTGGATGTAAAGAAGATATATAAAAGGCAAATCTGTCATTTTTGTTATTTATGTTCTCCTCAATGAGTCCAACAATTACTTCATTTTCCCCCTTTATTTGTATTGCCTAATCATTTGAAAAAAAACAAATGTGCCCTTGGTTAGAAATTTAGAATAATGTGTTTTGAAAAAAATTAGCCTTAATAAAACATTATTGCAAACAATTTAAGACTGAGCCATTGATATATCTGTGCCAAAGAAAATGCATTTTTCATTAACTGCTGACCTCCATTTTTCAGTTGTAAACGTGTTATGGTCAGCACTGTAGGCAGCTTAGCACTTCGTTTTGCATGAGAATTTCTGTGTAGTTTTTTCTTCCTGCTGTATTCCTGTGTTCTTGCCATGGCTTACTTTTGCCCTACCTCAGATAAACGTATACCAAGCAGTGGGTCAGCAGAGTCGCTTGATAGAGGGGAAGGACTGGGAGCTGCTTTGAAATTTGTACTGACTCCACAGAATTACAGCCAAAATGTATTCCCAGGACAGGGAGAGGGATTGCTGCTGAAACAAAATCAATTAAAAAATAAATAAATGTTTCTTCTTTAAAGCAAGTGCATGTACATTTCAAGTGGTCTAAGGGCTTGGCACTTGGACCTTGACTGATTTGACTGACAGCTGTAACAAAGCTGAGAATATACAGATGCCAGATTCATCCAGATAGGGGCACATTCTTTCCTAATTGAAACGTCATGCTTCTCTTCACTAAACAATGAAGTGGGAAATCAGCATTTTCAGTTCATAAAGATGCCTTAACTCACTTGGGGTAGTCACATAAGAGAACAAAATTTTAAAGTTCAATATTCACACTTGTCCAAAACAATTCTACTTTAGCACTGGAATTATTATTTTTTGATGGTAAAAGTTTAATTGCTATGTTATCACCTCTAAACTTAGAGATTCTTAGATGTGATTTTCACACCTGCAACATTTTAGCACCTATTTATTTTCTTGGAAAATTCTATCCAAATCTCTTTGTGAGAACACATGCTCTTAAAATCCACCAGAGGGAGATTTTAACATTGAGAACTTCTACAGAGAAGTTCTGGATTTGACATAGTTGTATTTCGCCTGACAGCTGGAACAACTTAAATTTTGAACTAAGCCTTGATGATAAGGTTTACATCTTGATAAAGCTACTCAAAATATTCCAGCTATATTAAAACCAGGGTTGAGTGGCTAGGGAGAACTGATGAAATATTGCTCTGTCTTGTCAGAGAATACAAGAGGTGTCCGAGTGTGTCTGGGGAGGGGAGCTGGGTGTGGATGGGATAAGACCTTGTGTCTCTAGAGGGGAATTAGATGACATAGATGACAGAGTAATCTCAGGCCACTGCCACTATGTACACTGTCAGTAATTCCTGGTTTCCACTGATGCATAATACCTTGATTTGGCCCCTCAGGGCAGGCTTTGACACTGCAGTTCTCTATAAGAATGATAAAAGAAGAAATGAAAAAATGAATATAAGGGATATTTTTGAAACAGTTTGTTTTATTTGGGGAGACATGATATTATTGCAGAAATCTGATATTATTGCAGAAATCTGGATAACGAACACCATTGTGCCCCATCAAATCACTTGTTTGTATCAAGCAGCAACAACATGGTGCTATCAAAATTCCAGTTAATTTTTTTAAATAGATGATCTCTAGAAAGAACTCTGTAACAGGATTTAAGATGCAATGTCTTCTCCAAAGTTTGATTAACTCCTACTAACATATGGAGGTGTCCTTAATGCCCAGTTTAACAACTGCAGTTTTGTGGATTTTTTTTCTTTTTCCTGGAATTGAGAAACAGGATAAAAAGACCACTGGTGCTGGTTCTAGTACAGACACTTCCCTTTCTGCCATTTTCAGAGGTGAATTCCGCATACAAATGACTCAGTCCTTTCTCCCAGTGAATGAATTTTTTCATACTCTTGAGTGAAAAAAAAAAAAAAATATATATATATATATATATATCCTTTTTCCCATGCAGTATAGTAAACAAACTAAGCGCATCCTTTAAAATATTATATGAGTGGTTTTTGTTGTTTCTTTTCTTTTTAGATTTGAATGAATGTTTTATCCCTTTATTTCCCCAGCTCAATAGGCAACACACTGTTAGGTTCTTGCCTCAGTGTGGTATGTGGCTGGTTTCCAGGCTTTTATTCTGTAGGGCTTAGGCCAACTGAGAGAATACATTTTGAGAAGAAATATTCCTCCAGAATAAAAGGAGCTCCCTGGAAACATGATGGGGTCAGGGCAAGGGAGAGGTCTGAGGGTTCCAAAGATAGAGAGCCTCTTGACTTTGCTCCCTGGAAGAACTCTACAAGTATGGCAGGACCCTGAAGTCATTGGCCACATCCCATAGCGGGGAGGCTTGAGTGTAGACCCAGGGCTACCAGTCTCATCCATGAGTTCTGTACCTGGAACAAGCATGGGAGCAGCCGAATAGTGGACTGTGAAAGCTGGTCCCTGGATGATTGAGCTGTAACAAATGTAGACCAACAACCAAGGTCCAGAAGAGTCTCCAGATACTTCAGATGTGGGTGTGAAATACCCTTGGAGCTTGACACAACCTCGAAGGAAAGGAAGCACCAGAAATGGCAGGAAGGATTTCTCGCCAACTTTAGAAAAATCTGTGCCCTAAACACAAGCATCAGCTCTTCCAGATAGTTCACGTCTTGTCTTACCATGTATGTTCTTCAGGTCAGAACTTCCAACGTCAGACCCTCATGACTTTAGTTTTCCCTATTCTGACTAGACCCAGGATGCACTACTCTAGATACCTTCTTACTAGCACTCTCAACATCCTTGCTTCCCTGTTCATCTTCTGCAGTTGCCCAGCAAAATCGCCACCCCTGACCAATCCTATCCATGTTCTCCATCTCTAAACCCAAGCTGCTGAATGGCGGCTAGAGAAATTCCTCAACAGCGTGGGATTGTTACTACTGAAAATCACTTTTCATCTCAAACTGGACTCATAACCTTGCCTGACAAGACTTTGATCTATCCCTACACGGTCACCTTTCCTATTCCCCACAACTGCTACTTCAAATCAGTACCACTCCTTTCAAGTACGCTACTTCATTCTGTCTTTCCTTAATTCTCTCTCGCTGGACCTCTGATGTTTCACAGAAAAAAATAGAGTTCATCCATGAGGTAGAAAATCCCTCATGTTCATTCACTCTATTCCCCAAAGTTTTTTGGTTTTTGTTTTTTGGCCATGCCACAGGGCTTGCGGGATCTTAGTTCCCCGACCAGGGATTAAACCCGTGCCCCCTGCAATGCAAGGATGGAGTCCTACCACTGGACCGCCACGAAGTCTCCCCCCACCCCCCACCACAAACTTATTAACAACCAAACTCATCTTTCTCTCCTTCCCTCTAATCTTGGGGGAAAACATATCTCTTTCTTAAGCAAATTCCCCACTTTGCTTTGGATCTCTTGCCCTCCAGCTTCCTCAGGGAATTCCTTCACAAGTTGTCCCCTTTCCCTCTTTTGTGGTGGACTGTCTCTTTGCTTTTCCTCCTTAGCATCAGCAAGTATCTCAGCCAATAACATGTATTGATCTTCTCTTATTTCATTTTAAGTTTTTGTTTAATTCAGTTAAATCTTGTTAATTCTCACAAGAATATGAAGGACACGAATCTCTCCATTTAACATGAGGAAACTGAGGCATAAAAAGATTTTTGTAACTTGCCCAACATCTCACAGCTAGTAAATAACAGATTTCAATTCAGTTGTCTATATTCCAGTAGATGCAATATTTAATTATACACACACACACACACACAAATATGTGTGCTGTTCTAAAAGATTGTGCTTTTCATTTAAAAAAAAAGAAAAAACAACCCTCCATTGCCCCTCTATGCCCCTTTATTTGCACCATATCTCCTTCCTTCCATTCAGGGCCAACACTTCAGGAAGAACAATCAGCACTTGCTATCTCGTTTTCTATCATCAACCTGCTCTTATTAAGGTCATCACTGTTCTCCTTTTGCTAGATATAATGAAACATTTCAGACCTTATATTAGGGACTTTCCAATTGCATATAACAATGTTGATATTCTCTCCTTCTTAATGATTTATCCTACCGATGTTTCCTTGACATTCTCTTGTCTAATTTTCCTCTTACCTCTCTGCACGTCACTTAAGTTGATATTCCCTGGGGTTCTACACTCAAGCATCTTCTCCCTCTGTCCACTCCCCAAGAGCAATCTCATGCATTATCACAGCTACAACTTTACCTTTAGGCTGATGACTCACATATCTATCCCTACCCCAGGCATTTCCTGAGTACCAACTACCTATTAGACACCTTCACTTAGATGGTCTAAGTGCATATCCAACTCAACATTTTCAAACCTCCATCACCACCTTCTCCTGAACTCTGCTTATTATAAATTTATTCTAAAAAAAAATGCATTGACCAGTTAGTTTATGCCAGGTACTGTTCTAAGGTCACAGCAAAGAACAAAAAACCCCCCAAAAGTCTGCTGTATGTAATCTACATGCTACTGGGGAATGCTGTTGTGTTTCTATCTGTATCTGCCAGGATTTAATCAGGGGAGTAGAATCTCTATAAATATTACAGACTAAAGGGTTTATTATAGCTATAATACCTTCCACAATGGTGGGGGAAGCTGGGAATATAGCAGTCTGAGGGAGAGAGCTGGAGGAAGTTGGGAAAGTCACTAAGCAGGACTCCTGAAACCAGACCCATCCAGTTGTCAGAGCAGGAACTTAAGAACTCATGCATCAGGGTAGGGACAGCTGTTGTCTCTTCTCTCCCTACAGCTAACCTCCAGGACCTTCACAGAGTAATGGCTGCTGCTTCACTTATGCTCATTTTACCCTGACAACCTACAGCAACAGTCATAGCTCAGCTAAATTAACATAGTCCAAAACCACCACACTCTCATAAATAATATATAGCTAATTTTGCCATTGGTGTTTTAAATCTACTCTGGAAATGTCTATCTTTTAATAGCTAAGAAAGGAAAGAAGAAGGACTATCCAGGATACAGATCTCAAAGGAGGATGTGTTTTTCACATAAACACAGAGGAATAATGGAATAATACGGAAGAGGGGCAATGGGAGCCCTGGAAGAATGCTCTTGAGATGCTCTTGAGAGAGAAATTCAGGGTCCTCAGTGTGGACCCCAGTTTCAGTTATGGCAAGAATACTGGCTTGAATAGAGTTTAACCAAAATTGAGGTCCACCCAAGACCTCAGAATGTGATCTTATTTGGAAAAAGGGTCTTTGCAGATGTAATCAGTAAGGATCTTGAGATGAATTCATCCTGATTTAAGCTGGGCCCTAAATCCAATGACTAGTGCTCTTTAAGAAAAGGCGAGGACAGAGAAAGATACACAGGCAAGGTGGCCATGTAGAGACAGAGGTGGAGACTGGAGTGATACTGCCACAAGCCAAGGAACACCAGGAACCACCAGAAGCTGGAAGAGGCAAGGAAGGATCCTCCCCTGTAGGCTTCAGAGGGAGCATGGCTCTGGAATATCTTAATTTTGGACTTTTGGCCTCCAGAACTGTAAGAGAAGAAATTTCTGTGATTATAAACCACCAAGGTTTAGTAACTTGTTACAGCAGCCCCAAGAAACTAATAAAGTAAGAACATTCTACAAGTGTATTGCACCTGTGTGAAGAGGGTGAGTTTTGATAATCTTTCTTTTATTTTTTTAATATTTTATATAAAATACCTGCTTGTACTATTTAAATAAATCCATTTTCTCCTTAGACCAGCCAGAGAGGATTCTGTTGTCAGCACTCAGAACCCTGGTGATACAGATAGAGGAGCCCAGTGAATAAGAGAGGGTGAAAAGGAATTGTCTGCAAGAGGCTAATTCTTTAAATCCCTGCCAAGCTAATTAAATAATGTTAGGCTATGAACTTAAAACCTACCTACTCTATCTTACTTATGTTGACATTTTCTTCCACTGTATTAAAATAACTCTACATTTTAAATTTGCTGATTGCATATGCTCTGTGTAGATTAGGGAAGAAATGCCACAGAGGAAAGGAAAGGCTGTGTAAACTAAGTGTGTACCTCTGGAAGAGTAATATTCCCCACCCTCATTTACTTCCTGGGTTGTGCCAGATGACAGACAGCCAAGAGAGGCACAGAAGTGTAGAACCTCAGAAACAGAAGCTGCTATAAAAGCCATCTAGTCCCATCACTAAATGATCAGTTGATCCTCCTTAAAACATCCCTTGAAAGACATGTCCAAACCATCCCTAAGCCTCTCCAGTGACAGAGGTCTCATTACCTCCTGAAGCAGTCGTTGCATTTTAGGACACTCCAAGGGAGACAAAGCTTCTCCAGATGATTTGAAATCTGATACTTTTGATAATTTCTAAATTTTGCAGTCTGGGGCTGCTAAGAATCACATTCATCTTCCTGAAAGACAGCACTTCCCACATTTGAACCCAACTATCATTTCCACACCAATTCTCTTTCTCAGGCTTAAGCCTCCATTTTCTTTGACTAACATGATTTCACTCCTTCCCCACTTTTAGGTTCATCTCCTTTGGCTGTGCTCCAACTGGTAGCACTAAGTGTTCTTTCAAAGTCAAAGGCAACAGCCTTAACCTTCCTTCATTTCTCACAGTGACTCTGCACGGGATTTTTGACTTCCCCACCACCAACAGATTCCATCAGAACTCCCTCCTTTGTGTTCCAATAGCTTTAGTCCGATAGCTTTAGTATCACTTTGTGCTACAATGTATATTTAAGTTCCTGCCCTGCCCCGGATTGGGCAGTGATTTTACCGAGGACAAGTATAATTTCTTTTATCTTTGAATCTTAAGTAAAAAAAATCACATTCCTGGGCACATAGCACGGTTTAATAACTGTTTGAAGTGTAACCAAAAAAATGAATGGGTTGTAAATATATTCCTAGGAATGGTCTTTGACCACTGATATATCTCATGAAATGACTCAGGAGTCAAAAAGAATGCAGAGTTATAGAAAACCAAAACTTTGGTGTGTTATGTGATCAAACTACCTCAAAGAACTCAATAAAAATCACATTAGAGAAAGTAGGCCTTTGATCTATGGAAGCATCAACTCGGGGTGGGGAGAACCCAGATTGGACAGGGGTCTTGACTGGTGCAGATCAGGGTCTGGATTTTGTTCAGGTTGCTACTTCTCTAACAAAAGTCACACATTCACCAAACAGGTAAAGTAATTACAGCTGACACTTGAACAACACAGGTTTGAATTGCACAGGTCCTCTTATACTGGGATTTTTTTTTTTTTTTCAATAGTAAATACTACACTTCTAGAGGATCTGCAGTTGGTTGAATCCTTGGATATGGAACTGGAATCATGGAGGAACCATGTAAACAGAGGGCCGACTATTAGTTATACTGGATTTTTGACTGCAAGGAGGGCTGGTGCCCCTAACCCCTGCATTGTTCAAGGGTCAACTGTAGTATGAGGGTAATCTAGGGCATGGGGAAGTAAATAATTGTAACATTGAAGGGTAGTGGGTGGCAGAAAGTGACAGCATGAGATTTAAAGTGGAGGTTTTCTTGAAGCAGCTAGGAGAATGGTCCATAATGGCAACGAGGAGAATGGAGAGCACCTATCCTACCTCTAAGTCCAGACATTAAAGTGGGAGAGAAACAGCCACTATCTGAGAAGCCTTCAGAAGAAGAAGTGTTCTTAGAAGAAAGCCAGGTTTAAGTCAGAGCAGGGTGAAGATCTTGGAAGACACTGAGGATATAGGGGATGTGGTATTAGAGGGAGCACAGTCCACAAGACCATCCTCACTTCTGAGACCAACTGCAAGTTCAGGGAGTTCCCAAAACCACCCTCAGTTTTGATAATTCACCAGAAGACTCGCAGAACTTACTGAAAGCTGTTATCATTACAATTATGGTTTATTACAAGGATACAGATTAAAATCAACCTAGGGAAGAAGTATCTAGGGCAAAATCCTGAAAGTACCAAGCTCAGAGCTTCCAGTTGTTTTCTCCCCATTCAGTCATGGAAAGCTTTACTTTCCCAGCACTGATGTCTGATGATAGCATGGAATGTTGCCAGCCAGGGACATTCACTCAAGCCTTGGTGTCCAGAGTTTTTACGGGGGTTTCATCACTTAAGCTTAGTTGACTGATCAGTGGCTGCTCTCCAGCTCCAGCCCCTCAGGAAATCAAGCTAATACTGTGTGACCCAAAGCCTCCACCCTAAACCCCAGTGCTATTTATCTGACTTTCCAGCAGGTAAAGACACTCTTACCTGGCATGATATTCCAAGCGTTTAGAGAACACCTCCAGAAGCCTACCAAGGGCAAAGCCCAGATATCCCTTTTGGCAAGGTTAAATTCTCTAGTACACAGGGGATTATACTAATGATTGATTTTTCACATTGCATTATAAGTATCTGTAGATGTGTATGTCTCCTACAATGGAGGTAAGATCCTTGAGGTCAGAATCCAGGCAATATGCAATGTCTTCATGTTGGATGAACAAAAGAGTAAATGCATCCCTCTTTGTTTGGTGTGGATCTGTACAATATAATAACCTCAGATGTCTTGGTCTGTGAAATGTGATTTTACTTATTCTTTTTGAGGAACATGAATCTTTCAACTTCTCTTGTTCCTGCAAATGAGCAAAAGTTTTCCTTTTATCAGTGGGGAAGTCTCCAGAAGAATATTGCTTTAAAGCATCCCTGCTCTACTCCTTGAATGACAATGTGTTCAAGAATTTATTCGACTTCAGAAGGACACAGTTCTCTACAGTGTGGTCTTGATGCCTAAACCAGTGCATATTTTACTAGGAGAGAAAATGAATGAATTTGTAAAACGTTTCGTGGCTTGACAGGCATCTGATTTACCTCAGCACAAAGGAAGATTAAAACTGCTCTCAAAGGCAGATGTCAGCTTATTTGTTTGACTAAAAGACTTATTCTAACCAATCATCTCTCTCATTACCACTGGAAAAATGAAAGAATGGCTGGAAAAGAAAACATAAAAGAATGTGAATAAAAAGGCTAGAGTTAAATGGAAATATCAGAACTTCTTTTGATGTTATAAGTCCCAGGGTTGAATTCTGTCAACCAGCACAGCACTTCAGAAGGTGAACCTTGCCATTATTAAAAATAGCTGTAAAGAATATAAAATACCCCTATGCAATCAGAGTATAAAATATTTCAAGGTATTAGAAAAATCACTGTAGAAGGAGAAAGGATTACCATTCCCCTAATTCTTCTTATGCTAACAATAGTGTTAAGTCCATGTAGTTACCTAGAACATACCATTAAGTCTATTACTCAATCTCCATCTAGGGTCACTTTTTTGGTTTTCCCACAGAACATAATGTAAGGATTAAAGAAATTGTCAATAATTCTTTTTTTTTTCCTTCAAAGAAGAGACACTTTTTCATTCTAAGTTATTTTGGACATGGTTCTCACTCTCAGGAAGCAAAAAGAATGGCAGTTAACAGAAATAAATAAGAAAGTTACAACCATTTTTGTATGGGAAGCCATACACAATCTGAGGCCAGGAAGCCGTATCAGCTATTTCATGATAAAGCACTACCATCATGGTACCTGGTTCATGGTACCATCATGGTACCTGGTTTCATGATAAAGCACTACCATCATGGTACCTGGTTCATGAAGGCACTCTGATTTGACCTGCCAGAGAGTATCTTCAAGACAATCTCGAGGCAGATTTGTTAGGTCTGAGATGTGACTCTTAATGAAGCTCTTTGTATTACTGATTTTTAGTTATTTCACTAAAGATTATGCATTCACAACTTAGTGTTCTTACAGCTAATATTGTCCCACTTCATGTAATACATGAGAATCCTATCAGAGTACAATTCCATTTATTCCACAGTTCTTTGGGCAATTGTTACCATATATTTTACTTCTTCATATTATATAAATTTGACCACATACATTTATTTTTATTTTGAGCAGTTAGTAATCTTTTAAAGGAATTAAGAGGAGAGAAAGAGATAACTATTTATATCAATCCACGTATTTACCATTTTTAGTGCTCTTCATTCCTTCTTATTGATTCATGGTTCCATATGGTATCACTTCCCACTAGCCTTAGCATTTCTTATAGTGCAGGTGTGCTGAGATGAAATTTGTTGTTTTCACTCCTCTGAAAATGTCTTTTACTCTCATTGTGAAGGACATTTCTACTGTGTGTAGAATCCTGTTTAATGTTTTTTCTTTTTTCCTTTCAGCTTTCTAAAGATATTATTCTACTTTCTCTTGGTCTGCATTTTTCTGATTTCTCAGCCATCATTTTTATCTGTGTCTTCCTGTATGTAATGTGTACTTTTTCTGACTACTTTTAATATTTTCTCTTTATCAGCAGTTTGATTAGGATGTGCCAGGGTATGGTTACCTTTATGTTTATTCTACTTGAGGTTTCCTAAGTTTTTGGATCTGTAAGTCAACGTTTTTACCAAGTTTTGTAAATTTATGGTCATTGTTCATGTATTGTTTCTACTCTATTAACTTTCTCCTTTCCTTCTGGGACTCCAGTTACACATTTTGTTAGATTGCTTGCTCTTGTCCCACAGGTCCCTAAGACTCTGTTAATTTAATTGCAAGTCTTTTTTCTCTACATTTTTTGGATTGGATAATTTTTATGATTTGTCTTCAAGTTCAATGACCTATTCTTTACAGTCTCCAATTTCTTATTAAGGCAATCCAGTACATTTTTCATTTGAGATATATGCTTATAAATTCTAGAAATTGAATTCTTTAGAGTTTCAATTTCTCTGCTGACATTTATCATCTGCTTATCCTTTATGTTCATCTTTTCTCCATACTCCAATAAAGATGTTAAAAAAAATAAAAATAAAAAAATAAATGAAGAAAGAATGCATCAGTGAATAAATAAGTTTTGATTCACTTATTAGAAACCAGTATCTCAGTGACAGATGAAGTTGTCCAGGAACAGATTTACTTGATTTATCCAAGCTCATTGCTTATCTTCTTTGAGCCATTAATACATCATTTCATTTTTTATATGAAAACACATCTTAGGCACTTACTAAATGTCTAATTATACAGAAAATAAAGATATAATTTTAGACATTGTTCCTAAATTTGAGGAGTTTGCTGCTTTAGTGGAGAGTCAAGATTTCAACATATAAATCATTTATAAAATAATATTATGTATATACATATAATAATATTATGTATATACATATAATAATATTATTTAGAAATAATAAATGATCAAATATTGGATTGAATGATAGTCATGTAAATTGAAGAACATTAATACCCTATTACAAAAAGAGTTCAGAGAATAGAGAGGAGTGTGGGTTTTAGTTTTCAAGACCACATGAAGGAAACAGGATTTTATTAATCCAATCACTCAGTTAACTAGTAATCTAGTTATAGGAAATATTAAAAATAATTGATCTAGAGAGAAGACTGTATGTTTCATTTGAACATGAAAGTCCTATATGTTCAACTTTTCAAGAAAAGTTGTCTAGTAGATAGATTGATATGTAGACTGTATAGCTCAGAGGAAAGGAGATATATATTTGTAAACTTCTAGCATATATCTAACAGTTGAAGCTATGAAAGACAGTGAGTTACCTAGGGAAAGTGGACAGAATGAGAAATCGGCCAAGAAGAGAATTGTAAAGAACACTACCATTTTAGGTCAGTGACAAGTCACCTGAGACAAGGATTTAAGTATATTCAATTATCAAGAAAATGACAAAAAAGCAATTTCTCTAAAATGGTATGGGTATAGGCAGAAGCAACATTTCAGTTGAGCTGAAGAGTGAATGAAAAGTAAGGAATTAGAGGCAGTAAATGTGGGCCAATGTTTTAAAGAACTTGACTATAAACGGCAAGAGAGATATTATGGAGGGACCTGACCATACTTAGATGCTGAGAAAAAGGAACCAGTAGGGATAGAGAACGCTTCCTAATGAGCACAGGATCCAGAACACAGATAATGGGAACAGGTTTGGAATGTGGCTGTGGATTAAAATAAATTTGTCAGTGAAACAGCAAAATCTTAGTTTCTTGTTAATGACTGCTATTCTTTATGTGAAATTGGAAACAATAGTTTGTACTGAAACTAGAAGGAAATTGGTGGGGCAGAAACACGAGAAGGAAGTCAAGGTTTATTATAGCTGTTTTAAGTTTAATCAGACAGGGAGTTAATATAATATACCAGTCAAATGTTGGACACCATAGGTTTGTGATATGATCAGTCCACCTTCTTGTATGACTTGTTTTCTAGAGGTTATCTGTCTAGATATAAGAAAAGAAAAACTGGAACTTTTAATTGAACCAGTGTTATAGTATCACCAGATGAAAAAAGAGGGAATAAGGGATTTGCTAGTGCTACCAACTAAAATATTGAAGTTATGCATGATGAAGTCTTGGCTTTATTTTACATAAAGAAGTGAATCTGGTAGGGAATTGACTAACTGGGAGGAAAAGAAAGAGTGAAAAGATAAGAAGTCTCAATGAGGTCAAAGAATAGGTATAATGTGAGTAAGAAGAAAAGCAAAGAAATGGAAGGCTACAAGGTTATTGACAGAGAGAGGGATGCCGGTGTTTAACACTTCAGAAGTGGAAGAGACTTGGGAAGGGCAACGTCTATAGTATGATTGTGGGTGACTGGAGTGGAATAAAAGCAAAACCACTGGTGAGGATGTAGAGTCATTCATCTACAGGGCCAGTGAAACTGTAGGGGGACAGGGAGGTGAAGACTTAGCCAAGTGCTGAAGTCTTTAATGATCACAGATGAGTGGGCCTGTAAGCCCTTGAGTTGTATCTTGAAGATGAAGTCTTGTCTAAGGTGATCCTTGGGCAGATCAAAAGAATAGGGACAAACATTTTCAGGAATGGGGATTTTCAACAACATTGGGACCTTCATTAGGGAAGTACAAGTACAGAGAATAAAACTGACATTTCTTAAATGTGCTACCACTGACTAGCTGTGGTGAGAGTTTTGCAGGAGAGAGCTGGAATCTTGAGTAAAACAGAGTCTGCATTATTTGCCTACCACATCTTGGTCCAATCTGAGTCCTTTAGTAACACAGATCAGAATTAACTCTATATTTTTTTTTTCACACAGTTTTTGGTATTAAACTTTGACTTCAACTATTAAATTAAAGTGTCAAAATATTTTCAGATATAGACAATTTGTCAGTTAGAACTGATGAAATGGGGTAATATTTCATTCTCATTTTAATTCAATCACCCAGTATATTTTCTTCTCTAGAAATTATATATATTTCCTAGCTTCACATATAAATGTTTAATTTAGTATTTATATATGAATAACAGAACACATGCTTTTAATTTCTATTTAATGAAATTATAAACCAATTTCTTTCAGATCAGGCTGGTAGAGAGTAGACACAATGCATCTTATTCTTGGTCCTTCCTCCCATGCTAGGAGATGCTTTGATCTGCCTAGGTTTCTCTTTTTTGCTTCAAGTAAGCATTGCAAAATGAGCAGTTTTTAAATTATTACTTGAATACTTAATTACAATCAATTTAGCAATTTGGAAATACTATTAGCAAATTTTAAGAGCCATTTTTCAAAGTGACAGATATGTGTGCAACATTGTACATGCTGTAAAAATGCTGATTTATTTTCTATGTTCTCTACCTTAATTTGTTTCTGATTCACTAAATAAACATTCCTTTTGTTCTTGTGAGTAATTCTTGTCTCTCCTTTTTAGTTCATATAATAAAACTTTCAGGCCACTAGAAATAGGTTCTTAAATTCAAAGAAATACATTTTTCTGAGATTTAAAAATACAATGAAAGAAAAGGAAATGTCATGTGAAGGCCAGAGAAAAAAGTTTGAGTGAACATTAAGCAAATTTAAACCTGCCATGACTCTTCATGAATGAGTGCTTTATATAACAACCTAAAAATACCTGGGCCCAGTCATTGTGGGCATTGTTTGTGGATTGTTTTTTAAATATGTGTTGAGTGTCCATAAGTGTCCATGCAGGAATTGAAAAGAACAAGGGCAGCACATCTTACCACCTAAGTATAACAGTCTTAGTATAACAGGTATTATGTAAGAGTCACCTGTAAAAATTCATTTTTGCGAATTGACTAATTTTAAATCCACTTGGAACTTTACTATTGTATGTTTTTAAAATACTATGAAAAATAAAAACAAAATCCTATTGTTACTTCAAGACCACTTACTGATGGAAAGAATATGGACTTTGGAGCCTAACAGATTTAGGTTCCCAATCCTTTGTCCAGACTGAATAACTATGTAGCCTTGGTTGTTTTACTTAGTATCTGTGGGCACAAGTTGTCAAACTGGAATAATAATAGACCCTCCATAGGGCTGCTGTTAGAGTTAAAACATCTATGTTCCTCATATATAGGAGATATACAATCCATGTTCCTTCCCTCCTGTTAGAGCCCACCCTCTGTCCTATGCAAGTGAAACCGAGTCCCCCTAAAACCGAGTTCCTCTGCTGAGTTTATGATTAACCTCTCTATCCAAAACGTTATTACCATTCTTCTCCAACACGTGTTCTCCTCAAGATTGAGGAGAATCAAAGAAAAGGGGGGGATTGAAACCGAGCAAGACCCTGTGGCGCCTCCCCAGGTGCAAAAGTCTTTCCATGTCTACCTCCCCACACCCCCACCTTTCTTGTTTGTAGGAAAAGGGCTTCAACCTCCTAGACCTTCCCTGAGTTCCAAAGGACAGATTCAAAGTTACTAATTATGGAAGGGAGGGAATGCAGAAACAAAGGAGAAGCAGTTAAGAAACAACGGTGCAACCTTAAAGCTGGGTCCTGGTTCCTCCTTAGGCTATATACATAACAAGGTATCTCTGAGTTCTGCAGGAGCTAAGGCCCCCACCCAGGTGGAGGATGGTAACTTCAGGCTGAGCACAAGCACCTGGACCCCAGACTGGCTGGAACCAGAAGGCTGGTAATTGAGATTCCTAGAACACCACCCTGATACCTCGCCACCAACCAATCAGAGGAGAGCCACACACCATGCAGACCTCCCCCCAAATTTTACCTATAAAAACTTTTCCCTGAAAACCATTGGGGAGCTCAGGTCTTTTGAACATGAGCCACCCTATTCTCCTTCCTTGGCCCTGCAATATCTACTCCAAATTTCGAGGTTTCGGTTTGCTAGGCCTAACTGTATCAGGCACACGAACCTGGGTTTGACAATGCTAGTAATTATAGGGCATACATCTTAAATTTTGGAAGAGTTCAAATCTCATACACATCAAAATTCCTTAGCGTAGATTTTGCGTAAAAGCTAGAAACATAATGCCCTTGCATCAAATCAAGTTAAGTCACTCATAATTTTAAATAACATGATTTTTCTTATAAATGTCTTAGCTTCAAATTCATTTTGCATAATTGGATGATCCAAGACAATATGATTAAGTCAAACTGTGATTTATTCTTTCAAAATCTCTCTTGGAAGTCACTCTCAGGACTGGCAGTTTCCAAGAATATTACTGAATAATAAATATCCATCCACTGATGGCTTTTGTCTTATAGATGAGAGTGTCTTATTACCAAATCATTTTAATGTTTCTTCATCTAAACTGGACTACACGTTAGAGGCTCATATAATCGCATCCCCTGAAAAACAAATAGCATTTAGGGATTTTCCAGGATTACACTTAAGATTATTCTGTTTGAAGCAAATTTAACATAAAGAAATCTTTATTTTTCAGACAGATAACTGGGGAGAGGATCTAACTGATAGTTACTACACATCTATGATATGACAGTCATAATTAAGGCATAAAAATGCTATTTCAAGCTCCTGTTCTTCCCATGGTATCACATTTCCTCAGGGAACATGTTATAGGTGTCTGATCCTAACAGGCAGATTATGTCTGGTGATCTCCCTTAGTAGTATCAGGAAAATATGTGACCCACATTCCTAAGCAGAAGATTTGGAATCTGATAGAGAGAGCTCTCAGAGACAGAAACATGCCATTTTTCCCTGGGTTCCATCTGAGACCTGGTGAAGAGAGATGAGGAGCTTCTCAAAGTAGGGTCTATGGAATGCTAAGTTCCAAAAGATACGTTGTGAAAAAAAGAATTCTGTAGTCAATTTGGAAACACATCAGACCATATCCCCATCTTGGGTGTAATTAGCATATTGAAAGCAAATTAGCATATTGAAGGCTGTGAGTAACACTAGAGGGAAAAAAAAACTGTTAGCCTTAAAAAAACTCAATATTCCCTAAACTGCTTGCTTGCAGAAACCCTTCTGCATGTAACTCACATTTTCTGCAAACAAAATAGACCATCTTACCTCTCAAAAAAGAAAGACTAGTACATTGTTTCAAATTCACACATACATATTGTTTGTATTATTCACCTCTTGATTATACAAGTTTAATTAACTGAAACTATTAAAACGTTCCCGATATTTTAGGGTATTTTTTCTAGGTGTCCATTTTAAAAATGAGCAAGTATCTGAATAGTTCAGACTCCCCAAACCCACAAAGTCTTCAGTTATTAACCTACTCCAAGCAAAGTTTGAAAAGGTCTTTTTTCAAAGTGTCAGAACAAGAGCTGTGTTCTGGTTTTTAATGCAGTGGTAGAAATTCTGTTTTTGCAGGAGAGATTGGTGCGGGCAGAGGCAAAACTATCTCAGTATAGTATATACAATCATGGTAATTGTCTATCTTTTGGCTTAAATGCTGGAGCAACACTAAATTACTTACCACACAGCTTAATGAAAACATAACTAATGTCAGACCATACAGTTTCCATTAATGGAGCTACTCTCTATTGTCTTTTAACTCTAACGCCCGGATAAAATCAATGGAACAGAAGAGAGTGGTCAACATGACACACATTTTCATTTTAACTCTGCTCCTAAAAGAGAATGACAAGCATAATTTTCTGTCTACTGCTAGAGATGTCCTGGCTCAGAGAAGCTGCAGAAACAGTGTTTGGCATGGTTGCGACTTCTATCTGATACCTTCCTAAACAGAAGGAATTGATTGTTACAAAATTAGCTAATCTAAGATCTTGGAGGACATTTACCATATATTCATTGGAAGCAAGTCAAAGGCTTTTCATAGACCATCCTTCTGGAAAAGCTTTTGTAAGCTTGGTAACTTTTCATAAGTTAGCATCCTGGGCAGCATAAAAGGCAGTCTGGTAACATAATTATAATATGTTTCTTTTTAAGGTAAAGGTAAATTATTTTTAAAAACTGAAAGTAATTCCTTCTTCTCCTGTCCTATCAAGGACAGGTATTGGCCCATGCTGGTGATGAGCATCAAAGGGGTGAACTGACTGTAGTTAATTTAAAAGTAATAAAGTCAACAAAACGCTCCTCTGTTTTTATTATCACCACGCACCAACAGTCCTAAGCGTTGTCAGTGATAAAATACTCAGCATTGAAAAAAATACTGTGTTGGTTTATGTTCAAACAATTGTTATAGTTACAACTGAGTTTACTGATATATCTGTAAAGCTCATATTGGTACATTTTATTACTTATCATTTGATAAAAACTCTATTCTACATGGAATTTAGTTCAGAGAATTTCCAATTATACTTTTCCTCCAGGACTCGGCCACACATTTTCAATACAAGAATAAGTTTGTCAGAGATCAGAATTATTTAAACTTGCTTCAGGCTCAGTTCGTGTCTGCAATCCCTGTGGTACTATCGATACATATTTCTGTATTTAAACAGTAGATTGGAAATAAGCAATGATATCTCACAGTGATCATAAAGCCGAAGAAATAAAATGTGAGTTTCTTCAATCCTGTCATTCTAAGTGCAAATCACTTGCTTAATCTCGAGGATTTCACCCTTTGGAAGTGTTTTTTTTTTTTTTTTTTCTTTCCTGTTTCTCTCCCTTTTTCTTTCAAAAAACACATTAATATAATTAAATAGTATTAATCCATTACTTTTTTTTCTTTCTCTTTTTTGGACTTAATATTTAATTTATTTTTGCTGTAATGAATATTTCTTTTCTGGCCATTATTATCATATGTTTCATTTCATAATTATTACTGAGAACCATTTCACCATATAAAGCAGTGTTGAAAACTGATCTGCTTTGGTTGTCAAATATGCTAGGGATGCTACTCTCCCATCTGAGGAGTTTCATTCGTCAATATGTCCTTTTGAAAATAGGAGCAGGTACAGTGCTTCATACATGATTCATGGAACTGGTTTCTTCAGACTATGTTCCACGGTGCATCCTTACATTACAAAGCAAGGACTAGGTGGAGTTGCATATACTCTTGCTTGTAGGAGACTTGATATCTGATGTGTTCTTGTTTACCTCTTTGGCCTAAGGTTTTTGTGATAGAATTCGGGTGGAGTTTCAAAAGAGTGTCAATGGAAGGACATAGAAGAATGTTTCTGAAATACCAGATATAATGCCCCTCATGTGGGCCACTGTAGACAGAGAATTGGAAAACAAACATACAAATAAACAAAAAAACATGATTCTCAGAAGAATAAAGTTCACAAATAGAAAGCAAATCATGGAGAACCAAGACAATCTGCATACCTAAACACCAAGGCAGGGAAGGAAAGTTCCTTCAAGATCATGTGGAATAGTGGTGCTCAATTTTTATTGGTTAAAAATCACTGTCCTAGACATTGGTAAATGTTTGGGGCCCTCTCCTCAAAATATCAGATATATCAACACAAAGCATATACAAACTTCTATGGTGTTTCATATGATATCTGGAGTTTCACGACTCCATCTTTGTAGTCTGTATTCAGAAACTCTGGTCTAGTTCAGAGGTGATGAAAATGGCTCACAGAGGTGAAGAGATCTGCCCAGCATTCCTGGGAAGATCTCCTTGTTCTAGTCTAGTGCTTTACACCCTACTACTTTAACATTTGCTGAATAATAGGTTCATAAATAAACATTTACTAAAATAAGATCAGGCAACAAATTTTAAATATACAAATAATTCATGCATTGCTAATTATTAGTTGGTATGCATTTCTCTTAACAATTTCATCTTGTTAAAATATTTTGTATATAAAATACAGAACTGTGGATAACCACTCAACATCTGAACCACAATCTCTTCATCTTTTAATCGAGATATTGATTACTGCTTGGGAGAATTATATCAAATACTGTAGCTTCTCAGTAAATAACAGCTATTATTATGAGTTATTATTATTCTCATTATTGGTAAGGCTAAGAGAAACCTTAAAGGTCACATCATCTTTTTACAAACAAGAAAACTCAGACCAGGGCAGTGAATTCTTTAGGGATATGCAGCTAATTCATAGCAGACTACTGGTAAAGAACTCACTAGTAAAATGTATACGCTTCTCAGCCTCCTCTTTTCCCAAAACCTTTATCCACATGCCACATAAGCTCCAGGAACAGAGATATTCTGCTCCTACATGCATAAGGAATGCTTTCTCTTTTTCCTGGGATTTCTTGAATTCTTTTAATTTTTAATTTTCTTATTTTTTTTATACCTAGCCCACCTGATGGTGTGTGTGTGTGTGTGTGTGTGTCTTTCTGCTCATTTCTTTGGCTTGTTTTTTTTTTTTTTAAGATTCCCTAATCAAATATTGGTAAAACATCCACAAGCACTAACTGAGGAAGTCCAGGCCTCATGTCCGAGGTGAAGAGCTCTAAATAAACATGGAGGCCAAAACTTCTCCTATATGCTACACTGGCTTAGACAAATAAAACTGACTTTCTGCCCAGGCCAGAAAAGGTGAAACTGTCATCCGATTACTATGATGTGTGCACAACCCCCCACCTTATTTATATCCCCCCACCCCACTACCCTGACACCATCCCTCCCCCGCCGCCCAAAGATGGGCAGGAGGACTTAGAACTTTCTGGGAAAATGTATTAGAAAGGCAACAACTCCTCTTCCTACCCCATCACCATTTTCATTCAAGTAAAATTAGGTTAACAACAATTTCCAGAATGGCCTGGAATGGGGGAAAATGCCTCTAAAATCTAGTCTCAGAAGCCGTGTATAGAAGAAACAGACTGGGCTGAGGCGACGTTTGGATTGAGGAATGGTCAAGGTGGAAGAGATTGATAGAAGAGCTAGATAAACACCTTCTAGGTGAGAGTTTCAGGTCTACTCCAGCAGCAGTTAGAGGACCGAACGCTTTCTCCTCTGCCAGCACCTCACAGCATAGGTGCCATGCCTCCAGCCCTGCCAAACAGGCCTGGAATGATCAAGCAGGTGAGTGTTTGTGAACGCGAAATAAAAATGACCCAGCAGAGGCAGCAACCTTAGAATTAATGACTTAGAGAAAGCAAAGGTCAAGTATTGTTTCTTATCTGTTGGAGAATGCTTTTTTACCAAATGCTTTTACTTTATCCTCCTCCATAAGTATTGTAGGTGTTTTTCATTGAGATATACTTTTTTTGACCTATTTCAAAAACTGGATAGGGGGGGAAATCTTCTGAACTCTCTGATGCTCTCCTCCAAGTAAAATATAAATGCCAACTGTGCTCTCAAGTTTTATGCCGTCACAGATGGGACGAGATTTTCTGTGCTCTGTTAACGCTCGAACACAAGTTCCTAGCTAGCTGGCTCATTGTTATTTAAATTAAGTGAAATAAATACATATAAACCTACTATGTATGCCTGATATTTAATAAGTGCTCAACATATATCTAGGGCATGAATGAATAAATGTATGACATCCTGGACTAGATACCAAAATTTAAAACAATTGGTAGAAGTCTGACTTACTACTGTGTTTCTCAAATTATCTTTTTCTTTAAAGTGGTTCAAACAGAATGGGTAATACATATGCTTGCACATATGGCGAAACGTTTAAAAATTGGAATTGTATCTTTCAAATTTGTGGTTTTTAAGTCCTATCTTCTATGCATAGAAGAACCATAACAAGAAAATAAAAGGAAAACAAAAGTATTACCCCTTGTATTTGAATATAATGTAAACTTTGATTCTACTACAGTTGTGATATTGTAGCTCACCAAGTCTTGTCTCAGTGGACATAGTCCATTTTTTCATCACAGTCTGGAAATCCCAAAAAAACAGACATCTATTTTTTCCTTTTACCTAATTCACCCTAAAAGATTTCTCCCCTACCTGTGTGTATTGATATTGTTTCAATGTTCACACACAGCCTCCTGGTGAGCCGGGGCTGTGTACTTCTAATTCTTTCTTGTACAATATTTTTCCCATCATATTTTAAGTCCTACACCCATACAAAGGCTATTTGATTGATATTTTGGTGCATAAAACCTAGGAACCAGTCGCTCATCCCAATTACCTATGCATAAGTTTCCAATGTTCATTTTCAAATGGCTGAACAAAAGGCTTTTGTGTAAGAAGCAATACTTCAATAATTCCTCCTTGATAATGATGATATGGCCATTTAATTATTTTTCCTGTTATAAAAAAAATTCATCAAGGATCCAGCCTTCTATTTATCACCAACTGGTCGACACCCACTGGTAATATAAATTGCTCTTTATTAATTTTATGCATAATTAAAATTTCATTTGAATGTACCAGATTATAAAGATGAGGAAAGTTAAAGCCAGACAAATTTGAAAGTGGTAATAATTACACTACCATTTTCATCTGGAATGAATGAGAAAACTACCCTTTTTAAGATTTCATTAAATCAAGCTGTAAATGAAAAGTGAACAAAGCTAAAGAATAATCTACTGTAGGTAGTGAGGAAAGAGGAAACCCCAGAAGAGGATGCCAAATAATTTAGCTGTTTATGTGCGAACACCCAATGGGAAATCAATAGGATTCACACATTTAAAGCAAATCTTACCCCATGCTTCTTGGTGTCTTTGTAAATATGGCGATAGCAATCAGAGAATTCATTTTGTGCTTTTTTTTACTGGTACTAAAATATGTAGACTCAATTTATAAATTTTAATATTAAATAGATTATGCAAAAAAGACATCAATAAAATTCAATTTTATAATGAAAATATTTACTAACTGAAGTCTTTATTGACATTTAGCTTTGAGATCAAGAGTTGGTACAGTACACTATCAATAATAATTTAGGATAATTTCACTGCTTTAGTTTGTGTATATACATAGCTCATAAAAAGGTAAGCTTCATTTGCTCATTCAGAAAAGTTAGACTTACTGAATTATGTTATCAATCACTGGCAGAGAGTCAGGTACCTTCAGAAGCTACATTAACGCTTTAAGGTCACTAAGGGGTCATTAGAAAATTACAATAGGGCTTTATGTAGAAAGTTGGATGACAGGTGGATAGGTCAGCATCTCCACCTTTAGGCAAGTTCATGCCCTCGGTTACAAGTTGTTTTGGAAGAAATCACCTATTTGTTTTCCATGTGTACACGCTAGTAAGAAACTGAAGAATAAGAACTAGGACTCAAATCCATGAATGGCATTCATTCATCCTCAGGTGCACTTACATTGCCCTTATTTTAAGGTATACTGGCCTTGTTCCCATGTGCGTTGAATAAATTTTTCTTCCAGAGTTACAGGAGCTCTTTCAGATCGACAAGCTGAGATTTCCCAAGCTAGAGTAAAAATTTATTTAATGGTACCCAGTCTGCCTAAAAGAGTTAATACAGATGATTCTTTTGTTCCTCCCTTTAACAGAATATGGCCTGAGATTGTTGTGGTTTGTTTCATTCTGAAACAAGAATAGCTGACCATTTTCTACTGTTAACAGGGAAATATTACAATCAACATGGAAATATTTTATTAAAAATAAATTTGAAAAGTTGGGGAAGAAACAATGAGTCTTTTGTGAAAGACTGAGTTTGTGAAATCCTGAACTGCAGTGCTCAGGTCTTGTGTATGTCGCTCAGACTGTCTCTTGGCAACACAAAATAAAAATAGCAGTAATGAGTCTACAGGCTATGCCTATAATTTAAAAAAAAAAATTTTTTTTTAAATCACACTGGTTGTCAAGTGTAGAAAACCAGGCAAAAAAAAAAAAAAAGGAAAAACCTATCAAGTGGGGTAAGAGAGTTCTGGCCTTGCAATTTAAAGTTTAATCAAAAAATGTTTGTAAGGCAAAGAGTGGGGGAAGAAAATATCAGAGATGAAGGAAATCGAACAAGAAATATTCCTTTCTATAGCTCTTGTAATTTTACAGATGTATCTAGAATCATAGAATTTACACTGCCCAAGCCATTGACATTTTTTCGATAAGAAACTAAAAATAGAGTAGGAGTGAGACCAACAAACATCCCCAAGTCAGTGGAGGGTCAGTGACCAGATTTCCTGGCTGGTGCTATTTCCACGCTCCATTCCTCCCTCTTGTTGTTCTGATCAGTGTGGCTGAGCTTTGTCACTGTGAAAGCTCTTAAGGAATAAGCACCGGTTACCATAAGGAACCCCAAATTGGGGTAGGGAGGCGCATAAAAGATTAATGAATGGCTTTACCCACAGATCCAGGCATTATTTTTTTAAGCAACCAAGTCAATGTACGTTTCCATAAATAAGATTTTTCAGTTGATTCTCTCACTGTGAAAACATTGGCTTTCATTGTTAGAAGTAATTTCTCCCAATTTCTCTCTATATAGGAAATGCTATAAAGTTTAGTCATGAATAAGCTCATAAAGACGAGAGAAATGCACTGTACAAGATAGAAGGAGAAGGAAAAACAAGGACATGCAAAGGAGAAAGGAGTCAGCCCAGTGACAGAGCTCTGTGCCATCCAACCTAGAGTTCCACTCTAGTTGTGTAAGAGATGACAGCCTCAGTGGATGCTGGCACATGTACTTTGCATGACCAGGAATTTTATACAAACATATGGTTCTGTGTGATGCTCTTGAAGAAGAACAAAGTACAGGACTTGTTCTCCCAGATAGCAAGCCTTAGTATAAAGCTATAGTAGGTAAGGTAATATGGTTTCGGCACAGGGGCAAATAAATAGACAAAAATATGTTAAATCAGAGCCTAGAAACAGACTCAAATACACATGAACAATTGATGAAGGAATGGTCTGACATTACAAACAAGTGGGTAAATGATGGATTTTACTAATTATTCTGGGACAACTGGTTATCCATATGAGGTCAAGATGGGGGAAGAATATGGATCCCTACCTCTTTCCCACTGCCCTACACACCCACAGAGAAAAATCAGCTCTAGTTAGATTTAAAACCTAAAATAAAAGGCAAAAGCACAAAACTTTTAGAAGAAAATATGAGATAATTTTTGAAGAATTTGCAGTAAGAAATTTTAACAATCCACAAAATGCCCAAATTATAGCCATACCTTTTTCAACCAACCATATTAAAGTAAGAACTTCTGTTCATCAAAATACTGTAAAGAGAGGGAAAATACAAGGCACAGAGTAAGGGCTTCCCTGGTGGCGCAGTGGTTGAGAATCTGCCTGCCAATGCAGGGGATACGGGTTTGAGCCCTGGTCTGGGAAGATCCCACATGCTACAGAGCAACTGGGCCTGTCAGCCACAACTACTGAGCCTGCGCATCTGGAGCCTGTGCTCTGCAACAAGAGAGGCCGCGACAGTGAGAGGCCGGCGCACGGCGATGAAGAGTGGCCCCCGCTTGCCACAACTAGAAAAAGCCCTTGCACAGAAACAAAGACCCAACACAGCAAAAATAAAAAAATAAATTTATTAAAAAAAAAAAAAGAGAGAGACAGAGTAAGAAGAAGATAGCTTCAATGAACATAACTGACAGAAGAAAACAGTTCAACAGATAAATACATTAAGGTATATTCACAATGAAACAGCAGTGAAAATCAATAAACTGTAGCTATATATATGCACAACACAAACAAATCTCCAAAATAAAGGAGCAAGTCACAGAACTACCTATTAAATAAGTTTCAATTTACACAATGCTCACAAACAAGCAAAGCTAACATGTGATAAAACTGTAAAGAACCCAGGAGGATGTTTATTGCAAAAGGCAGGATAGTGGGGGATAAGGAGGGAATGCAATAATTGGGGAGGGACACAAAGGGAAACACCTAAAATACTGACAAATGCTCTACTTATCCTGGATGGAGAATATATGGATAATCTCTTTATTAAACCATATACAGATACATACTTCTATAAATGGAAAAGATAAGTTACTTTTATTCTAATTTAGAATTTCTCATGTTCTGCAGGTTTGGAAAATAAGTAAGCTATTTAATTAAGAAAAGGTAATATCCAAAATTGGAGAAGGTGGGACAAGATTATATTATATACATGTATAAATGTATGGCTTTGAATGGTCTTTCTAATCAGTCCTGGTTAGAAGTTCAGTGTAATTCAACTCACCCAATATTTACTACATACATTTATTGATATGTAGCTCTAGGAGCACAAAAATAAAAAGAGATAAATCTTTTCCTAAGACTGGCCACAACACTTTTTTGGGGAACTTGCCGCCCCACTCCTATCCCTGTTTTCAGTTTAGTTTACAAATAAGTCATTTGTATTAATGCTTGGGCTTGTTCCATATGGGTGTATTTTCTTAGATGTTTAACCAAGTTCAGTTAGTGTAACTGAATTGTCAGAAAAGTTATAAAATGTAAACTTGAAGGAGTATTGAAGAACTAGGTCTAGAACCCACTTTACTTGACATTTCTGTCATGGTTTTTTAACATATGACAAACAAACATTTCCCAGGAAAGATTTCCAGCTTGATTAGAGTATGTGTGTGACATTCATAATGCCTATATTCATGAGCTCCTTCAGGGCAAGGGATATGTCTTCTTCATCTTTGAATCCACTGAATCTAGCAGAGTCTGATACTTTACTAGGGTATAAATATGCCAATAAAAAACATATGCATGCTTTTCATCCACTCAAATATATACGTGTGGGACTTCCCTGGTGGCGCAGTGGTTGAGAGTCTGCCTGCCAATGCAGGGGACATGGGTTCAGGCCCTGGTCGGGGAAGATCTCACATGCCACGGGGCAACGAAGCCTGCGAGCCACAACTACTGAAGCCCGTGTGCAGAGCCTGTGCTCCACAACAAGAGAAGCCACCGCAACAAGAAGCCTGTGCACCGCAACAAAGAGTAGCCCCTGCTTGCCGCAACCAGAGAAAGCCTGAGCAACACCACAAAAGACAAATGAATAAAACAAATAATTTTTTTTAAAAATTAAAAAATATATATAATATACGTGTATATATGTGTATGTGTTTACACATACATATACACACACATATATATGTATATGCCCACATACATATAAGAAAGTCTCTGTGTATATATTTATATACATACACAATGAAAGTGTACAAATATAATGTGCAACTTTCTTTTGACTGCTTACTATATGCCACAGACTATGTTAAGTGTTTTAATTGTATTGACTCCTCTGGCCAAATGACCCTAAAGGACAGGTACCATTGTTATCCCCTTTTTACAAATGAGGAAACTGAGACAGAGCCTATATGTAAACCCAGTCAGTTCACTCCAGAGTGATGCTCTTGACCACCACACTATACTATAATGACTCATATAATAAGGAAAGCTAAAATGTAATGCAATTCAATTTAATTCAACTCACCCAACACTGATTACCACTATCGGTCAAGTACTACAGTTAGCTCTAGGAACACAAAAATAAAGAGAGGTAAGTCTTTTCCTAAGACTGGCCACCATACATTCTTTTGGGAACTTTCCACCCCACCCTGTGAACATGTTTAGTTTCAGGACCTCATCACTTCATTCTAGCCCAGAGATAGCCATTTGATAAAGGCCTATCCTATTGAACTACAATATCTTATTCTCCTGGAACCAGTAACTGGTCTGGGAGTGAGCATGTAGACCAGTGAGACCAATCAGAGTTCTTTGGCCTTGATATATGGATGCTGGTAAAAAGAAGTTGAAAGATGTTCCCTTCCCCTTGGACTGCTAAATACAGATGGTGAACGGGGGAGGGGGAAGGCGTGTGCATTTTCCTCAGAAAATGCTCATCTGTAGGAAAGAAGGAGAATGTCGGCAGCTAGTAGGAACAGACATAGGACCTAGAGGAGGGAGCAAGAAGCCCCACTATGTGGTTTAAGCCCTAGGATTCAGCCAAGTTTAAAGCCCCTGGACTCCCCAGTAAGTGAGTTAATAAACTGTGCTTTCTGCTGGAGCCTGAAATCATCTTGTTCCTATGACAAAAAAACCTCAGGAGAGCATCTGCCACTCTGCTCAAGCAGTCAAGTCAGAAGACTAAGTTACAATGTATTCTGGTTATGGATAAAGAACTTACTAGAGTAAATATTCATTTTATCTTCAAGATAAATGCCAATCATGGATCTAGCAAAATTACAGGTAACTCATATTCCTTCTCTTGACTTATATGGGACAATACTATGATTTACAGCGCAATAAAGGAGAGAATGTTCCCACAATTTCCATAAGAGAAAAGGGAGCTGGGGGAAGGCGAGCATTGCGGAGTGGAAATTGTTTACATTTGGGAAGACAGTAGCTAGGCAAAGTTCAAGCTATCTGGTACAATACTTTGTACCGATAAAAAATAGATAAAAATACAAATCTCAAAATAAAAACACTATAGTTAAAACACAAGAAATTCAGAATCAGGCAGTTGGCCTGGGAAATCTTTTAGGAAGAAAAAGCTTTAGGGCTTCCCTGGTGGCGCAGTGGTTGAGAGTCCGCCTGCCAATGCAGGGGACACGGGTTCGTGCCCCGGTCCGGGAAGATCCCACGTGCCGTGGAGCAGCTGGCCCGTGAGCCATGGCCGCTGAGCCTGCGCGTCTGGAGCCTGTGCTCCGCGGTGGGAGAGGCCACAACAGTGAGAGGCCCGCGTACCGCAAAAGAAAAAGCTTTAGCTCAGATCCCAGTCTTCCATCCCCTAAGAGGAGGAAGTGCTCAAAACATCAAGCAGAAGCCGAGCTCTAAAGTGTTAGCGTTAACAGGTGGGCCTTTGTGTTACTCCATACCCATGTTTATGTACCCTATTCTTTCACCTAAATAATAATAATTCAATACATCTTAGGAAACAAAGCTCATTTTTCTTAAGACTGTCCTCTACAAAATACATAGAACAAAGATTTATTTTTGTTCTACCACTTGTTCAGTGGGAAATGTGTAATAATAACTGTAAGTACTTTTCTTTTTCCAGCTGCACTTGGTTTTCAAGTCACTTGGGCAAAAAGAGATTCCTGGAAAGGCTGAGATCTGGGATATTCAGCAATGCAGACTGAGATACTAGGACAAAAACAAAGACCTGTTTACCAGACCTAGAGCTCAGGATCAGAGCCAAGATCAGCATGGAGGGGCTGAGGCAAGGACCCAGTGTACTGTTTCCTATTGCTGCTGTAACAAATCACCAAAATTTATTATCTTATAGTTCTGGAGGTCAGAATCTCTAAAATTAAGGTGTTGGCACGACTTTGTTACTTCTTTAGGCAGTAGGGGAAAAATTCGTTTCCTTGTCTTTTCTAGCTTCTATGAGGACCCTTGTGATTGCATCGGGTCCACCTGGATAATCCAGGATTCACGGGTTCTGAAGGTTAGGATTTGTACATCTTTAGGGGGGGAAGGGGTGCACTGTTTTATTTACCACACACAGATTTGTGGCTCCCTTACTGAAACCTGTCCCAACTAAGGCCAGGATATGAGTTGTGGGATGGAGCTGGCATGGGGAGTCAGTTCACCTGTGGTGGGGGAAAAAAGGAAGAGGGGTTGGAGACCAAATAAAATTCAATGAGTACAGCTGCAAATTCAGTGTTAAATTGCTTTTAGCCTCTAGCTTGCTAACATGGGTGATTTTTTAGGGTTGTGCTGTATTAACTTTTTAAATAAAATTATACGAAGTCATTTTTACTGTCTGGCCAATATATAATGACATTCAGTTTATGCCACAATAGAAAAAATGGACTTTGGATTATTTAGACTTGGTTTTGAGTCTCATTTCTTATATTTATATAACTGTCATCTTGGGCATTACATATTCTCTCTCAATTTCCATTTCCTCATTTGCAAAGGGGTGGTAATTTCTGCCTCATAGGATTGTTCTGAGGATTAAGTGTAATAATTATGTAAAGTGTTTACTTAGCACACTGCCTGGCATATAGCAGACATATAGTTTCAGCTTTCCTTTGAAGCATGTGAGCCTTCTGTTTTTTTAGTAGGAAATCACACTTTAGAAACTACCTGAATAATGATTGTTATTCAAGAAACTCTGTTTTTTCTTGTCAAGGCCCCTTTTCTTGAAAGTGGGAACACTTGTAAATTGTACTTATTTAAATTTTTCTTTCACCTCTGCATTCAGAGAAGTTTTAACTCCAAAACTATTGGTGTAACTCACCAGATAAATGATAGTTTGAGTACAGTTAGTTTGAATACAATATTAATGCTTCCTTTTTTAAAACTAAAACCAATACCTAGCATTCAAATTGGTAGAACAACTGGATTTTAATGACTACAGTGATACTGGTTCACCTTTGGAACCAGTTTTCAGTTCTTCAAAGAATCCGTGGGGAAATATATTGACAACTTCTTATAGTCCAGTTGTTTGGCTGGCTTAAATGTGTCCCACATCCCCAGTGGTCTGGGAAATCTGTTATTTTCAGAAGCCTTTTGTGTTATGTCCTTGCTTTAACAAACTGAAAATTCCTTGTAAAGAAAAGAACATATTGTATGTCCACGGTGAAGCTCTCAGTAATCTTCAGATTTTAATCTTAGAGAAAAACCTTAAAGATTTTAATCTTAAATACTGCCTTTAGCAACTTGAAAACTTATGTTTTGAAAATAAAATTATGAAACTTAAGCTGGTCACAGCGGATAGCTGACTTGAGTTCAGTTCAGAGTCCACAGCCATCAATGAATATTTTTGCATAATACTGAAGCCTCTTATAGGGATCTATTGTTATTTATTGTAATATAAATAATAGCTATCGAAGATGGCGGAAGAGTAAGACGCGGAGATGACCTTCCTCCCCGTAGATACACCAGAAATACATCTACACGTGGAACAACTCCTACAGAACACCTACTGAATGCTGGCAGAAGACCTCAGACCTCCCAAAAGGCAAGAAACTCCACACGTACCTGGGTAGGGCAAAAGAAAAAAAAGAAAAAACAGAGACAAAAGAATAGGGACGGGACCTGCACCAGTGGGAGGGAGCTGTGAAAGAGGAAAGGATTCCACACACTAGGAAGCCCCTTCACGGGCGGAGACTGCGGGAGGCGGAGCGGGGAGCTTCGGCGCTGCGGAGGAGAGCACAGCAACAGGGGTGCGGAGGGCAAAGCGGCGAGATTCCCGCACAGAGGATCAGTGCCGACCGGCACTCACCAGCCCGAGAGGCTTGTCTGCTCACCCACCGGGGCGGGCGGGGCTGCGAGCTGAGGCTCGGGCTTCGGTCGGAGCGCAGGGAGAGGACTGGGGTTCGCGGCTTGAACACAGCCTGAAGGGGTTAGTGCACCACGGCTAGCCGGGAGGGAGTCCGGGGAAAAGTCTGCACCTGCCGAAGAGTCAAGAGACTTTTTCTTACCTCTTTGTTTCCTGGTGCGCGAGGAGAGGGGTTTAAGAGCGCTGCTTAAAGGAGCTCCAGAGACGGGCGCGAGCCGCGGCTAAAAGCGCGGACCCCAGAGACGGGCCGGAGATGCTAAGGCAGCTGCTGCTGCCGCCGCCACCAAGGGGCCTGTGTGCGAGCACAGGGCACTATCCACACCCCGCTTCCGGGGAGCCTGTGCAGCCCGCCGCTGCCAGGTTCCCGGAATCCAGGGACAACTTCCCCGGGAGAACGCACGGCGCGCCTCACGCTGGTGCAACGTCACGCCGGCCTCTGCCGCCGCAGGCCCGCCCCGCACGCCATGCCCCTCCCTCCCCCGCGGACTGAGTGAGCCAGAGCCCCCTAGTCAGCGGCTCCTTTAACCCCGTCCTGTCTGAGCGAAAAACAGACGCCCTCCAAGGGTCAAATCCAAAGCTGAGCCCCTGTGAGCTGTGAGAACAAAGAAGAGAAAGGGAAATCTCTCCCAGCAGCCTCAGAAACAGCGGATTAAAGCTCCACAATCAACTTGATGTACCCTAGATCTGTGGAATACATGAATAGACAATGAATCATCGCAAATTGAGGAGGTGGACTTCGAGAGCAAGATCTATGATTTTTTCCCCTTTTCCTCTTTTTGTGAATGTGTATGTGTATGCTTCTGTGTGAGATCTTGTCTGTATAGCTTTGCTTCCACCATTTGTCCTAGGGTTCTATCCGTGCATTGTTTTGTTTTTTTTTTTAATTTTTTTCTTAATAATTAATTTTAAGTTTAATAACTTTACTATACTTTACCTTCTTTCTTTCTTTCTCTCTTTCTTTCTTTCCTTCCTTCCCTCCTTTAGACAATGAATCATCCGAAATTGAGGAGGTGGACTTTGAGAGCAAGATTTATGATTTTTTCCCCTTTACCTTTTTGTGAGGGTGTATGTGTATGCTTCTGTGTAAGATTTTGTCTGTATAGCTTTGCTTCCACCATTTGTCCTAAGGTTCTATCTGTCCCTTTTTTTTTTCTAAATAATTATTTTTTAATTCAATAACTTTATTTTATTTTACTGTATCTTCTTTCCTTCTGTCTTTTTTCCTTCCTTCCCTCCTTCCTTCCTTCCTTCCTCCCTCCCTCCCTCCCTCCTTTCTTTCCTTCTTTCCTTCTTGCCTTCTTTCCTTCTTTTCTTCTTTCTTTCTTTCTTTCTTCCTTCCTTCCCTCCTTTTTTTCTTTCGTTCTTTCTTCCTACTTCTACTAATTCTCTCAACTTTTTCTCCCTTTTATTCTGAGCCGTGTGGATGAAAGCCTCTTGCTGCTCCAGCCAGGAGTCAGGGCTCTGCCTCTGAGGTGGGAGAGCCAACTTCAGGACACTAGTCAACAAGGGACCTCCCAGCTCCACATAATATCAACTGGCAAAAATCTCCCAGAGACCTCCATCTTAACACCAGCACCCAGCTTCACTCAACGACCAGCAAGCTACAGTGCTGGATACCCTATGCCAAACAACTAGCAAAACAGGAACACATCCCCAGCCATTAGAAGAGAGGCTGCCTAAAATCATAATAAGTCCACAGACACCCCAAAACACACCACCAGATGTGGACTTGCCCACTAGAGAGACAAGATCCAGCCTCATCCACCACAACACAGGCACTAGTTCCCTCCACCAGGAAGCCTACACAACCCACTGAACCAACCTTAGCCACTGGAGACACACATCAAAAACAACGGGAACTATGAACCTGCAGCCTGCAAAAAGGAGACTCCAAACACAGTAAGATAAAAAGAATGAGAAGACAGGAAAACACACAGCAGATGAAGGAGCAAGATAAAAATGCACCAGACCTAAAAAATGAAGAGGAAATAGGCAGTCTACCTGAAAAAGAATTCAGAATAATGATAGTAAAGATGATCTGAAATCTTGGAAATAGAATGGACAAAAGGCAAGAAACAGTTAACAAGGACCTAGAAGAAATAAAGATGAAACAAGCAAAGATGAACAACACAATAAATGAAATTAAAAATACTCTAGATGGGATCAATAGCAGAATAACTGAGGCAGAAGAATGGATAAGTGACCTGGAAGATAAAATAGTGGAAATAACTACTGCAGAGCAGAATAAAGAAAAAAGAATGAAAAGAACTGAGGACAGTCTCAGAGACCTCTGGGACAACATTAAACGCACCAACACTCAAATTATCGGGGTTCCAGAAGAAGAAGAGAAAAAGAAAGGGACTGAGAAAATATTTGAAGAGATTATAGTTGAAAACTTCCCTAATATGGGAAAGGAAATAGTTAATCAAGTCCAGGAAGCACAGAGAGTCCCATACAGGATAAATCCAAGGAAAATTTGCCAAGACACATATTAATCAAACTGTCAAAAATTAAGTACAAAGAAAGCATATTAAAAGCAGCAAGCGAAAAACAACAAATAACACACAAGGGAATCCCCATAAGGTTAACAGCTGATCTTTCAGCAGAAACTCTGCAAGCCAGAAGGGAGTGGCAGCAGAAACTCTGCAAGCCAGAAGGGAGTACTGAAAGTGATGAAGGAGAAAAACCTGCAACCAAGATTACTCTACCCAGCAAGGATCTCATTCAGATTTGCTGGAGAAATTAAAACCTTTACAGACAAGCAAAAGCTGAGAGAGTTCAGCACCACCAAACCAGCTTTACAACAACTGCTAAAGGAACTTCTCTAGACAAGAAACACAGAGAAGGAAAAGACCTATAATAACGGACCCAAAACAATTTAGAAAATGGGAATAGGAACATACATATCGATAATTACCTTAAATATAAATGGACTAAATGCTCCCACCAAAAGACACAGATTGGCTGAATGGATACAAAAACAAGACTCATATATATGCTCTCTACAAGAGACCCACTTCAGACCTAGAGACACATACAGACTGAAAGTGAGGGGATGGAAAAAGATATTCCATGCAAATGGAAACTAAAAGTAAGCTGGAGTAGCAATTCCATTTTAAGACAAAACAGACTTTAAAATAAAGACTATTGCAAGAGACAAAGAAGGAAACTACATAATGATCAAGGGATCAATCCCAGAAGAAGATATAACAACTGTAAATATTTATGCACCCAACATAGGAGCACCTCAATACATAAGGCAAAAACTAACAGCCATAAAAGGGGAAATTGACAGTAACACATTCATAGTAGGGGACTTTAACACCCCACTTTCACCAATGGACAGATCATCCAAAATGAAAATAAATAAGGAAACACAAGCTTTAAATGATACATTAAACAAGATGGACTTAATTGATATTCATAGGACACTCCATCCAAAAACAACAGAATAGACATTTTTCTCAAGTGTTCATGGAACATTCTCCAGGATAGATCATATCTTGGGTCACAAATCAAGCCTTGGTAAATTTAAGAAAATTGAAATTGTATCAAGTATCTTTTCTGACCACAACGCCATGAGACTAGATATCAATTTCATGAAAAGATCTGTAAAAAAAAAACACATGGAGGCTAAACAATACACTATTTAATAATGAAGTGATCACTGAAGAAATCAAAGAGGAAATCAAAAAATACCTAGAAACAAGTGACAATGGAGACACAATGACCCAAAACCTATGGGATGCAGCAAAAGCAGTTCTAAGAGGGAAGTTTATAGCAATACAAGCCCACCTTAAGAAGCAGGAAACATCTCGAATAAACAACCTAACCTTGCACCTAAAGCAATTAGAGAAAGAAGAACAAAAAAACCCCAAAGTTAGCAGAAGTAAAGAAATCATAAAAATCAGATCAGAAATAAATGAAAAAGAAATGAAGGAAACAATAGCAAAGATCAGTAAAACTAAAAGCTGGTTCTTTGAGAAGATAAACAAAATAGATAAACCATTAGCCAGATTCTTCAAGAAAAAAAGGGAGAAGACTCAAATCAATAGAATTAGTAATGAAAAAGGAGAGGTAACAACTGACACTGCAGAAATAAAAAAGATCATGAGAGATTACTACAAGCAAGTCTATACCAAAAAAATGGACAATCTGGAAGAAATGGACAAATTCTTAGAAATGCACAACCTGCCAAGACTGAATCCAGAAGAAATAGAAAATATGAACAGACCAATCACAAGCACTGAAATTGAAACTGTGATTAAAAATCTTCCAACAAACAAAAGCCCAGGACCACATGGCTTCACAGGCGAATTCTATCAAACATTTAGAGAAGAGCTAACACCTATACTTCTCAAACTCTTCCAAAATATAGCAGAGGGAGAAACCCTCCCAAATTCCTTCTACGAGGCCACCATCACCTTGATACCAAAACCAGACAAGGATGTCACAAAGAAAGAAAACTACAGGCCAATATCACTGATGAACATAGGTGCAAAAATCTTCAACAAAATACTAGCAAACAGAATCCAACAGCACATTAAAAGGATCATACACCATGATCAAGTGGGATTTATTCCAGGAATGCAAGGATTCTTCAATATATGCAAATCTGTCAATGTGATAAACCATATTAACAAACTGAAGGATAAAAACCATATGATCATCTCAATAGATGCAAAAAAGCTTTTGACAAAATTCAACACCCATTTATGATAAAAACCCTGCAGAAAGTAGGCATAGAGGGAACTTTCCTCAACATAATAAAGGCCATATATGACAAACCCACAGCCAACATCATCCTCAATGGTGAAAAACTGAAAGCATTTCCACTAAGATCAGGAACAAGACAAGGTTGCCCACTCTCACCACTATTATTCAACATAGTTTTGGAAGTTTTAGCCACAGCAATCAGAGAAGAAAAGGAAATAAAAGGAATCCAAATCAGAAAAGAAGAAGTAAAGCTGTCACTGTTTGCAGATGACATGATCCTATACGTAGAGAATCCTAAAGATGCTACCAGAAAACTACTAGAGCTAATCAATGAATTTGGTAAAGTAGCAGGATACAAAATTAATGCACAGAAATCTCTGGCATTCCTATATACTAATGATGAAAAATCTGAAAGTGAAATCAAGAAAACACTCCCATTTACCATTGCAACAAAAAGAATAAAATATCTATGAATAAACGTACCTAAGGAGACAAAAGACCTGTATGCTGAAAATTATAAGACACTGATGAAAATTAAAGATGATACAAATAGATGGAGAGATATACCATGTTCTTGGATTGGAAGAATCAACATTGTGAAAATGACTCTACTACCCAAAGCAATCTACAGATTCAATGCAATCTGTATCAAACTACCACTGGCATTTTTCACAGAACTAGAACAAAAAATTTCACAATTTGTATGGAAACACAAAAGACCCCGAATAGCCAAAGCAATATTGAGAACGAAAAATGGAGCTGGAGGAATCAGGCTCCCTGACTTCAGACTATACTACAAAGCTATAGTAATCAAGACAGTATGGTACTGGCACAAAAACAGAAAGATAGATCAATGGAACAGGATAGAAAGCCCAGAGATAAACCCACACACATATGGACACCTTATCTTTGATAAAGGTGGCAGGAATGTACAGTGGAGAAAGGACAGCCTCTTCAATAAGTGGTGCTGGGAAAACTGGACAGGTACATGTAAAAGTATGAGAGTAGATCACTCCCTAACACCATACCCAAAAATAAGCTCAAAATGGATTAAAGACCTAATTGTAAGGCCAGAAACTATCAAACTCTTAGAGGAAAACATAGGCAGAACACTCTATGACATAAATCACAGCAAGATCCTTTCTGACTCACCTCCTAGAGAAATGGAAATAAAAACAAAAATAAACAAATGGGACCTAATGAAACTTCAAAGCTTTTGCACAGCAAAGGAAACCATAAACAAGACCAAAAGACATCCCTCAGAATGGGAGAAAATATTTGCAAATGAAGCAACTGACGAAGGATTAATTTCCAAAATTTACAAGCAACTGATGCAGCTCAATAACAAAAGAACAAACAACCCAATCCAAAAATGGGCAGAAGACCTAAATAGACATTTCTCCAAAGAAGATATACAGACTGCCAACAAACACATGAAAGAATGCTCAACATCATTAATCATTAGAGAAATGCAAATCAAAACTACAATGAGATATCATCTCACACCAGTCAGAATGGCCATATCAAAAAATCTAGAAACAATAAATGCTGGAGAGGGTGTGGAGAAAAGGGAACACTCTTGCACTGTTGGTGGGAATGTAAATTGATACAGCCACTATGGAGAACAGTATGGAGGTTCCTTAGAAAAACTACAAATAGAAATAGACCCAGCAATCCCACTACTGGGCATATACCCTGAGAAAACCATAATTCATAAAGAGTCATGTACTAAAATGTTCATTGCAGCTCTATTTATAATAGCCCGGAGATGGAAACAACCTAAGTGCCCATCATCGGATGAATGGATAAAGAAGATGTGGCTCATATATACAATGAAATATTACTCAGCCATAAAAAGAAACGAAATTGAGCTATTTGTAATGAGGTGGATAGACCTAGAGTCTGTCATACAGAGTGAAGTAAGTCAGAAAGAGCAAGACAAATACCGTATGCTAACACATATATATGGAATTTAAGAAATAAAAATGTCATGAAGAACCTAGGGGTAAGACAAGAATAAAGACACAGACCTACTGGAGAACGGGCTTGAGTATATGGGGAGGGGGAAGGGTGAACTGTGACAGGGCGAGAGAGAGGCATGGACATATATACACTAACAAACGTAAGGTAGAGAGCTAGTGGGAAGCAGCCGCATGGCACAGGGATATCGGCTCGGTGCTTTGTGACCGCCTGGAGGGGTGGGGTTGGGAGGGTGGGAGGGAGGGAGACGCAAGAGGGAAGAGATATGGGAACATATGTATATGTATAACTGATTCACTTTGTTATAAAGCAGAAACTAACACACCATTGTAAAGCAATTATACCCCAATAAAGATGTTAAAAAAAAAAATAGCTATCAAGTCTTGGGCCCTGCTGTGCATTCTACTGGATTTCGGATGGCGTACACTCCAAGTGTCTGTATTCTGCTTCCGTGCTCTCCGAGCAGAACACCGACACAGTTCTCTACACAATGATCAGGGTTTGGTATATCTGAATGAACTTCAAATTTTCTGAAAAGAATATATCTCCGCTTTGTTTACCCAAATGGTAAGGGCATTGCTATATATTGAAAACTGCTCCTTTGATTTGAGAAAATTAGCGATGCAATTTCTTTTTGCTGGATCCTTTTCCTGGAGCATTAAAATTATCAAGTGTAGTTCAGTTAACAGGCAAATAAGAGTCCTTTGTGGGAAATCCCCCATAATAGAAGATTACACAGCATATAAAACAAATTTCCCAAATGTTCTTTGTTGAGACAGATGGTAAAACTATTCAATGTAAGCTACAGTACCTCCAATTGTAATATTTAAACATCCGAACAGTGATTGATGGAGCTTCTTTAGTAATGCGATCATCTCATTAAAAGTCTTGTTCATAAGTATAATAGAAGTAGAGAGAGACCTTAGTTTGCCATACGTTTGGCCCCTACATCGTCAATAACATCACACTCCAATACACCTTCTCTATATTGTTTTACTGCAAAATAAAATGAATGTCTTACAGCATGTGAACCCTAAGAAGAGTAATTTAGAACATCAAAAATTTCAGGGGGCCCCAAAGCAGACATTTGAGGCCTGATCAAGTTTTGCCGTGGAGGTTGGATTCAATTGTTTGCCAAGACTATTTGAAAATGAATTTATACTGCCAGCTGCTGCCCAGCTTTTATTGCCAAATAAAACACTCTCCTTTATTATAACTGAAAATTGACATAAATAACCTCCCTTTCTCCTGTAGCCTACCCAATAGGGAGGTAGCAAAAAGGAACAAGTTAAAAACAAAAAGTCAAAAATATAGAGAAGGTAAAAAAAGATCATGACACTACAAAATTTGGGGTGCTGAAAATGAGAACATGCAGTTCAGAGAATTAGGCTAAACTCAACCTTTGCTTTTGTCATGAAAAAATAAAAGGTTTATAATGGAGATTTTACTAATACAATATTGTCTCTTTTATTTATTTCTGCTTTATTTACATAGAAACTCAAATAAGTTAAAATCATAGCTCACACGATGGCTACTCAGTGATATGTATAACCTTTGAGGAAGTTGAACTGGTTCATCAAAGAAGGGTGAGTTCATTGTCCGTTGAAAGAAAACTTTAGTGATTTTTTTTCTTTTTTCTTTCTTTTTTTTTTTTTTTTTTTTTTTTACTATAGTCAAGTCTGGCTCTCAGTCTTGCAGAATGAGAGACTAAATTTTGTCTACCTGTGTATCAAGAGGTGAACGGGCAATTAACCAAGCTTGCAAGATAATGATCTCAACCCAGAACACTTACATATGCAAGACCAGCCTATCTTTCTCCAGAAGCAGAATTACATGGGAAATAAAATTATAATCACAAGGTTAATCTATTAGTTAATAACTATTAATTCCTGTTACAGGGACAAAAATCCTTAAAAATGTTAATTCTCTTTCTATTGGAACAATGACATTGGAAGTCAATTATTAGAAAGCTGACTATTAATTATTTGTGTTACTTACGGTATAGGCTAATATATTATATCACAGAAAACCTGTCAAAAATCCAGAAACAGTAAAAAGCAGATCAGTAAAATAGTATTTAATGAGAGTTTAGTATGCTCAAAAGAATAGTTCACAAATTGGGAGTCTTCCAAAGCTGAGATGAAGTTCAGAGGCATGACGTTACAGGATGGCTTACAAAGTGAAAATGAGGAGTTGTTTAACCTTTACAATGATTAATTATTACAATGTGGGTTCCAGATGGTGGGAGATTGGTTAAAAGTGATTATCTTACATCATTTTAGGAAGATGACTTAAGTATATTTTATGATTATCTGAGGCATCTATAAGAAATAACCTAAGTTTAGTTTCACCTAACGTTCATGAAATAAGCTAGATTTAGTTCTGTTTACACGGCTCAAATGGTTTTGTCTGCTTGGGGGATTTTCAAGTCTGGTCTCCATTTTATTTTACTTTAACAAATGCCAGAATACCATGGCTTTCACATAACCATCCGGACTGGACAGGCTATTCTGCTCCAGGAGGCCATCTAGGGATCCGCATTCTGCTGTGGTGGCATATCGTTATCCCTCAGGGCTGCCCTTGTCCACCTGGTGGGAGCTGTCTCACAACCATCCACATCTTCCAGCCAGAGGCAATGGAGCAAAAGGAAGATGTGGGGGAGGGGATGGAGGTGTGTTTCTGCTTTAAAGCTATGATCAGCAGTTTCACAAAATACTCTGCTCACATCCCATTGTCCTGAATATTGTAGCATGACCAATCTTAGAGAAGCTGGAAAATGTAGTCTCTAAGGAGGTGGCCATGTGTCCTGCTAAAACTCAGCTGCACAGCAGAGGTGAGTGGTTCTGTTACTCAAAGGACAGTCTCTGCCAGAGCACGGTATCTGAACAAAGTGAGTTGAACTAAATGTTTAATAGAATCAAGTTATTGTAAGCCATTCCAGCTCTAACAGGTGAAATATTCAGTCTGCTTCTTCCTTCCTCGTTGATCTGCGATGCCTCCCTTGACATGAAATGGGCATAATAGATAAACATCAATTGTTCCTACCTCTTGAGGTTGTCATGAGGATTAATCCTCAGGTCTTAGCTTTTTCCTCTAGAAAGTCTTCCAGGCAACTTCTAGGTTCCTTATAGCCCAGCATATACTTTTTAAATCATAAAGCTGTCACACACCCTTAAAACTGTTTGCTTATTTATCTGCCTCTGCCATTAGACTATTAAGCCCAGGGAGAACAGGCTTTTAGGTTTCCTTGTTTACTCTTATACCCTAACTCAATGCTTGACACATTATAACTGACTAAGGTACAGCCTGGCCCACTGAGGTAGTTTATGGGGAGGGGAAAGGCACGTTCCTGAGCTGCCAGAGGCAGCAAAAGGGCCCTGAAATATATGGAAGAGAGGAGAAGATGCTGAATGGTTTTCAGAGAGTGGAACACATCCACTTCACAAGCTTGGTCTGAAGCTCCATGAATATGAATAAGTAAAAATAAGGAAGGGAATCTTCAAGATGATTAGAATGAGGAAAAATTAGGAAACAGTTGTGCTTAGTAAGCAATCGCAACCGGTTTGCACAGTTGACCCCAGTTCTTTTACTGACAGTAGAATTTGAGGGTAGCTTTATCCCCTCCCTCATCACGTGAGGAGATTCTGGGTGAGGTGAGCACCACTCCTATTCTAGGAAGAGCTGTGCCATTTTTTTCTTTTTTTAAAAATTTTTTAACATTTTATTGGAGCATTTTTTTCTTGTGTTTATGAATTATACAAGATGAATCTTAGGATGGGCCTCAGATTGGCTGTGTGTCACTTGGCACACTGGTTTTGCATCTTCAAGAAGGGGAAATACCACTGTGAGTTATATTCATAACCACACAGGAGACACATTACTGTGGAACCTGGCTAGCATGGCTGTAGCTCGGCATATGGGTCATCAGGTATAAAACAAGTGATAGGATACCTGCAGGGGTATCACTATGTTTGTTCAGTATTTTTAAAAGTTCCTTGTACCTCAGAGGCCTTAGAGGGCTGAAAGCTCCTACAGACACATTTTCCTATCCCCTCTCCAATATCAAATAGAATCCAAGTTCTGAAGAGAAGAGAGTAGTTTTATCCCCTTCTCTCAGGAACTCCATGTGGGAAGAAACAAACAGGGAGGCAGAATTTAGGGGAACATAGTGGGATGTTTACCACGTTCAGAGCTGCCTAAAATGAGGTAAACTAATTGCTCTCAAATACTGAAGTTCGCTTCACTTTCAGCCAGAGAGGAAAAGCTAGATCTTAGTTTTCAGCAGTGATTTGGGGCAGAGAGGATGTGATGACCTCTAAGTTCTATTCTGATTATAAAATTCTATGATGTAACTTTTTCTTGATGACTCAGAGGAACATGATGAATGTGAATGATTGTACTGTACAATGATGCAGTGAGGTCCTCAGGGTCTATGAAGTGAGTTCAGCTGCATTTCCCTATAATGCCTTGCTCCAGACTTTGGTGCTGTTGCTGTTACTTTGTATCCTTCTGCCCTCAACTCTGTCCATCCCCCTGCCCAGACTGGTCAGTTAACACATTACATATTGACTTCTCATCTAATCTGGAATCTTTGGTGGACAAGAAGCAAATTTACTCTGGGAACATAAGACAGGGCTTTGGCCAAAAAATTCCACTCAATGAATATTTGGTGATATTTGATGAATATTTGGTGAATGAATGATGAGTGATTTCTTGTGAGAGAATGCTACTCTTTAGTTACGACTGCTTAGAAAGGATCCCTGCACCATGCATTCACCCCGAGTCCAAGCCACACAGACCCCTTGCCCTTTTCTGAGCAAAACACCTTGTGCTAGATTCTTCCAGTGGCTCGAAATTTCAACTGTTTCTTCCCTGTCTTCTCAATGCCTACTCATCATTAAAGCTCCCATTTAAATATCATCTTCCGTGTGAAGCCTTCCTAGGGCATAATTAACTGCCTCTCTTATGCCCTCTTAGAATTTTATGCATACTTTTATTATGTAACTTTAATATTTCATCATGGCTATTTATTTCCACTTATTTCTCCAGTTAACTCTGAGCTTCTCAAGGACAGAGTATCCTACCCTCAGTGCAATGCCTAGCATATCGTAGGTGCTCAGTAGACACTGGGTGGCTAGGTGACTGAATAAGGGAAGTTAATGTGTCACCTTCTGATGGAGAAAAGCCCATGGCTTTAAGGCATTTATCTCAGGAGGCGTTTTTGTCAGCTTTCTAATTCCCAACTTTATTCTAGCTCTAAAAATCTTATGTCTACATTAACAGGTCATGCTGTACTACAGTGAGGTTTATTGGAGATTCACACACACTCACACACACAAACCCTCAAGCACCCCTATTAAATTTTAAATCTTTTCTATTTTGACACATTTTGAGAAAACCATTTTTTATCACTTTAAGTGTTCTATTTCTATGAGATAAATGTGTTATAAAAAAGCCAATTCGATTATTACTTTTAAAATGACCATAGAATTGTATAAGGTATGGTCTACACAGAGCTTCTTGCTCCAAATTTGAAAGAATATGCAGCTAGAAGAGATTTATCCACAATGTAATAAGTTATTGGAATCATTAATATATAAATAGATTAGATATGGGCCACAACGTGCATGTGCAATCAGGGATGCAAATACTGCCTCTTTCCATCATCCCTGTCATCATATCATTTCAAATATTATGTTCAAAGAACAGTTTAAGTGTTAGTTATCAAAAAACAGTTTAATTGTCTGTACATCTTTACTACAAGAAAATTGTAGAAAGTGAGCTTGAAGCCCAAACCTTAAAAATTAGGTCTGCTAATTAATGACATCTGTTTTCACATAATTTGATTATCAAAATTCTGCCATTTTCCTGCCTTACTGATTCATTTGTGGGAACTTATGAGATCATTTTTGGCACTTAAAATATTGCTGGCAATTCTCTCTTGGTAGGTAGGAGGAGGAGGTATAGTTTTTTCACCATCATCACGCCCACCCTGGCTCACCCCTGCATCACCTTTGCAGTTTTCCTGAGCCGAGAGAGTTCTGCCTTATGGACCTTGTCTTAGTATTTGAGGACACCAGTGACTGAAGGGTGATCCTATGTCACTTAGGCAAATGGAAGAATTTGACAGGAAAACAGAAGTTTCTACTTCTCCTTTACATGAGCTGCTTATTTCTAACCATGGGTTTCTAGCAACACAAGACATTTCCAGTTATGTCAGAGAACAGTTTTCAAAACAAAAAACATTTAAATTCAGTCTGCTTTATTTATTTATTTTTTTGTGGTACATGGGCCTCTCACTGTTGTGGCCTCTCCCATTGCGGAGCACAGGCTCCGGACGCGCAGGCTCAGCGGCCATGGCTCACGGGCCTAGCCGATCCACGGCATGTGGGATCCTCCCGGACCGGGGCACGAACCCACGTCACCTGCATCGGCAGGCGGACTCTCAACCACTGTGCCACCAGGGAAGCCCAAGATTTTTTTTTTTTTGATGTGGACCATTTTTAAAGTCTTTATTGAATTTGTTACAATTTGCTTCTGTTGTTTATGTTTTGTTTTTTTTGGCCACGAGGCATGTGGGATCTTAGCTCCCCAACTAGGGACCAAATCTACATCCCCTGCATTGGAAGGCAAAGACAACCACAGGACTGCCAGGGAAGTCCTTAACTTTTTAATAGTTTAGAAAACTTATAAATTGATTGATTGGAGCTCAGAATTAATTTCCGCAGGTAGATAATGTTTTACATGGGGTTGGTCCACAGGTCTACCCACAAAAAAGTTTTTAAAGTGTAGTTTACATGAAATACCACTAGGTTTTATTAAGACCTAAGTACTGTAAAGATTGTGATCCCCTTACACATGATTCAAGATAATACATTGCCTTTTTTGAAAGACACAAAATTTGTCTACATCCAATAATTAAAATAACCTTTTAAATTTCTGACTGCAAACATTTTAGATAAGTATATCCAAAATGAAGATGAATTCTTTTCATCTCTTGTGCCATAGCTGTGCTGGTGCCTTCAGTAGGGCTTAATCAGCCTATCGCATGATCAAGTGCTAAGCACTCATACATAACAATGCTTTATATAAAAACGGATCCTCAATTCCACATTGGGACGCCTGGTGCATCTCTAGTTCACAGTGTGAGACAAGGTCTGTTCCAGACTCATATTCTCAGTACTTAAATTCAGTGATGACCATGCAAGATTGCACATTGGGTAAAGGTTGTCGCATCGAGGTCCTTTACTCTGTACACACTAAACAGGAAGTAATGGGATGTCTGTTGCAGACATCCACTGGACTAATGGTCAAGAAACCTTGCCCACTAATTCTCTGTGTGATTTTGAATAAGTCTCTGGACTTCATTATCAGTGTATTGGAGGGTTGGACAAAACTACAGCATCTCCAAGAGACCTTACCGCTCTTTCACAAGCGTGTTTCTTATTTCTCGGCTGAGCAAACAGAGTTTTCCTGGATCATTAAGCAGTCCAAAGGCAATGATTCTAAAATGGAGTAGAAATGACTGAACAATCAAACAGTGGGTTCCCAATAGTGAGTCTTGGAAAGTAGGGAAAACCCTAACCTATAACCACAGAGCCACTTGCAGATGTCAAATTGCTATCTTCCTATTTAATAATTCCCACATGCAAAGTCTTATCCCTATTCTAAATATCTAGTATTAGTATAATGAGGCAATCTTATTTAAAAAGAGATTTAAGCAAATAGTCATAATAATTCTAACTTTATTGATAGAGTTATTCAGTAGACCAACAGAAGTCAGTTTGGTGACTGCCTATATCTATTCTTAAAAAAATATTCCCATTATGAGAGTCATTGCACAACTCTGATAGTATCAAAGTGACTCTTACTCATTAGAAGGTCTATTCCAAAATCTTTATTACAATTTCCTCATCTTGTGTTTTCATGAATCACAAAACTTTTCTGAAATTTAAACCAAACTGAGGCATGAGAATGGCTTGTTTTTCTAGTGAAATATTATCTCTGTGTTAAAGTGGAAGCTAACATTTATTGAGTATTTCTTTGTGTAGGTTTTATGCCAGCCAGAACCTACCAGACCTAATGAGACAGTCAGGCATTAGTACTTCATTTTATACATGACTATTTGAGACACTTGTTATTGGACAAATATTCCACCAGAATGGAAATCAGTTTTTCTTTTTTGTTTGGGGACTTCTGGTACACCCTTGATTCTTAGGGCAAGAAAGATCAGTCCAAAGGGGTCACTTTTGTCAGAGTTACAAAATGTATGACCCAGTTTCAAGGCCAGTCTGTGTGACCGAGTCATGATGTTGGCAATTTATCCACCACGATGAGACTTCAAGTTGGTGAAAGTAAACCTGAGGGTTAACATTGAACAGAGATCTCTGTCATTATCAATTGTCACTTTATCTTTTTAAATAATGCCAAAACAGTTCATACATTATATTTATAATATTTAGCTGAACATATCTAAGTAAACAGAAATATAATTAAAGTTTAACTATGCAAATCTTTAGCTTTAGTTACCTTTAAAAAATCTAAAAGTACATATTTCCTTATTTAATGGTGAGACATATGAGTCACCACAGTACAAAATTAGTCATGACTGAAAGACTAGCTTTGAATAATTATATTCATGACAAAAATAATGATATTACCGTAATATAAATCTGCTCAATAAAGGGCATGTACTCACATAATTTTATAGAGCAAAGAAGTCACTGGTGTAATAAAGTTTTCTCAGCTACACCTTCAGAACAGGGATATTATTTTTCTTAAATAGCTTCAACATTGAAAAATTCATATCTAATATAGCCTTTCCCTTTTGATTTTGATCCCAGAGAAAATCTCTCCACGTGTATTATTTATTTTATATAAGACATTCAGACATATTTTTATTTAACATTAACTGTGGTTAACAGAAATAACTGCCAAGCTCAGATTAATATTAGTGTTTGATATTATTTTCATTGTTTATGTTAAAGAGTCATACTAATTTTCAGTAAAATTTTATGTTATGTAGTCACATCCTTCTCCTTATTTGCAGTGGGTTCATGTACTAAAGTATTAGTTACTAATACTAACAGCTTTACCAATTCCCAGGGTTTAATTAGAATACCATACAGTGTACATAAGATGTAAAAACACACAAAAGCACACATGCACAGTGCTGTGATTTTAGAGTCAGAGAAACCTGTATTAAAATCCTTTAGACACCACTAATTCACTACAAGAGGTCAAGGAACCTAGTAGTTGCTGTAAAATATAAACACTAGTCCTTACATCTAGAGCACAGAGTGAGGTTACCTATCAATGAGGTCGCCAGTGGGTCCTCTTGCTCAAAATGCTTCTTATGCCATCAATTTTAGGGGGACACTGCTCATTCTTTACCAAGTCATTCTTTTATTGGTCTTCTAACTTTTTTTGAGTCCATTTTTTGCACGAACAGTAAAGTGACATTTATGAAATATGAAAGATGTGTCTCTCTTCTGCTTAAAATCCATCCATCCATCTATGCATTCATCCACTTAACTATTTATTCTTTATTATATTGTCTCAGGTCATTTCAATGGTTTTGATTTATACTTCAGCTCTATAGTTTATTATTTAATAACTTGTATGATCCAAAGTGCAGTCAGTACAAGTAATAAAATAAGGAGAGAATAAAAAATTAAACAGACATTTTTCCATTCTCTATAATTTAAAGAAAAGTTATATTAGATGATAAGGCCTGCAACTGCATTAACTATTTTGTGATCTGTTCAAGATTTTGGATTTGGATACAATTACCTGAAATTAAATAAACTCATGCCTGCAACATAATTTTTTAAAAATACAACACAGTTAAGTCATTTCAAAATGAACCTCTCACATCATGTACAAGTAATTCTGGTTTTATCATATTATAAAAAGTCCAAATAAAATGAGATATTCTTGGGCTTCCCTGGTGGCGCAGTGGTTGAGGGTCCGCCTGCCAATGCAGGGGGCACGCGTTCGTGCCCCCGTCCGGGAGGATCCCACATGCCGTGGAGCGGCTGGGTCCATGGGCCATGGCCACTGGGCCTGCGCGTCCGGAGCCTGTGCTCCACAGCAAGAGAGGCCACAGCAGTGAGAGGCCCGTGTACCGCAAAAAAAAAAAAAAAAAAAAAATTCTTACAGTAGTGCAGTCGTGGACACAGATGCCTAATGTTTGTTTGATTAGCCACCCATTTGTTTATTTTATTTATTTATTTATTTTTAAAAGGAGAAAAGCTGTGGTTTTCTTTTTGGTTTTTTTGGAAGATGTTGGGGGTAGGAGTTTATTAATTAATTTATTTATTTTTGCTGTGTTGGGTCTTCATTTCTGTGCGAGGGCTTTCTCTAGTTGTGGCAAGCGGGGGACACTCTTCATCGCGGTGTGCGGGCCTCTCACTATTGCGGCCTCTCTTGTTGCAGAGCACAGGCTCCAGACGCGCAGGTTCAGTAGTTGTGGCTCATGGGCCTAGTTGCTCCGCGGCATGTGGGATCCTCCCAGACCAGGGCTCGAACCCGCGTCCCCTGCATTAGCAAGCAGATTCTCAACCACTGCGCCACCAGGGAAGCCCCACCCATTTGTTTGTTATTGGAGAAGCCTGTGCTGGATTCTCTAGCATGATCTTTATTCTCTCATTTCAGTACTGAGAGGTTCACTTCACTCATACACCCTAAACCTATTCTAAAGGGAACCAAAACCCTAGATTGCCATAATCACTAACGGGAAATGTATGCTTTAGATTTCAATATATCCTGCATGCAAATTTAGAAAATGACACACTAGGATACATTGGAAACTATTTTGCACTATGGTATTATTTTTTTTAATCTAAGAAAAAATTAATTTTAGAATATAATATACCTAAGCAGTCAAGTTAGTCACATCTTCAGTGCATTTAAAACATACATAACAATTAGTTTATTCTGCTTGTCCTTTTCCAAAAAGAAACATCCATTTTGCTATAAACTCTGACAAAAATATACACTTTAAACAATCCAGTCATTTCTCCTCCAGAAAGTTATCACAAAGCTCAGAAACAAGAGCATATTTACAGAGCAGAGTGTAGTTTCCACCTACCCTGCTGCTATAAAGGCTGGGTACAGTGAGATATTTTTCTTTATATATTTTCTTATTTCTTATTTTGCCTTTTTCTTTTCTTTTTTTTTTTTTAAAAAAAAAAACACTTTAACATTTCTTGTAAGGCCACTTTAGTGGTGATGAACTCTTTTAGTTTTTGATTGTCTGGAAAACTCTTTATGTCTCTTTCAATTCTGAACGATAACTTTGCCAGATAGAGTGTCCTTGGTTGTAGGTTATTTTTCCTTTGAGCTTTTAAAATATATCATTCCACTCCCTTCTGGCCTTCAAAGTTCCTTCTAGTGTACTTTTCATTTCAGTTATTGTATTCTTCAGTTTCAAATGGTTCTTTTTTACATTTTTTTGTTGACATTCTCACTGTGTTCCTTTATTCTTTTCCCAAGTTCAGTGAACATTTTAATGGCATTTTTCACAGAACTAGAACAAATAACCTTATAGTTTGTATGGAACCACCAAAGACCCCGAATACCTAAAGCAATCTTAAGAAAGAAAAACAAAGTTGGCGGTATCATGCTCCCTGACTTCAGACTATTCTATAAAGCTGTAATAATCAAAACAGTATGGTATCAGCACAGAAACAGACACACATATCAATGGAACAGAATAGAAAGCCCAGAAATAAACCCACATGTGTATGGTCAATTAATCTATGTCAAATGAGGCAAGAATATAAAATGGGTAAAAGACAGTCTCTTCAATAAGTGGTGCTGGGAAAACTGCACAGTTACATGTAAAACAATAAACTAGAACATTTTCTTACATCATATACAAAAATAAATTCAAAATGGATTAAAGACATAAATGTAGGACTTGAAATTATAAAACTCCTAGAAGAAAAAGCAGGCAAGGGCAACAAAAGCAAAAATAAACAAATGGAACTGTACCAAACTAAAAAGCTTTTGCACAGTGAAGGAAAACATCAACAAAACAAAAAGGCAGCCTACTGAATAGAAGAAATTGCAAGTGATATATCTGATAAGAGGTTAATATCCAAAATATATTAAGAACTAATCCAAATCAATTTTTTACAATCTAAAAAGATGGGAAGAGGCCCTGAATAGACATTTTTCCAAGGAAGACATACAGATGGCCAACAGGTACATGAAATGATGCACAGCATCACTAATCATCAGGGAAACACAAATCAAAACCACAATGAGATAGCACCTCACACCTCTTAGAATGACTACAATCAAAAAGACAAGAATTGTGTTCGTGAAAAGGTGGAGAAAAGGGAACCCTTGTGTACTGTTGGTGGGAATCTAAACTGGTACAGCACTATGGGAAACAGTATGGGGGTTCCTCAAAAAAAGAGAAATAGAACTACGATACAATCCAACAATTCCACTCCTGGTTATTTATCCAAAGAAAACGAAAACACTAACTCAAAAAAGACATACGCACTCCAATGTTCAGAGCAGCATTATTTACAATAGCCAAGATATAGAAGCAACCTAAGTGTCCACTGACAGATAAATGGATAAAGAAGATGTGGTATATATACAGTGGAATATTACTCAGCCATAAAAATAGAATGAAATCTTGCTATGTATGACAACATGGATGGACCTGAATGTTAATATGCTTAGTGAAATAAGTCAGACAAAGACAAATATTTTATGCTTTCACTTATATGTTGAATCTTAAACAGAAACAGACTCCCAGATACAAGAACAAACTAGTGGTTGCCAGAGGGAAGAGGGTGGGAGGAGGGGTGAAATAGGTGAAGGGGATTAAGAGATACAAATTACCAATTATAAAATAAATAAGTTACAGGGACATAATGTACAGCACAGGGAATACAATCCATATTTTATAATAACTTTGCATGGTATGTAATCTATAAAACTAGTGAATCACTATGTTTTACACCTTAAACTAATATCACATTGTAATTCAACTATACTTAAATAAATTTGAAAAAAAAAGGAGTGGGTACAAAGCCCACTGTTGGGCACTATTATGGAAATTTGTCTTCCCTCTTTGTACTCTCTTTTTTCTTCCTCAGTGGTGTTACTCACAGCTCTTGCTTCAGAATTGTTGTAGTATAAAAATCACATAGGTTCAGATGTAAACAGCTCACTACAGAGCTTCAATATCTTGAATTTGGCAGAGGTGTGCCCCTTAATAAGAGAATATAAATCTTAAATCAAAGCAGAGCTTCTCAAGTGTAGTGAACTCTCAGAAACATCTGGAATCCTTGTGAGAAATGCACATTCCTAAATCCCACTCCTGAGGATTCTGATTCAGCAGATCTCAGGGAACCCAGGTGTCAGGGAACCCCGGTGTCAAGGAACCCAGGTGACTCTGAAAATTAACCACACTTGGAAAACACTGACCTAAAGAATTACTTTTTAACTGTAGATTTCAGGCATCAATGAGTGAGTCAAAGGTTCTTTCTGACAAGGCTGGCATAAGGTTGCGGTGATGGTTTTAAAATTGTTTACTGCAGGGAATCAGGGGACTAGGATAATGTGTTTTGTAATTTCCATATAAAATACTTGTAATTGATCATCTTTGAGATCTGCCTTTCAATTTCCCATTTTAACTAGCTTTATAATTAACAAATAATAAATGATGGACCTCTCACAGACAGCTAGCATTTTCTGCCCCTTAATACTGAATATAGCTACGAACATTAGAACAACTTCTATTTAAGACTATTTAACATATCAGTTAGAAGCTAACCCCTAGTGTTTAATTTGAAAAGGAACCTGTGCTGGAAGTCAGAATCTAATTTTCAAAATGGAGAATAAGGTTGGAAATAAATCTGATGATTATTGAAGCAAATTGAGTGTGACACGGGAACGATGTAAGAGTCTCTTGGGAAATAATGGTTGGGAAGGATTATTAATAGAGAGTTTGGGCTTATTTTTCTGTTCCAAGATTTGGAACACTGAACTTAAGCTTTATGTCATGAACTGTAGGTGACAGAGTCACTTTCCCTTCAATATTCATCACATATTAAATGAGTTTGACCTTGTATGAGACTCAGGGAGATGTGAGTAAGAGGACTATTCCACTTTGCATTCATAGTTTCAAGAACTTCAAAGAAATAAGTGGTAAAGAAAATCCAAACATGCCATGTCATCATTTTGTTTGCTTATATGTTCGAAGTAATTTAGAATTATAAAATATGTCACGGGCTTCCCTGGTGGCACAGTGGTTGAGAGTCCGCCTGCCGATGCAGGGAACACGGGTTCGTGACCCGGTCCGGGAAGATCCCACATGCCACGGAGCGGCTGGGCCCGTGAGCCGTGGCCGCTGAGCCTGTGCGTCTGGAGCCTGTGCTCTGCAACGGGAGAGGCCACAGCAGTGAGAGGCCTGCGTACCGCAAAAAAAAAAAAAAAGAAAATATGTCACATTCAACTCTCCCTTAAGGGAAATACCCTGGTAAGATTGGGTGGTTTTATTGTTCATTATTACTGTTGTTTTATGAGCATAAGCTTCATTAAAAGAGTGGGAATAAAATAACATTCAGACTGTTTGTTCTTTATAAAACCAAAGGCATATGAGCTCTGAACTGGCTACCAATTAACTTTGCGAGTTTGGGCAAGTTGACTTCACCTCTAGCTTGCAGCTTCCTCATCTGTAAAATGAGGGAGTCAGATTAGACAACGTTAGCGTCCTATGTGGCTGGAACATGGTGCGAAGGAGTGACTTGACCTGACTCCTGGTTTAGGCAGGATGGTGGGTAGTGAGGGTTACTCATAGAAGTTGTATGAGGCTGTGTTTATGCATTTTACACAAATTCACTACATTACCTGGATAGGTCACATTTTACAAAAGCACTAGCAGGCGTGGCAAACTCTTCTTAGCACTTTACTTACATTAACTCATTTAATACTCACAACAAAACTATAAAGTACATACTATTAGCATTGTCATTTCCATTTTACAGACAAGGACTTTGAAGCACAGAGAAGTTAAGTAATAAGCCCTGAGTCACCCAGCTAGTAACTGGCAGAGCCAAGATTTGGATCCAGACTGTGAGGTCCCAGAGAACGTGCATGCTTAACCACTGTGCTGTACCACCTCTCTGCTAGGCTGTGTGAGGAACTTGTTTAGATCTCATTGCTAAAGCTGAGTTGTGGGTGTGCTGAGACATTGATGTGGGGTCAATAACTTTATTGAGAAGTTAAACCAGGGTTGCCAATCTGATCTGGGGAAGCAGAAGTGCAATGTCTGTTACAGGAAACCAAAATGGCAGTTACACCAGGTACAGCCACAGTGATGCCCAACAGGTGTCGGGGGCACTTTCAAGGCGGGGAATAGCGAGGAGTTGATCCCAACATCCAATGTGATGATGCCCCCAATTTCATGACCCTCCATAGGTCCTTAATAAACTGCTGCATTGTAAAACATACTAAGACCACCAAAAATGCTGTCACTCTAACCTAGAAACCAAACACACAATATGTCTATGATTACTTGTGCTTTTTCTTTTCCCAAAAGTTCAGGCTAACTTAGAAAACAGCATTGACAGTGATCAGCCTAGTGTTGGTCTTACTTTAATGGAATTCTTTTCATGTTTTACTATTAAGTGTATTTGACATTAATTTCTGAATTGTGCGCATGTGTGTGTGTCTAATGCTAAGGGTATTTCTTTCTCTTCCTCTTTTCAACATTATTTTTTAAGAATGACTGTTGAATTTTACTAAATGTTTTTTTGGTACTTATCAATATTGTCATAGCTTTCTTTTTCTACTCTAACTACTTTAATGTTAATATTTAATGAACATTTCTATTGTTGAACCATACTTACATTTCATAACAGACCATGCTGGGCTACTTTAAAATATACACTAACAAGTATTATTACAATTTTGTAAATACAAAAAAAAATTTAACTTAATCCTACCAGACAAAATTGTGCTATAATATAGCAGAAACTACTAAACCAATTTTAGAATCATCTGTAAAAAGAACACTAGTACATGCTCCTTTCTTCTTTTGTCTGTCAAATGTTCATTTCTTAGTGAATTATTTCCCTAGTCACTAACAATTTTTAGATCCATGAAACAAAATAAAATGAGGTATAATAACTGTATGAGAATCTTGCTCTTAGGAGATTCTTAACTTATGGAACCTCAGCTTAGAAGATTACCTCTCTGCATAGGAAAATTCAAGATGTGAGAAGGGACAGCTCATAAGCATAAAGGCTCATCCATCATTTTTTAAGAGAGATTAGACTAAAGGGAAAAACCAAACTTCCCCTCAGTGCAGAGGTATGTTTTCTGTGAGAGTAATGCTTTTTGAAAAACCTCCTTTGCTCCTAGAAAACAGATGAAAGAAACACTAAAGCAATTGGCTCTGCAAAAGAAAATTCTTATCTTTTCTGGACACAATAGGCAGCAGCAGGTGGGTACTTGCTTTCTTTGTGGAAGATGAAGTGATTTTTAAAGATTTAGAAATTGGAAAGCTTCCTCTGAGAACTCCAGATGTGAATGTGAGACAGGCTATGCCTCCTTCAAAAAGAGAACAGTAGAGCACTCAGCTTGAAAATGCAGGTTTGGGACTCAGAAGACACGTTCTGCCACAAATTATCCATGCAACTTTAGGTAAGTCCCCTAACCTCTCAAAGGCCTCAGTTTCTTTATCCTTAAAATGGTGAACATAACACATTCTCCTAAGGGTGAACTAAGCAATGTACAGTACTTAGCTCAGTGTCTGGTACAGAATAAAGTACTCAGTAAATGTTAGCTAAATACATATACATACGCTCACAGGCACACATTATGAAATACTTTCAAAGCTTCAAGAAACAACCAGAAATGCCTTGCTGAGTCCTCTGGTTCCAAGGATACAGCTGAAGAAGTGCCCTGAGACACAGAACGGATTGTAATTCTAACTAATCCAGCTAATCCAGCCACTATGGGACAAGCAGAGCTGTACCTAAAAGCTTCAAAGCCAGGGGAATGATTCTTGTTATGAAAATTTACCAAAGCCATGTTTTCCCCAGTGAACAGACACCTTTTACAGCACAAATGTCTTCCTCACAGGAGGATCTGACTTCTTTCTGGCTTAGAAACTAATTACAAATCTTTGCTATAAGAAAGAGCACACAGAAAGGGAGAGGAATCTAATGCAAATACGCTGCCCCCACCAAAATTCAAACATTAATATATTTAAAAGTAAGAATTAAGTATTTATCAAATTATCCATTGATGGAATTAAATGTTATTACTAGGGTAAGTATTGGTAAAATTAAATATTGATCAAAAATGATTCCAAAATTAATTTCACTGACGTGTGACAGAATAGGAAGGCAGCCTGGCCTGTGATGAATACTATACTTGGGAGAAGTGGGCTTTACTCTTGGCTTCACCTTTCTGGGTGTGTGGAACACTTCAGAGATACTTATTAATCCAGCTGTGAGACCCCCAGAAAATAACCACTTTGTTAGCCTTACTTCATTTCTACCTCTGTGAACTGGGCAGGTGAGGCTAAAAGCTCCCAGGCAGCTCTAGAATTCTCTAATTCCAAATTGTGGCAGGGTGGGTCACACAGCACAGCTCCAAGTGGCAAGTTACTCCTGAAGTTTTGCAAGCCGGCAGAGCATATTCTAGGATGGCCAGAATGGGGCCTGAGGAAATTAGCCAGCTCTGAGCCCCACCGGCCATGTTCCCTGCACCTTGGTTTGCTCATTCGTAAAGTGAAGAGATGACCAAATTCTTTTCCAGGGCACCTGCGAGTCCTTGCATTTCTACCCTGATAGCCCAAAGCTCTTACCTTCAGAAAAAATGCAGTTAGGTTCCATTGGAACTGCCAAATTAGAATAAAAATGAGTATTAAGAACAAGCACCTGGATTATAGGAGGAGGAGCTTCAAGAGGGCGGAAGAGTAAGATGCGGAGATCACCTTCCTCCCCACAGATACATCAGAAATACATCTACACATGGAACAACTCCTACAGAACACCTACTGAACACTGGCAGAAGACCTCAGACCTCCCAAAAGGCAAGAAACTCCCCACGTACCTGGGTAGGGCAAAAGAAAAAACAGAGACAAAAGAATAGGGACACGAACTGCACCAGTGGGAGGGAGCTGTGAAGGAGGAAAGGTTTCCACACACTAGGAAGCCCCTTCGCGGGCGGAGACTGCGGGTGGCGGAGGGGCAAGCTTCGGAGCCACGGAGGAAACCGCAGTAACAGGGGTGCGGAGGGCAAAGTGAAGAGATTCCCACACAGAGGAGCAGTGCCGCCCAGCACTCACCGAGAGGCTTGTCTGCTCATCCGCCGGGGTGGCCAGGGCTGGGAGCTGAGGCTTGGGCTTCGGTCGGATCCCAGGGAGAGGACTGGGGTTGGTGGCGTGAACACAGCCTGAAGGGGGTGCGCCATGGCTAGCCGGGAGGGAGTCTGGGAAAAGGCTGGAGCTGCCAGAGAGGCAAGAGAATTTTTCTTGCCTCTTTGTTTCCTGGTGCGCAAGGGGATTCAGGGCGTCACTTAAAGGAGCTGCAGAGACGGGCGTGAGCCGCGGCTATCAGCGCAGACCCCAGAGACGGGGATGAGATGCTAAGACCGCTGCTGCAGCCACCAAGAAGCCTGTGTGCGAGCACAGGTCACTATCCCCACCTCCGCTCCCGGGAGCTTCTGTAGCCCGCCACTGCCAGGGTCCCGTGATCCAGGGACAACTTCCCGGGGAGAACACACGGCGCGCTTCAGGCTGGTGCAATGTCACGCTGGCCTCTGCCGCCACAGGCTCGCCCCACATTTGGTACCCCCCCTCCCCCCGGCCTGAGTGAGCCAAGAGCCCCCGAATCAGCTACCTTAACCTGCTCCTGTCTGAGCGAATAACAGATGCCCTCAGGCAACCTACACACAGAGGCGGGGCCAAATCCAAAGCGGAACCCCAGGAGCTGTGGGAACACAGAAGAGAAAGGGAAATCTCTCCCAGCGGCCTCAGGAGCAGCGGTTTAAATCTCCAGAGTCAACTTGATGTACCCTGCATCTCTGGAATACCTGAATAGACAAAGAATCATCCCAAATTCAGGAGGTGGACATTGGGAGCAATGATATATTTTTCCCCCTTTTTCTCTTTTTGTGAGTGTGTATGTGTATGCTTCTGTGTGTGATTTTGTCTGTATAGCTTTCCTTTTACCACTTGTCCTAGGGTTCTGTCTGTCTGTATTTTTTGTTGTTGTTTTAGTATAGTTTTTAGCACTTGTTATCATTGGTGGATTTGTTTTTTGGTATGGTTGCTCTCTTCTTTCTTTTTTTTTATTTTTACTTTAAAAATTTTTTTAATAATTATTTTTCATTTTAATAACTTTATTTTACTTTACTTTATTTTATCTTCTTCTTTCTTTCTTTCTTTTTTTTCTCCCTTTTATTCTGAGATGTGTGGATGACAGGCACTTGGTGCTCCAGCCAGGCATCAGGGCTGTGCCTCTGAGGTGGGATAGCCAAATTCAGGACACTGGTCCACAAGAGACCCCCCAGCTCCACGTAATATCAAACTGCAAAAATCTCCCAGAGATCTCCATCTCAAGGCCAAGACCCAGCTCCACTCACTGACCAACAAGCTACAGTGCTGGACACCCTATGCCAAACAACTAGCAAGACAGGAACACAACCCCATCCATTAGCAGAGAGGCTGCCTAAAATCATAATAAGGCCAAAGACACCCCAAAACACACCACCAGACATGGACCTGCCCACCAGAAAGACAAGATCCAGTCTCATCTATCAGAACACAGGCACTAGTCCCCCCCACCCCCTACACAACCCACTGAACCAAACTTAGCCACTGGGAACAGACAAAAAAAAAACAACGGAAACTAGAAACCTGCAGCCTGTGAAAAGGAGACCACAAACACAGTGAGTTAAGCAAAATGAGAAGACAGAGAAACACACAGCAGATGAAAGAGCAAGGCAAAAACCCACCAGACCTAACAAATGAAGAGGAAACAGGTAGTCTACCTGAAAAAGAATTCAGAATAATGATAGTAAAGATGATCCGAAATCTTGGAAATAGAATGGACAAAATTCAAGAAATGTTTAACAAGGACCTAGAAAAACTAAAGAGCAAACAAACAATGGTGAACAACACAATAAATGAAATTAAAAATACTCTAGAAGGGATCAATATCAGAATAACTAAGGGCAGAAGAATGGATAAGTGACCTGGAAGATAAAATAGTGAAAATAACTACTGCAGAGCAGAATAAAGAAAAAAGAATGAAAACAATTGAGGACAGTCTCAGAGACCTCTGGGACAACATTAAATGCACCAACATTCGAATTATAGGGGTCTCAGAAGAAGAAGAGAAAAAGAAAGGGATTGAGAAAATATTTGAAGAGATTATAGTTGAAAACTTCCCTAATATGGGAAAGGAAATAGTTAATCAAGTCCAGGAAGCACAGAGAGTCCCATACAGGATAAACCCAAGGAGAAACATGCGAAGACACACGTTAATCAAACTATCAAAAGTTGAATACAAAGAAAAATATTAAAAGTAGCAAGGGAAAAACAACAAATAACACACAAGGGAACCTCCATAAGGTTAACAGCTGATCTTTCAGCAGAAACTCTGGAAGCCAGAAGGGAGTGCCAGGACATATTTAAAGTAATGAAGGAGAAAAAGCTACAATGAAGATTACTCTACCCAGCAAGGATCTCATTCAGATTTGGTGGAGAAATTTAAATCTTTACAGACAAGCAAAAGTTAAGAGAATTCAGCACCACAAAACCAGCTTTACAACACATGCTAAAGGAACTTCTCTAGGCAGGAAACACAAAAGAAGGAAAAAGCCTACAATAACAAACCCAGAACAATTAAGACAATGGTAATTGATAATTACCTTAAATGTAAATGGATTAAATGCTCCAACCAAAAGACATAGACTGGCTGAATGCATACAAAAAAAAGACCTGTATTGTCTACAAGAGATTCACTTCAGACCTAGGGACACATACAGACTGAAAGTGAGGGGATGGAAAAAGACTTTCAATGCAAATGGAATTCAAAAGAAAGCTGGAGTAGCAATTCTCACACCAGATAAAATAGACTTTAAAACAAAGATTATTACAAGAGACAAAGAAGGACATTACATAAAGATCACGGATCAAACCACGAAGAAGATTTAATAATTGTAAATATTTATGCACCCAACATAGGAGCACTTCAATACATAAGGCAAATACTAACAGCCATAAAAGGGGAAATCGACAATAACAAAATCATAGTAGGAGACTTTAACACCCAACTTTCACCAATGGACAGATCATCCAAACTGAAAATAATTAAGGAAATACAAGCTTTAAATGATACATTAAACAAGATGGACTTAATTGATATTTATAGGACATTCCATCCAAAAACAACAGAATACACTTTCTTCTCAAGGGCTCATGGAACATTCTCCAGGATAGATATCTTGGGTCACAAATCAAGCCTTGGTAAATTTAAGAAAATTGAAATCGTATAAAGTATCTTTTCCAACCACAACGCTATGAGACTACATATGAATTACAGGAAAAAGTCTGTAAAAGCATACAGACACATAGAGGCTAAATAAAACATTACTTAATAACCAAGATATCACTGAAGAAATCAAAGGGGAAATCGAAAAATACCTAGAAACAAATGACAGTGAAAACACGACAACCCAAAACCTATGGGATGCAGCAAAAGCAGTTCTAAGAGGGAAGTCTACAGCAATACAATCCTACCTTAAGAAACAGGAAGCATCTCAAATAAACAACCTAATCTTACACCTAAATCAATTAGAGAAACAAGAACAAAAATACCCCCAAAGTTAGCAGAAGGAAGGAAATCATAAAGATCAGATCAGCAATAAATGAAAAACAAATGAAGGAAACAATAGCAAAGATCAATAAAATTAAAATCTGGTTCTCTGAAAAGATAAACAAAATTGATAAACCATTAGCCAGACTCATCAAGAAAAAAAGGTAGAAGACTCAAATCAGCAGAATTAGAAATGAAAAAGGAAAAGTAACAACTGACACTGCAGAAATACAAAGGATCATGTGAGATTACTACAAGCAAGTATATGCCAATAAAATGGACAACCTGGAAGAAATGGACAAATTCTTAGAAATGCACAACCTTCCAACACTGAACCAGGAAGAAATAGAAAATATGAACAGACCAATCACAAGCACTGAAATTGAAATTGCCATTAAAAATCTTCCAACAAACAAAAGCCCAGGACCAGATGGCTTCACAGGTGAATTCTATCAAACATTTAGAGAAGAGCTAACACCTATCCTTCTCAAACTCTTCCAAAATATAGCAGAGGGAAGACCACATCCAAACTCATTCTACGAGGCCACCATCACTGTGATACCAAAACCAGACAAAGATGTCACAAAGAAAGAAAACTGCAGGCCAATATCACTGATGAACATAGATGCAAAAATCTTCAACAAAATACTAGCAAACAGAATCCAAAAGCACGTTAAAAGGATTATACACCATGATCAAGTGGGGTTTACCCTAGGAATGCAAGGATTCTTCAATATACGCAAATCAATCAATGTGATACACCATATTAACAAACTGAAGGATAAAAACCATATGATCATCTCAATAGATGCAGAGAAAGCTTTTGACAAAATTCAACACCCATTTATGATAAAAACCCTGCAGAAAGTAGGCATAGAGGGAACTTTCCTCAACATAATAAAGGCCATATATGACAAGCCCACAGCCAACATCATCCTCAATGGTGAAAAACTGAAAGCATTTCCACTAAGATCAGGAACAAGACAAGGTTGCCCACTCTCACCACTCTTATTCAACATAGTTTTGGAAGTTTTAGCCACAGCAATCAGAGAAGAAAAGGAAATAAAAGGAATCCAAATCGGAAAAGAAGAAGGAAAGCTGTCACTGTTTGCAGATGACATGATAGACATGATACTATACATAGAGAATCCTAAAGATGCTACCAGAAAACTACTAGAGCTAATCAATGAATTTGGTAAAGTAGCAGGATACAAAATTAATGCACAGAAATCTCTGGCATTCCTATATACTAATGATGAAAAATCTAAAGTGAAATCAAGAAAACACTCCCATTTACCATTGCAACAAAAAGAATAAAATATCTAGGAATAAACCTACCTAAGGAGACAAAAGACATGTATGCTGAAAATTATAAGACACTGATGAAAGAAATTAAAGATGATACAAATAGATGGAGAGATATACCATGTTCTTGGATTGGAAGAACCAACATTGTGAAAATGACTCTACTACCCAAAGCAGTCTACAGATTCAATGCAATCCCTATTAAACTACCACTGGCATTTTTCACAGAACTAGAACAAAAAATTTCACAATTTTTATGGAAACACGAAAGACCATGAATAGCCAAAACAATCTTGAGAAAGTAGAATAGAGCTGGAGGAATCAGGCTCCCTGACTTCAGACTATACTACAAAGCTACAGTAATCAAGACAGTATGGGGCTTCCCTGGTGGTGCAGTGATTGAGGATCTGCCTGCCAATGCAGGGGACACGAGTTCGAGCCCTGGTCTGGGAAGATCCCACATGCTGCGGAGCAACTGGGCTTGTGAGCCACAGCTACTGAGCCTGCACGTCTGGAGCCTGTGCTTTGCAACAAGAGAGGCCACGATAGTGAGAGGCTTGCGCACTGCGATGAAGAGTGGCCCCCTCTCGCCGCAACTAGAGAAAGCCCTCGCACAGAAATGAAGACCCAACACAGCCAAAAATAAATAAATATATTTAAAAAGAAACAAGACAGTACAGTACTGGCACAAAAACAGAAATATAGATCAATGGAACAGGATTAAAAGCCCAGAGATAAACCCACGCACATATGGTCACCTTCTCTTTGATAAAGGTGGAAGAATATACAGTGGAGAAAAGACAGCCCCTTCAATAAGTGGTGCTGGGAAAATTGGACAGCTACATGTAAAAGAATGAAATTAGAACACTCCCTAACACCATACACAAAAATAAACTCAAAATGGATTAAAGAACTAAATGTAAGGCCAGACACTATCAAACTCTTAGCGGAAAACATAGGCAGAACGCTCTATGACATACATCACAGCAAGATCCTTTTTGACCCACCTCCTAGAGTAATGGAAATAAAAAGAAAAATAAACAAACGGGACCTAATGAAACTTAAAAGCTTTTGCACAGCAAAGGAAACCATAAACAACACCAAAAGACAACGCTTGGAATGGGATAAAATATTTGCAAATGAAGCAACTGACAAAGCATTAATCTCCAAAATTTACAAGCACCACATGCAGCTCAATGTCAAAACAACAAACAACCCAATCCAAAAATGGGCAGACAAACTAAATAGACATTTCTCCAAAGAAGATATACAGATTGCCAACAAACACATGAAAGAATGCTCAACATCATTAATCATTAGAGAAATGTAAATCAAAACTACAATGAGACATCATCTTACACCAGTCAGAATGTCCATCATCAAAAAATCTAGAAACAATAAATGCTGGAGAGGGTGTGGAGAAAAGGGAACCCTCTTGCACTGTTGGTGGGAATGTAAATTGATACAACCACTATGGAGAACAGTATGGAGGTTCCTTAAAAAACTAAAAATAGAACCACCATGCGACCCAGCAATCCCACTACTGGGCATATACCCTGAGAAAACCATAATTCAAAAAGAGTCATGTACCACAATGTTCATTGCAGCTCTATTTACAATAGGCAGGACATGGAAGCAACCTAAGTGTCCATCAACAGATGAATGAATAAAGAAATGCGGCACATATATACAATGGAATATTACTCAGCCATAAAAAGAAAGGAAATTGAGTTATTTGTAGTGAGGTGGATGGACCTGGAGTCTGTCATACGGAGTGAACTAAGTCAGAAGGAGAAAAACAAATACTGTATGCCAACACATATATTTGAAATTAAAAAAAAAAGGTCATGAAGAACCTAGGGGAATATGGGAATAAAGACGCAGACCTACTAGAGAATCGACTTGTGGACACGGGGAGGAGGAAGGGTAAGCTGTGACAAAGTGAGAGAGTGGCATGGACATATATACACTACCAAACATAAAATAGCTAGTGGAAAGCAGCCGCATAGCACAGGGAGATCAGCTCAGTGCTTTGTGACCTCTTAGAGGGGTGGGATAGGGAGGGTGGGAGGGAGGGAGATGCAAAAGGAAAGAGATATGGGGACATATGTATATGTATAACTGATTCACTTTGTTATAAAGCAGAAACTAAGACACCATTGTAAAGCAATTATACCCCAATAAAGATGTTAAAAAAAAAAAAAGATGAACCAGCATCTGTGAGTCTTTTCCTAATGCGTGTATAAGTGGGTTTAAATTTTCTGACACATTTAGACTGAATGGTAAGTCACCCAACCATCTGGCCCTGGGACAGTTATGCAAAGTGCTGCTCCCCACCTGGGCACGGAGAACATTTTTATTAACATCCTGCTGGGCAGGCGCATGCATAAAAAGATACTGTGATTGGTCCGAGGTCAAAAGCCAAAGAAATTTGAAAAACACTTGGACTCTGAGAACAACAAAATAAACCCTTTTCCTGATGAAAATTATGTCTGTGAAGCTAAATGGCTGAAGTAGGAAAGTACATAGGTTAGACTTCAATAAAGAAAGTCTTTAGCTTAGATTTAAAAGCATAACTATGGTGAAGGTTTAACTGTCCTTTCGAAAATCCATCTTCCTTCAGAATTGCTGGTAAGAGATGACTTCAAAAATGTTCCTCATCCCTGATATGATCATATTAACACTGCTGGTCACCATCACTAGATTCCATTTTTGCCAGTTGGCCTTTGGAAAATGTCTGCTTGCCTGGAGAAGTATAGCCCTTGTTATATACATTCATCATATATTTGTGCTTCAGAGATAAACTCACACCTCTGAATTTGATTACTTTTCCTTAATTATAGATTTCTATGGCTCCCATGTGTCTGGAATAAATCTGATTAAAAACAAGACTCCTGATCCCTGTGCCAGGCTGAGACTGTTCCGTTTTGCTTATTAGTAGGACGAGCACTTGGATGGTGGTCTGCACTAGCATGCACTCAGTCCATGAACAGGGAAGCCCTTCCTTCTCCAATTTCTTCTGCTTGCTCATTGATTCCTTTAACAGGGAACACAACTAGAAGTACAGCTTAAATTCAGGTATCACTGAGAGAGGTGATGTGTTCACGGGAATTCAAAGAGCCAGAGAACTAATCCCCTCTTCCATACTTCACAGAAGAGATTTTAACCTTTTTTGAATATTTCTATATCATCCTGGAATAAAACACAACTGCCCAGAATACTAGAAATGAGTCAAATGTGTATTTGACTTCTCAATATGCCAGAGCCCATGAGGTAGGTGGGGGAATGTGTCTTCTGCCACTGTCTCAGCCCCGAACTAAGGATGTTCAACCAGGGAGCTCCTTGAGCCAAGGTCACCAAGCTGCCCCTTATCTCCCAGGGATGTGGCTGCCTTAATAGCCTTGTGATGGATTTCAGGTGCTGGGACCCTGTGTCCATTACTCTCCTTGAGGTAGGACGTCTACAAGACTCCTTCTCGTGGCTGCCCAGTAGGTCAGTCAACTTACTTTGCTCCAGATCTCACAGCTAGCTAGTGGCAAAGGAATAAGACTTGTCAATCCAAGTCCTAACGCCACACATCCAGACATATATGATCAGAAGCCTAGAGGTGCCCTATGCCGGGCACAGCCCCCTTCCGTGTTCTGCCTCTCACTCCAGACTCCCCAGTCCACAAAGGCAGGCAGGCATCGTGAAGCTGTGGCACCCTGGGGTTGGGGGTGGTGCAGGAGAGAGCCCCTGTCAGAGGTAGTGCCTTGCTACTGAGTGCACTGCTCTCCCACTGCTTTAATAATTTGTTATAAAACAAACAATGTCACCAGGGGAATTGCTGCCAGTGGATAATGGCCTCCTGCTTTGCAATTAAGTGCTGACATTCAGTTGTGCCACACCAGCCATGGTATACTGCTGCTTCCTGTTCCAATGTTCTCACCCATGAGCGTTTTCTGCTAATCAAATTTATTATCCTATACCGCAGATCTTGACATTCACTTCGTTTTCAGCCTGGTGGTGAAGATTTAGAGAATATCATTTTTAAGCTACCCGTCCTTTCCAGCCTGGCATTCATAAGGCCCACAAAGAAATACAAACAGATTTAAATAAAGCGCAAAAGCTCCAAAAGTTTATGTTGGTAAGAAATACCAGTTGTCAGGGGATTCAGTAGCAAGACAACTTTTTCAAGTGAATAAGGAGAAAGATTTGTGAAAGTACCTTTCATGTCATGCTGAGATTATTCCCTACTGACCACTTAACTCAGGTTCAAGTCCATAAACCTGGCCTCGGATATGACATCTTGTGGCATCTCACAGGATCTCTCAACTCAGACCTAACAGGAATAACCCTCTGATCTGCAATGATGTTTCAGTTCTTTCATCAGAAAAGGGTATTTCATGTACCACCTATGTCTCCCTGGTGGGTTCAGAATCATTAAAATACTAGTTACTCCATAGAAGTGGCTGCTTTCTTAGCAGCTCAGGGGCATAGAACTGTGCATTACCCCAGGCTCTGAAAACCTCACACCTGTTGCCCTGCAAAGAAGGGACAGAGAGCCATACTTCCCACAAGTATAACCACTGTTTGAAATGTCTGTGCAAGAGCTAGGAAGATGAGCTCCCGAGGTCTCGATTCTCTCATTTGTAACTTGAGGGCAGTAAAATAGATGATCTCACAAACCTCCTAGACCATGATTTGTGATAACCAAAAGGTCTCATGAATAGGCACCAGGAGCCCATTATTCTCCCTCATTTCTCTACACCAATCTCCTTGCCCCGAGTAACAAGCCATTTTCAGGGGGAAGCCCCTTCTCCTCGTCTTGTTTAGGGTCCAGCCCCCAGCATCTGCTGTCTCCAGCTCATAGCCACCTTATCCTCCTCCTCCACCTCCTCACTGCTTCCCTGGTGTGCTCTCTCATCACTTTGCTACCCTGTAACCCAAATTTATCCCCAGCCTGCCCCAGAGATCCATTTTGTCATTGTTTTCTATCTTCTTTTCCAGAAGAAAACGAAACAAATTTGCTGTACAGTTAAATGCAAACCACCTTCAAGTAGTTAACAGGTTATTATAAATTCACACTAAATTTTAAAAGACAAAGAAAATCCTTTCCTGGGCACACAGGGAAAAGCATATGTGTTACAGAGCTGGGGATGAGGAAGAGATTGTGAGGGAGGAAAGGAACAGTCATTCACTGAGCATCAGGTAATGTCAGGAAGTATACTAGGTGTACTGCTCTTTAATAAATTATTATATCGTTCTTTTAGATTTCAAAAGCAATGCGTACATTTTCACAGAATGCAAACACAACCAGTGCATAAAATAAAGTCAACTGTATTCTTATCACCCCCCCAACACCACCCTCTTCTTCTAAAATCAGCATCCACAATAGTTTTGTTGTGTATTGATTCAACAAATATGTGTTGACTATTCGCTTTTTATCAGGCCCTATTATGACAGAGGTGTGTTTTTGGTGTGTGAACTAAACAGAAAGAAATACCTGCTTTCCTGGAGCTTACATTCTAGTGGAGGAAGACAGACAGTTTAAACTAAATAAGTAAAATAAATATTATATCAGAGATGATAAGAGCTATGGAGAAAAATAGAACAGGGAAGGGGATAGAAGGAGCAGGGGTACAGGGCAGGTGAACAGTTTTGAATAGTGCCATCAGGAAATACCTTGCTGAGAAGTTGGCACTTGAGTGAGTATATGATGTTGGAGAAGTGAGTGAAAACATCTTTCGGTAATTTTCTCTGTTCTCATAAGTATTCCAAATATAAATGCTTGCATATTGTTTGCCTAAATGCTTTTTACACAATGGGATTATATTATACTATATACATTACTTTGCAACCTGTGTTTTCACCTGAAAAGTAAATCATTGACACCTCTCTGGGTCAATACATATAGATCTAGTTCATTCTTTTTAATAACTACATAATTTTTCATAGTTTGTGTGTATCATAACTTACATAAATGTTCCTATTGATGGAATTCAAGTTATTTGCAGTGTCCACACTCTGTTTTATTTTCTTTGGAAATGCATGCAATGTTGTAAAGTTTTCTAGGTTTTATTTTATTCATGCCAAAGTTCTAGATATTTTAAATATTCTATCTATTTTATTCAGGACAACTTAACTGAGAGCTAGATTTATTATATTCTTTTATAGAAGCAAAGAAGCAGACATTCAGAATAGTTAAGCTGGTTTGCACATGGCCATTTAGCTACTGAATAAGAAAACAAAAATTTAACCTCAGGACAGTATTGTGTCAAAAAGTCTATATTCTTTCCAAAACTACACCAGATCTCAGAGCTGAGGACAGAGCAGCATTACCATCCCCAAGACAGTGGGGAGAATAAGAGCAATGGAGTTCATTTTTCATAGCACTGAATTTATTTAACTTAAAGACTGCCATTTATTTTGAAATCATGCCCTTCCTATGTTTTTGGCAATAAATTTACTCGATTTAATGAAATAAGGTGACAGCAGATGGTGGACAGTACTGTCTAATCAACATACTTGGGAAAGAAAAAAAATTCCAATTCTAGTTTGGTTCCCCAAATATACCTATTTTAATGTTCCATGAACCCCTGGAACCACTGGAGTAGAGAGTATGGTGTGAAGCTCCCTAGTCTAGGCAGCCACAGATCTGAGCCCCTTGCAGGTTTGCCTCTGTGCCTCTATCTACCTCAAGACACCCTTTTCTAGTCTTTAAAACTGAGATCATAATACTTCTCAACTCCATACATGTAGAGTGTTTTTATTTTGCTTAAGGATAGACCTATGCCTATTTACTGATAGATAATATCTGAAGAAAAAGATTCAGCCAAACCCTGTGGATAACAATGAAATTTCCTAGATAGCCTCATCCAACAGAGGGCAGACAGCAGAAGCAAGAAGAACTACAATCCTGCAGCTTGTGGAACAAAAACCACATTCACAGAAAGATAGACAGGATGAAAAGGCAGTGGGCTATGTACCAGATGAAGGAATAAGATAAAACCCCAGAAAAACAACTAACTGAAGTGGAGATAGGCAACCTTCCAGAAAAAGAATTCAGAAAAATGATAGTGAAGATGATACAGGACCTCGGAAAAAGAATGGAGGCAAAGACCGAGTAGATGAAAGAAATGTTTAACAAAGACCTGGAAGAATTAAAGAACAAACAAACAGAGATGAACAATACAATAACTGAAATGAAAACTACACTAGAAGGAACAAATAGCAGAATAACTGAGGCAGAAGAACGGATAAGTGACCTGAAAGAAAGAATGGTGGAATTCACTGCTGCAGAACAGAATAAAGAAAACAGAATGAAAAGAAATGAAGACAGCCTAAAATACCTCTGGGACAACATTAAATACAATAACATTTGCATTATAGGGGTCCCAGTAGGGAGAAGAGAGAGAGAAAGGACCCGAGAAAATAGTTGAAGAGATTATAGTCAAACACTTCCCTAACATGGGAAAGGAAATAGCCACCCAAGTCCAGGAAGCACAGCGAGTCCCATACAGGAAAAACACAAGGAGAAACACGCCAAGACACACAGGAATCAAATTGGCAAAAATTAAAGACAAAGAAAAATTATTGAAAGCAGCAAGGGAAAAATGACAAATAACGTACACGGGAACTCCCATAAGGTTAACAGCTGATTTTTCAGCAGAAACTCTACAAGCCAGAAGGGAGTGTCACGATATACTTAAAGGGATGATTTGAAGAGACTATAGTCGGACACTTCCCTTAAAGGGAAGAATGTACAACCAAGATTACTCTACCCGGCAAGGATCTCATTCAGATTCGATGGAGAAGGACCACAACGCTATGAGATTAGAAATCATTTACAGAGAAAAAAACATAAAAAAACACAAACATGTGGAGGCTAAACAATACATACTAAATAACCAAGACATCACTGAAGAAATAAAAGAGGAAGTCAAAAAATACCTAAAGACAAATGACAATGAAAACTTGGTGATCCAAAACCTAAGGGATGCAGCAAAAGCAGTTCTAAGCAGGAAGTTTATAGCTAAACAAGCCTACCACAAGAAACAAGAAATATCTCAAATAAACAATTTAACCTTACACCAAAAGGAACTAGAGAAAGAAGAAAAAACAAAACCCAAAGTTGGAACAAGGAAAGAAATCATAAAGATCAGAGCAGAAATAAATGAAATAGAAACAAAAAAACAATAGCAAAGATCAATAAAACTAAAAGCTGGTTCTTCTAGAAGATAAACAAAATTGATAAACCATTAGCCAGACTCATCAAGAAAAAGAGGGAGAGGACTCAAATCAATAAAATTAGAAATGAAAAAGAAGTTACAACAGACACCACAGAAATACAAAGCATCCTAAGAGACTACTACAAGCAACTTTATGCCAATATAATGGACAACCTGGAAGAAATGGACAAATTCGTAGAGAGATATAACCTGCCAAGACTGAACCAAGAAGAAATAGAAAATATGAACACACCAATCACAAGTAATGAAATAGAAACTGTGACTAAAATTCTTACAAAAAACAGGGCTTCCCTGGTGGTGCAGTGGTTGAGAGTCCGCCTGCCGATGCAGGGGACATGGGTTTGTGCCTTGGTCTGGGAAGATCCCACATGCCACGGAGCAGCTGGGTCCGTGAGCCATGGCCGCTGAGTCTGTGCGTCCGGAGCCTGTGCTCCACAATGGGAGAGGCCACAACAGTGAGAGGCCCGCATATTGCCAAAAAAAAACTTACAAAAAACAAAAGTCCAGGACCAGATGGCTTCACAGGTGAATTCTATCAAACATTTAGAGAAGAGCTAACACCCATCTTTCACAAACTCTTCCAAAAAGTTGCAGAGGAAGGAACACTCTGAAATGCATTGTATGAGGCCACCATCACCCTGATACCACAATCAGACAAAGATACTACAAAAAAAGAAAATTACAGACCAATATCACTGATGGATATAGATGCAGAAATCCTCAACAAAATACTAGGAAACAGAATCCAACAACACATTAAAAGGATCATACACCATGATCAAGTGCCATTTATCCCAGGGATGCAAGGATTCCTCAATATATGCAAATTAATCAATGTGATACACCATATTAACAAACTGAGGAATAAAAATCATATGATCATCTCAATAGATGCAGAAAAAGCTTTTGACAAAATTCAACACCCATTTATGATAAAAACTCTCCAGAAAGTGGGCATAGAGGGAACCTACCTCAACATAATAAAGGCCATATGAGACAAACTCACAGCAAACATCATTCTCAATGGTGAAAAGCTGAAAGCATTTCCTCTAAGATCAGGAACGAGACAAGGATGTCCACTCTCACCGCTATTATTCAACATAGTCTTGGAAGTCCTAGCCTCAGCAATCAGAGAAGAAAAAGAAATAAAAAGAATACAAATTGGAAAAGAAGAAGTAAAACTGTCACTGTTTGCAGATTACCTGATACTATACATAGAGAATCCTAAATAATGCCACCAGAAAACTACTAGAGCTAATCACATTTGGTAAAGTAGCAGGATACAAAATTAATGCACCGAAATCTCTTGCCTTCCTATACACTAATGACAAAAAATCTGAAAGAGAAATTAAGGAAACACTGCCATTACCATTGCAACAAAAAGAATAAAATACCTAGGAATAAACCTCCCTAAGGAGACAAAAGATCTGTATGCAGAAAATTATAAGACACTGATGAAAGAAATTAAAGATGACACCAACAGATGGAGAGATATACCATGTTCTTGGATTGGAAGAATCAATATTGTGAAAATGACTATACTACCCAAAGAAATCTACAGATTAAATGCAATCCCTATCAAATTACCAATGGCATTTTTTACAGAACTAGAACAAAAAATCTAAAAATCTTTTGTATGGAGACACAAAAGACCCCGAATAGCCAAAGCAGTCTTGAGGGTAAAAAAAGGAGCTGGAGGAATCAGACTCCCAGACTTCAGACTATTCTACAAAGCTAGAGTAATCAAGACAATATGGTACTGGCACAGAAACAGAAACATAGATCAACAGAACAAGATAGAAAGCCCAGATGTAAACCCATGCACCTATGGTCAACTAATCTCTGACAGAGGAGGCAAGGATATACAATGGAGAAAAGACAGTCTCTTTAATAAGTGGTGCTGGGAAAACTGGACAGCTACATATAAAAGGATGAAATTAGAACACTCCCTAACACCATACACAAAAATAAACTCAAAATGGATTAGAGACCTAAATGTAAGACCCGACACTATAAAACTCTTAGAGGAAAACATAGGAAGAACACTCTTCGACATAAATCACAGCAAGATCTTTTTTGATCCACCTCCTAGAGTAATGGAAATAAAAACAAAAATAAACAATGGGACCTAATGAAACTTAAAAGCTTTTGCACAGCAAAGGAAACCATAAACAAGACCAAAAGGCAACCCTTAGAACGGGAGAAAATATTTGCAAATGAAGCAACTGACAAAGGATTAATCTCCAAAATTTACAAGCACCTCATGCAGCTCAATATCAAAAAAACAAACAACCCAATCCAAAAATGGGCAGACGAACTAGACATTTCTCCAAAGAAGATACACAGATTGCCAACAAACACATGAAAGAATGCTCAACATCATTAATCATTAGAGAAATGCAAATCAAAACTACAATGAGATATCATCTCACACCAGTCAGAATGGCCATCATCAAAAAAACTAGAAACAATAAATGCTGGAGAGGGTGTGGAGAAAAGGGAACCCTCTTGCACTGCTGGTGGGAATGTGAATTGGTACAGCCACTATGGAGAAGAGTATGGAGGTTCCTTAAAAAACTACAAATAGAACTACCATATGACCCAGGAATCCCAATACTGGGCATATACCCTGAGAAAACCATAATTCAAAAAGAGTCATGTACCAAAATATTCATTGCAGCTCTAATTACAATAGCCCGGAGATGGAAACAACCTAAGTGCCCATCATCGGATGAATGGATAAAGAAGATGTGGCACATATATACAATGGAATATTACTCAGCCATGAAAAGAAACGAAATTGAGCTATTTGTAATGAGGTGGATAGACCTAGAGTCTGTCATACAGAGTGAAGTAAGTCAGAAAGAGAAACACAAATACTGTATGCTAACACATATATATGGAATTAAAAAAAATGTCATGAAGAACCTAGGGGTAAGACAGGAATAAAGACACAGACCTACTAGAGAACGGACTTGAGGATATGGGGAGGGGGAAGGGTGAGCTGTGACAAAGCGAGAGAGAGGCATGGACACATATACACTACCAAACGTAAGGTAGATAGCTAGTGGGAAGCAGCCGCATAGCACAAGGAGATCAGCTCGGTGCTTTGTAACTGCCTGGAGGGGTGGGATAGGGAGGGTGGGAGGGATGGAGACGCAAGAGGGAAGAGATATGGGAACATATGTATATGTATAACTGATTCACTTTGTTATAAAGCAGAAACTAAGACACTATTGTAAAGCAATTATACCCCAATAAAGATGTTAAAAAAAAAAAGACCAAAAGATAACCCTCAGAATGGGAGAAAATATTTGCAAACAAATCAATGGACAAAGGATTAATCTCCAAAACACATAAACAACTCATGCAGCTCAATATTAAAAAAACAAACAACCCAATCCAAAAATGGGCAGAAGACCTAAATAGACATTTCTCCAAAGAAGACATACAGATGGCCAAGAAGCACATGAAAAGCTGCTCAACATCACTAATTATTAGAGAAATGCAAATCAAAACTACAATGAGGTATCACCTCACACCAGTTAGAACGGGCTTCATCAGAAAATCTACAAACAACAAATGCTGGAGAAGGTGTGGAGAAAAGGGAACCCTCTTGCACTGTTGGTGGGAATGTAAACTGATACAGCCACTATGGAGAACAGTATGGAGGTTCCTTAAAAAACAAACTAAAAATAGAATTACCATATGATTTAGCAATCCCACTACTGGGCATATACCCAGAGAAAAACCACAATTCAAAAAGATACATGCACCCCAATGTTCATTGCAGCACTATTTACAATAGCCAGGTCATGGAAGCACCCTAAATGCCCATCAACAGACGAATGGATAAAGAAGATGTGGTACATATATACAATGGAATATTACTCAGCCATAAAAAAGAACAAAATTGATTCATTTGTTGAGACGTGGATGGATCTAGAGACTGTCATACAGAGTGAAGTAAGTCAGAAAGAGAAAAACAAATATCGTATATTAACACATATATGTGGAACCCAGAAAAATGGTACAGATGAACTGGTTTGCAGGGCAGATATTGAGACACAGATGTAGAGAACAAACGTATGGACACCAAGGGGGAAAGCCGTGGGGTGGTGGTGGTGGTCGTGTGATGAACTGGGCGATTGGGATTGACATGTATACACTAATGTGTATAAAATTGATGACTAATAAGAACCTGCTGTATAAAAAAATAAGAAGAAGAAAAAAACAATGAAGTTTCCAAGTTTGGAAGAAAACTGAAGCTGAGTAATATTTGGAGTCAAGGACTAGGTAATTCAGGTTATAAATAAAAATAATAATTGAAAATATTTATTGGAAATATATTGTATTGTCAGACATATATCCTATTTAATATATGTGGAAAATTTTCTTCTTACTTAATTATTTGATTGAGCTAAGTTTTTAAGAACTGTATATGTATTTGAACTTGACTTTTAATGCTGGATAAAATGTTCATCCTGATGGTGTCCCTAATTTGGAGGAAACATCTCTTGTGTAATTCTGGATATCAGTACACTCCCAAAGCTGGAGTATTTGAAGTTGAGAAGAAAAAGGAAGAAAGGAAGAAAGGAAGAAAGGAAGAAAGGAAGGAAGGAAGGAAGGAAGGAAGGAAGGAAGGAAGAAAGAAAGAAAGAAAGAAGAAAGAAAGGAAGAGAAGAAAGAAAGGAAGGGAGAGAGAAAGAGAGAAAAGGAAGAAGTAAAAATAATTTTAACAGCCTAACATAATATAAAATAGCCCAATAAAAAGATTACTTTTCATGTATGTGTGATAAAATAACACACTGCTAAGAGAGAAATTTATAATAATCTATACATAACTGCTTAATCTCTTAGTAGTAGAACAGTTAGATCCCATATTAATATTGCATCCACTTTAACCAAGAATCTAGTCATATTAGTAAAGTACTCTGGACTTCCCTCTTCCTGTTCACTTGCTCTTTAGTAAATGGAAAGTGTGGAGTCCAGGGATCACACTTTCCATTTGACATCATCAAACTAATGAATTCTCTAGTAAAGAGCTGAATTTACTACAATCTGAAAAAAAAGCCTTGATAGGAAGTGAATGTAAACCTAGAGTGACAATGCCTTTCAGACACACATGTGATTTCCCCAGAGCATAAAAGAGCCTAGAGTGCATGCTCATCTGTAATTACAACAGAGAAACAACTCAACAGAGGATGTCTGTAAGCAGTTTGTGCCCTGAGATTTACAGTCCTAATCTGCTCTGTTGGGTGGAGTCAGCAATGTGCCCTGACTCTGCCACTGAGGAACGTGGAGTCATTAAGACAGAATCAAAATGCTAACTGTAGCAGGAAAGAAGGAACTGATGCTGAAGGCGTTCCCAGGAGCTCCAACTGTTGTTATTGCTACTGTAGAATTAACACTGCCATCTCAGAAGCACCATGATGGCTGAATTGAGCCCGTGCCCTGTGCAAAAAATCAAGAGCCTAAATTTGGCATTTTGCAAACATTTTATAAATAGAAAAGCAAAAGCAAAGAAATGCAATAACTTTGATCTTGTGCTTTTTAACATTTGGAAAAATAAAATAATCCTGTTTCTTTGTTTACTCTAAGACTCTGCCATAGGCCTTGCTTGGAAAATGGGAATAAACTTGCCTTACTTTTTTTTTAGAGGTTGGGTTTTGTGTGTTAACATGTTCCTTCTCTCCCTGTTATAAATCTGTAATTGTGGAGATGCCGTGCAACTTGGTAACTTCTTGAAGAGCAAGAGTTAAGGCAATAGAGAATGAGAGCTAATTTCATATGTGCTTATGTGGAAATGCTATTAGTCTAAAGAAAAATCTATGTCTTCATGATAGATAACATAAGATAAAGTTTAGATTCTATGCTTCCCAATTACCTCAAAAGTACTAATTAATCTCGGGAAAGTCAATAGTTTAGATGTTGCCAGAAATTTTCAACCTGTTTCAAGAAAACTTCCATAACCAAGAGTTTCCCTCTTTACTTAGGCTTACTGAAAAGCCCTTAGGATCTGCATATGGAGGTCGAATATGGCAGGTTCTCCATTTACCGTATGACGTAGTGGGTTTCTCTACTACCACTGCAAGTAAATTGTTATCGGCTTCTTTGTTCTTGTTGCTTAGTTTGTCCATAGCTTCCAAATAAAAGTATATGATGGTTATATAATTTCTTTAGGTAGTTCAAGAGCTCACTAGTTGGTATTATTACAAACTCATGAACTTTGGTCAACGCAAAGGAGCCACTAACTGATGTCAACAGAAACAGTGGGGACCAGAAAAACTCTATTTAGCTTTAGAGTGGGAAATTTGCACAATGATGCTAACTACCTGTCTTCCAGAGTGTTGATAGTTCTGAGGCGCTGGGTCAGATCAGAATCACTAGAGAAATTATTAAAAACATGAATGTCAGGAACCCATAGATGCTGATTCACATTTAAGGGCCAGGATACCAGTATTTTTCAAGCTTCCTAGGTGATCCTAATACATTAAGAAAAATTGAGAAGCACTATTCTAAATGATAGGTAGTGATTTATGTAATGAATTTATTTCCAGAAAATAAGGAGTACGCTTAGAATGGTAGTATCTTCCCCTCAGGATGTGAGGGTTTTCAGGGCTCATTATTGCTTTTGGAAACAAAACTGTTGTTTGGGAAAAAAATTAATAAAGAATCTATATAACTCCAGTGTCTCTTCTTCCACCCCACAGGGCACAGGGTACTATCTATCTATCTATCTATCTATCTATCTATCTATATATTGCAAAAGACTTTTAAAATCTTTCCTACTCATCACATAATTTAGCTGAAAATAGTTAGGAATACTAGGGGGAAAATAAAGAGCAAAACAAACACACCCACATAGAAATATACATTTAATTAAAATTTAAAACAAAAAAAACTAATTTTCCTCTCCTATGGTTTATTCTCCCCAAAGTAGCTACAGCAATATTGCAAGTGGGAGGAAAACAGACTTGGATTGAACTACAGAACAATGGTGTTTTGGTCCGGTGGAGTAGAGTTCCAAGGCTTCTCCTTAGGAAAAGTCTGTCTCTGCCTTGATTTCAGGCAGAGCTCCTTTTTGCCTTCCAAGTTCAATGCTGGGTTGCTAAGAAAAGCTCTTTGTGCTAACAGACTGACCTTTCTACAGTTTGCTTTACATTTCTGCGGAAGTGGGAACCATTGCAAATGTTTATTAAAATCTAATTTTATAACATACATTATACAAGTATTATATTCTATTTGATTAAGTCACCTCTGAGTTCTCGGGTTAGCTAATTACTACAGCCGGAAGCTTTCAAGGTGTTAGTAGTTTAGATTAGTGGTACCCAAAGATTTCCAACTGTGTTCTGGGTCACACACACAGCTTACCCTTCAATAAAACCAGTTCCCTGTCCTTGAAAAAACCTCTCCTAGTGATATCTGTCATTTTTCACTTCTCAGCAACAGCTTTGATTGCTTTCTTAAAAGAACATGGAAGAAGAGTATAGATGTAAATCTATAAATTCAAAAGCTATTTCTCATGGGAATCCGTAAGAGCTCTGAAAATTGCATGCAACTAAAATAGAGAGAAAAAAATAAGCTTTTGCTGATTTCCTTTTTTTTTCAGCAGCATTACAGGACATACATTAGAATGGGGACTTTTGTATTTAAATCGACAATCCTGGTGTTTCAAGCCAAACCTGTGAAATATTGTCTTTTCAGTGATGATACCTCCTTCTTAATTGATAAATGGTAGAATCTGAACAATGTCTTGCCTTTTCACTTACTATTGTGGAGACCTTTTCTTCTGAGAAACTCCATGAGATTTTAAATCTTTATTTCATCCATTAGGCTATTGATGGTTTGCCTGTCTGTTTGCTTGTTTTGGTAAAATATGCATAACATAAAATTTACCATCTTAACCATTTTAAGTGTACAGTTCAGTGTTGTATAAACATCACTGTCCTCCATCTCAAGAACGTTTTTCATCTCCCCAAACTGAAACTCTGTACCCATTAAACAATAACTATTCTCCCCTCCCTGCAGCCCCTGGCCAACCACCATTCTGCTTTCTACCTCTATGGATTTGACTGCTCTAGGTACATCATGTAAGTGGAATCGTACTGTGTTTGTACTTTAGTGTCTGGCTTCTTTCATTTAGCTTAATGTCTTCAATTTTCCTCCATGTTGTAGCATGTGTGAAAATTCCATTCCTTTTTAAGTTTGAATAACATTTTATCATATGTTGATACCACATTTTGTTTATCCATTCATCCATCAATATACATTTGAATTGTTTCTACATTTTGGCTGTTGTGAATAAAGCTGCTGTGTACATTGATGTACAAATATCTGTTTGAGTCTCTGCTTTAAATTACTTTAGGCATATATTGCTGAAGCAGAATTGCTGAATCTTACAATAATTCTATGTTAATTTTTTGCATTTTCCTAATGGCTAATGATGTTGAACGTCTTTTCATGTGCTTATTGACCATCTGTATATATTCTTTGAAGAAATATATATTCAGTTCTTTACCCATTTTTCAACTGGGTTGTTTGATTTTCTGTTGTTGAGCTGAAGCTCTTTATATATTCTGAATATTAACTCCTTATCAGATATAGGATTTGTAAATATTTACTCCATTCTGTGGGTTGCCTTTTCACTCTTTTAATATTGTTCTTTGATGTACAAAATTTTTCAGTTTTGATGAGGTCCAGCTTACTACTTTTTCTTAGGTTTCCTGTGCTTTTAATCTCATATCCAGGAAATCATTGCCAAATCCAATGTGATGAAGCTTCTCCCGTTTCCTTTAAGAGCTTTATCTCTTGCAGAGTTTCTGCTGAAAGATCAGCTTTTAACTTTATGGGGATTCCCTTATATGTTATTTGTTGATTTTCTCTTGCTCCTTTTTTTTTACTTTGTATTTAATTTTTGTGTCTTGGGTTGTTTCTCCTAGGATCCAGAGTTCCTGGATCACAGGACTCTGCAAGCCAGAAGGGAGTGCCAGGACATATTTAAAGTGATGAAAGGGAAAAAACTACAACCAAGATTACTCTACCCAGCAAGAATCTCATTCAGATTCGACACAGAAATTAAAACCTTTACAGACAAGCAAAAATTAAGAGAATTCAGCACCACCAAACCAGCTGTACAATAAATGCTAAAGGAACTTCTCTAGGTAGGAAACACAGAGAAGAAAAAGACCCACAAAAACAAACCCAAACAATTAAGAAAATGGTAATAGCAACATACATATCAATAATTACCTTAAATGTAAATGGAGTAAATGTTCCAACCAAAAGGTATAACCTGGCTGAATGGATACAAAAACAAGACCCATATATAAGCTGTCTATAAGAGACCCACTTCAGACCTGGGAACACATACAGACTGAAAGTGAGGGGACGGAAAAAGATATCCCACACAAATGGAAAACAAAAGAAAGCTGGAGTAGCAATTCTCATATCAGATAAAACAGACTTTAAAATAAAGAATGTTATAAGAGACAAGGAAGGACACTACATAATGATCAAGGGATCAATCCAAGAAGATTTAACAACTGTAAATATTTATGCACCCAACATAGGAACACCTCAATACATTAGGCAGATGCTAACAGCCATAAAAGGGGAAATCAACAGTAATACAATCATAGTAGGGGACTTTTAACACCCTACTTTCATCAATGGACAGATCATCCAAAAGGAAAATAAATAAGGAAACACAAACTTTAAATGATACATTAAACAAGATGGACTTAATTAATATTTATAGGATGTTTCATCCAAAATCAACAGAATACACTTTCTTCTCAACTGCTCAAGGAACATTCTCCAGGATAGATCATATCTTGGGTCACAAATCAAGCCTCAGTAAATTTATGAAAATTGAAATCATATCAAATTTCTTTTCCAACCAAAACGCTGAGACTAGATATCAGTTACAGGAAAAAAACTGCAAAAAATACAAACACATGGAGGCTAAACAATACGCTACTAAATAACCAAGACATCACTGAAGAAATCAAAGAGAAAATTAAAAAATACCTAGAAACAAATAACAATAAAAACACAATGACCCAAAACCTATGGGATGCCACAAAAGCAGTTCTAAGAGGGAAGTTTATAGCAATACTGTCCTACCTGAAGAAAGAAGAAACTGCTCAAATGAACAACCTACCCTTACAACTAAAGCAATTAGAGAAAGAAGAACAAAAATACCCCCAAAGTTAGCAGAAGGAAATAAATCATAAATATCAGATCAGAAATAAATGAAAAGAAACAAAGGAAACAATAGCTAAGATGAATAAAACTAAAAGCTTGTTCTTTGAGAAGATAAACAAAATTGATTAGCCAGACTCATCAAGACAAAAAGGGAGAAGACTCAAATCAACAGAATTAGAAATGAAAAAGGTGAAGTAAAAACTGACACTGCAGAAATACAAAGGATCATGAGAGATTACTGCAAGCAGCTATAGGCCAATAAAATGGACAACCTGGAAGAAATGGACAAATTCTTAGAAAAGCACAACCTGCCAAGACTGAACCAGGAAGAAATAGTAAATATGAACAGACCATCACAGGCACTGAAACTGAAACTGTGATTAAAAATCTTCCAACAAACAAAAGCTCAAGACCAGATGGCTTCACAGGTGAATTCTATCAAACATGTAGAGAAGACCTAACACCTATCCTTCTCAAAATCTTCCAAAATATAGCAGAGGGAGGAACACTCCCAAAACTCATTCTACAAAGCCACCATCACCCTGATAACAAAACCAGACAAAGAAGTCACACAAAAAGAAAACTACAGACCAATATCACTGATCAACATAGATGCAAAAATCTCCAACAAAATACTGGCAAACAGAATCCAACAGCACATTAAAAGGACCATACACCATGATCGAGTGAGGTTTATCTCAGGAATGCAAGGATTCTTCAAAATATGCAAATCAATCAATGTGATACACCATATTAAAAACTGAAGGAGAAAAACCATATGATCATCTCAACAAATGCAGAAAAAGCTTTCAACAAAATTCAACACCCATTTATGATAAAAACTCTCTGGAAAGTAGGCATAAAGGGACCCTACCTCAACATAATAAAGGCCATATATGACGAACCCACAGCCAACATCATTCTCAATCGTGAAAAACTGAAACCATTTCCTCTAAGATCAGGAACAAGACAACGTTGCCCACTCTCACCACTATTATTCAACATAGTTTTGGAAGTCCTAGCCACAGCAATCAGATAAGAAAAAGAAATAAAAGGAATACAAATCGGAAAAGAAGAAGTAAAACTGTCACTGTTTGCAGATTACCTGATACTATACATAGAGAATCCTAAAGACACTACCAGAAAACTACTAGATCTAATCAATGAATTTGGTAAAGTAGCAGGATATAAAATTAATTCACAGAAATCTCTTGCCTTCCTATACACTAATGACAAAAAATCTGAAAGAGAAATTAAGGAAACACTGCCATTTACCATTGCAACAAAAAGAATAAAATACCTAGGAATAAACCTACCTAAGGAGAAAAAAAACTGTATGCAGAAAACTATAAGACACTGATGAAAGAACTTAAAGATGATAAAAACAATGGAGAGATATACCATGTTCTTGGATTGGAAGAATCAACATTGTGAAAATGACTATACTGACCAAAGCAATCTACAGATTCATCGCAATCCCTATCAAACTACCAATGGCATTTTCACAGAACTAGAACAAAAATTTCACAATTAGTATGGAAATACAAAAGACCCCGAAGAGCCAAAGTAATCTTTAGAAAGAAAAATGGAGATGGAGGTTTCAGGCTCCCTGACTTCAGACTATACTACAAAGCTAGAGTAATCAAGACAGTATGGTACTAGCACAAAAACAGAAATATAGATCAATGGAACAGAATAGAAAGCCCAGGTATAAACGCATGCACATATGGTCACCTTATCTTTGATAAAGCAGGCAAGAATATACAATGGAGAAAAGACAGCTTCTTCAATACGTGGTGCTGGGAAAACTGGACAGCTGCATGGAAAAGAATGAAATTAGAACACTTCCTAACACCATACACAATAATAAGCTCAAAATGGATTAAAGACCTAATTGTAAGGCCAGACACTATAAAACTCTTAGAGGAAATCATAGGCAGAACACTCTATGATATAAATCACAGTAAGATCCTTTCTGACCCACCTCCTAGAGAAATGGAAATAAAAACAAAAATAAACAAATGGAACCTAATGAAACGTAAAAGCTTTTGCACAGCAAAGGAAATCATATATAAGTTGAAAAGGCAGCCCTCAGAATGGGAGAAAATATTTGCAAATGAAGCAACTGACAAAGGATTAATCTCCAAAATATACAAGCAGCTCATGCAGCTCAATATAAGAAAAACAAACAACCCAATCCAAAATTGTGCAGAAGACTTAAATAGACATTTCTCCAAAGAAGATATATAAATTGCTAACAAACACATGAAACAATCCTCAACATCACTAATCATTAGAGAAATGCAAATCAAAACTACAATGAGGTATCACCTCACGCCAGTCAGAGTGGCTATCATTAAAAAATCTACAAACAATAAATGCTGGAAAATGTGTCATGAAAAGGGAATCCTCTTGCACTGTTGGTGGGAATGTAAATTGATACAACCACTATGGAGAATAGTAAGGACTTTCCTTATAAAAATAGAATTACCATATGACCCAGCAATGCCACTACTGGGCATATACCCTGAAAAACCATAATTCAGAAAGAGTCATGTAACACAATGTTCACTGAAGCACTATTTACAATAGCTAGGAAATGGGAGCAACCTAAGTGTCCATCGACAGAAGAACTGATAAAGAAGATGTGGCACATATATACAATGGAATATTACTCAGCCATAAAAAGAAATGAAGTTGAGCTATTTGTAGTGAGGTGGATGGACCTAGAGTCTGTCATACAGAAAGAAGCAAGTCAGAAAGAGAAAAACAAATAACGTATGCTAACCCATATATATGGAATCTAAAAAAAAAAAAAAAGGTTCTGAAGAACCTAGGGGCAGGAGAGGAATAAGAAAGCCGAGGTAGAGAATGGACTTGAGGACACGGGGAGGGGGAAGGGTAAGCTGGGATGAAGTGAAAGAATGGCAAGGACTTATATACTACCAAATGTAAAATAGATAGCTAGTGGGAAGCAGCCGCATAGCACAGGGAGATCAGCTTGGTGCTTTGTGACCACCTAGAGGGGTGGGATAAGGAGGGTGGGAGAGAGACGCAAGAGGGAGGGGACATGGGGATATATGTATACATATAGCTGATTCACTTTTTTATACATCAGAAACTAAGACAACATTGTAAAGGAATTATACTCCAATAAAGTTGTTTAAAAAAAATCAGTTGACAGTATATGTGACGGTTTATTTCTGGGATCACTATTCTATTCCATTGGTTTATATGTCTGTCTTTATGCCAGTACTGCACTGTTTTTATTACTGTAACGTTGCAGTAAGTTTTGAAATCAGAAAATGTGAGGTGCTTAACTTTGTTTTTCTTTTTCAAGATTGTTTGGGCAATTTGGAGTCCTTTGAGATTCCATACGAATTGTAAAATGGACTTTTTCTTATTTTTGCCCCCCAAAAAAGTCACTGGGATTTTGATAGAAATTGCCTTGAATCTATAGATGACTTTGGGTATTACTGACATCTTAACAATATTAAGTCTTCCAATCCACTAACATGGGATGTCTTTCCATTTATTTTTACTTGTTTGTAAAATGAGTGATTCATCAGCCACTGAAAAACATTTCTCTCATGCTGAAGATCTTCTTCCAATTAACACAGGACCTCTTATATTAGATAAGAGTTCATTAAATACCAAAGAATATATGAGCAACTAAGTCTAGTAAGTATGCTGATGAACAACAGAATAACATTTCCTTCACATAATGCACAAATAGTTTTAAGCATCCTCTCTGTTTTATTTTAACAATGCAACCAACGAATATAGCTCACTTTCAGTGTGTGCATGACACTGAAGGTGTTGATTTGTGGCCACAGGTCTTTCCTTATAAAACTGTGGAAGGCTTTTTGTACCCACAATTCAGTTTAGCAAATGGCCCTAATGATATACACACGTATATTATTATACAGTCTGTATTATTAATTACACAATTCTTGCTCTTCCAGAGCTTACAGTCTAAAGTGAGAGGGAGGGAAATAAGACAAGCGTACATTTAGAGATTTGGTTGTATTTAAACAATTGTTTCCACAATAACACTTGGAAATAGCACAGTGATATCTACAAGTCAGTTCTTTTTAATTTTTTTCACCTTTACCCCTCCCACCCATGCTTTATTTGACTCTACATCTAGTAAATCTTATTTTGAAAAATAAGTCAGTAGTAGTTTAAAATTTTTACTTAAAAAATCTAATAAAAAGTCTATATTTGGGGCTCCCCTTGTGGCGCAGTGGTTGGGGGTCCGCCTGCCGATGCAGGGGACACGGGTTCATGCCTCAGTCTGGGAGGATCCCGCATGCTGCGGGCCCATGGGCCGTGGGCCGTGGCCGCTGGGCCTGCACGTCTGGAGCCTGTGCTCCACAGCGGGAGAGGCCACAGCAGTGAGGCCCGTGTACTGCCAAAAAAAAAAAAAAAAGTCTATATTTGGTTTTGTAGTTCTTTGTCTTTTTCCTTTTTTCCTGAGAGTTGATATTCTGGTAGCCTTGGGCTTTGTGTCAGCTATTTTGTTATTATTGTTTTTAGTTTCCAGGCCAGAAATGAAAATATATTGTGTAAAGGTACATATTATAATGGTCCTGAACTTTACAATAATTGCTTTTAGGTGTCATTAATAGATCTTTCCTTCTAATATACATATAACCTAAGTTATTAAAATTTAAAAATGCAAAACTACTTCTAGAAGATCCTTATCACAGTTCAAATAGTTTTCTGTTGATCAGCATGGAGACCATTAGTTGAGCTGTCTTTGTTAGAAATGTTGCCAACTCTGCATATTTGCTGCAGAATGGCCACAATTCATGAATATCTTACTACTGTCCATAATTTGACACTTGGAATTGAGTGAAATCAATTACTTTTTTATAGTCCATGATATTTTAAAATTATTTTTGATGCCTAAGATTTTAAAAGCCAAATGAAACTAAAGCATATGTCGTTTTAAAATCCCAGCACTCTGTCATTTAATTGACTTGCTTGTGATTTTTTTATAGCAAACAGAAAAAATGAATAAGATGATTTGAGAGTTCTCTGCAGTACAGTATATCACATCATTTTCTAACATTTAATGGACATGACTTTACGAATATTTTGGGACACAGTACAGCTTTTAACTTCATTTTATTTTATTTTTTGCTGTGTAATTAAAGCATATAGCTGGGTGCACAATTTAATAATGTTCCTTCTTTCCCTCCTATAATCTCAAATTGGATGACTAAATTCTTTAGCACAGTGGATATTTGGTCTATAAAACTATACCTGGAAATCAAATTCTCAAGAGACTGTACACAAGCTGATACATGTTTTAGAAGCAATCTGGATATCTTAGCTGGCTTTATGACTAGGTTACAGTTAGCTTTCCCAAGCTCAAAATCATGGGTGAGCCTTCAGGTACATGCCTAATGGGAAACAGCTCCTCAAAACACCCAGACCATCAGGAAAGGGAAGCTCAGAGTCAAGTGGCAGTAAATACTCAAACTCTCTAAATCAGCCACTATAAGAAGCATGAGGATAGAGTCTGTGTCTAAACGGCTTTAGCTAAACATAAGACTTCATACAGTGCCTTGAGTGCAGTAAACGCTAAAATCATGATATGATGGAGTTCTTTCCTTCTATCATTTAACAAAATGTAATCCATCAAATGTATGGTTACTGTCTACTATGTGTCAGGTAGACGCCCAGCACCAAGATAAGATGGATGACATAGAGTTTGCCATCAAAGGGTTCACAGTTTAGTGAAAGAGACAGGCATATAAATAAATTAACTACAAATATGCGCTATGTGCTCTAAGAGGAGGTACAAATTGCTGTAGGTACCCGAGTACAATAGCAATGTATTTTATCATCATCATCACCATCACTACCAACATCACTATCCAGTTCTACATTTAGAAGTAAAAATTATCTCAAGTATTATAAGATTAGAATGTAACTTTATAGGTTTTCTGATACTTACAATATGAAGGTCTGCATGCATGTTTAAACACACCAGTGTGTATACTATTTTATATGGCACTGAACGCTCTCTTCATGCACCCCTTGACAAATAATTGTGGAAGATACGGTTGTGACAACTGTTAGGAAGATAGGTGACTAGGCGTCATTTAATACTCAATCTCATGATGGCAGATGTCATGTACTCTAAACAATGCACCATTTCACAGAATATTTATCCTGACAAATAGAAAAATTATGACTATTCCTCATTTCAGGTTTTACCTATGAGAGTGGTACATGAAATAGTCACCGATCATTTCCATCTATCACATTTTTAGCAACTGAAGTTTAAATAGTACAAGTAATTGCCCTGGAGGAAGTTTGGTTCCACTTTGACTCAATAATTTTTCAGAGTTCAATTTTGGATTCCTCATTATTTCACTTTTCTTTCAAGCCAACCCTCTACCTCCCAACAGCAACCTGCTGCTCTAACTCCAAGTGGTAGAATTTGATTGGGGATCCATTCAGAGCTTGTCATTATCACTCAGGATTAGCTTGAAAGCTTTACAATAGGGCAAAATAATATTTTCACTCTCACCCTGTCACTCTTTATTATCGTGATCCTAACTACTGTAGAAAATGGCATTTCTCAATTTGATCAGGGAAGAGAGAATATGGGGCTAGAGGCAGATTAAGAGTTATGTAAGCAGATTTAGAAAATCGTAAGTGGGTGGTAAGGTAATTAGCATTTATCAAATAGCAAATAGGTGCCAGACGCTGTGCGGAGGTACGTATATAGTAGCACACATCATGTTAAAAAAATCTTGTGAGGGGCTTCCCTGGTGGCGCAGTGGTTGAGAGTCCGCCTGCCGATGCAGGGGACGCGGGTTCGTGCCCCGGTCCGGGAACATCCCACATGCCGCGGAGCGGCTGGGCCCGTGAGCCATGGCCGCTGAGGCTGCGCGTCCGGAGCCTGTGCTCCGCAACGGGCGAGGCCACAACAGTGAGAGGCCCGCATACCGCAAAAAAAAAAAAAAAAAAAAAAAAAAATCTTGTGAGGTTAGAATTTGCGCCTATATTTTAACAAAAGATGAAAATTGAATCTCAGAAAATCACGAAGCTATTAAATGGCCAATACAGGATTCAGAATCAATGGGAATATTGAATAAGTGGCAAGTACAAAATTGAGGGGCGTGGCATGTGACAGCATTAGAAGTCTGAATCTGAACCTTGGAAAGTACAGTATTAAAGTAAGAAACTAGATTTGGGTAGGTAGAAGTTGAGGAGAGAAAGTGCCAATTGCTAGAGCCCTCTATCTAGCTCTCTGACTCTTCTTTAAAATAGGAATTGTGACTATCATAAATCAAAGGAGCCAAAGTAGAGTAAGAAGCAATGATGACTGTCCAATGTTCTAACAGATTGGGAATGGGGGTTACCCTTACATTATCTAGAAGTAGGAAGACATTTGTTAGCTTGGAGAAAAACTGCCATTAGCTGGGGACTATAATGAAAGCATCTGCGGATGGCTGGTGTTAATGCCTCAGTGGGTAACCAAAGGAGACATTTAAAATGTGTAAGGAATTGTCATGCACACCAAGATCTCACAGAAATAGGGTGGCCTTGATATGCTGGATTGAGAATAGAAGGTTGGATTCTTTATTAAAAAGCTACATCACAGACTTACTAATGATCTCAAGCAAATCATTCAACTCCCCAAATATTGTGTCCTCATCTATACAACAGAATGATTATATCTGCTACTAAAATATCACTGAAAAGTTGATTTTTTAAAATTGACTGTTTTACAAGAGGGAAACTTTCAATATAAGCTTTTTGCATCAGGTCAATGACTAGTCAAAAATATATTGTGATGTTTAATCTTATGTATCAATTTGCCTAGACTATAGAGAATAGTTGCTTAGTCAAACTCTAGATGTTGCTGCAAAAGTGTTTTTAATGCATGAATAACTTTAACATTTACAGTAAATTGCTTTAAGTAAAGCATAATATGGGTGGGTCTCATCCAATCAGTTGAAAGCCTTAAGAGCAAAGACTGTTTCCTGAAGAAGAAAGAATTCTGCTTCCAGACTGCCTGAGTTTCCACCCTTCAAAGTTAGGACTACAACATCGAATTTTACTTCAATTTCCAGTCTGCCAGCTTGCCCTATGGATTTGAGACTTGCCAGCTGCCATAATCATGTGATCCACTTCCTTAAAATCTCTCTAGGTATAAACACATATATAGATATAACTTATTATCCTAGTGATATTACCTCCATATTTTGAGTTATTTGCAGAGATTTTTAAGTCACAGTACTCTAAAAATGTTAATATATTTTCCCCCTGATTTTATTAAGTGCTCTATTTATGGTATTTATTTTAGTGATTACCAACTGTTAAGAATATACCTAGTTCAAAAGAAAGTAAATAAAAACATGCAAATGAAAATGAAACATCAATTTTTATGCATCTATGAATTAAATTTGAAATTCACAGAAACTCATGGAGATAGTGAATACTTTAGCATTTAGAGGAAGGGAGAAGATTTAGTCATGTATTAGAAGATAATATCCAAATGAATAAATTTTCTTTTTGGCAGGTAAAATATTCCATCAAGTTTTGAAATAAAAAGCAATTTCCGGGCTTCCCTGGTGGCACAGTGGTTGAGAGTCCACCTGCCGATGCAGGGGACACAGGTTCGTGCCCCGGTCCAGGAAGATCCCACATGCCGCGGAGCAGCTAAGCCTGTGAGCCATGGCCGCTGGGCCTGCGCGTCCGGAGCCTGTGCTCCGCAACGGGAGAGGCCACAACAGTGAGAGGCCCACGCACGGTAAAAAAAAAAAAAAAAAAGCAATTTCCATTTTTTATTGAATAATGCCTCATATCTAGCTGAAGATTTTTATTACTGATGTCTCAACTGCACTAGCAAGACTTTTCTTCACTCAAATATTTGCATCAACTTGATCAACTTTACTTTCAGCTCAATTCTTCTTTGATTTATCATATGAAGGGAAAACGTCTTTTTATTTGATTTAAACAAGAATTGATTTCTTTTCCTTTAATTCTTTAGAATTGAAAAACTCTGAAATGAGTTTTATTTGAGCCCAAATCATTCATTCATTCATTTAAAAACTTAATAGTAAACATCTATTACTGGAATTGGATCTAGAGGATTTTAAATACCAAGATTGAGACCAAAAGCTCTAAGCTGTGGTCACTACCCTATAATGCTTATCCTCTCTGAGAAGAGACAGTACACTTGTAGTCTAATACTAAGGAAGCTGCATCTAATGAAATCTCACAATAAGATGTAGTACTACAGTAATTTGGAGAAGAAATTAATGCGTATTTAGTGTGAGAAAGATAAAAGTATCCCCTGGCACCCAGGAGCTTGCCTGGTATTATCATGCTTTGGTGCTGTTATAAGTTGTATTTGCAGTCACAGTAAGACTTTGATGTCCTCCTGACAAGCATAAACAATTTCACAGAACATTAACGTCAGACAAGGCCACACAAGGCTGTGATAGATCAAGGCAAAACCAAGACCACTCTGCCAGCATGTCTGAACACAAGCAAAACATGAACATCGTCCAAGCCGCAAAAGTGACAACACGTTCCGTGTCTGGCCAATATGAGTGACTGTTGCTTCCCCCTGCCCTTCTTTTCTTTTGTAATTTATTTGTTAAAGAAGCTGGGTGGTTTGTCCTGTACAGCTTCCCATGCTAGTTGCCCTATAAAGAGTGACTGCTGCTGCTTTACCAATTAACAGTGCTAGCCTGGATCTAGTTTGCCTTCCTCCTAGATAAGATTTATTAAGATATTCAATCATAGCCCAAATCCTTTTCTAACACCTTCATTTCCCTTGCTGCTATGGTAATTAACCTAAATTGTTAGTTCATAATAATCAATGTAATAATGAACGTAACATACAACAAATGTGTTTACGGAGGTCTTTGGCTAGAGAGCATTGGAAGTTAAATTCAAAGATGAGGAACTGTGAGACTGAACTTAAGAGATCTTCAACATGTGCCATGAAGGTGTAGACAGGAATGACAGGATATATTATCAACAATTTGAAAAAAGTAAGTCATACACCATGGACTTCAACAGGGCACATGGGATTATTCTGAGCAAACAGTAAATTTCTGAAACTCTCACGGCAGATGTGAGAGTTTTGGAAAAGGGAAAATGTCTACTACATAGGCTGGAGGCTTCAAACAGCAAGTATTCCAGGTAGTAAAACTGCCACAAATAGAAGCCCAGGATGCTTCTATTATATCCATAAAGATGCTTCTTTATATATCCTTTCATGTTTGTGTTTAACAAATATTTATTAAACATTGTGGGTCAGGTGCTGTGCTTAGTACAGGTAAAGACACAACTGTGAAACAGCTTTGGGTCTGAACCACCTCTTTTTTCCCACTGCCACTGTACTCCTTTACCTAAACTCCTAAATGATCACCATCCTTTTCAACTGGTTTTCCTGCCTCCCATATCTTTACCTGCCCCCAACCATTTCCAACATTCTGATGCCAAAACAAAGTGTCAGCCATTGTTTCCCACCTTAAATCCTCTAGAGGGTCCACACACACACACAAAAACAAATCCCTTAGTACAACATTTAGAACTTTCCACAGTCTCTCTGCAATCTATTTTTCCAATCTTATTTCACTGCTGTCCTACAATAACATGGGACGCCAGTGAAATTAAACATGGCTTCCGAATATGTCACAAGCTTTTTGGCCAAATATCTTATACTATTTTCTCTGCTTGGAACGTCCTCCCCTAGATTTGAATGTTCAGATCCTACCCATCTGTTACATGAAATCATTCCCAAGTTCCCCATCTAAATAAGTTCTCCCTCCCTATACTGTAACATTTCATCTATGTTTCTCTTTTATAGACATGTTGGTTTATGTCACAGTTTCTTTCCTGAACATGTTTATTTTTTAATTAAAAATTTTATTTTGAGATAATTGTAGATTCAAATGCAATTGTAAGAAATAATATAAAATGATCCTGTTAACCTCTTACATAGTTTTCCCAATGATAGTATCTTGCAAAACTAAAGTACAATATCACAAGAAGGATATTGACATTGATATAGTCAAGATATAGAACATTTCCATCATTGCAAGGATCCCTCATATTGCCCTTTTATAGCCATACTCACTGCACTCCTGCCTTCACCCCCTCCTTAACCCCTGGATACTGCTAATCTGTTCTCCATTTCTATAATTTTGTCACTTCAAGAAGGTGGTATAAATGGGATCATATAGTATGTAACCACTTGTGATTGAATTTTTTTTAACATCTTTATTGGAGTATAATTGCTTTACAATGGTGTGTTAGTTTCTGCTTTATAACAAAGTGAATCAGCTATACATATACATATATCCCCATATCTCCTCCCTCTTGCATCTCCCTCCCGCCCTCCCTATCCCACCCCTCTAGGTGGTCACAAAGTACCAAGCTGATCTCCCTGTGCTGTGTGGCTGCTTCCCACTAGCTTGATTCAGTATAATTATCTGGATATTCATCCAAGTTGTTGAATGTATCAACTGTTCACTGCTTTTATTTCTGAATAATACTCCCATGGTATGAATGCACCATTGTTTGTTTAATCATTCACTCATTGGAGAATACCTGGGTTGTTTCAAGTTTGGGGCAAATATAGATTAAGGTGCTATAAACATTCATGTACAGGTTCTCATATGAACATAAATCATCTTTTCTCTGGTATAAATGCCCAGGAGTGCAATTTCTGGGTTGCAAGATAGTTACATGTTTAGCTTTTTAAGAAACTGCCAAACTTCTTCCACAGAGACTGTACCATTTTATATTCCCAGCAACATACATGAGTAATTCAGTTGCTCTGCATCCTCACCAGCATTTGGTGTTATTGCTTTTTTTTTTTTTTTTTTTTGCGGTACGCGGGCCTCTCACTGTTGTGGCCTCTCCCGTTGTGGAGCACAGGCTCCAGACGCACAGGCTCAGTGGCCATGGCTCACGGGCCCAGCCGCTCCGCGGCATGTGGGATCTTCCCGGACTGGGGCATTAACCCGTGTCCCCTGCATCGGCAGGCGGATTCTCAACCACTGCGCCACCAGGGAAGCCCTATTGCTATTTTTAATTTTAGCCATTCTTATAGGTGTGTAGTGGTATCCCATTGTGTTTATAATTTGTATTCCTTAATGGCCAATTATGTTGAATATATTTTCATGTGTTTACTTGCTTAACTATGTTTCTTAAGGAAGTTATAGTTGAAAACTTTAAGGAGATCAGCATATGTTTTATAATTCATGGAGTTCAATAAGTTGTTGCTGGATCTGTAAGTAAATCTGGGAAAGGGCTCAAGAGGCTCTACATGAAAAACTGAAGCACAGAGAAGATGGATAAACAGGCCAACAGGTCTGCCTAGTGGTATAGGTAATAGATATCAGTTCTTGTATTTCAAGAACAATGTTCTTTCCTTATACCACCCGTTACTCCCTATGTGTCCTAAATCCAAAAAATTGTTTAGCTTTCTTGACCCTCAGCTGTGTCCCATGTAGTCAACCATGCACATCTGCTTGAAAGATTGTCTTCCCTCGGCCTTTATGGTACTATAGTCCCCAGGTTTTTCTCTTACCTCTTTGGCAACTTCTATTTGTCTCTTTCTCAGATGTATATTTTTCTCCACTGGGGTTTCTTAAAGTGTGGTCCTCAGTCTCCTCTTTTTTCATGATCTCTCCGTGAGAGTGCTCGTCCATGCCATTTGAGTATCTCTTATAGACTGATAACTTACACATCTCCAGACAGGCCTTCCTACCCATATATCTAATTCACTTTTGACATATCCATTAGCATGTCTCAAAAGCATCTTAAATCCAATATGTCCAAAACTTAACTCATTTTCTTCTCCCCAAAACTTAACTTATTTTGTCTCTTCCAAAGCTTCTGAAAGCAGTAAATGGAATCACCATCTGTGTTGCACTTAGGAGGAGAAGCCATCTAGCATTTTAAGAGACAAGTAGGAGATTCCATGTTTAGATTTCAGAAAGATCATTCTAGTTTCAGTGAGAAGACCAAATTGCAGAGGTTGGAGAGTTCTCCTTTGAGTTTCATTAGTATATCATGCTCTAGACAATACAGCATTTGCACTGGTTTGCTGTCTGTCTAGAGTACTCTTACACTGTGAAGTTAATTACTTTACAGTAATTAACTCTGACTTTGCTTCCAGATCTCAACTTATTCTTCAATTTCCTGAGGAAAACCTTTGTTCACCTTGCTAAGTCAAAACTTCCTATTATCACCCTGACAGTGGATACAGAATTTGTCATAGTTATTTGGATGGTTATTTAAAATCCACCTTCAAAAAAAGTCTGCCTTCCATCAAAAGAAACTATGCCTGCTTTTGTTCACAACTGTATCTTGAATACCTAGCAATGTATCCATAGATGGCTCTTCATAAATAGTTGTTGAAAGAACTAAAAAAAGTTAACAAATGAGTTCTGTGGAGAAAAAAAAGGCACACACTAAAAGCTTCTAGGGCAAGCCCTGGGTGAATAAAACTTTCTACAATGAAAATATGATATTATTTGATGCTTCAAATGATTAACCAGACCTACAGACAGATTCTGAGTCAAAGAAAGATTCAATATATTTTCATTTATTTAACAGACCTTAGATGGGTCATATGCTCCGGGTATTTCTAAGTAAATGTAATACATGAAATATTAGTATATTTTTAAAATGTTTTCAAGATTGAAATTGACATAAAGACATTGTCTGTAGGAGTGGATTTGAGAAGATGGTGGAAGAGTAAGACACGGAGATCACCTTCCTCCCCACAGATACATCAAAAATACATCTACACGTGGAACAACTTCTACAGAACACCTACTGAACGCTGGCAGAAGACCTCAGACCTCCCAAAAGGCAAGAAACTCCCCACGTACCTGGGTACGGCAAAAGAAAAAAGAATAAACAGAGACAAAAGAATAGGGACGGAACCTGCACCAGTGGGAGGGAGCTGTGAAGGAGGACAGGTTTCCATACACTAGGAAGCCCCTTTGCGGGCGGAGACAGCGGGTGGTGGAGGCGGAAGCTTCGGAGCTGCGGAGAAGAGCGCAGCCACAGGCGTGCGGAGGGCAAAGCGGAGAGATTCCCACACAGAGGATCGGTGCCCACCAGCACTCACCAGCCCAAGAGGCTAGTCTGCTCACCCGCTGCGGCGGGTGGGGCTGGGAGCTGAGGCTCAGGCTTCGGTCGGATCCCAGGGAGAGGACTGGGGTTGGCGGCATGAACAGAGCCTGAAGGGGTTAGTTCACCACGGCTAGCCGGGAGCGAGTCCGGGACAAAGTCTGGAGCTGCCGAAGAGGCAAGAGACTTTTTCTTCCCTCTTTGTTTCCTGGTGCGTGAGGAGAGGGGATTAAGAGCCCTGCTTAAAGGAGCTCCAGAGACAGGCGCAAGCCGTGGCTAAAAGCGCGGACCCCAGAGACGGGCGGGAGACGCTAAGGCTGCTGCTGCCGCCACCAAGAAGCCTGTTTGCGAGCACAGGCCACTATTCACATCTCCTCTCCCGGGAGCCTGTGCAGCCCACCACTGCCAGGGTCCCAGGATCCAGGGACAACTACCCCGGGAGAACACACGGCCTGCATCAGACTGGTGCAAAGTCATGTTGGCCTCTGCCGCCGCAGGCTCGCCCAACATCCGTACCCCTCCCTCCCTCCTGGCCTGAGTGAGCCAGAGCCCCTGAATCAGCTGCTCCTTTAACCCCTTCCTGTCTGGGCGGGGGAACAGACGCCCTCAGGTGACCTACACGCAGAGGCGGGTCCAAATCCAAAGCTGAACCCCAGGAGCTGTGTCAACAAAGAAGAGAAAGGGAAATTTCTCCCAGCAGCCTCAGGAGCAGCGCATTAAATCTCCACAATCAACTTGATGTACCCTGCATCTATGGAATACCTGAATAGACAACGAATCATCCCAAATTGAGGAGGTGGACTTTGGGAGCAAGATATATTATTTTTTCCCCTTTTCCTCTTTTTGTGAGCGTGTATGTGTATGCCTCTGTGTGAGACTTTGTCTGTATAGCTTTGCTTTCATGATATCTCCTAGGGTTCTGTCCATCCGTTGTTGTTGTTTTCTTTTAAATTTTTTTTCTTAATAATTATTTTTTATTTTAATTACTTTATTTTATTTTAATTTATTTTATCCTCTTTCTTTCTTTCTATTTTTTCTCCCTCTTATTCTGAGCCGTGTGGATGAAAGGCTCTTGGTGCTCCAGCCAGGAGTCAGTGCTGTGCCTCTGAGGAGGGAGAGCCAAGTTTACAACACTGGTCCACAAGACACCTCCCAGCTCCACGTAATACCAAACGGCGAAAATCTCCCAGAGATCTCCATCTCAACACCACAACCCAGCTTCACTCAACGACCAGCAAGCTACAGTAATGGACACCCTATGCCAAACAACTAGCAAGACAGGAACACAGCTCCATCCATTAGCAGAGAAGCTGCCTAAAATCATAATAAGGCCACAGACAGCCAAAAACACATCACCAGACATGGACTTGCCCACCAGAAATACAAGATCCAGCCTCATCCACCAGAACACAGGCACCAGTCCCCTCCACCAGTAAACCTACACAACCCACTGAACCAACCTTAGCCACTGGGGACAGACCAAAAACAAGAGGAACTACGAACCTGCAGCCTGTGAAAAGGAGACACCAAACACAGTAAGATAAGCAAAATGAGAAGACAGAAAAACACACAGCAGATGAAGGAGCAAGGTAAAAGCCCACCAGACATAACAAATGAAGAGGAAACAGGCAGTCTACCTGAAAAAGAATTCAGAATAATGATAGTAAAGATGATCCAAAATCTTGGAAATAGAATAGAGAAAATGGAAGAAACATTTAACAAGGACCTAGAAGAACTAAAGAGGAAACAAGTAATGATGAACAACACAGTAAATAAAATTAAAAATACTCTAGAAGGGATCAATAGCAGAATAACAGAGGCAGAAGAACGGATAAGTGACCTGGAAGATAAAATAATGGAAATAACTACTGCAGAGCAGAATAAAGAAAAAAGAATGAAAAGAACTGAGGACAGTGTCAGAGAACTCTGGGATGACATTAAGCGCAACAACATTTGAATTATAGGGGTCCCAGAAGAAGAAGAGAAAAAGAAAGGGATTGAGAAAATATTTGAAGAGATTATAGTTGAAAACTTCCCTAATATGGGAAAGGAAATAGTTAATCAAGTCCAGGAAGCACAGAGAGTCCCATACAGGATAAATCTAAGGAGAAACACGCCAAGACACATATTAATCAAACTATCAAAAATTAAATACAAAGAAAACATATTAAAAGCAGCAAGGGAAAAACAACAAATAACACACAAGGGAATCCCCATAAGGTTAACAGCTGGTCTTTCAGCAGAAACTCTGCAAGCCAGAAGGGAGTGGCAGGACATATTGAAAGTGTTGAAGGAGAAAAACCTGCAACCAAGATTACTCTACCCAGCAAGGATCTCATTCAGATTTGATGGAGAAATTAAAACCTTTACAGACAAGCAAAAGCTGAGAGAGTTCAGCACTACCAAATCAGCTTTACAACATATGCTAATGGAACTTCTCTAGGCAAGAAACACAGGAGAAGGAAAAGACCTACAATAACAAACCCAAAACAATTAAGAAAATGGGAATAGGAACATACATATTGATAATTACCTTAAATATAATGGATTAAATGCTCTCACCAAAACACATAGACTGGCTGAATGGATACAAAACCAAGACCCGTATATATGCTGTCTATGAGAGACCCACTTCAGACCTGGGGACGCATACAGACTGAAAGTGAGGGGATGGAAAAAGATATTCCATGCAAATGGAAAACAAAAGAAAGCTGGGGTAGCAATTCTCATATCAGACAAAATAGACTTTAACATAAAGACTATTATAAGAGACAAAGAAGGACACTACATAATGATCAAGGGATCAATCCAAGAAGAAGATATAACAATTGTAAATATTTATGCACCCAACATAGGAGCACCTCAATACATAAGGCAAATGCTAACAGCCATAAAAGGGGAAATTGACAGTAACATAATCATAGTAGGGGACTTTAACACCCCACTTCCACCAATGGACAGATCATCCAAAGTAAAAATAAATAAGGAAACACAAGCTTTAAATGATACATTAAACAAGATGGACTTCATTGATATTAATGGGACATTCCATCCAAAAACAACAGAATACACATTTTTCTCAAGTGCTCATGGAACATTCTCCAGGATAGATCATATCTTGGGTCACAAATCAAGCTTTGGTAAAATTAAGAAAATTGAAATCATATCGAGTATCTTTTCCGACCACAATGCTATGAGACTAGATATCAATTACAGGAAAAGATCTTTAAAAAATAAAAACACATGGAGGTTAAACAATACACTACTTAATAACCAAGTGATCACTGAAGAAATCAAAGAGGAAATAAAAAAATACCTAGAAACAAATGACAATGGAGACACGAGGACCCAAAACTTATGGGATGCAGCAAAAGCAGTTCTAAGAGGGAAGTTTATAGCATTACAATCCTACCTTAAGAAACAGGAAACATCTCAAATAAACAACCTAACCTTGCACCTAAAGCAATTAGAGAGAGAAGAACAAAAAAACCCCACAGTTACCAGAAGGAAAGAAATCATGAAGATCAGAATAGAAATAAATGAAAAAGAAATGAAGAAAACGATAGCAAAGATCAATAAACCTAAAACCTGGTTCTTTGAGAAGATAAACAAAATTGATAAACCATTAGACAGACTCATCAAGAAAAAAAGGGAGAAGACTCAAATCAATAGAATTAGAAATGAAAAAGGAGAAGTAACAAATGACACTGCAGAAATACAAAGGATCAAGCTTGTAGAGTTACCACAAGCAACTCTATGCGAATAAAATGGACAACCTGGAAAAAATGGGCAAACTCTTAGAAATGCACAACCTGCTGAGACTGAACCAGCAAGAAATAGAAAATATGAACAGACCAATCACAAGCACTGAAATTGAAACTGTGATTAAGAATTTTCAAACAAACAAAAGCCCAGGACCAGATGGCTTCACAGGCGAATTCTATCAAACATTTAGAGAAGAGCTAACACCTATCCTTCTCAAACCCTTCCAAAATATAGCAGAGGGAGGAAAACTCCCAAACTCATTCTATGAGGCCACCATCACCCTGATACCAAAACCAGACAAAGATGTCACAAAGAAAGAAAACTACAGGCCAATATCACTGATGAACATATATGCAAAAATCCTCAATAAAATACTAGCAAACAGAATCCAACAGGACATTAAAAGAATCATACACCATGACCAATTGGGGTTTATTCCAGGAATGCAAGGATTTTTCAATATATGCAAATCAATCAACGTGATACACCATATTAACAAATTGAAGGAGAAACACCATATGATCATCTCAATAGATGCAGAGAAAGCTTTCGACAAAATTCAACACCCATTTATGAAAAAAACCCTCCAGAAAGTAGGCATAGAGGGAACTTTCCTCAACATAATAAAGGCCATATATGACAAACCCACAGCCAACATCGTCCTCAATGGAGAAAAACTGAAAGCATTTCCACAAAGATCAGGAACAAGACAAGGTTGCCCACTCTCACCACTATTATTCAATATAGTTTTGGCAGTTTTAGGCACAGCAATCAGAGAAGATAAAGAAATAAAAGGAATCCAAATCGGAAAAGAAGAAGTAAAGTTGTCACTGTTTGCAGATGACATGATGCTATACATACAGAATCCTACAGACACTACCAGAAAACTGCTAGAGCTAATCAATGAAGTTGGTAAAGTAGCAGGATACAAAATTAATGCACAGAAATCTCTTGCATTCCTATACACTGAAGATGAAAAATCTGAAAGTGAAATTAAGAAAACACTGCCATTTACCATTGCAACAAAAAGAACAAAATATCCAATAATAAACCTACCTAAGGAGACAAAAGACCTGTATGCAGAAAATTATACGACACTGATGAACGAAATTAAAGATGATACAAATATACGGAGAGATATACCATATTCTTGGATTGGAAGAAGCAACATTGTGAAAATGACTCTACTACCCAAAGCAATCTACAGATTCAATGCAATCCCTATGAAACTACCACTGGCATTTTTCACAGAACTAGAACAAAAAAATTTCACAATTTGTATGGAAACACAAAAGACCACGAATAGCCAAAACAATCTTGAGAAAGTAGAACAGAGCTGGAGGAATCAGGCTCCCTGACTTCAGACTATATAGAAAGCTACAGTCATCAAGACAGTATGGCACTGGCACAAAAACAGAAATATGGATCAATGGAACTGGATAGAAAGCCCAGAGATAAACCCACGCACATATGGTCACCTTATCTTTGATAAAGGAGGCAAGAATATACAGTGGAGAAAAGGCAGTCTCTTCAATAAGTGATGCTGGGAAAACTGTACAGGTATATGTAAAAGTATGAAATTAGAACACTCCCTAACACCATACACAAAAATAAACTCAAAATGGATTAAAGACCTAAATGTAAGTCCAGACATTATCAGACTCTTAGAGGAAAACATAAGCAGAACACTCTATGACATATCACAGCAAGATTCTTTTTGCCCCATCTCCTAGAGAAATGGAAATAAAAACAAAAATAAACAAATGGGACCTAATGAAACTTAAAACCTTTTTCACAGCAAAGGAAACCATAAACAAGACCAAAAGACAACTCTCATAATGGGAGAAAATATTTGCAAAGGAAGCAACTGACAAAGGATTAATCTCCAAAATTTATAAGCAGCTCATGCAGCTCAATAACAAAAAAACAAACAACCCAATCCAAAAATGGGCAGAAGACCTAAAATGACATTTCTCCAAAGAAGATATACAGATTGCCAACAAACACATGAAAGGATGCTCAACATCATTAATTATTAGAGAAATGCAAATCAAAACTACAATGAGATATCATCCCACGCCGGTCAGAATGGCCATCATCAAAAAATCTAGAAACAATAAATACTGGAGAGGGTGTGGAGAAAAGGGAAGCCTCTTGCACTGTTGGTGGGAATGTAAATTGATACAGCCACTATGGAGAACAGTATGGAGGTTCCTTAAAAAACTGAAAATAGAACTACCATACGAACCAGCAATCCCACTACTGGGCATATACCCTGAGAAAACCAAAATTCAAAAAGAGTCATGTACCAAAATGTTCATTGCAGCTCTATTTACAATAGCCAGGACATGGAAGCAACCTAAGTGTCCATCATCAGATGAATGGATAAAGAAGATGTGGCACATATATACAATGGAATATTACTCAGGCATAAAAAGAAATGAAACTGATTTATTTGTAGTGAGGTGGATGGACCTAGAGTCTGTCATACAGAGTGAAGTAAGTCAGAAAGAGAAAAACAAATACCATATGCTAACACATATATATGGAATCTAAGAAAAAAAAAAGGGGTCATGAAGAACCTAGGGGTAAGATGGGAATAAAGACACAGACCTACTAGAGAATGGACTTGAGGACATGGGGAGTGGGAAGTGTAAGCTATGACAAAGTGAGAGAGTGGCATGGACATATACACACTACCGAACGTAAAATAGATAGCTAGTGGGAAGCAGCTGCATAGCGCAGGGAGATCAGCTCGGTGGTTCGTGACCACCTAGAGGGGTGGGTTAGGGAGTGTGGGAGGGAGGGAGACGCAAGGGGGAAGAGATATGGGAACAAATGTATATGTATAACTGATTCACTTTGTTATAAAGCAGAAACTAACACACCATTGTAAAGCAATTATCCTTCAATAAAGATGTTAAAAAAAAAAGATATTGTCTGTAATTTGAACAAATATTGTCAGCTTATTTTTTTTTTTTTTTTTTTCTTATGGTACGTGAGCCTCTCACTGTTGTGGCCTCTCCCGTTGCGGAGCACAGGCTCCGGACGCGCAAGCTCAGCAGCCATCGCTCACGGGCCCAGCCACCCCTCGGCATGTGGGATCTTCCCAGACCAGGGCACGAACCCGTGTCCCCTGTATCAGCAGGCGGACTCTCTACCACTGCGCCACCAGGGAAGCCCTTGTCAACTATCTTCACAATGTATCTCAAGTTCAAACACTTCTTACTGTTTCCTATGCCACTATTTTAATCCAAATCACTATTTTCTCTTGCTTCGATTTTAGTTGAATTAACTGATCATCCTGTTTTCATTCTTGTTCTCCTGAAAGTCTAGATCCCACTCAGTGGCTAGAGGCATCCTTTTAGAGTATAGATCAAGTTTACATTTTCCTGTTCTCATCTATCCTGTGCCGGTCATCTATTGCTGCAAAATCGATCATCCAAGCATTAGAGGTATAAAATAGCTACCATTTTATTATGTTCATGATCTGTAAGTCAAGAAATGGTAAAAGGCACAGTGGAGATTGTTCACCTTTGCTCCCTAGTGAGCCGCAGCTGTGGCCATTTGAATGGCTGGAAGTGGCTAGAACAGCTCTGCTAGGGCCATATGTCTGGGGCCTTGGTTCTTCTTCATCTGACATCTGTTGAGGTCGGATTGACCCAGATGACTTCCTTACTCATATCTGGTAGCTAGGCTGGAATGGATGGAACAGCTGGGCTGGCTGGACATCGTCTTATGTTTCTCTCCCTACAGAGCTCTCTGCATGATTAGCTTGGACTTCCTCACAGCCTGGTGATCTCAGAGTTGTCAGACTTCTTATATGGCAGCTGGTAGGTTCCAAGATACCTGGGTGGAAGTTTCAAGACTTATTATGACCCGTTTTTGTTTCCAAATATCACTTCTGCTGCATTCTATTAGTTAAACAAGTCACTACGGCCAGCCCAGATTCAAGGGGAGGGAATTAGACTCCACCTCTCAATGGAGGGATTAGCAAATAATATTTGGCCATTTTTAATCGACCACACTTCTCATATTACTCAGAGTCCTTACTTACCAAGGCAATTTGAGGCCCTATACAACCTGTTTCCTGCTACTTCTCCAATCCCATCTTCTATTAATCTTCCCCTTGTTATCCTCCTATCTGTTGCTCAGATGTACCAGTTATGTTCCTATCTAGGGCCTCTTCATTTGCTATTTCCTCTGCCTAGAGTTCTCACCCCCAGATAATTGAACAGCTCACTGTCTCCTTCATTCAAGTGTCTGCATACATGTTGTCATCTCTAGAGAGGTCATCCTTGACCACTTTTGTCACATTCCATTCCCCTAACCTTCATTTTCCTGCATAGTACTTATCTATCATATTATACTTGTTTTTCTATATATTGTATATCTCACTGCCTAGTGTGTAATTTCCAGGAGCAGAAACACTTTCTTTTTTTTTTTTATCTCTGTTGCCCCAGAGCATAGAATAGTGCCTGATACTTACTAGGTGCTCAATGAATACTTTTTTCATGAAATATATGAGTAATTCTTAAAACCATCTGTAAATTTGGTTAATAAAATCCTGCCTCTATAGAGCATATACTGAGATATCTTTCAGTTATTATATATTTGTTGTAACTGAGACTATTAAGATTTGGGAGTAATATTGCTGTTCTCAAGAGACCAGTTTGGAGCTGACACAAAATCAGAACTGGTCCTGAACAGACACATGTCCTGATTCTTTTTTTGTTTTTAATTTTTATTTTATATTGGGGTATAGCTGATTTACAATGTTGTGTTAGGTTTAGGTGTACATCAAAGTGATTCATTTATACATATATCTATTCTTTTTCAGATTCTTTTCCCATATAGGTTATTACAGAATACTGATTAGAGTTCCCTGGGCTATACAGTAGGTCCTTGTCTATTATCGATTTTATACATAGTGGTATATATATGTTAATCCCAAACTCCTAATTTATCCCTCCCCTCCAACCTTTCCCCTTTGGTAACCATAAGTTTGTTTTCAAAGTCCATGAGTCTGTTTCTGTTTTGTGAATAAGTTCACTTGTATCATCTTTTTAGATTCCACATATAAGTAATATCATGTGATATTTGTCTTTCTCTGACTTACTTCACTTAGTATGATAATCTCTAGGCCCATCCATATTGCTGCAAATGGCATTATTTCATTCTTTTTTATGGCTGAGTAATATTCCATTGTATATATGCACCACATCTTCTTTATCCATTCCTCTGTTGATGGACATTTAGGTTGCTTCCATGTCTTGGCTATTGTAAATAGTGCTGCTATGAACATTGGGGTGCATGCATTTTTTCAAATTATGGTTTTCTCTGGATATATGTCTTGGAGTGGGATTGCTGGATCATATGGTAGCTCTACTTTTGGTATTTTAAGGAACCTCCATACTGTTCTCCATAGTTGCTGTACCAATTTACATTCCCAACAGTATAGGAGGGTTCCCTTTTCTCCACACCTTCTCCAGCATTTATTGTTTGTAGGCTTTTTCATGATGGCCATTCTGACCAGTGTGAGGTGATACTTCACTGAAGTTTTGATTTGCATTTCTCTAATAATTAGCAATTTTGAGCATCATAGAACAGACATGTGTCCTGATTCTTTACCTCATTCATTTAGAGAATGTAAAATGCAGACTAGTTAAGACCAATGTAAAAGATAAAAAGTCAGTATATTTTAGATGTCCTAAGGCCTAATTATGCATGATATTAACCATGGAAAAGATTTAAGATGGCAGGAAAATCACTAATGATGTATGCCATTTTTACAAAAGGCACAGCTATAAGGAGCAAGCTGGGTGATTCCTACAGTAAAGAGTGTTCTTCAGAATATGATTCCAAAATATAATTAGGGTGTTGATTTTTAGAATGACTTATAATTGTGATTCATCTTATTGGCTATTATTATTGCCTTTTAAATAACCACTTATATAGGTTAGTAATTATTTTGTACAAGATGTGTAGTGAAGAAGTTTGATTCACTTTCATTTTTTATTTACTTCTTTGTCCTGTCTATATTACAAAACTACCTCCAAAAGAGTTATTGGGCAATAATTACTTGAATCTTGTATGTAACCCTGTATTAATATTGGGAAGGCAATATTCTGTTTCTACCCAGCTGGAAAAACCCTTCTATCATTAATCTGCATGATATATTTAGCCCACATGGGGACTGACCAGTCAGGAAATTGTTTATATAAATTTTTTGGTCTCTTGCTTGAAGAAAGGGATCAAATTGATGATCCGTGTATTGTATTATATTGCACTGGGGAGTGATGTCTACCAAAAATATATAGGCTACTAAATTCTGGGGTTACTTGCAATTGATGGCTTCTAATGTTGATAATATTAACAGAATCGATATGTCCATGTCATCATTCTATGCTTGGGATAAAATCTTAAACCTATTCACCGTAAACCGGTGCCTTACAATGTAGTCTTTGGATCATCTGGCTCAGAATTAACTGGAGTGCTTATTTAAAATGCCCCAATTCAGTTATACTGAATCAGAATCTCTGGGGGTGTGAGTCACATATTTGCATTTTGACCACCGGCACCCCACCAGGCAATTAATTATGTACTATAAAAGCTACTTTAAATTATATACTCTAAAAACCACTACTGTATGCCAGTGTGGCTGAGATGGGAAGTTATGTTCAAACAAGAAGAGAGTAAGGATGAGCTAAAAAGTCATTAACATCCATCATTTCTTCTTTTCTCAAGAAAACCTTTAAATATGTCCCTGCCCCAAGACCTAAAATTGACAGAGTGGGGGTCACAGAGGCAAGGAGAGTTCAAGAAAGTGTACAATTTATGGATCTCTGATACCTGGTAGGACAATGCCCCCCGCCAGGTTGCAAATCTACTACAGCTTAGGGAATCGAGTAATGTGGTAGGTATAAGTCTTGACTTTATAGTCACAATTTGAATTCAAATCCTGATTTTGCCACTTATCTTTTAACTTCCCCCTTTTTTTTTTTTTTTTTGCGGTACGCGGGCCTCTCACTGTTGTGGCCTCTCCCGTTGCGGAGCACAGGCTCCGGACGCGCAGGCTCAGCGGTCATGGCTCACGGGCCCAGCCGCTCCGCGGCATGTGGGATCTTCCCGGACCGGGGCACGAACCCATGTCCCCTGCATCGGCAGGCGGACTCTCAACCACTGCGCCACCAGGGAAGCCCTAACGTCCCCTTTTAACTTGCACTTTCTAATTCATTTTTCATATAGGAGCCAGAAGGATACTTTAAAAATATAAATAGCAAATGATGTTTTCTCATTTCTCTTAAAATAAAAGCCAAACTCTCTTCTGTATACGACAAGACCTACTGAATGATCTGGTTCCTGTTTATTTCTTCAATCCCAACCAAATCCTTTCTCCCATGGCTCACTATCTTCAACTCAAACTAACCTATTTTTTTTTGTGTGGTACGCGGGCCTGTCACTACTGTGGCCTCTCCCGTTGCGGAGCACAGGCTCTGGACACGCAGGCTCAGCGGCCATGGCTCACGGGCCGAGCCGCTTCGCGGCATGTCGGATCCTCTAGGACCGGGGCATAAACCCGTGTCCCCTGCTGCATCGGCAGGCGGACTCTCAACCACTGCGCCACCAGGGAAGGCCAACTACCCTATTTTTTATTCCTAGAAAATACGAAGCTCTTTTCTGGTTTTATACATCCTATTTCTTCTGCCTGAAATGCTCTGCCCTGAATCTTTGTGTAGATTTTGCCTTTTTATCCACCTTGTCTTAGCCTAAACATTATCTTCTTAGACAAGCCTTTGCTTATCACACTATATAAGTAAATACTCCCACCTGAGAAAATATATTTTCTGTCATTGTAGTATAATGTAATATAAAGTGATTAGCTCTGGAACCAGAGTACCTGCACTTAGAACTAAGATCTAACCAAATATTGCTATTAGTCCTATGATAGCTATTATTATTACCAGTGCTTCACAATATGTCCTCAGCTTGTATTTACACTGTCGTTATATTTATTTATTTGCATATTACCTTTTAGTGTAAGCTTCCTTCACTATAATAAGCTCCACAGGAGCGCATTTTGGCTCAGGTTTGTTCACTGCTCTAAATCGTGTTCCTGGCTAAAGACTGGGCAAGAGGCTCTCAGAACAGTTGTTAAAGGAAGGAATGAATGAAAGGAAAGGAGATGTAAGGGGTAGCTTTTGTTGTTCGTATTATTATTATTATTATTGAATAATTATAATAATTATTTGTACTAGTGCTATAATATTCTATATCATGTTATGTTTAACTGGGATTGAAGTTCTACATCTATACGGGTTCCTTGAAGGTAGTGCCTTAATCATCTGAGACTCCCAGGATATTGGGCAGATAGTTACTTACTTAATCAGTGTCCACTATTTGCAGTAACACGGATGGACCTAAAGGGCATTATGCCTAGTGAAACAAGTCAGACAAAGACAAATACTCTATGCTTTCACTTATACATGGAATCTAAAAAAAAAAAAAAGTGTATAACAAAACAGAAACAGGCTCACAGACATAGAGAACAAACTAGCAATTACCAGTGGGGAGAGGGAAGGGGGGAAGGGCACAACAGGGAGAGGGGACTAAGAGATACAAACTACCATGTATAAAATAGATAAGCAACAAGGATATTGTACAGCACAGGGAAATAGAGCCATTATTTTGTAATAACTTTAAATGAAGTATAATCTATAAAAACATTGAATCACTATGCTTTATACCTGAAAGTAATATAATATTGTAAGTCAATTATACTTCAATAATAAGTAAATAAATAAATACATATTTTAAAAAACTCAGCATCCATTGGGTTGAATTGCTCAAAGAATAATGGAAGTGAGAGGGTTTCAGACAGCAGAAAGAAGGTGTTATCCTCTGATCCACATGTAAAGCATAATCATGTTTTGCTATAAATAAAATCAGACAACTAGAAAAATGAGGCAGTGAAAAGGAGTCATGCAAAGGAATAAATACCAATAAATTCTGCAGGATTTTAAATCAGAAAAGACTCAACAGCTGACAAGTATGAACAAAAGTTACAGACAAATACATTATTAGATAATGTAAAAATGTGAATGATGTAATTACTCACCATCAAGAGATTTGGATAATATTAAAAATATTACTATTACAAGAAGATTTAAGGCAGTAAGAACAGGTTACTCTTACCAACCTGTTCTCACTACTAGTTTTGCACTTAGTTAACTTATCAGTTAAGCCATGAGATCAAAACTTTCCAACTTTCTATTCTTCAATTTTCATATTAAATGTTTGCTGAATCTTATTCTTTCCACATTCTGAATGCTTCCGTCAACTATCCTCTCTTTTTCCATGGCTACTTAACCCAGTCAGGTCCTGCTTAGCTTCCCCCAGGCCCTTGTAAATTTCTCTTCTCCTTGCCACTGGTCTCCCACCCTCTTTAATCTGTAGAGCTCTCTTCTAATCTATCACATCACATTACCACTGGACCCCACACATGTGATTGTGGCACTTCCCTGTTCATTATCCTTGGTCACTGCTCATTACCCATCAAATATGTACCAACTGTGTAGCATATTATTAGTTCAAACCTCACTTTCCTAATCTATTCCCTATCATAACGTACTTGCAGCCCACTCACCCTCTGCTCTACCCCCTCTTGCCTTTCTACTACAGTGCTCTACACTTTCTGTGCTTTGTAGTTTTAGTTATTATTTTCCTTCTGCCTGGAATTTTTATCTTCCCAAAGTGTGGCTGTCAAAAGCACATCTATCCTTCGAGACCTGACTCAAATGTTATTTTTCACTATTGCCTTGTCAGATTCCTTCAGTCAGAATAACTCTTCCCCTTTCCATCTTTCTATAGTACTTAGCACCCTCACTGTCTATCATATAATATAGGTAGCTTTATCCCCTACTTGATTATAAGCTAGGAAGAAACCATATATTATTTAGCTTGGAATAATTCACAGTGCTCAGTAAAGTGCCCTGAACATGGATATCGATCTGTTGATCAACAAGTTCTATTTAAGCTCTAGTAATTCAATCCAGTGTAATCATCTGAATAACACTTTTAGAGCCCACATTCCAAAAGTTATAAAATACTGGGACTATACTACAATTTCTTTTTTTTAACTTTTTATTTTATATTGCAGTATGGTTGATTAACACTGTTGTGTTTGTTTCAGGTGTACAGCAAAGTGATTCAGTTATACATATACATGTATCTATTCTTTTTCAAATTCTTTTCCCATTTAGATTGTTACATAATATTGAGCACAGTTCCCTGTTTTATAATTTCAAAGTTGAGATAGGACATTTTTCTCATGATTCAGAAGATCATATCATTGGAATAGAATAGTGTCTTAGGAATGGAGAAAATGAATGTATTTTAATATTTTTGTTTCCTTATTTATTCAGCAAATTCTTATTGAGTACCTATTATATGCAAGAGACAGGAGATACAATGGGAAACACAGATGAAAATAGTCTCTGCCTTCAGAAGTCTGCAGTCTGATGAGGGAAAAAGGCATTAATCAAATAATCACATAATTAAATCAAATAATCCATATTGTAAATACACAAATGTTGACAGTTTTACAGACTGAGATACTTGGTATTATGAATAATTCCATTCAGAGCAGAGAGTAAGGTTTCAGCATTGGAGGTGATTACTGGGGTGTTGAACTGATATCTGAAGGATGAAAAGGAGTAAACTAGTCAAGAGATAAGGATGAATCAAAGGGAAGAGCATATGCAAACTGTAACAGAAGAGAGAAGCAAAAGAAGGCAAGCCTTGAGGGGAATAGGGTACAGAGAAATCTAGGCATATGGGGAGGAGTCCAATCTCCTAGAGCCATGTTCAGGATTTTGGTCTTTATCCTAAAAGTAAAAGGAAACCTCTAGAATGTTTTAGGGAGAAAGAGGGTGGGGTAGGGTGGAGAAGACGAGGACAATTTAATTTGCATTTCAGAAAAGATTTCTCAAAGTTCCATTATTAGATATACGATTTTCAAAATGGAGCTGGTTCTGGCTTGAGATCCACCATACATGTTTACATTTGTGCTCGAAAAGTAATTTGACCCTAACAAAGCCCTTGAAATAGCCTCCCTTTTCTGTCTGGACCAAAAACTCTTCAGTCTAGCTTTCACAACCCTCTGTGATCTGGCTCAGCTCTATCTGGGCCCATTCCTCTTCTCATCACCTCAAATTTTCCACCCCATTCAGATGGGTCTTATGACTGCTTCCCACAAAGACTGTACACACTCTCTGTATCCACTCACCATACAAGACCTACATATTTCTTAGGTCCAGCTTGCTCTTATTTATGAATGTGTCACTTTTCTCTGTCTCTATCAACTCCTGTAACTAATACCATGAAAATAAAGCATGACCATACATAATTTCACAAGTTGCTATTTTATTCTTTCATGTGCATACTATTATCTTCCCAACATGTTTATTACCTCCTCGAGGGAAGGACTGGATTATAGACTGAGTTTTAGTCCCTTGCAGCTGTTAGCACACTTCCATGAAAATAGTAGATATTCAAGACATACCTGAAGAAGTCTTCCTTGAATGTTTACAGTCCTCTACTGGTACTAGAAGGTAAGTGGGGAGGACTTCAGAGCAACTATGGAAACAATATGGAAGATTTGTGTAAGGAAGGTGAATGCTGTTGTAGGTCAACAAGGGATGAAGCATGAGTTTTAAAGTAAAATTAAGAAACCAAAAAAAGATGTTTGGGGTACGGAAATTTATAATACAAATTTCTTCCATATTTTTAATTATTTTTACTTTGAAAAGATTTCAGACTTACATAAAAGTTGCAAAAAAACCCCCAAAAAACAGTTCAGAGAGTCCCCATATACCCTTCACCCAGCTTGCCCTTAGAGATTATGCAAATATAGTTTCTCCTCAAACTTCCATTTGGCATCCATCTGTGGACCTTCCCTGCAACAGTTATGTTTGCCTAGTGATGACTTTCTATTTTCCTCATTCCTCCTATATTTATTAATTGGAATTCTTCTGTAAGTAGCTTTCCCTTCTCTGCTTTCTTTCCCATTGTCAAAGAAGAAAGCTACAGTGGATGAGAACAATTATCCCTAAAAATTTACTGTTTGCTTTTCGTGAGGCACCATGATATTATTTAAGTTTACACTCTTAGAGATCCTCTACTATTAAAATTGGCACTCAGTCATGGTCAGATTGAATGCTTTCAGGTGACAGGACAAGGTCTCATAACTTGCTTTGTGGGTGACAAGCATGCAATGGTACTCACAGAGGCTTAATCAGTGTTTACAGATTATATTTGACAAGTAGGCACTGAGTTTGAAATACAGATTAAATAGCCTAGAGAAGTATTTAGAATTAATATGTAACATTTGAGTGACCTTTCTCAGGTGTAATCACTTGGAGAGGCAATATGAAATACTGCTGCAAAATGAAATGCTGCAATACTAATAATGGGCTTACTTGTGAAAATATGCTCTTGCTGTTCTGCTCAAATTTAGTGTCTATACCCTACTTATGTTTGCTGAATTATGAAATCAGTGAATGGGTCAAATATTTGGCATATATATAAAATAATATCTAGTGTTATGCATTTAAAGTTTCAATATGCTTTTACTTACACCACAGCTAAAGAACCATTCTAAGAAGTAGAAAGCTATTGCTCGCCTCATTTTACAGATGAGAAATCAGGTACAGTAATTAATTGACTTGCCTGAATTTAGGCTTCTTGTTCCTTCCACTGGGCCATTATGGGAGCTTTTCATTACATTTATTCTCTAACTCATTGGTTCAACAATTTTAACAGACAGCCTATATAACAGTTCGATTTGTCCTAAAGCATTTGCACTTATAATACGACTGTGCTTTTGCACTGACCCAAGTCATGAAGAAGATCAAGCTGGTTTTGTTCAGCACCACCAAGTGCTAGGAATCCAGATCCCAAGCTCTTCTGAGGTTTGCAAGTGTCCTGTGTCATTGGGAGTTGGGGGCGGGGGGGAGGGTGGTGTTTACAAAGTCACAGGCATCTCACACCTGGGGTGTTCTGTGGAAGATATGCTGGCTGCTGTTGAGGAATGTTCTCACCAGGAACTGATAAAAGAATTGTTAACTTAAGCCTGATGTGTGGGGGTCTGAAGTGCCCATAGGAGTGGACAATAGGCCATCAGTCAACACTGACTCTGCTATGTCCTCAGTCCCAGTCACCCCAGACTCCTCTCTTCCATCATGTCTCCTCTGACTTTTAGTCTGGCAGGAGGAGTGGAGTTGGGGACATTTGTCTCTTACTCTTGGGGTTTTATCCAAAATATTTTGATTTACATACCATAAGCCCTTTTCATTTCCTCAGGGTATAAACTTTGGAATTCAAAGTCAGGAAAAGACTCCTCTTCCTCTTCTACCTTTTTGCTGTCATTTTTTTACCTGAGAAAATGAGAACAGAATGACCTAGGTGCCCAGAGGAAAGGACCGAAAGTTAAAGAAAAAGGCAAGGGGGAAATTTGTTACTATTTCATGAGAATTAGCTCTCCAAACACTGCTATCTACTGGCTTTCTGTATGACAAACCAGGAGAGATGACACCACTTAAAATAAAACTAATACATTATCTGTTGTGTTTGACCATATTGATAGGAATTTTAGAACTCTGAAGGAAAAATTCGGGAATGAAATAATGATACTTGCATAGGAAACTAAACAGACAAAATATAAGGTAATTAGTAACTACAGGAATACAGGAGTATGTAGCTCAACTATGAACAATATTGACATAGTAATACTAATGTAAACCCTGAATATTAATTAAGCCAAAGTTGTGATATCCATAAAGTGACAGGCTGGGGAGTAATTTTGGGGGAGGGGGAGGCAAAAAGCAAAGACGGAAGTTTAAAATTTCTGTGGATGAAAATCAGCAGATAATGTCCAAAATGAAGCCATCAACAAATATCAATATATGCATGTTATTTCATAACACATAGGTAAATATGCAGTGAAACTGCTGACACAGTAGAATAAATTTTCCCCAGGTGACCAAGAGTAGGAAGGGGCAAAGCCAGGGACTTCTGTTTTTCGTAATAAGCTTTGTAATTGTTTAAACTACATACATTTATTTGTCAATAAAAATAAAAATTAATTTTAAACGTATTTCAAATATAAACTGAAGATTTGATAGAGTCTGAGCTAGAGATAGTTTACAGTCTCTTAATCTTTTATTTTCTTAAAACAAAGGTAATATATGTCCTTAAAATGAAATTAAAAATTAGAGAAAAGTGTAACTTGGAAAGTGAAAGTCTCCTGGAATTCCAAACCACTCAAAGAAAGCCAGTATAAACAGTTTAATGTATAATACCTCCAAAATATATTTTTTACCCAAAAAAGCAATCATACTATAGAAAATTTGCAACTTGCACTTCTTTATTCTCTAACAGATCTTGAACATCCTTTCATGTCAGTGTTTATAGTTTTAACGGATATATAATATTTCATATTCTGGGTATATATCACACATAAAATGTTCATTGTATGATCTACTATAACATATTAAATTATTTATTGATCGTTTCCATTTTTCAACAATATTTAAATGACTATTCCATACATATATCTTTGTGTAATTCTAAGAGTGCTTCGGGAGTAGAAATTTTTAAAGTGCAAATACTGGTTCAAAAGGTATGAACACTTTACATTTTAATGGATATTGCTAAACAGTCCTTCAAAAACGTTATAACTTTGGGTAGTCCCACAAACATTAGAAGGACTATTTAGCTACAGATCCTTATTCTTATTAGACATTAGTATGTATCTACAAAGAATTTTCATATATGATGCTAGGAATTCCGTTGTGTCCCCCAAAATTCATATATTGAAAACCTACCCCTCAATGTGATTGTATTTGAAGACAGGGCATATGAAGAGGTGATAAAAGTTAAATGAGGTCATAAGGGTGGGGCCCTGATCTGATAGGGCTGGTGTCACCAGGGCTCTTTCTCAGCCATGTGAGGATACAGTGAGAAGGCAGCCCTCTGGCAAGCCAGGAAGAGAGCTTTCACCAGAACCCAACCCCGCTGGTCCTTGGTCTTGGATTTTCTAGCCTCCAGAACTGTAAGAAAATAAATCTCTGGTATTTAAGTAGCGCAACTTGTGTTTTTTTATGCCAACCCAAGCGGAATAATAGATATGGCATTTCATTTAAAACTCCTATCAATGCATTGAGGTACCACTATCTCTAATTTACAGATGAGGAAATTAAGAACTTGCCCAGGTCAGGTGGTTTTTAAGTGGTGCTGCAGAGAGTAGAATGCAGTTCTTTTGACTTATAGTCATGTAATCCTTTTCACTAGAGAAGAGTAGTCTTGTTTATTACAATTCCCGCTCACTTGGTAGCTTCTACTATGGGAAATCTAATGAAATCATAAAATGATTCAGCTGGAAAGGTCTTTGGAGATTATCTAGTCCAGCAAAGGAAGTGAGGCCCTGAAAGACAGAGTAATTGACCCAAGATCACGCAGCTAGTTAATGGAAAAACAGGGATTGAAATTCAATTTGACTTTAGTTTAGTCTTCTTTAATTCTGACACACTCTATTTCAGAGTTATATTTTTTAATGTACAAGTTATTCCTTGTTAAAATCTATAAATACAGTTATTTTGCAGGTCACAAACTTTATCTTATGAAATAGAGGTTGCCCTTTAAAATCCCAATTGAATTTATTTTCTGATGCCCTCTGATTAAAGTGATGTAGCAGGTAATGGCCAAAGCTTGTTTCAATTTTTTTTTAAACACGATCAAGACTAATTCTTTTCTATATTGCTCTACTACAGGACTTCCACATCTTTTGTTTCCACACTAATTAAGGGACTGAAGGCTTCCACATCTCTTGTTTCCATGCTAATTAAGATGCTGATTTCTTCAGTCTTTGGATATGTGCAACAGTAGATTAGAGTTGTGTCTGCTTCCTGTACATCAGCAAAATGGATCACACTGCTGCCAGGAGAGTTCCATTAGTGTCATAAATCTTAGAAGTACTGTACATATTCTGAGGATGAAGTGCAATATTTAGAAGGCAGTACAGCAATTTTCTGGTGATCGATACCTCCACCAGGACAAAACATCGAATCTCAGCGGAGAGCCACAGATTATCCTCAAAATTAGCAAAGTAAGAAATGTTTTTTGAAAATAATTATTTTCCCTCTACAAAGTGGTATAGAATTTTTTAAATTATTATTTTAGTTTTTTTTTCAAATTTAGTTTTGGTGTTTTGTTTCATAGACTATTAGAGTTAAATTGAAATTGGCAAAGAAGAGAAGCCAGTCACCTCATAACTCTTTTCTACCTCCTTGTAATATAGCACATTCAGTAGCTTGGTGATTCGATGGAATACTTGGTGTGAAACTGTGGTATGAGTAGAGGAACTAAAAGGTAACATTGATTCACTGAATGTTTCCAAGACTTAGTAGAACCTTGGACTAGAAACAGCCTGAGGACATCTGATTCATGTTTTTTCTAGTGTCCAGGGGAAAAATTGCGCTTTTAAAAATCTTTTAACAATACCATAAGTATTTACTCAATCAAGTATGAGCTGCACTTATTTTCAGTGAAATAAACACAATTATAAAATTATTCCCAGTAACACTATCCACAGGAAGCTGATTATCAAACGATTTTGTTGTTCAAAATACAATGTTTTTCTCCACACAGAAAAGCATAAAACAGAAGAAGAAAGGCAACAGGAAGTAGGATGATGGAGGGAAGAGAGAGCTGGCAACCCACTCTGCACATCACAATCATTTGTCGGGGGAGGAAGCTTTTCTAAAACACAGGTACCCACACTCCACCCAGGGCTTCTGATTAAATTAGTCTGGATTGGGGCCAGGCATGAATCTCATGCACAGCCTAGGCTGAAAACCACTATGATAAGAGAATGAACAAGCAGACGTGAAGGCACATGAGGTATCTCAATGACCTTGGGAGAACTGCAGAGAATGGACGCTCCTGTCATCTGAGGGCTGGCATTATTCTAGGGACATGGTGTCCAACCCCCAAAGACAGATAATGATGATCTTGAAGTCTTGGAAAGGAAACAATTGGCTGTTCTGCCTGCTTGTTGTCTGAGCTTGAGCAAGTTACTTAACACTTGGTGTCTCAGTTTTGCCATCTGAAGAAAGGAAATGATAATACTATCTGTCTCACGAGGTTATCATTAGGATAAAATGAGATCATCCACATAAACAGTGTTGCTCAGTGTCTAGCACATAATAAGTTCTCAGTACATGTTATCTACCCCATCGGGAGAAAGGAAGGAGATCATTTCTTTGCCTTTTAAGTATTTACTAGCTGAGGTATTTACCAAAAATACATGCTCAACCAAGCTGTGCTGCATATATTGTGGAATGAGAAATGAAAAGCAAGTAGAAGTGGTCGTGATGAAGCCCTCATCAAACTGCACTCAGATTGCAGCAGCATCCCTCGCGCACTGCCTCGCCTGCCACGGCACAGAGTGTTGGATGGTACAGTAACGACCTCTCTAAGAGAAAGAGAAAGAGTAGCTGGAGCAAGTGTGTGTGTGTGTGTTTGTGTGTGTGTGTGTGTGTGTGTGTGTGTGGTGTTACTGTTGTTGTTGAAGTTGAAAAAACATGAGTAGATCTATAGGCTGAAAGGAAAGAGCCAAAAAAGAGGCAGTGGGGAAAGTGCAGATGAGGGAGAGGTGTCTGATGGAACAAGAACCTTGAAATTGCAGGAACTCACGAGGCAGGATCAGCCTCTGATGGAGCAGAGCACAGTCCTCCACTGAGGTGGAAGGAAAGAGCATTAGAAAGCCATAAAAGCAGATAAATATGTAGGCAGGGCAGGAGAGTGAGCTGAGCAAGGTCTCCCTTGTTGGTGCTTATTTTCTCTGTGAAATACGAGCCGAGGTAGTTTGCAGAGGTTGGAATGGAGGAGGAGAGGAAGGGAGCAGGAGGGCTTTAAATAGCTGCTGGGGAGGTCCCAAGAGCTCCAAAGTATCCCTTACTGCAGTAAGTCATTTAGATGGTATTCTTGATTTGTCTTCTTGGCAGATTGACAATTTGCAGCCTTTTGGAGATAATTAGTTTTCCAAACAGATCCCACTCTGGGAGAATCAATTGCAATCTTTTAATGCAGGCTTTTATGAATAGCAATAAAACATTCTGCCATCTAACCAGAAAGAAGAGACTCACATAAAGTCCTCCCTTCATTGAAAAGGGAGATGTTATCTTCTAAAACTAAGCTGCAAAATATCGTTGCCTCCATACATTGTGAGTTCCTATTAAATAACTGTTTTGGTGGCAGAGGCAGAGGTTAAAAGCTGCAGTTTTTAAAACTGGGATTTTTATTTCTATTTCTAGATAATTAAACTTGCTTCTCTTTTGAAGGAGGAACAAGATTTTTTTTTAATGAAAACAAACTATACAAGAAATACAAAAATAGAAAAGTTAAAAATGTAAATATACATACGCCAAAAGCCAACCACTTTTCCATTTTTCTGACTTAACCCTTAACCAAAAAAAAAAATGTATTTCATGTAGTTTAAGCTAATGAATAAAAGGTCAAAGAGCTGAGGAAAGATAATAAAAAGAAGCATAAAAACAATTGAGAGGAGAGATGAGGAAAGCATTGGAGCAAACCATTTTGCAGATGGAATTTATGCTGAAGCCCATAGGCAGGCCAGAACTGGAAAACACAGGTGAAAGCTCAAAAGATAGAGCAATAAGAAAACATAGTAAAGGGCATGCAACAGCCCTTCAGGGTCTAATCACAAGTGCCCAAGACAATTAGAGCTTTAACAAATATAGCACTGCTTCAGAGAAAGTAAAAAACAAAATGAAAGTGCTTGCCTCCAAAAGGAATCAGAGACCCATCTGATCTGGGAAAAAAAAAGAAAATTATAATGTAGAAAGAATGATTGCTTTTTTATTTATCAGTACTCAGTGTCTCTCTAATATCTGTTGCTACATTTTTCCTTCATGTCATTATGTAATTCAATTCATTTCAACAAAAATATTTAAATTACTTGAACCCAGGCTGTGAAAATATGTAAAAGGTATACATATACACATGTATAGGAGGTATAAATTCCTTCTTCTTGTTGTTTTCTTGTTAGAAGATCTATATGTAATAATCTGTAGTAGATTATATTATTGTTCAAAACTATGGACTGCCTGCCACTCCCTGCAGGAAAATTATACTTTCTCATTGCATTGATTTCAGGTTTGGCCATATGACCTGCTCTGTCCAATGAAATGTGAGCAGAAGTGATATGTATCTGTGCAGAAGTGAGTAAACATAGCAGACCTGAGGTGGTTAGGCTTAGAAAGGCCCACTTTCAAGGCTGGCCCTTGGCTGGTGTTGGGGAGTTTGGTTTCAGGAATGTTCCCATCATTCTCTGGTAAGACGAGCTCACTGTACCCAAACTGTTTGCACAAACAGTGTGGCCAATGCTGACACAGGGCCCCCTTCTTGGAGTCCAGAATTGTGGTATGTGCTAGGCAGAGGGTACCCATGTGACTATCCTCCAGTAAAACTCTTGAGTGGTGAGTCTCTAATGAACTTCCCTAGCAAATAACACTTCAGACATGTTTTCACAATTTGATGCTGGAAGAACTAAGCCCGTCCTGTGTGACTCCACTGGGAGAGGACTCTTGGAAACTTGTGCCTGGTTTTCTCCAGACTTTGCATCATGCACCTTTTCCTTTGCTGACTTTGCTTCGTATCTTTTCACTGTAATAAATCACCACCGTATGAGTATATGCTGTGAGTTTAGTGAGTCCTTCTAGTGAGTCACCATATCTAGGGGTGAGCTTGGGGACCCCTGACACAGTGTCACTTCCAGGAAGTCCTTCACAGCTTTTTCTCCTCTCTCATGATAAGTGTCACTGCTCCAGCTAGAGGCTGCTCTGCCTTCCGGGTCTCAGAGTGAAGATGACATGACAAAGCCAGAGCCAACCTGAAACTGACTAACAGAAGGCTTTAAGATTTTGGAGTTTCCATTACCACAGCAAAACCTAACCTTTTCTGGCTGATCTGTAATTCCAGTGATACATTTGCACAGTTCTTTTGTGCTCCCAAAACCTTGTCTCACATTATTTACTTTAACCATCCCAAAACGATATGAAGTGTGGAGGCCAGTGGTGATGTTTCTATGCTAAAGACTAGCTGGATCCTTCTCTTGTTCCCCAATAACATGACATTAAATAAACAAATCTCTAGTCAATTTGAAGCATAGTTCCATGGAGTTGCCTGTGTAAAAAGCAGATGAATAGCAAGTTAGTCACCGCAATCTGGAGCACTCACAGTTACAACTTTCTATTTGAGGTTCCTCTTAGTGTTTACTATTTTGTTTTTTGTTTTTTTCTGTCCATAGCACCTTAACAGGCATAGGTGTGTTTCCAGGCCTCTGGTTATCCATCAGTTTAATCTGCTCTGGTTGTTAAGTTTCTCTGAGATGATCTCGTAGAACTACTAAATTAGATATAATTCATGTCACATAGCTTGTATTTTAAGTCATACTGAACCAAACGTAATTCTCAAATTCGGAAAAACTCAATTTATTAATTATCTATTGCTGTGTAACAAATTACTCCAAAATATATTGGCTTAGAACAACAATAAGCATTCATTATCTCATACGACTTCAGTCCATCAGGAATTCAGGAAAATCTTAGCTGAGTGGTTTTGGCTCAGGACTTCTCATCAATTTGCAGTCAAGATTTTGACCAAGGCTGCAGTCTACTTTAGGCCTGACCGGGATGGGAGGATCTGCTTTTATGGTGGCTTGTTTACATGGTTGGCAAGTTAGTGTTGTCTGTTGCCAAGAGGCCTCAGTTCCTCACCACATGTGTTTTCCATAGGGCTGCTTGAACATCCTTTGGGTGTGACAGCTGGCTTCCTGGAGGGCAAGTCATCCAAAAGAAAACAGGGAGGAATCCACAATGCTTTTTATGACTTTATCCTGGAAGCCATACACCATCACTTCTACCACATTTTATTCATTATAAGTGCATCACTAAGTCTAGCTCATATTCAAAAGGAGAGGAATTAGACTCCACCTTCTGAAAAGTGGAGTGTCAAAGAATCTGTGAATGTATGTTAAAACCATTGCATCCATGTAAGTAATTATTGCTGTTCATCAATATGTGCAAGTCTCCCTGACTCTGGGCACACTGTAGACAGTGAATTTCCTGCCCCCTCATGTTAGATGGGGCCATGTGACTAGATCTGGCCAATGGGTTGTGAGTAGACTACTCAATAAATACTTCTGGAAAATTGGCTATTTATACAGAAAAAGATAAGCCATTCTTACTTTATGTCATTCACAAAAATAAAATGCAGATGAATTAAAGAAGTAAAGAAGAAAATCAGTAACATGAAAACTTTCAAAGAAAGTTTATAATATTTTATGACATTGGAGAAGATAAGAATTTCTTAAGACACAGTAAATATAAAGATAAAATTTCTCTTCAACAAAAGATATAGCCAACAAAGTGAAAGGTAAGACACAAATTAGAAGAGGACAAACGCAACCCATGTAATTAGCAAAGAATCCAGGGTATATACAGAAGTCATAGAAAACCATGAGGAAAAATAACAGACCAGTAAAAATAAATAAACAATGCATACAGTAAGACAAGTCACAGAAGGGGAGATGAAGGACTTTCAATGTCACTAATAAACGAGGGAGATGCAAAGTAAGCTACAACGCGATACTATTTCACACTTGTCATATTAGCAAAAATTAATCAATCTAAGAGTACAAACTCTTTGCCAGGTAGCTATTACTGAATAGCTGTGAATGTAAATTGAATATAAATTGGTACAAGCATGATGGAGAGCAACTGAACCAGAGCCAATAAAATTTAAAATGTAAGTAGTCTATGACCCAGAAATTCCACTTTTATTTCCACCTTCCTGACCTTGGAGAAGCACAGGGGATATGTGCACAAGGAGACATGCGTGAGATGCTCACTGAAGTACTGTTCAGAATAGGAAGAACCGGGAAATAACTTGACCATTTCTCAAATGTAAAATGGAATACAATACAGCAGTTAAAATAACTGAACTAGATCTCCATTTACCAACATGGCAAATGTACCATGTTAGTAAAAATCTCAAAAATCAATAATAAGTGAAAAACCAATTTGCAAAATGGCATTCATAATGTGATTCAATTTATGTAAATTTTAAAACATGTAAAACAATACCATATAGTGTTACTGAATAAAGACATATGTAGAAAAGATTAAAAACCCTGTATGCATTTCAAGGTTGAGGTTACTTCTGGGGAAAAAAATATGCAAAAGGATTGGGGAGTGGAAGAGGGGTGGTTTGCTGTATCAGGCATATTTTCTCCTATTTTTTAAAAAGAGATGTGAAGAAGATATAGCAAAATGTTACCATTTGCTTAATACTGGTAGTGAATGCAGGTTGTTATTTTCCATAATTTTCAGTGTGTTTGAAGAATTTCAAATTTGAACACTAAAATTTTATTTTAAGAAAACCACTGGACTAGATTATCTCAATTTCTCATTATATTAAAATCTGTGATTCTAATGGGTACAGGAGTAATCCCTAAATCATGAGTGATTCGTAAGATCCTGGGGTTTAAAAATTAACCTACACTAGCAACTCCTGTAAGATGAATTCTGTATATGACATACCAAAGCCACCATCCCTGAAGCAAGACTCACTGATGCCTGTGGCCCAGGAAAGTCCTCAGGCCACCCAAAGTTCTGTCCCTTTACAACAAGATAGTGCCATTATTTCGGTTCTGGAAAATATCCTTCAAATCATTTATCTGTATCTCCTCGAAAGAACAAAAATGGTTTGCACTCTACTGAGTGTTTCTAGCTGATATAATAAAAGTCTCTGTTTTGACAGAGATAGGTTCAAGGTATTCAATTCCCTCTTTCCCAAAAAACCAATCCAATCACATTTGAATTTATTAGGAATGAAAAATACACATAAATCTCCATCATCTCCTAATTTCCCAAGGTTTTGGAAAGAGTGTAAAACATATGAATTATACTTTGATTATAATTGTCACTTCCTGGACACAGCTGGATTACGAGAAACTGTGAAATTGCTTAAATTAAAAAAAAAAATCCAACAGTTCTAGTTTTGCTGACAAGAGAAAAGTCCAACTTTCTCCCACAGGAAAGAATCTTGTTATGTTTCTAACCACATCTGGGGCTGGATGGGACTGAATAATGTAGATAAGCCTCCAGTCTTCCAGATGTTTATCCTGAATAAATCTCCAAACTTTGAAGGGACTGCCTGGGAGTTAAACTTTTCAGCTTTGAGCTTGAGTTGGCCAATAATGAACAATAAAATAGAGAGCTGATCCATTTCCCAGTCTTTCCAATCATTACAGTACAATACCAAGAGCAACATTAATTTAATCTACAATGTTTCTGCACTGGGTGTGATTGCATATGTGTGAATGAGTATGTGTATGTGTACCATTGTGCAAAAAGATCTCCATCCAAGGACTCAGAATTGCTCCTTCTCAGTAGCAGAGGTTTGTAAGTCCCACAATATGGACAGTGTTTTGGATTTGGGCCAAATAATCAGGGAAGAAATTACTGAATTATCCTAGTCATAAATTGTCCTTTCTAATGAGTCTAAACCTCACGATTATTTCTTTAAATCTCTTTCTTTTATTTGTCCATCATTCTTTCGTTCAATAACAAATCAATATTTACTGAGCACCTACCCTGAGAAGATTCTATACAGGGCATTTCACAGTAGAGCCTATGAGATTATAAAGCAACATGTCATTTTCTGTTTTCTGTATCAGTTAAGCTGCAGGAAAATTAAGTCACAGAACCCTTAGTGAAAGATATGATTTCAGTCCTATTTTCTGATCCCTGGTAATACTGGTGGTGATAATTCTCCATCACTGTAGTCAATTACAGCCAGTAACTCAGCAAAATTACACAGAATGTGACAATAAGAGGAAATTGAAATGATTTGTAAAGTAAGAATTCATCACATTTTTGGGAAAAAACGAACAGTACCCTGAAACGAAAACCATTAGAAGGGAAATGCATTTCATTAGCCTGGTTTTCCAAGGATGGTTAGGTTATAAAACTAGTTTGCTTTGTTTTAATCCTTTTCCTCCACCCTCTGTCATGTAACCTCATGTTGCTATCGGTGTTCCATGATTGTTTTGGAATCTTTATGAGAAGAGAGAAAAAGGAAACCTGAAACATTGTTTTGGACTATTGTTAAATATAATGGATTATATTGGACCTTTCACTTACTTTCCCTAAGAAATTTCAACAGAAACTCCAACCTCCTCTTACCTCAGAAGCACACTTTCTATAGTTGTACAATGACCATATGGGTCCATATGCAGTACCATATGATGGTATTAATTTTCAGACTGTCACCACACTCATGACAAAAACAGTGGAAGACTGAAAATGTATGTGCCTGTGTGGGTGTGCATGAGTGTGTTATCATATGTGTTTCCATGCCACACGTGTAGAGAGAGACAGAAAAAAAAGAGAAAAAGAAATAGGAAAATAAGAAGTAAGGGGGAAACTATACGAAAAAAATAGTACAGCAAAAATCCTTCTTGAACTACTCTACACCAATTGAAATTTATGGTAGAAATTCACCATGAGGTAAAAAGAGAAAGACCTGGAAATGACTTCTTTTTTAAATAAATGAAATGAACTGAAAAAGAACTGGTAGTTCTTCTTAACATGGAAATAGTTGTAAAAGTATCAATAAAGTTAAAATTCTATGAATAAAGTGGTCTGAGAGATCATCTTTAAATATGGTTTGGAATGCCAACACTGCCAACATTGTGGAGGGTTTCAGTGTGTTCTCCTTCCATGGTCCAAGGTAGTTGGTGCTCTGTATCCCCGGTTCTGTTTCCAAGGATTCAACCAACTGTGGATCAAATATATTAAAAAAAATAATTCCAGAAAGTTCCAAAAAGCAAAACTTGAGCTTGCTACAAGCCCACACCTATATATACAGCATTTATATTGTATTAGGTATTATAAGTAATCTAGAAATGATTTAAAGTATGTGGGAGGATGTGTGTAGGTTATATGCAAATACTAAGCCATTATATATGAAGGACTTGAGCATTGAGGATTTTGGTATCCATGGGAGTGTCCTGGAAAAAATCCCTGGCAGATACCGAGGGATGCCTGTATTTTAAGATTATTTTCAGAGATACCTGAAGCTTTTAACTGCTCTGTTTTCTGACTCTAATATCAGAACAATGAAATAAAGAAAATCCAGAATCTGCAAGTTAAAAGGGAATACACACCCTGGTGGGAAAACTATAGAATAACCAATACAGTAACACAATTTGGTAAAACTATTAGACTTCAAGTTTGAGAATGTACTATGATCCAGGCCAAAAAGCAAGCTACTAAAGGCTGAATACAAACAGGATGGCCTTGGATTATTAATAAAGAACTTTCATATTTTAGATGATAAGGAAACTATTATGTGTATATTTATGTATGTGTGGAAAATATCTAAAGGATATGTACTGTATCCATTTAGTGGTATTGTACAGGTGATGTTTGGGGGTTGGAATGTGATCTTGTGATTTTGTTTTTGCTTATTTTTATTTTCTAATCTACTGCAATGTATATGTATTGCTTTGTAGAAATAAAATGTCGTTAAAAATGAAAATAAAATAGCAAAATCATAAAAAACAGATAAGAAGAAGATAGTGGAGCACACTCGAAAAGAAAAGAAACAAGACACAAGAAAATTATATGAATAAAATGGTTTGATTTTTAAATAGACATTCATGTATTTTGAGGAGAAAAATAGAATTACAAAATCCAAAAAACCCCAAGAAATAATTGGACAAGCCACTTAAAAATGAGAGATGCTAAGCATTGAATTATTTTGAAAACAGATATATGTTAAATAAATTATAGATACAGAATATAATTATACCAGTATTATGAAGTAAAATTAAAAGTTATAATTTAACTAACAAAATTTAGGAAATGAGCTCCAGAAGATAGGAGAAAAAGACTGAGATTTCTTTATCTTTCATAGGGTAGAGTCACTAGCTTCTATCTGTGGATGATAAAGTAATAGTAACTTAAGGATGTTCAAATGTATTAATATACTCCCAGGAAAAGCAAAAAAATAAAAATATAGAAGAAAAAAAAAGCATTGATAATACCCCCAAATTACTTTACAAAATGATGATAATTATAATGCCACTAATCAGAATTTTTGTATACCTAAAGCAATACTCAGTGGAAATTTATACCATGTTATTCAAGAATAAATACTAAAAATATATTAATAAAGTTAAAAAACAATACAGAAAAAATATCAAAGGTAAGATAAAAGTAAAAATTATTTCTATAATGTAAATAAAATAAGAGAAATAATGAACAAAAGCAAGAGGCGGTTCTTGAAGCAGTGAAGAAAACAACATGAAAGTATATAAACTGCCAGCAAATCTAAAAAAAAAGGAAAAAAGCACAAATTAGCAAAAATATTTTGTAAAACTCTTCATATAAATTTGAAATATCTGGAAAAACTAAATGTCATTTCTAAACAATTTTAGAGAAATATTGCTAAAATTAATTCCAGAAAGCTAAAATTGACTAGTTATATTTGAGAATCTGATCAGATTCTGGTGAGTCTGATAAGAACTTGCCCTCTAATGAGAAAAGTCCAGAATGTTTTAAAAAATAAGAAAAGTTGAATATATTTGTGAATGGGACAGATTATTTCAGTGTTATTTACATTGTTCCAGAACATAACTAGTGAAAGAACGTCTCAAAATACTTTCTCCTAAGGCAGCATAATATTAACACCCAAACTAGACAAAATAGCCCACAAAAAGGACAACAGACCAATCTCATTTACAATGAATAACAATGAAAATATTCAAAATAAAACTTAGCAACTACATTTCAGTAGCACATTTAAAGATCAATGCACCATAAACAAGTAATAATAGGAAAACAGTTAATATAATTCATCATAATAGGTAAAGTAAAAAAACATGTTATCATTTCTGTACATAATAAAAAATACTGTTTAGTAAAATTCAAAAATTCCTGGCTAAATTTGGAAGATATCCTTTAACAACTGGTATACAATTGATAACAGATTTACTAGAAGCCTACAGCAAAGAGCCTTTTAGTGGTTAAAAATCAACAGCTTACCCATTAAGTCAAGAACAAGGTAAAAATTTTTTTAATGTATTATTCAACATTGTTCTGAAAGTACCAATCAATTCAATTATCTAAGAGGAAAAAAATAAGAGTTTTAGAGGAAAAGAGTGGCAAAATTATCTACAGATGATATAACTGTTATCTGAACAACACTAGAGAATCAAAAGGAAGAAAGAATGAATGAATGAAAGAGAGAGGGGAGGGGAAGAAAAGAAAGAGAATGAGAGAAAGAGGGAAAGAAAGCGGGGGAGGAAGGGGAAAAGGAAGATGAGAGGGAAGGAAGAAAGGAAGGGAGGGAGGAAGAAAGGAAAGAAACAACAAAATATTTGTTAGTTGTTACAAAATTGGTATCCTAAAAATCCAATTGCTTTCCTGTATGAAAACTATAACCGGGACTTCCCTGGTGGCACAATGGTTAAGAATCCACCTGCCAATGCAGGGGACATGGGTTCTATCCCTGGTCCGGGAAGATCCCACATGCCACGGAGAAACTAAGCCTGTGCGCCACAACTACTGAGCCTGCGTGCCACAACTACTGAAGCCCACACACCCTAGAGCCCACATGCCTCAACTACTGAGCCCACGTGCTGCAACTACTGAAGCCGCGTGCCTAGAGCCCGTGCTCTGCAACAAGAGAAGCTACCGCAATGAGAAGCCCGCGCACCGCAACAAAGAGTAGCCCTCGCTCGCCGCAACTAGAGAAAGCCTGAGCACAGCAACGAAGACCCAACACAGCCAAAAATAAAATTTAAAAAAAGAAACAACTATAACCATTTGAAAAATAGCACAGTGTAAGGGAAGATCCTATTTACCAACAACAACACTCACGTACACACATTCATGTATGACTTGATATTAAAAAAAGAAATGGGTAGAGAACCTCAAAATTTTCTTAGTCATAAAAAATATGAACTACTGGAAATATATATCTATTCTTGGTTTAAAATATTCAATAATAAATATTACAGTTTCCTATAAATTAATCTAAATATTTGGTGTGATATCATTAACAATAACAACATTTTTTTGTAAAGAGACAAATTATTTTTCAACTTTAATTGCTGGAGGACATTATGCTAAGTGAAGTAAGCCAGACACTAAAAAAAATACTGTATGATCTCCCTTACATGTGGAATCTAAAAAAGTTGATTCATAGAAGCAGAGTATAACAATGGTTTCCAGAAGCAGGGAGATGGGGAAAATGGGGAGATGCTGATCAAAGGGTACAGAGTTGCAGCTGTGTAGGATGAATAAATTCTAGAGATCTAATGTGCAGCATAGTGCCTATAGTTAATAATACCATATTGCATACTGGAAATTTGCTAAAAGAGTAGCTATCAGGTGCTTTCACCACATATACACACACACAAATGATAACCATGTGAGGAGATGGGTATATTAATTAGCCTGACTGTAGTAATCACTTCACTATGTACACGTATATCAAGACATCATGCTGTATACCTCAAATATATACAATTTTTATTTTAAAAATAAAATTTTAAATAAAGTTTAGTTGGAAAAATAAATATGTAAGAATAGCCAGAAAATTCTGGAAAAAAAAAACCCAGTAATGAAGAGGCAGGGGTGGGGAACAGAGGGGAGCCTAGGTAGCCAGATTATGTACTGATTACAAAGAGTACAGAAATATAAACTAGTTAGCTATTTAAAGTAAGAGTAAAGTCAAATTCTTCCTTCACTCTTGATACAAAAATAAATTCAACTGGTTTAAACTTGGAAGGAAAAATAATGAGATTATAACCATAATAAAGAATATATCCCAATTTTTCAAAATTCTGAAGTTGAAAAACTTTTTAAATCAAGACTAGAAAATCCAGAAGCCATAAAAGAATATGTTGGTAAATTGCCCTCATGAAAATTTGAAACTTTTGTGTGGTTAAAACCAAATAGTATAGAAGACAAAAGCCAAAAAATCAAATTGAGGGAGAATATTTGTAATATATTCAAAAATAAAAGGCTATTCTCCTCAAAATATAAAACTGTCCTAAAAATCTATAAGGAAAATACCCAAAATCCTTTAGGAAAATATAGATTAATAAGCATTTCACTGAAAAATAAACACATAAGGCTTATAAGTAGATGGAAGGATGCCCAATCCTTTTCATAAATAAATGCAAATTAAAGCAAAATAAAGATAGCAGTTTTTAGCTGCCAGATTGGCAATAGTTTGATAGTATACAGTCTTGGCAAGGTTGTGAGGAAAAAGGCATTATCACACACTGGCAGTGGGTGTACACAGTGTCATAACTTCCTTGGAAGGCAGTTTGACAGTATCTATGAAAGCTAGACGTGTGCATATCCGCCAACTCAGAAATTTGATCTTGAGGAATTTATCCTACAGATAGACTTTCATATTTGTGCAACTGTAAATGTACCCCGAAAAAGGCTTTGAAGCACAGTTTGACATATTAAAAAAAATAAAAACAACTGGGAACAATCTAAGTATCAGTACAGTTAGAGGGTTAAGTGGGCATGAGCCCTGGGACTCTACTGCCTGGGCTGGTATAGCTCTGTGACCCCAAACAAGTGCCTTAAGCTCTTGTGCCTTAATGTCCTCACCTGTAAGGTGGTGCTAAAAGAAGTCTCTATTTCATAGAATTGTTGTTGAGAAGAAATGAGTTAATACATATAAGGTTCTTATGACACAATTTGTATCATACATATATAAAGGTATATATGATATTTTAAATTAAAAATATTTTTTAAAAATATTTTTAAAATATTTTTTAAAAAATTTTTAAAATATTTTTAAAAAATATTTTAAAATATTGTTATATTTTAAAAATTATATTTGCAATATTGTGATATTTTAAAATTTATATTTTTGAATTATTTTAAATTGTCATATTTTAAAATTATTTTAAAACACTGTAAGCTCATTGTTGATATGAAAAAATCTCCAGGATATATTGTTACACTCAAAAAAATAAGAGAAAACAGAGTGGGTCTTGTGCTCCTAAGTATGTCCAAAAAGATATGTTCACGTAAATCTCCAAAATGATATGTGAACATCTAAATGCATCCCACACTCCTCACAGGATGCATAAGGAACTGCTGACAGTTGTTGCCTGTGGGGAAAGAGTTCAAGATCTGAGGTCAGAAGCAGATATTTTAGTGTGCACTTTTGCATGGCTTGACATTTTTACCTTGGAACTACATTAATTTTGTAATTTAAAAATCTAGGTTGTTATTTTTTTTTAAAGAAACTGAAACAAAGAGCAAGTTAGAGAGGTCCTCACATTAAATTATAGTTCTCAGCCTTATTCAGGACTAATGTCACAGTCTACAATTTCCTTTTTCTATTGGATGCCCCTCTGATTACATTACCCATCATAACTCCAGAAAACAGAGCAATTAGTGTCATGAAAACACCTATGTGTTTACAATGCTTAGCAGCTGAGATATCCAAAAAAAATTCCAAGCTTTAAAATAGAAAGCAATAATAGAAAGCACAAATCCTCAGCTCACTCAAGCATCCCACAATTGGTTCCCATACGGAATCCCCTCTGAGTGCACAAATGACTTGCCTTTCCTTAGGCTTCCATTTTTGCATACAATTAAAAGGCTGACTATTTACTAGTAACCTTAAGTGAGCTATTAAAGTTTATTAAAAGTTGAAATCATTTAAAATTATATTAATACTCTACAATTCTGTTAGCACTCAGTTCTTTCAATAGGGAAATGAAAATGAATAGGATAGGCAGGACATAGCATCTATATTCATTCCTATCGCTGTGTAACAAATGGACCCCCCCAAAAAAAAAACAATACACACTTATTATTTCACAGTTTCCATAGGTCAGGATTCTGGACACAGCTGGGTCCTTTACTCAGGATCTCACAAGGCTGCAATCAGGGTGTCAACTGGACTAAGTTCTCATCTGGAGCTTGTGCTCCTTTTCTAAGCTGATTCAGATTGTTGGAAAAATGTCTTTCCTAGTGGCTGTGTGATTAAGTTCTTGCTAGCAGTTGGCTGTATACTGCTCCCAGCTCCTATAGGACTCCCTAGGTCCCTGCCACAGGTCCCCCTCCATATACTGTCCCACTGTATTCGGCTTACTTCTTCCAGGCCAGCAGAAGAAGCTCTCACTCTGGTCTGCTGAGAAGGAGGCTTATATAACCTCACATAATCACAGGAGTGCCATCCCAGCACCTCTGCCATATAACGTAACCTAATCAAGGGAGTGACATCCCTTTACCATATTCTATTGGCCAGAAGTAACTACACGTCCATCCTGCATTCAAGGGAAAGGATTACACAAAGGTGTGCTTCCCTGGGGTGATCTTAGGGTGTGTCTGCCTTGGCATTCTACCTGTAAGGCCAGTCAGGAAAGTCTGAGAATTATTATTGTTAAAGATATAAGGGGTAAAATAAAATAATTTAATGTGATATACTTACAGATGAGGACAATACCAACATCTGGCAGAGCCTACAGTATGATGATGTTGGTTGATACGCTATGTGGTAGTTAGAAAATGGTAAGTAAATATTTTAGTGGACGAAAAATACTTGGATGGCCATGTTCCATAAACAGTTCCATAAACTGTTTTGATTTTTGCCTTCTATGCCAGCAGATACATTTTTAAATAAACACACACATACAAAAAGGCCATGCTTCCAGAAAGTATCTATTTTCTACTACAACTCACACCTGACATTTGGATATAATCTCTCTGGGAAATTTCTGGTGTTTTTTTAAAATGTTATTTCTTCAAACCCTGACATTCAGAAGATGGCAGCCACCTGTTCAGAAATAGGTCAGGAGATGATATCCAAGGGCATAGGTGCTTATAGGCTACTGGGCCTCCTTATCGCTTCCTTATTTCCTTTGCAGTCACCTCTGGAGACATGCTCTTTTCTCCAGTCACTGAATTTATTTGAGAGAGATTAGAATTATCAAGTTCAATTGAGCCCTGGAGGAACTGATTAGTCACCTTCCCAGAGTAAGTATCACTTTTTGCTTAGAAGATGGTTAAAAAACTAATGATTAAATTCACTTTCTGTAGGAAATTATTATAGGCTGGTTAATAATTTGTATTTATTTATAAGCACAATTTAAGTATGTGCATAGCTCACCCTTGAGAACTACAGAAAGCACAGGCTTAAATAGGCCAAACATTTCCAACAGAGATATGAAGGAAATACATATAGACTTCAGTGAATGAGAACACTTCCATATGTGGCTTTCCTTCCTGTTTTTGCAAGATTGAACAAAGTCTGGGAGGTACTTTGAAGGCCCCATAACATCTGAGATCAGAGGATCCAATCTATACAAATGCTAAGCTGTCACATACAAAACAATGATTGCACTACTTAGAAATGAAGTTGACATTTGAGTGAAATTCCAAGATAAAGCTAAGACATTATTGGTACCTAGATTATCTTTAAATAATCCTTAAATAAAATTCAAATGCTAGGATTGCCTATTCCTGGGTCTTAGATAAATGGAAGCACACATCCTGAAAATGCCATTTACAGTGAATTTTCCCCATAGATTCCTGCTCATACTACCTGAGTTAAAACTCAACTCTTCCACAGTAGCTTTTTGAACTTAGGCAGGTTACTTACAATCTGTAAAATAGGGGTAACTGTACAACCTATAAAGTTCTCCAAATTTGAAGAGATATTGTAATGCAATTGTTTTTAACACAGTGCCTTGTATGTACACAGTAAGTGCTCATTAAATGCTATTAAAATAACACTATATAGAAAAAAGATTAAGTCAGAATCTTGTGTGGACAAGTCTCTGCTATCTCATTTGTGGGTTTTGAAGGGAGACGGTTTGAGTCTTGAAATACAAAATAACAATGCTGATAGATATAAACATTTCTCTATGTGATAAAATTATGCTGCTCTTCTTTAAACGGTACCTGCACTTTACACAATTGAAAAAAAAAAGTTATTTTCTAAAGTTTCTGTTTCAAGACTGCTGAAAAAGTCCAAAGAGAATTTTCAGGGGGCAACAATCTGAGTCAGAGAAGAAAGACACATGCAGCCACCTCTTACTCCTGGTGAGAAAACTGCTGTGCTCTTGTCAAATGAGAGTAGTTTGATTTGCTGTTTTCTTAACCCCATTTTGCACATTGAGTTCCTGTAAAGGCCTGCCTATCTCCTCTGTTTCTTCCTCTCTGAGATCTTGTGCACTCTTAGTATCTCCCTCTCCCTCCCCTCCCCACCCCCCCTCCTCTCTTTCCCTCTCTCTCTCCCTCTCTGTCTCTGTCTCTCTTTGTTTCTCTGTCTCTCTTTCTCCTTTGTTGTCTGGAGCTGAGTGGCAGCAGCTCCATAAACTCCATACCTCTCTTCCTCAACCCCTATGGATTTGATCATCTCATTATTGAAATGCAGTGTCTTTTGTTCATATCTAAGGTAGATATTAACATTTTTATTGAAAACCAAAGTAATTCACTTACTCTGTGAATTCTCCACTGCTGTAAATGACAGAAGAGACCCTCTTGCCAAGTGCAGTCATTTCAGAGGTTTATTACATTCAAGAAGAAAAAGGTCCAGGTTAAAATGAAGTTAACAGATTTGTTGAAGGGCATGTTTCTACACACAAGAAAGTGTTTCCCTTTCTAACATATTTCATTGCTGAACTCTGTGATCTCAGCCCACAGAGCTGCCTGTCTTAAGGTGAAACTCCAGATCTGAATGGTGCATTGGAGCAACAGTTTTGGGGTACCAAACCAGAAAGTCCCCCACTTTATGCACAATGCCCAGGGCAATGACCAGTATTCTATTCCTTTCAGCTGGATATTTTTCTGAGCCCAGGAATAATCAGGGAAACCACATTCCAGGTTCATTGTCAAAATCAAAGGACCCAATCACAGGGTATCTGCTAGCATCTGGGAGCAAACAAATCCTCTCTGCATGGCTCCTGCCTTTTGGGAGCCTCAACAGGCTTCCCTGATCTACTGGTCTGAATTAAATAGTGGCAAAGATACCCTCAGTATCATAACTAACTTAAGGGGTGTCAGGTTTGATGAAATGACCCTGAACACATGGGAGACACCTGGATATTAGGCCTAACTCAGGGACCTCCACTCCAGACCAGCTAAGGTAACATAAAACACCTTAAGACCTTCCCTCTCTTCTCAAGAGCTTCCCAGTAAGAAGAGAACTGAACTGGAATTCAGGAGACTCGGGTTCTAATATGCCAAAGACTGCCTGTCTTTGAACTTTCCCTCTTCTGAAACTCAAGGTTCTTGATGGAAATATAATGACTGTAAAAATATCAAACTAATCTATTTGAGTACTTATGATGAGCAAATAAGATAATGCATAAGAAAACTTCTGATAAAATGTAAATACCATAAGAATGAAAAAGGCCATATGCGATTTTTCAGTCCTTACTCCAAAGCCCCATTCAGGATCCAAAAAGCACTTGAGATCCAGGAGATCAGCCCAGAGTCTCCTGATCATACCCATCAGGCAAACCCATGCACCCAGCAGTACCTGCAAAGGTTCTGAGCCCTACCACAGGGAAAGGAGGACCAGTGCCTGGCAAAGTTCTTGTCAGATGCCTAATCAGGAGGTGGATGATGCTGGCAGTCTAGGAAGAATTTATGGAGAGAGAGCAGGTAGGGACATGATCAGAATACAGACTCTATTCGTTCCCTTTTTACTGCTCCTACAATTATACACCTCCTTCCTGGTCTTTGAAGTTATGAAGATAAGACTTAACAGCTAATTTCTCTCAAATTTAGGTTCCTGGACTCAGGATGAGTATACATTTGACTTTTCTACAAAGTGTGACATTAATCTGAAAATAAACACAAGCTAGAAGATGTGGAGGATCCAGGAAAGAGAAGATAAGACTTTTCTTAAGGGAAATCTACCCAACATGCAGAAGATGGAGAACTCAATATCAGAGTTCATGCTTTAGAGACTCTTTGTTCTGGAATGAGACCTAATGACATGAGTAGTCTTTGAATGGAAACTGTTTCCCTCGTAGTGCATGGCATCTGTGGTTATTTAATGGGTTTGCTGATTAAAAACCATCTCAGAAGAGCCTACATCTCTCGTTCAGGTTCGTTTCATCAACAGAGATGTGGATACAGACCCTAATGGAGCATTCTAACTTGGATGGTCCCCAGAACCCTCACACTCATTATGTACAGAACTGTACTTTTTATCTCCTCTATCCCATTACTTTCCCTTCCTCACCACCACAAACCCTGTTGAGTTCTTTATCACACCCCCAACTGCCCAAATGAAAAAATTAAAATGAAAATAGGAGAACTAATCAACTTCTTCCTCAATTTCACGTTTCCAAATGCAATCAATCATCAGATCCTGATGATCTAAATTCTAAAATACCCCTTGATTTCACATCCGCTTTTCTTCATCATGCTACTACTATTTCAGTTAAGAGGGCAATAATTCCTGGCTTTGTTTACTGGAATCTAAGCCTCCATACTACATAAACTGCACTATTATTTATTGTATCACTGAGAAAGAAAATAAAAGCTTCAGGTTAATCTAAAACATGCCACCAATGGTAAGATAAATGCAGACTTCAGAAATAATAAAATGTGGGGAAAAAATAATATATTATAGCACTAAAAAAATTCTGTACTTTTTCACCTCCAGTTTCTCTCCTTTCATCTATTCCTGCCCTCCATTCCATTCACATTCCATTTAGAGTGTTCTTTCAATGATGGGACCACGGTGGTTTCTTGCTTACCACATTTCAAATTATTCTCTACACGTTCAGGATAAAATCCAACATTAGTGCAACATACAAAGGCCCTGCTAATTTCTCCAACTCTCGACACTCCTTCTCTTACTCTAAGCTCCAGTCATGCAGAGCCACTTCCAAATTCTGAAAACAAGGAAAAGAAGTTCTGTCCAACCTTCACATTTCACACATACTCTTCCTTCTACTGAAATGATCTTCCCAACCCTTTTAACCCCCTACTCAACCTTCAGGTCTCAGCCAGCTCAAATGTCATTTCCTCCAGAAGCTGCTTCTGACTTCCAGAATAGGTCTGGGCGTCTCTTCTGTGTTCTCATAACATCCTGTGCTTAACACACATCACATGCCATGGAATTTGCCTCTTTATCTCTTTGTCTCTCCAGAGAGTCCTTGAGATCAGGTACTGTGTCCTGTACACTAGCACATCCCTAGTGCCTCACATGGTGCCTGATACCTAGATATTTGTTTAAAATTGACAACACATGGGGAGCCAATGAGAAGTTACCAGCCAAACGATTACACCAGCCATAGGATTTTTCTTCAAAGATTTCAAAGTTGGTTAGCTGTATCTGCTACCTGAATCAAATATCAAATCTCTATCAAAAGTTTCTTATCAGGACTTCCCTGGCAGTCCAGTGGTTAAGACTTCACCTTCCAATGCAGGGGGTGTGGGTTTGATCCCTGGTCGGGGAGCTAAGATCCCACATGCCTCATGGCCAAAAAACCAAAATATAAAACAGAAGCAATATTGTAACAAGTTCAATAAAGACTTTTAAAATGGTCCACATCCAAAAAAAATCCTTAAAAAAATGTTTTTCATCAATGGATTAAATATATTGTGAATTCCAATCATATGTCCAGCTAGAGTTAGACGCTGTTGTGTTTTTAGGGAGACCATCCTGGAGTTGGAGAGAGAAAACTAATACAATTAGGGAGCAAGCTTGAAAACAAAACAATTAGCGAAAAAGCAATACAGGATAGTGTAGAAGTGCCTAGTTATGTGTGGCAGATATACTCATTGTTGGCACTCAGAGGAAAGAGAGACCACTGAAAACTGGAACAGTCATAGAAGGATTCATTGAGGAAGATAATCTTGAGCAATCTCTAGAACAAAGCACAGAACTTAGACTGGTCACATTTCGGAGGGACTCTTGTGAGCTACCAAAAAGAGGGCCATCTGTCATTTTATTCAGTTTACCATATCTTGGTGGATAAAAAATCTTTTTCAGAAAGATCAGAATCATAGTCTTTGGGAAATGGAATAACCCAATTAATTTGAAATCTACTCTTAGTTAAATTCTCAAGCAGATTCATTCTTCTCTCTTCTCACCCCATCATAGTCTTTCTATTCACTCCTGCATTATGTTGTTATTTAGCTTAGGAAAAAACCTATATAAATCCTGAGGAAGTCTAAGGATAATTATTCTGTAAGTGGAGAATTTCAGCAACACTCAACAGAGCTGTCCATGCAGCCAGCATTTGCCTGTTTCAGCCAATGTTAGCAGCCCATCAGTTTCTCAGACAAAAAGTCACAGTGACCTGCAGTTGAAGACTCACGTTGCACGACTTAGTCAAAATGACAAGCATGTCCCTAGTGACACAATGTTTGAATGGTTGGCCATGGGTCTGCTGAGGTGACAGCCCATGGGTCTAACTGGAATGGCAATTTCCCCCTAAAGAGCTTGTAAAGGCTGCTTCCATCTCTGTCTCCGTGTCTTCCTATTATTTTTTTTAATTTTAACAACAACACTTCAGTTAATGATATAGAATTCTGCCCTTATCTTATATTGTCAAGCTCATCACTCACGAAAAAATAGTTACCATGAAGTCAGAACTGGGTCCACCACCACCCTTGAGCCTGAGACAGTGAGTAGAAGTCAGGTAGGAGACCACGGCTGGAATGAAGTACCTGCAGGGATAATCAGCAGCTGTGTAGGTGAAAAAAGATGTAGGGCCCCTCTTTTCTGTCATGGTGGCTAAAATGTCATCTTTGTGGATATATCTCTGTTATGTATCATTTCTGCAAGCATCCATTTTTAACAGAATTTCCACTCCCATGGTCCTTACCATGAACCTCTCATCATTACCAGTAACTACAAATCCTTTAATAGTCTTAATTTTATACATTTTGGTTTTTTGATAACCCTATTTTCCCACCTCATTCCCTCTAGAACCTCAGTTTCAACATTCTCATGATACCAACTTGATAGCCAGTATATTGACTATACACCCTTACCCTGTCCCTTTGACTTCTCTCCTTCCCTTACTCAACTTAAATTTCATGACCAATCATTATAATCACCTCTTTGCATGCACTGTCTGAGAAACATTTTTACCTTTATCTTCAAACAGGTCTGTTGGTGACATATTCCTTTCAACGTTTGTCTGTCTGAAAATGTCTTTATTTCCCCTTTATTTCCAAGAATCTTTTTATTGGATATAGAAATACAGATAGAATGATTTCTACTTTGAAAACTTCAAAGGTGTTTTTAGTGTCCTATGGCTTGTATTATTTCTGATGGAATGGCTACAGTAATTCGCTGATTTTCTATATGTAATGTGGGTTTTTTTCCTTATAAATAGTTTAAGGATTTTATCTTCATCACAGATTTTCATCATTTTGATTTTAGTATACCTTGGTGTGATTCTATTTGTGTTAACCTCCTTGTAGCTCACTGGTCTTACTGAATCAGTCAATTTATAATTTTCATCAGTGAAAAATTTCAAAATAGCTTGAAAAAATTTTAGGCCTTAATTTATTCAATTTTTTTTTGCTCTCCCCACTCCTGTCCTTCTGGGATTCCAATTACTCATATTCTAGTCTACTTAATTTTGTCCCATAGGTCACTGAAGTTCTGTTCATTTTTTTTTCAGACATTTTGCTCTCTGTGCTTCACACAGTATAATATATAATACATACTGCTATGTCATCAAGTTTACTGATCTTTTTTTTTTCCTGCAACGTTTACCTCTTTTAATCCAATCCAATGAATCTGTCATTTATGGCACTGTATTTTTCAGCTCTACAATTTCCATTTGGGTCTTTTTTCCATTTCTCTCATTATGTTATGTTTTCCTTCAAAGTCTATCTATCTTTAAAAAACTTCAGTCTACCTATCTTTTATTTCTTAAAGTGTCACTCTTTTAATTTTATAGCTCATTTATTTCTTTGTCTGTTTGTAGACTTGACTTTTTTTCTCCTGGCAATGGGTTACATTTTCTCATTTCTTTGTATTTATCATATGCTGGACATTTTGAATTTTATGTTCTTGAGCGCCAGATTTTGTTTTCTTTCTTAAAAAGGGTTAAACATTTTTCTGTCAGGTTGTTAAGTTACTTGTTCAGCTTGATTATTTTGAGGTTTTTTTTTTAAAGTTCTGCTGAGGTGGGTTTAGTTTAAACATACCACTTATACATGAGCTTTCTAGGGTCTTTACTGAATGTCCCAAGTGTTCATTGAGGACCCTCTATTCTGGCTAATTAGAACTCGAATGTCTTCTAGCCTGGCATAAGCTATGAGAATTGCTTCAGCTTAGAGCTTTCTATTTGTTCCTTTTCTAGCATCATTTGTGGCTGAATATTCAGCAAAAGAATCAAAAGTATCCCTGTGCAAATTTCCTGAGTTATTTCTCTGCTATTTTCCCTGCAAATGCCAACCACCTCAGCCTCCCTCAACTCCTCAATTTCTTCTCAACTCAGTGAGACCACTGTGTTCTGGTTGGGTCTCTTCCCTGTACTTTAGTCCAGAAATGCCTCCAGGCTGAAATCCAAGGAAAATGTAGGGTTCGCCTCACTTAACTGCCTCTCTCATAGTGATCATTTCCCCACATTTACTGATGTCCAATGTTTACAAAAGTTTCATTTATTTCTTCTGGTTTTCTTGTTGTTGATGGTAAAGTCTCATCCCAGTTACTCTAACATGTGCAGAAGCAAATGTTCTGAGTATGTTCCTTTTTAAAGTAGGTGCTTAGAATAGTGCCACAGTTCAAAAGCTGGATGTATGTCCTCATCCCCAGTGAAGTGTTCAAGACGAAGCATGAGGTTAGAGTTGAACAAGTCTGGGATTCAACTCTGGTTCCACTATTTATAAGTTGCATGACCTTGAACAAGACCCTTACCCTCTCTGTGCTTATGTCTCCTCTTCTCTATAACAGTGGTAACAATAATGACCACAAAGAAGAGTAACTGTAAGATTTAGATGAAATGTTACACATGGAGAGCTTACAGCGATTACTCAAGTTTAACCTCCTCAATGAATCCTTCTATGACTGTTTCAGTTTTCAGTGGTCTCTGTTTCCTCTGAGTGCCAACAATGAGCATAACCTGCCACACATAGTCAGACAGTCCGTATCTACCTTGTACTGCTTTTTCTCTAATTGTTTTGTTTTCAAGCTTTCTCCCTAACTGTATTAGTTTTCTCTCTTCAACTCCAGGATTCTCCCCCTAAAAACAAAAGAGCATCTAATTCTAGCTGGGCATATGACTGGAATTCACAATGTATCTAATCCATTGGTGAGAAAATTTTGATAAAGATTTGTTATTTGATTCAGGTAGTAGACAGCCAACCAACTGTGAATTCTTTGAAGAAAAATCCTATGGCTGGTGTAATCGTTTGGCTGGTAACATCTCATTGGCTCCCCATGTGTTGTCAATTTTAAACAAATATCTAGGTATCAGGCACCATGTGAGGCACTAGGGATGTGCTAGTGTACAGGACACAGTACCTGACCTCAAGGACTCTGTGGAGAGACAAAGAGATAAAGAGGCAAATTCCATGGCATGTGATGTGTGTTAAGCACAGGATGTTATGAGAACACAGAAGAGACGCCCAGACCTATTCTGGAAGTCAGAAGCAGCTTCTGGAGGAAATGACATTTGAGCTGGCTGAGACCTGAAGGTTGAGTAGGGGGTTAAAAGGGTTGGGAAGATCATTTCAGTAGAAGGAAGAGTATGTGTGAAATGTGAAGGTTGGACAGAACTTCTTTTCCTTGTTTTCAGAATTTGGAAGTGGCTCTGCATGACTGGAGCTTAGAGTAAGAGGAGTGTCGAGAGTTGCAGAAATCAGCAGGGCCTTGTATGCTGGACTAGTGTTGTTGGATTTTATCCTGAACGTATAGAGAATAATTTGAAATGTGGTAAGCAAGAAAGACAAAAATGTAGCTTCACAAGATCAGGCATCTTTGTTTTGATGTATCTCAGGTGTCTGAACAGTGTCTGACACAAAGTTATGCTCAAAAGAGATGTGCTGAATGAATGAATGTATCTATACATCAGTAACAAACATGGAACCTCCCAATATCATTGCCAAGACAAAGCTGATGCTAAGTCCATAGCATGCCAGCCCTGTCACTCTACAATTTTTATGTTGCCCATTCTCCCTTAATCTTCACAGAAGTTTCAGCCCAGTTTCTCCCCATTTGGCTCACGTTGATCTGTTCTAAGCATTTTCTTGCCCATATTTGCTAAAAACATGTATTCTTGTCCTGGAAAAAACAGAAATTAAATTACCGATTTGTAGTATTTGAGATAATTTCATTATTATCCATAGGAATAAGTGTATTTTGTCTTAATTACCACTATAATTGCCTTCACAGACTATTATACAGCCCTCTGCAGACTGCTCAAAGTAAAACCTAGTTAGAAGTTTGTAACAGAGGTTCTTAATCTGGGTTCTTAAGGATATAATGATAGATTTTTAAGAATGACAGTACCCTACTTTGATTGTATATCATTTCTTACCATCTGTCACTTTAAAATTCAGGTTGCTGAGTAGAGAGAGTTCCCTGAGGGTAAAGGTTGTTATTTCTCACCCTTGTATCACTAATCCCCATCATAATGCAGGACACATTGTAGATGCCCAGTGCATGTTTGTCAAATGAAAGTTAAACCATCAAAACATATTTGCTGAAGGCCCTCTGAGAAGGTAATCTCACTCAGGGGTCAGGACACACACATAAAAGAAAAATAATATGAAGTAGTAAAGCCTGGAGATGTGGAGACTGTCCCCAGAGTACTAAAGCTGTCCCAGTTAGCTGCGTCCTGCAGAACCCCAGGCTACAGTCACACTTTTAGAAAGAAAGGTGAAATATGGGTTTTCTGCTTATTTACACCTTGAATATTCTAGGGAAATGACTGTATTTGACATGTAGAATTAAGGAAAAGGGCGGAAAAGAAAAACATTTAAAAATGGTTTTTACTTGTTCCAATTTCTTATCTAAAGGCATATTTTCCTAAAACTTGTTAATCAAAACAATGTAAATGTTTACCATAGTCTAAAAAGCATTATTATGAATATATTTACTATTGTTTTCAAACAAAAGTGACGTTTTAACTCCATCTTTCTTTGTTTTATCATGAAATCTCTGGAGAATGGCATGTAGAGAAGGAACTTTGGACTTGGAGTCAGAAGACTCGAATTTTAAGCCCAACTCTGCTTTTAAATAGCTATGTGATTTGGGGTAAGTCTTTTTACTGAGGACTTTGGTTTCTTAGCTATAAAATAAGAGCATGTTCCTAGATAATTACTGAGTTTCTTTCAGGGACTAAATTCAATGACAACCATTCTGTAGGTCCACAATGTACAACTATAAAGCAAGTCACAAATAGGATGTTTTAAAAGAGTCAATCTCCAGGTGAAAGACATCTCGATTCATTAGGTCTTTAGGAATTCTGTTCCTTCTTCATGTTATCAAAAGTAAATGCAGCCTGAGGGATATAAAAGAATAATGCATCATCATTACTATGATTAAATAGAAAAAGCCCCAGAGCTGGCTTGCTGCTGTATATATCACAAATTAAAACTTTTTTATGGACATTCACATTCCAAAAATAGTCTTTTCCCATAGGATGGTTCTAGTGATTATTGATCATTTCACGTAGAAAAAGAGACGGGTCTATTTTAGTTAATATTAGTTGTATCAGTCAGTTCTTGGCTGCATACAAGAAAAGTGCACTCAGCTATCTAATCATAAAGGTGGGAAGGACATTGGGGGTTCCCAAGGCGAGGTTTGGAGAGCAGGCAGAAACCCAAAGAGGTCTGAAGTTCTCATAGTTTGGGCCACAAAAGGATCCATGCCCTACGGCAGGAAAAATCTGGTTACCGGGCCACTCTCTGTGACCAGTCCGACCCCCAAACACTATTTTCACCTTGACTCACTCACGTAAAAGTTCCAGGAGCAAGCGCCTCCTACTCTTGGCTAAACCAGGGATTTGGTCCCTCAGATTAGAGGCCAGAGTGGAAGTCTGAAGCCAGGGAATATCCATCCGTCTTGGACTACCCGTAATAGAAAAGTTTCACAAAATGGACATGTGGGCCTAATAGCTGTGTTTTTGGAGGGGGAAGGGGGAGAAAAGTAGGTGCACAACAGTCAAAAAAAACTCTATATATTGTTCAATATATCAATAAAAGTAAGCAAATACATGCATACTTTTGTTTAATGGATTAGGTGGGAAGTAATAATCACAGAGTTAAAAGCAACTGTAAGTATTTTAACATGATTTGTAGATTTTTTTATGTTTAATTACATAAGTAACACAGGAATAAATTCAGTAAATTTATTCAAATATTACTTAAATACATAGAGTAAAAATTGTAATATTCCTTTCAATTCCCCCAGTATAGCTCCTTTTCCCAAAGGTAACCACCACCATCCATTTGTTGTTAAATTTTCTGGAACTTTTCTATTTATAAATATATTTCAGTGAAAATATAATTTGTATATACATACATTTATACATATACACAAATGTGAAATAATATATTGTATATATAAATATGTAACTTTTTTTACATAAAATATATATTGAAGATCTATCCAGATAAATCCATATAAATCTATCTTATTCTTTTTAACTATTGCCTAGTATTCCATTGTCCATTATATACCATATTCAACTAGTGCCGTATTGGTAGATATTTAAATTCATTCCAAACTTTTAATTCAAATGTGAGTGAAACACTAAACAGTTATTTTAAAGCACTTGGTAGAATGTGTGCATGTCTGTGTGTGTACTCCTTCTCCTTAAAATGAACCATTATATGGGGCAGGAGTGATATCAAAGCTCTACTTATCCAAGTAGCAGCTATCATATTGCTGAGCTATTTATCTCCTATAGGAAGGCGAAAAAAAGATTCATTTTGAAATTTGATTATAGGTTGAATCAGTTAGGATGATTTGAGCTGTAAGTCACAGAGTTCCAACAACAAGAAAAACAAAGTAGCTAAAATGCTTGAGTTTATTGCCTCACAACAAGAAATTCAGAGGTAGATTTTTCAGCAACAGGGCAATATCAACAGGGACCCAAGTTACCTGCCTTCCTCAGCACTTTCAGAATGACTTTGTCTTTCATTCTGCCATGAGAGCAACATGGCTGCAGCAGTTCTAATGCAACAACATTCAAATCCAAAAAAAAAAAGAGAGAAAAAAAACCCCATGCCACTGCTTTATATCCCTTTCTAGAGACATTTCCCCAAATCTCCCCAATGAACTTTCATTTGTATCTAATCAACGAGGATTGTGTCACATGTCCACGCTGACACCCATCACTGGCAAGAGGAAAAGAATTAGTACAACTGACTTAGACTAGAAAACCTGCACTATCCTCACCGCTTGAAACTGGAGAAGAGCACATGAAACATGGCCACCCAATACACTGGGTTTCTTTAACAAGGAAATAGTTGAGGTAGAGCAGATGACTGCTCTGTAAGCAAACAGTGGTCTATAACACCAACAAACCACAAACTTCCCTAAGGAAATTTCATAATGCGCACAAGTGAAGGTCTTAGTGGAGCATAAGTCATTAGCAAGCCAAGTGATTCATTTCTCCTGACCTGAACATCACAGTTGCAAAGCTAAAGTGACAGTCCTACAGCCAAACCAGGTATGATTCAGAGGAAAATGGGAGCTCAGAGACCCATCCCCAGACAAGGGAAGAGCTAGAATTTCCTGCTTGTCTCTAGCCCACCCTTTCTCATCCCCTTTTTACTTTTCCTACCCCATAAACACACACTTCTGACATAGAATCCTGGGAGGTGAAAACAGATGTTTCTTTGAAATAGCAGCTCCTCATAAGGAAAATATCCACCTAAGTATACATGTTGTATATGTATTCTCAAATGTACACACATGTATGTTCATGTATACGTGTGTGTGTTTTTATAATACAAATAAATCATTTAGAAAATGAAGAGAAACAAAAAAGGAAGAATTTTAAGTCATCCAAAGCCCTCCAGCCAGAAATAACCACTGTTGATATAGGATTATACTATTTTGTAGTTAAAAACTCCTTTTCACATCACTGTTTGTTTATGCCATCAAAGAAAATTAACTCAAAACACAGATTTTTACATTGCCACATACTCAATTTTCAATATATTTTCTAAACTTCACTACTAAAAATGTTTAAATGTCTTCTTTATCAAAATTTCTGCATAGGTTTCATCACAAATGCAATGGAGGAAACCAAGCAAAATAAAATGAAACACAAATGGTTCCTCTGTAAATAGCAGTCCTGGCACTACTCTGACCCTGTGCTAGAAAGTCATTATGAAATTCATGATAAGTTTGGATCAGAGCCTTCCCCAAAGCAGCTGGATCTCTAACCCAGATGTTCTGTTGGCGCTCTTTCATCCTGGGCCACTCTAGTATTGACTGGCACCTTCTCTCTACCCCACTTGTAGGCCAATCCACTACCAACCCAGCAACGCAACATTAAACAGGAATGATACCCAGGAGCACTCTTTGAAAATGGAAATGAGAGTCTTCTTTAATTTAGAAAATCCAGGACTGCGTAGGAACATTTTCTGCAATAATTTCTCTCCCAGATTAAATCACTGACTAAACCAGTACTCACAGCCACATTATCCAGACCATTAGCTTTGATCGCCTCCTGTGGTTAAAAGCAAGCATTTGTTTTTTCACTCTCAGGGTAGAAAAGGTAAAGAGGTAAGTTTAGATTCAGACAAGTAATGCTCAGTTCACACCGAAATCTGGGAGAATACAATTCCTTATGGTCCAAATGTGTGGCCCTGAGCAGCACATAAATGCTAATTGGGTTGTGGAGAGACAACAGACAATGCTGCTGAAGGGGGCCTTGGCCCAGTTACATAGATGCAGTGCCACTGTACGTCTGCTGACATCTGTTCATGGACCATGTTCTTGCCAGAGCTATAGTATGAAGGTATTTATAATAAAGATATGTAAACATGGTACTCTGAAGCCAAATTTTTTTATCTCCACTGAAACATAACCTCATAGGTCATTTTAGAAATCTAAAAATAAAAAGAGATGGGGATGGAGTTCGAAGAACCTGCTTTAGTAAAGTGGCAAACAGATAAGTACTTTTCAAAATCCTCTATGCCATAATTTATTGCCACAGTATGAAGACTTATAAGTGGTGAAAGCCTAGTGTTGTTGACCATAAAAGTAGGTTTTAAAATATAGAGTTTGAATAATAATTACACACATTTGTTTATATATATATGGAGGCTGCCCTTAGTGTCAGGTTTGATGTGTGAGGTTGCAGGGTTGTCTGTAATTCATGCCTCACAGCAAGGCAGGTCTTTTTATGTCAGAAACCAAACGCGAGATTACCTGTTCCTTTAGACATCAACGTGGCACTTGGCACCTGAATTTAAATTGTGTATTATTCATCAGGTTCAAAAACCTGATTATTTTTAGATAGGAATTTAAAGTAAAATGGCACCTGGATATATTGAGAGTGGCCTGCAGCTGGAATCTAACTATCACAGATGGCATTTGCTTGAGGAAAATATAATTTTCAAAAGGCAGGGGTCAGCAGCCACAGGTCGCTAAGAACTGCTGTAGGAAGTCACTGATTCCTGGAAGCTGTGACTGGGGTCTTGACACCCTGGAAGTTTTCCAAGACTACTTGGCTAAAGCAGATAAAGCGCAATGTATGCCCTTGCTCACATGTATTTCCTTGTTGATAATGGAAGACAGGAACAAGGGAGAACAGTACCTTGTATTTGATTTTGCAGGGAACAGAGCAACACTTTATTCATTCAGTAAGTTATCCAACAGATGTGCACTGAGCATTTACTATGTACCCAGCATTGTATTAGATGCTATATATATAACAGTAAGGGAAAACAAATATTCCCATGTCTTCATGAAGCATAAGGCTTAATGGATAATATTAACATTAGTCAAATAATCATACAAATAAATATAAAATTTCTATCAGTGCAGACAGGAGGGAAATTTGACATAGCCAAGAAGGTAAGACAGGGTATCCCTGGAGAGGAGGCGATTTTCAAGTCTGAAAAATGAGTAGAATTCTTAAGTGAAGGGAGAGGGAGATCATTCATACACTTGGAATAATATGTGCAAAGGCCCTGAGGCAGAAGGAGCACATACATTTGGGGGACTGGCAGATCAGTGTGGCTGACACAGAGCGATCAAGGACAGGCTGGGTTTTTTTGTTTGTTTGTTTGTTTGGGGTTTTTTGCGATACGCGGGGCCTCTCACTGTTGTGGCCTCTCCCGTTGCAGAGCACAGGCTCCGGACACACAGGCCCAGCGGCCATGGCCACGGGCCCAGCCGCTCCGCGGCATGTGGGATCTTCCCGGACCAGAGCACGAACCCATGTCCCCTGCATTGGCAGGCGGACTCTCAACCACTGTGCCACCAGGGAAGCCCCGAGGACAGGCTGTTTTAAGATGAGCCTGAAGAGGTAGGAAGAGGCCCACCATAAGGAAGCCTTGTAAACCCTACCAAGGGCTCATATTCTCAGCCATACAGACAAAATTTGTGCAAACGTAGTTTAAAAAGAGGTAAGAGGTACATATAAAAAAAATTAAAGTCAACATATATTCATTTGCTAGTGCTACCTGCAAGGAACAATGCTAGCTTCTGAAAAAGATGCCAAAGGAGTACAACTGTCTGTGTCCATAATACATAAGCAGCCCAACTAATAGACAGTGGACTGTGCCCCATGTTGTGAGAGAACATCTTTAAATAATATAAAGATTTACGAGAGGAAGAGATCATAGAAGATGACAAGAGAAAATGGAATCTGCAAAAAACTTCATAGAAAAAGTTTGATGAACAGTCAATAGAATTTCCACCATAAGATACAGAGGGCCTGGTGTTGGTACTATCAACAGAGGTATCAATGTGAGCAAAAAACCAAACACCAAAAGTAGACCATGTTCTTCATCTTTAGGAAAAATGGTAGAAACTCCAGTTAGGTTGTGATACAGGTTATGCATGGAGATGGTGCAACACAGCAATGTCTTACACTTATATAATGCTCTACACCTTTATTAAACTCTTAATCTCAATAAATCTTCAAAATAGTACTATGAGAGAATATATAGGAAGCTTCAGCAATTGTTCCCATTTTACTGAAATCTAGAAAGGATAAATCATTTGTCCAAGAACACACAATGAGCAAGTGATTGACCCAGGATTAAAACACAGGCCTCGAGTTTCCACTCCTTCACTGATTCACAAATTTCATTCATTCAGAATCCATCTTTATGATTTTGCCACATCTGCACATCACTTTTCTGTTATACACTTAACTGTTTCTCTTTCAATAACTTATTCTTTTTCCTTAAAAAAATTTTTAAAGGGAAATTTTATATCACTCCCTTAAATGAAAAACCAATATCATCTGTCACAACTTAAAGATAACCATAAAGACTTTTAATACAAAACATTTCTTTAGATATTATTGTCTTTAAAAGAGCCTGAGACACAAACGTTCCTTTGTTAAAAAGAGAGATTAGCCAGTATTATAAAGGCGTTAAGAAAAACATGCTGGTAAGGACATGGAGAAATGGAAACACTCAAATACCCTTGGTGGATGGGAGTATAAATGGGAACAACCACTATGAGAGTAATTTGGCAGTATTTACAGTATGTGTGCATGTGTGTGTCTGTATATACACACACACATATATAATGTATATAAATACATAAAATATATTTATATATGTATATATATAAATATATGTATGTGTATACATATATATATACATGCATTATTTTGAACACAGAAATTCTACTTCTAGATGCATACCCTAGAGCAGGGGTCCCCAACCCCTGGGCCATGGACTGGTACAAGTCCGTGGCCTGTTAGGAACCAGGCCACACAGCAGGAGGTGAGTATGGGAGAGCAAGTGAAGCCTCATCTGTATTTACAGCCACTCACCATCGCTCACATTACTGCCTGGGCTCCGCCTCCTGTCATATCTGCAGCATTAGATTCTCATAGGAGTGCAAACCCTACTGTGAACTGTGCATGCGAGGGATCTAGGTTGTGCGCTCTGTATGAGAATCTAATGACTGATGATCTGAGGTGGAGCTGAGGCAGTGATGCCTGCACGGGGGAGCAGCTGCAAATTAAGATTATCATTAGCAGAGAGGTTTGACTGCACAGAGATCATAATAAATCAATTGCTTGCAGACTCATTTCAAAACCCTATCAGTGAGTGGCAAGTGACAATTAAGCTGCCTCTTATGGACTAGACTGGACATAAGCAACACACTTCGGGTGTCACTGTCTCCCATCACCCCCAGATGGGATCATCTAGTTGAAGGAAAACAAGCTCAGGGCTCCCACTGATTCTGCATTATGGTGAGTTGTATAATTATTTCATTATATATTACAATGTAAAAATAATAGAAATAAAGTGCACAATAAATGTAATGTGCTTGAATCATCCCGAAACCGTCCCCTGCCCTGCCCCCGGTCTGTGGAAAAATTGTCTTCCACGAAACCAGTCCCTGGTGCCAGAAAGTTGGGGGCCACTGCCCTAGAGCAGGGGTTCGTGAGTTTTTTTCTATAAAGGGCCAGACAGTAAATATTTTTAGTTTTGCAGACCATCGAGTCTCTGAAGCAACCACTCATCTCTGCTGTGGTAGTGCGAAAATAGCCATAGACAATAAGTAAACAAATAAGCATTACTGAACTCCAACAAAACCTTTTTATAGACACTAAAATTTGAATTTCATACAATTACATGTCCTGAAATATCATTCTTCTTTTGATTTTTCTCAACCTTTAAAAAATGTAAAATCCTTTCTTAGCTCACAAGCTATACAAAACAAGTGGCAGGCTGGATTTGGACTCCTGGACTGGTTTTTTTGCTGATTCTGCCCTAGAGAAATTCACTTGCATGTGGATAAGGAGAAATGTACAACTAGAGTATGTCTCTTGCAAGCGTGTTTTGAATAGCAGCCTTAGTTTAGGTTCCCAAGAATAGATCTGGAAACAAGGATTTGCATTCACATAGTTTATCTGGGAGGTGATCCCAGGAAAAACAAGTGAGGAAGTGGAGATGTGACACAGGGACAGGCAGGAAAACAAAGGGCGCATGATCAACAAATTGCAACCGTGTGCAATTGAGGCAAATACTGGTGGGAGACACACCTTAGAGTTCTCTCATAAGCGGTATGAAAAGAGCTGGGGTATTTATCCACTAAATTCCTGTCTATCATTGAATGAAGACTGCTTCAGGCTCTCTGGCATTTCAACTTGCTCTGCAAGCAGGCTGAGTGTGCTCTTAGTGTATCAGAACAAAAACCCTCCAGCAGAGTGTCACTGGAAGCAGCCTTCAGCCTGAAGAAGTGAATGCCAAGGTTGTAAGGGCAAAAACTACAGCATATGCTGAATAGCAAAATTTATAAACATGAACCTGAAAATGAATCAATTGCTGTTTGCTCATACAAAGGAGTATTACATATCAGTTCAAATGAATAGTGTAGATCTACATTAGTCAAGATGGATACATTTAAATACATGATATTGAGGAAAAGTGGAATTTTTATCATGGCAATTACAATATGCAACATTTATGTGAAGCTTAGAAGAATGCAAAACTGTAGCAAATTCAGAAATAGCAGGTGCATTTACAGAACAAAGGAAGGAAAATTACACAGAGGACCACAACTTTATCTCTAGTCTCTTGTTTTTTTTTTAAAAAAAAAAGAGAAAATGTTATGTAATGAAAAATCTGTGTGTGGTTGCATGTGTATTCATGTTAATATTTTCATATATTTCTTTGTGTATTTGAAATTTCATAATAACATAGATTTAAAGAAATGAGTCAATCGATAAATCTGGGTTGGTCTTGTCAGAGGAGCAAACCTCTAGAAAAAGGGAATGAATTAGTAGTGCAAAAAAGTAAAATAAAACCTTGAGAGTGGTGTGGAAGTTTTCAATACTTATTGTTTTTAGAAATGTCATTGACTTTGGTAGAGAAGAATTGTGTGCATATGTAAATAACTTTTATAGTAAAATAGCTGGGAAGATTACGAAAAAGATTAAGAAAAAAAAGCTAGCAAAGTACTATTACTAAAAGTCAGTGACATTTTGAAATGTTCAAACTCTTGGTGTTAGCTGTTGAATATTTATGGAAATGGCTGCCTTGTCTTTTGTCCAAACAAAACAGAATTTCCTTTTTCTCCTGTTATCATCTCTATCATGATAGAATCTCATTTTTTGATAAAATTTCACCCATATTTTAATGATTTGGAAGTATCAACAACTGAAACTTTGAAAAATATTGAGTGTTTGTGCTTTGTACATAATTATTTATGGCAAAGAATTAAAAATATGTCTAACAAATATCAAGTGCTTACAGGATGCTAGCAATGTACTAAGTGCCTTAAATATATAATCTCACATAATCCTTATTCAACCTTGTTATGCATATTACCCTTCCTGCCTGGAAACAGCTCAGTGTGACTTGCCAAAGAATATAAAGTTAGGACTTGTGGTGACTAGGCATTTGAAATGAGTCCTGTTAGTTCATTTTGAGCCTTTACCCTTAGTCACTTGTAGTATACTGCCCCCCAAAAGAAAAACGTTTATAAGTCAAATTCTATCATACAAAGTGAGGAAACATCAAATTTTACTTTAACATTTTTCCCCCAAAAAATTGGCGATTACTAGATTTTGGAAATCTTTTGGGTCACCAGCGGTCCATTATAATGTTTTATTGTAATAAGATTTAAGTATTTGCCATAATTCACTTTCACAGAACCAACTGCACACTTGGAAAGTTCACAAGTTAAATTATACTATGCAGAAGGGCTAAGACAATTTAGTATACTCCTGGTGGTCGTGCATTTAAAAGAGGTTCATTTTTTTATAATTCTCCCTCTGACTATACAGATTGGGAGACATAGGATTCCTCCAGTAAGGATGGCACTGCCTCTGGCATTCACAGAACGCTTCAGCACCTAGCCAGTGTCTGACCATGTCCTATTCCTTGCCAAGCTCAAAAAGTGCTAACAGTATTGGTGAGAATCCTGACTGTCACTATTATGTTAGTAACAGGTGAATGGGTGTTGGGCTGACTCAACACAATTCCACAGGTTTCGGAGAGGCTTGTCCTGAGCTTTGACTGCTGTCCTTACCTCTCACCTGAGATATGACCCTACAAGCTGTCTGGTCAAGCATCTACTGAGAACAAATTGTGCGCTGCTTAATAAGCTGTTTTGTGATATTAACAACCCTAAAATCTTTGTGGCTTACAATAATGTTTATTCCTAAGGAGTTCAGGTCAGCTGCAGGTGTATTGATTACATAGGTAACCAGGTTTGGGCTTACCTAGGCTAAGCTGGTTCCATTGGGCCAGCTTCATATGTCTACTCTTCTTGGGATCTAGTCTAAAGAAGCAGCCACTGCCTCGGGCCTGGTGTCCTCGTGATGGAGAGCAGATGGTCAAGGGTGGACAGAGACAAATCACACAAGATCATTTAAAGCTTCTGCCCAGACATGGTTTACCTCCTATCCACACATATTCCAGTGACCAAAGCATGTCACGTGACCATGGCCAAAGTTAATGGGACAGGGGTAAATGGTCCACCTATAGGAAAGATACTGAGAAAACTGTGGCAAAGGGCAAGCATGTAAAATCCTTCCTAGTGGGAGAAAGGTAATCATTGGGAACAATAGTTCAACTTTCTTCAGAAGGAGAAAATATCAAAGAAGAAGGAAGAGAAAAAACATATATATATATATTTATATACACACACATATACTCATATAAATTTATAAGTATTGTAGTAGTCCATTTTTCAGCTGGTTAAAAAAAATCAATTTTCTAAAATTATAGCCATCAAAAGTATAATAATATTTGGGGAGAAATCTCAATGTCCCTCCCTCTTATGTTTTCACATGGAGGGACTTCCAGCCTCTCTCAAACACCTCATTTACTCCTCCCAGGAGAAGGAATGATAGGTGCATTTAAAAGTGTCTGGGAATCACACTCAGGTACTCTGGGCTCTCTCTTTTGAAGCACCCTCCTAGTGGGAGAGTATATTCTAGTCTATCCTCTTCCATGATGCAAGACACCTGTCCCTGTACAGCTGTGCCAGTGACTAGATGGGTTGATTTTATTTAGAGGGGAATTATTAGTAATCCCACTGTAGCCCTAGTCATGACTTCAATCCAGCTGTTATGAGTAATTTGAGGTCCATCTGTCAGCCTTCTATGTCCATTTCTCACTTGTTCCATTCTTAGGCAGGGTAGAAGAGTGTTCTTTATTGACTTCCCCTCAAAACTCTAGTAATTAGCTAATATTTGTTAAATACCTACAGCTTAAATATATGACCTCATTTAATGATCACAATAAGACTGAAAATTAAGTCCATTTTATAGCTGAAGAAACTAAGCCTCAGATGAGCTATGGGATCCTCTCGAGGTCACACAGCTAATAAATTGATAGACCTGAGTTTCAATATCAGGTTTATTGGAAGCCAAAACATAGAAGCTCTGTCCTAGCCTAGACTGCCTCTGTGTGTGGTGACGGTGGGGGAGAAGAGCAGGGAAGGCACAAAAAGGCAGAGTGTCTGAGGTGTTAGGCGTTTTTCTTTTCTTGGCTTTCTTATCTCTCTGCAAATCGTATTGTTAATAATTCAGACACGTTTTACTGTAGAGCTTTTTCATCTTTATATAAATTTTGGTAATTTATTAGTACAGCTCTGATCTTGTTAGAAGACAATGGTAAGATAGGGTTTAATTCAAAGAAATTTTCATTAGTGTAATTTTACTAATATATCCCTATTCTGATATAAGGATATACTAGTGCAGAGAGGAATAATGACCTCTTTGCAGACTTTGGTTCAAAGAGAGCCTCCTGGGTCTTGTAAAGTTTTCTACAGTGCTTAAACCCTTAAGCTACTGGCTGTTTTCAAATCGTGATAATTGGATCTGTGACTTCTGTCTATATATTGTAGAGGTCTGGATTTAGCCAGAGTTAAGGTAAGCAAATTTTTATCAGTGACTGATGGTGGGATTTTTGTTCTTTACTTGATATCTTGATATTTACCTGATCCTTTAAAAAGATATTTATGTATCTTTTTAGGCTTCCTGGTTTTAATTGAAGATAATATGATATCATGTCTCTTTCTTTCAGCCCTGAGATTAATAAAATATACTCCTGGAAACTTCCCATTGACATAATTGCTATTCTCTCAAAATCTTGATGTAGGGAAACCCCACAAACTTCAATTCCTTCTGCCCTTTTCTCCGTGTTACTTGTCAAACCGTTATTGGAAATGAGCTTCTGACCTTTTTTTCTCCCACACTATTTCTAATAAAGATGCTGCCACACAGCCGTATCCTAGTAACTAGGTTTCACAGTGAGAAAAGCGATTAAGAAAGAGTCCAAGATAAGGCTGATTTCGACCATCAGCAAAGGTAATTTGCTAGTCTTGTCCTCTTTTTCAATTTCCTTAATTTAGATGAATAACTGATCTAAGTTTAATGTCCTTTCTGATAAAAATACTGTCCTATAGGCCCACATTAGCATATTTACTTTTGATTACGTTGCAGAACTCTATTTGCTCTTTTTTCTGAATACCTTAATAATTCATACAAGGCTCCAGAGGAACAAAATCACTGCGTGTGGCTGAAAACTCCAAACTCCTCTGTTGGGGTTAAATGGTAGGCTTCAAAGAATTTTTTAAATAAATAATCAAGATAGATACTCCATCTTGCCTCTGAACTGCTGCATAAGCATTTCCTTACTCATCTGAATTTGCAGGGACAAAAAAATCAGTAGTTACACAGGCAGGTACTAGAAACCAAGATGTTCCCATTTCTTACATGGGAGTCCTCAACTTTCAATGTCATAGCTTGCTTCTCTAGTCCTAAATTAAGAGCATGAAATTGGATGAGGGAACAAAATGTACTCTTCTCAGGCAGATTTGAGGACCAGAGAGGGAGGAATGTACAGGTACCCAGGAGAAGGACCCTCTGCCCTTGGAGCTGTCTGCTGGGCAGAATAGGAAGGGCTTGGGGGTAAAGGCCTGAGTGGGTTTGTGACTGTGTCACGACAAGACATTTTTGCTGTCTAAGTCACAGAGGAAGACAGGTACCTTGACCCAACCCTTACTTCCTCCCAGCCTGAGCTTGGCATGCCTCTGTCACCTAGAGTCACGAAAGCCATATTCAGGCAGAGTCCAGAGCATTAGGCTGTGAACACAGAGGTGGGTTTCCCAACACCACTGCTCTCCCATATTTGTTGCCCTTTCCAAATTCTAGCAGCTTTAATGATGGGGACTCACTGGGCTGACAGTTCTGTGAGATTCAGATCAGACATACAGTTGGATCCACTCAGCATGAGAGTCACACTTCTCCTACTGTAATCTGCCTAAAATTAATCTCTCAGAAATGTTGTAAGTCCTTTCTAGAGATATACTTTTCAGTTCTTTGGTGGTGGTTGTTTTTCTTCTTCTTCTTTCAGTGGACTCAGCCCACCCCACACTAACTTGGGACTAGGGACCTCATGCTGGCCAGTATTTCAGCTACAGTGGGGTTCCTTTCCTAAATGCTTTAGGCATCTGTGGCTTTTCTTTCTTCCTTTACTGCAAAAGGGCTCCATGTGTCTTGGTTTATCACAGTATGTTTGCAGCCACACAGATTAAACAATGCCAATTGAGATCCACATGGCAAAATATGAAAACTCAAGTGAAATGTATATCTCTATAATGCAGTGTTTCCTGAACTTTGGACTTGCACAAAGTGTCATCCTGATTTTTGTCATATCTTCCACTTGTAGTGTGAGTTATTTGAGATTTTTCACTAAGTTGACTCACAGTTTTACTTCTGAAAATTAATTTCAAAGGAGGCTACCATAACACTCACCATAAATAAAAAGTAAATATGAAATAAATACATAATCACTAGAATACAAAATTTTTCATTCCCCTGAAAATCATCTTGCAAAGCAACAGGTTTTGGAAAATTCTGGTATGCAAACTTACAATTTACTAATTTCTCTAGTATACATTAATTCATTTAATTTTCACAAAAATCTTATGAAATTGGCTAAGTAGGTACAACCATCCCCATTTTGAAGATGAGAAATGGGCACTGGCTTCAAAAAAGAGAGTTTTCATGCTAAAAGAGACCTTGCTACTGTTTTTATTTGAAGCCCAAGTTTTCTAATTTCTCACAGTTGATGTGTGGCTTTCCCAGGATCATCTGTGGTCTGAGTCTAAGATTCCAGACTGTAGATTTAAAAAAAAAAATGACTCTCTGAATTTGTTCCATGCATACCATAAAAAAACACCAAAAACCTTCTTGTGAATATCCACGTTTTGAATGCACCAAAACTCTGCCAAAATGATATAGTTGAAACAACTGATAATTGACTGAACACTGAAAAGTTCTTCATAACACCAAAATTTTATTTGGTAAGGCAGGTGGCATTTTTCATTCCATTTTTCAGATTAAAACAAATCAAGAAGTATTTAAATAATTTGCCCAAAATCAAATACTTTTTTCTCAAATTAGAAACAAAAACAGTTAAAAATTTTAAAAGACCCAAATGGAGTTTAAATGGTGTTTTATAAATTACATTGGAAAATAGGACCTCTGTGTGAAATTCCTCATACTAAAAATCTAAACTATTTAATTGGTATTAAATGCCTTAATGATTTCTTCACTAAGTTAATGAAGAGGTAAATGCTAATCATCTAAAGCAAATAGTGGGACTTCCGGGAAGATGGCGGAAGAGTAAGACGCGGAGATCGCCTTCCTCCCCACAGATACACCAGAAGTACATCTACGCGTGGAACAACTCCTACGGAGCACCTACTGAACGCTGGCAGAAGACCTCAGACCTCCCAAAAGGCAAGGAATCCCCCACGTACCTGGTTAGGGCAAAAGAAGAAAATAAACAGAGACAAAAGGATAGGGACGGGTCCTGCACCAGCGGGAGGGAGCTGTGAAGGAGGAAAAGTGTCCACACACTAGGAAGCCCCTTCGCGGGCGGAGACTGCAAGTGGCGAAGTGGGGGAGCTTCGGAGCCGCAGAGGAGAGCAGAGCAACAGGGGTGCGGAGGGCAAAGTGGAGAGATTCCAGCGCAGAGGATCGGGGCCGACCGGCACTCACCAGCTGAGAGGCTTGTCTGCTCGCCCGCCGGGGCGGGCGGGGCTGGGAGCTGAGGCTCCGGCTTCTGTCGGAGCGCCGGGAGAGGACTGGGGTTGGCAGCATGAACACAGCCTGCAGGGCGTTAGTGCACCGCGGCTAGCCGGGAGGGAGTCCGGGGACAAGTCTGGACCTGCCGAAGAGGCAAGAGACTTTTTCTTCCCTCTTTGTTTCCTGGTGCGCGAGGAGAGGGGATTAAGACGCTGCTTAGGGGAGCTCCAGAGACGGGCGCGAGCCGCGGCTAGGAGTGCGGACACCAGAGACAGACTTGAGACGCTAGGGCCGCTGCTGCCGCCACCAAGAAGCCTGTGTGCGAACACAGGTCACTATCCACACCCCCCTTCCGGCGAGCCTGTGCAGCCTGCCACTGCCAGGGTCCCGGGATCCAGGGACAACTCCCCCGGGAGAACGCACGGCGCGCCTCAGGCTGGTGCAACGTCACGCTGGCCTCTGCCGCCGCAGGCCCGCCCCGCACTCCGTGCCCCTCCCTCCCCCCCGGCCTGAGTGAGCCAGAGCCTCCAAATCAGTGGCTTCTTTAACCCCGTCCTGTCTGAGCAAAGAACAGACTCCCTCCAGCGACCTACATGCACAGGCGGGGCCAAATCCAAAGCTAAGCCCCTGGGAGCTGTGAGAACAAAGAAGAGAAAGGGAAATCTCTCCCAGCAGCCTCAGAAGCAGCGGATTAAAGCTCCACAATCAACTTGATGTACCCCGCATCTGTGGAATACATGAATAGACAACAAATCATCCCAAATTGAGGAGCCGTGTGGATGAAAGGCTCTTGGTGCTGCAGCCAGGAGTTAGTGCTGTGCCTCTGAGGTGGGAGACCCAACTTCAGGACACTGGTCCACAAGAGGCCTCCCAGCTGCATATAATATCAAACGGCGAAAATCTCCCAGAGATCTCCATCTCAACGCCAGCACCCAGCTTCACTCAACGACCAGCAAGCTACAGTGCTGGACATCCTATGCCAAACAACTAGCAAGACACGAACACAACCCCACCCATTAGCAGAGAGGCTGCCCAAAATCATAATAAGTCTACAGACACCCCAAAACACACCACCAGACGTGGACCTGCCCACCAGAAAGACAAGATCCAGCTTCATCCACCAGAACACAGGCACTAGTACCCTCCACCAGGAAGCCTACACAACCCACTGAACCAACCTTAGCCACTGGGGACAGACACAAAAAACAACAGGAACTACGAACCTTCAGCCTGCAAAAAGGAGACCCCAAACACAGTAAGATAAGCAAAATGAAAAGACAGAAAAACACACAGCAGATGAAGGAGCAAGATAAAAACCCACCAGACCTAACAAATGAAGAGGAAATAGGCAGTCTACCTGAAAAAGAATTCAGAATAATGATAGTAAAGATGATCCAAAATCTTGGAAATAGAATAGACAAAATGCAAGAAACAGTTAACAAGGACCTACAAGAACTAAAGATGAAACAAACAATGATGAACAACACAATAAATGAAATGAAAAATACTCTAGATGGGATCAATAGCAGAATAAGTGAGGCAGAAGAACATATAAGTGACCTGGAAGATAAAATAGTGGAAATAACTAATGCAGAGCAGAATAAAGAGAAAAAAATGAAAAGAACTGAGGACAGTTTCAGAGACCTCTGGGACAACATTAAACGCACCAACATTCGAATTATAGGGGTTCCAAAAGAAGAAGAGAAAAAGAAAGGGAGTGAGAAGATATTTGAAGAGATTATAGTTGAAAACTTCCCTAATATGGGAAAGGAAATAGTTAATCAAGTCCAGGAAGCACAGAGAGTCCCATACAGGATAAATACAAGGAGAAATACGCCAAGACACATATTAATCAAACTGTCAAAAATTAAATACAAAGAAAGCATATTAAAAGCAGCAAGGGAAAAACAACAAATAACACACAAGGGAATCCCCATAAGATTAACAGCTGATCTTTCAGCAGAAACTCTGCAAGCCAGAAGGCAGTGGCAGGACATATTGAAAGTGTTGAAGGAGAAAAACCTGCAGCCAAGATTACTCTACCCAGCAAGGATCTCATTCAGTTTTGATGGAGAAATTAAAACCTTTACAGACAAGCAAAAGCTGAGAGAGTTCAGCACCACCAAACCAGCTCTACAACAACTGCTAAAGGAACTTCTCTAGGCAAGAAACACAAGAGAAGGAAAAGACCTACAATAACGAACCCAAAACAATTTAGAAAATGGGAATCGGAACACACATATCGATAACTACCTTAAATGTAAATGGACTAAATGCTACCACCAAAAGACACAGATTCGCTGAATGGATACAAAAATAAGATGCATATATTTGCTATCTACAAGAGACCCACTTCAGACCTAGAGACACATACAGACTGAAAGTAAGGGGATGGAAAAAGGTATTCCATGCAAATGGAAACCAAAAGAAAGCAGGAGTAGCAATTCTTATAGCAGACAAAATAGACTTTAAAATAAAGACTATTAGAAGAGACAAAGAAGGACACTACATAATGATCAAGGGATCGATACAAGAAGAAGATATAACAATTGTAAATATTTATGCACCCAACATAGGAGCACCTCAATACATAAGGCAAATACTAACAGCCATAAAAGGGGAAATCGACAGTAATACATTCATAGTAGGGGACTTTAACACCCCACTTTCACCAATGGACAGATCATCCAAAATGAAAATAAATAAGGAAACACAAGCTTTAAATGATACATTAAACAAGATGGACTTCATTGATATTTATAGGACATTCCATCCAAAAACAACAGAATACACATTTTTCTCAAGTGCTCATGGAACATTCTCCAGGATAGATCATATCTTGGGTCACAAATCAAACCTTGGTAAATTTAAGAAAATTGAAATCATATCAAGTATCTTTTCCGACCACAACGCTATGAGACTACATATCAATTACAGGAAAAGATCTGTAAAAAATACAAACACGTGGAGGCTAAACAATACACTACTTAATAACCAAGTGATCACTGAAGAAATCAAAGAGGAAATCAAAAAATACCTAGAAACAAATGACAATGGAGACACGATGACTCAAAATCTATGGGATGCAGCAAAAGCAGTTCTAAGAGGGAAGTTTATAGCAATACAATCCTACCTTAAGAAACAGGAAACATCTTGAATAAACAACCTAACCTTGCACCTAAAGCAATTAGAGAAAGAAGAACAAAAAAACCTCGAAGTTAGCAGAAGGAAAGAAATCATAAAAATCAGATCAGAAATAAATGAAAAGGAAATGAAGGAAACGATAGCAAAGATCAATAAAACTAAAAGCTGGTTCTTTGAAAGGATAAACAAAATTGATAAACCATTAGCCAGACTCATCAAGAAAAAAAGGGAGAAGACTCAAATCAATAGAATTAGAAACGAAAAAGGAGAAGTAACAACGGACACTGCAGAAATACAAAAGATCATGAGAGATTACTACAAGCAACTCTATGCCAATAAAATGGACAATCTGGAAGAAATGGACAAATTCTTAGAAAGGCACAACCTGCCAAGACTGAATCAGGAAGAAATAGAAAATATGAACAGACCAATCACAAGCACTGAAATTGAAACTGTGATTAAAAATCTTCCAACAAGCAAAAGCCCAGGACCAGATGGCTTCACAGGCGAATTCTATCAAACATTTAGAGAAGAGCTATCACCTATCCTTCTCAAACTCTTCCAAAATATAGCAGAGGGAGGAAAACTCCCCAACTCATTCTATGAGGCTACCATCACCCTGATACCAAAACCAGACAAGGATGTCACAAAGAAAGAAAACTACAGGCCAATATCACTGATGAACATAGATGCAAAAATCCTCAACAAAATACTAGCAAACAGAATCCAACAGCACATTAAACGGATCATACACCATGATAAACTGGGGTTCATTCCAGGAATGCAAGGATTCTTCAATATATGGAAGTCAATCAACGTGATACACCATATTAACAAATTGAAGGAGAAAAACCATATGATCATCTCAATAGATGCAGAGAAAGCTTTTGACAAAATTCAACACCCATTTATGATAAAAACCCTGCAGAAAGTAGGCATAGAGGGAACTTTCCTCAACATAATAAAGGCCATATATGACAAACCCACAGCCAACATCGTCCTCAATGGTAAAAAACTGAAAGCATTTCCACTAAGATCAGGAACAAGACAAGGTTGCCCACTCTCACCACTCTTATTCAACATAGTTTTGGAAGTTTTAGCCACAGCAATCAGAGAAGAAAAGGAAATAAAAGGAATCCAAATCGGAAAAGAAGTAAAGCTGTCACTCTTTGCAGATGACATGATCCTATACATAGAGAATCCTAAAGATGCTACCAGAAAACTACTAGAGCTAATCAATGAATTTGGTAAAGTAGCAGGATACAAAATTAATGCACAGAAATCTCTGGCATTCCTATACACTAAGGATGAAAAATCTGAAAGTGAAATCAAGAAAACACTCCCATTTACCATTGCAACAAAAAGAATAAAATATCTAGGAATAAACCTACCTAAGGAGACAAAAGACCTGTATGCAGAAAATTATAAGACACTGATGAAAGAAATTAAAGATGATACAAATAGATGGAGAGATATACCATGTTCTTGGATTGGAAGAATCAACATTGTGAAATTGACTCTACCACCCAAAGCAATCTACAGATTCAATGCAATCCCTATCAAACTACCACTGGCATTTTTCACAGAACTAGAACAAAAAATTTCACAATTTGTATGGAAACACAAAAGACCCCGAATAGCCAAAGCAATCTTGAGAACGAAAAACGGTGCTGGAGGAATCAGGCTTCCTGACTTCAGACTATACTACAAAGCTACAGTAATCAAGACAGTATGGTACTGGCACAAATACAGAAAGATAGATCAATGGAACAGGATAGAAAGCCCAGAGATAAACCCACGCACATATGGTCACCTTATCTTTGATAAAGGAGGCAGGAATGTACAGTGGAGAAAGGACAGCCTCTTCAATAAGTGGTGCTGGGAAAACTGGACAGGTACATGTCAAAGTATGAGATTAGATCACTCCCTAACACCATACACAAAAATAAGCTCAAAATGGATTAAAGACCCAAATGTAAGGCCAGAAACTACCAAACTCTTAGAGGAAAACATAGGCAGGGCACTCTATGACATAATTCACAGCAAGGTCCTTTTTGACCCACCTCCTAGAGAAATGGAAATAAAAATAAACAAATGGGACGTAATGAAACTTCAAAGCTTTTGCACAGCAAAGGAAACCATAAACAAGACCAAAAGACAACCCTCAGAATGGGAGAAAATATTTGCAAATGAAGCAACTGACAAAGGATTAATCTCCAAAATTTATAAGCAGCTCATGCAGCTTAATAACAAAAAAACAAACAACCCAATCCAAAAATGGGCAGAAGACCTAAATAGACATTTCTCCAAAGAAGATATACAGACTGCCAACAGACACATGAAAGAATGCTCAACATCACTAATCATTAGAGAAATGCAAATCAAAACTACAATGAGATATCACCTCACACCAGTCAGAATGGCCATCATCAAAAAATCTAGAAACAATAAATGCTGGAGAGGGTGTGGAGAAAAGGGAACCCTCTTACACTGTTGGTGGGAATGTAAATTGATACAGCCACTATGGAGAACAGTATGGAGGTTCCTTGAAAAACTACAAATAGAACTAGCATATGACCCAGCAATCCCACTACTGGGCATATACCTTGGAAAACCATAATTCAAAAAGAGTCATGTACCGAAATGTTCATTGCAGCTCTATTTACAATAGCCCGGAGATGGAAACAACCTAAGTGTCCATCATCAGATGAATGGATAAAGAAGATGTGGCACATATATACAATGGAATATTACTCAGCCATAAAAAGAAACGAAATTGAGCTATTTGTAATGAGGTGGATAGACCTAGAGTCTGTCATACAGAGTGAAGTAAGTCAGAAAGAGAGAGACAAATACTGTATGCTAACACATATATATGGAATTTAAGAAAAAAAAAATGTCATGAAAATCCTAGGGGTGAAACAGGAATAAAGACACAGACTTACTAGAGAATGGACTTGAGGCTATGGGGAGGAGGAAGGGTAAACTGTGACAAAGCGAGAGAGAGGCATGGACACATATACACTACCAAACGTAAGGTAGATAGCTAGTGGGAAGCAGCGGCATAGCACAGGGAGATCAGCTCGGTGCATTGTGACCGCCTGGAGGGGTGGGATAGGGAGGGTGGGAGGGAGGGAGACGCAAGCGGGAAGAGATATGGGAACATATGTATATATATAACTGATTCATTTTGTTGTGAAGCTGAAACTAACATACCATTGTAAAGCAATTATACTCCAATAAAGATGTTAAAATGAAAAAAAAAAAAAAACATAAAGCAAATAGTGAACCTAAAATTTCAGATAGATATTTAAACATGAGACAACAGCTACCCTACTTACTAGTCAAAAAAAACAGAAGATATTACATAGATGTTCAAACAAAAATATCCATAAGAAAAAGAAGACTGTCATTATTATTGTGCCATTGAACAGTACACTAATCCATTCTACAAATAAATGTGCTCTTAACAAACGCCCATTACTTCTAAAATTTAATTTAGTTTATTTATAAATATAAATGTCATAAAGGGAATTTAAAATTTTTAATGATAGACAAGAGTATAAAATAAATATTTCTCCCTCCCTCCCTCCCTCTCCCCAGTCCCACTTTCTATTTCTGCACCCCAGAGATAATCACTGTTAACTTCCTTGTATACCTTCCAGGAAAATTTGAAGTATATTTATATTCTTTGTTTTTAGGCAAATACCATCTGAAATATTTATAGCTACACTATTTTGATTCATTTTTTTCTTGATATCAGATATCTTTTCATACCATCTATACAAATCTTTTGTATTCTTTTAATGGTAGCTGAGTGTTCCATTGAATGTGTGCAACCATGTAATCAGTGGTTGGCAAATTTTTTTCTGCAAAGGGTCATATTGTAAATATTTCAGTCTTTGTGAGCTATTTCAGTCTTTGTGAGCTATGCGGTCTCTTTCACAGCTACTCAACTCTGCCAAAGGCAATACCTGATTGATGAGTGTAGTTGTACTCCAACTACACTTTACTGAAACAGGCTGCAGGCAGGCTTTGGCCTGCAGGTCATAGTTTGCTGACCCCTGATTTGTACAATCAGCCACGGAGTGGTGGATATGGTTATTTCCTGCTTGTTGCTGTTATGAACACTGCTGATATGAAGCTCTATAATGCATATATGCTTGCTTGGTCAAGGTAGAATGAATCCACTACAGAATATTTAAAATACTGCTTTGAAAATGAGAAGACTATCTTGTATATTCTGCACTTCTTTCCATCAAGTCCATATGGTCTCTCTATGGACAAATGGATGTTTTTCTTGTCTGGGCCCTTTTATTTTTTGATCTGGCCTACCCTAATGATGGTTAAGTGAAAAATCCAGAGACTCAAATCTATTATTGTAACTATTGCCTCTTTCCCCTGGTTTGTGTTCTGTGGAGATTAGTGACAGAATATTATCCCTTTGGGAGAGAACTGTGTAACTTAAAGGTTACACATAAAGGGAAACACCTGTCTTTTGAATGAAATACCTGTCTTTTTCTTTACTTTTTATTTTCTGTCTCTTTAACTGTTTTTTCTTCCTCTCTTTTTTTTTTTTTTCCTGAGACTCTTTGTGGCTACTTGAGCTTTAATCAGAATAGTTCCAGACAATAGAAAGTTTCTGGAATCAGCTTTTAGCATTTAATTAAAGACCTCAAAGACATTTCTATCGGCTACTTCAAAGGATAGACAAGTTAACACTTTCAACTACAGGGTATGTGGGAAAACATCAGAACATCAGGTCATATGTTATCACAGAGGATAGTGGGCACATTTTTTTCCACTTCCTTGAGTTAAACATTTATACGATGCCTGGCAAGACACTTTCAGGTAGAGTTAAACAGGAGCCTCTGTTCTTGCTCCTCTACAAATGGTCTCATGATCAGCCCCTGCAGACGTATGACTTTTAACTCATTTTTGCTTCCTTTATCCCTGAAGGGCTCATAGGGGATGTCATTACTAGCTAGAGCACTTTTCTTTCCCCTTTTCACTACAGCTTGACAAAATGAAGTCCTTGTGTCCTTTATTTACCATCATCCCATCAGACTTTTAGGCTGAGGTTTTTGAACAAATATCTTTGTGCTTAAAATTTATTGAGTTTATAATTAAATGCCTCAAAAATAGAAGGGAACACTCACCATCTGAAGAAGGTCCCAAATGACCCATAAAGATTTAGTACTGATATGACAGTTAATATTAACCTGGGTCTGAAATTTAGCTTGAAAAATTAAATCCAGTCAGGTTCATTTGATTCAGGCAATGTCATGGTGTGCATGGTTGTGCCTTTTGTAATGAACTAACTTATCCTAACCAGTGTTATCCGACACATCTCACCTATGAAAGAAGGTTAAAACCCCTTTTAGTGTTCATCCACTCTGAGTCCCTCCCACCTATCTGGAGAACGTCTGCCTTTTCTCGCTAGTGTCTCACTCCCGTTTCATAGTAAGTTTATGAAGCCCAGGGGTGTTTATTCAAACAAAGAAGGTCAGTCCTGGTTACGAGTGATTCAGAGAAAAACGTCAGAAAGTCTCATCAGTCCCCTTAATTGTATTTGCTACCGTTGCTACCAAAAATCACGGAGTCCGGCAGTACTTTAGTGATCCAGGCATGAGCTACACAGAAACTAGGTTTTCTGGGGGCAGTTTCTCAAAAGAGACCAGAAAAAGGCAATGTTTCTTTTCCCGGTGCTTTAACTACCTCTGGTCTCCCCACACAAAGCATTACAGGAAACTGGAGAAAGTTTCCCTAGGGGACGGACCTTTTATGTTAAAATCTTGCGACTGTCACCCAAAAGAAATCAAGCAGATATGGGGGTGGGGGAGTAAAATGTGTCTGCCAAGTTAACATAACCAAAAAAACAAAAAGAGGGTGGGCCAGTGTGTATCGCCTGGAGCAGACACCCTGATGAGCTTGCAGTCAGACTTTGCTAGCAGTACCTGCAGCTAAAAACACATATGAGCTTCTTCAGAAAACCACAGAAGGGCTTTTTGGATAAGTCCCTATGTTGACCCAAGAAATCAGTTTTGGATTTGGACTGGAAACATCTAGTTTGACAATGAATACACACACACAGAGAAATCACTGTTTATTATATATAACTTTGCTCCACACAAATTGTCACAAAGCAGCTGACCCTGATGTCAGCTGAAACTGGCTGCAGGTGATGAAGCCATCCTTTCCAGCTGCTGTCCACACAGCCTGCCCACTGCCATAGGGGAGAGCCCATAATCAAGGTGTTGACAACAGCATATCACCCTCAGGGATATCGAGGGACGCAGGCATTGCCAGGCTTCAGGAAAGATAAAAATATTTGACTAAGGTAACCTGGGGTAAAAGGATGCTATTTTTGCCTCACTCTGTGGCACACACACACACACACACACACACACACACACACACGCACACCAGATCTCTTTATGATGCCAGGAATGCTGTGATTTGGACTGGCTCTCTAGAACCCCTTGAAGGCCTACATTATCAGTTCAGAATCCAGAACATGGCTTTCCTTCCAGTCAGTTTCATCTCAGGGCTAGTCCAGGCAGGGCCACTCCAGTATACCAGATAGAGTTTAATAACTTTCAAACTTACAGGAAAATTATCAAAACCTAGAGTACCATGTCCCTGGAAGGCTCTTTGATCCCTTGACAAAGTTACCCATCTCTTCCCCAGCAACTTTTAAAATGGGGATAGGAAATAAAAAGTCCAGAACTGTCAGAGGTAGGATCCTTACCTTACAGCTACATTATCAAAAGGACCCACTCAAGTGGTCTCCCCCCGACAAAAAAGGTCTTCTCCAGAGTGCCCTGAATGTCTTGCTCTCTAGGAACTTTTATGACAAGATCTCTTACTAAATACATATATATATTTAAAGTTCCACATCTCCGGATATCCCATTACACAATGAAGTAGTGTAGATATTTAGTTATCTATTTGAGCACATACCTTATAATACACGAATTAAGCTAGCAGAGCAGAAACTAAAGTTTCTACCACTGAGTTGGTTCATCATTCATATTGAGTCAACAGTACACAGCTAACAACTCTAAGATATTTGTTTTGGAAAGACTGAGAGAGTAAATATACGCTTTCTGCTTTCTATGGAAAATTTAAATAATGGATTTCTCAATTTTCTTCTGACCAGTAATCTCAGTCATTAGGTATATTCCCCTCCTGCTAATCCTCATCAAGATCCTGAGTCCCCTGAGTAGCATCTCCAACAAGAGTCCCGCCAGTGAGAGCCTGGATCATTGTAAGCATCCATGTTCAAAAGCTTCTCTTACCTTGAGCCCAAATATGCCCCTTATCGATATCTACATTGGTCCTTGTCTTCACTTTTGGGTTCACCCAAAGTAAGTCTCATCTCACTCTCAGTCCACAGCCATTTGAGTATTGGCCGGCAGCTCCCAGGTTCTTCAAAAGTTTTCCTCCTCCAGGTTGAAAATCTCTGATTGTTTCAACAAATCATCTTATCATATGGTTTTGAGTGACTCTACCACTATTTTTTACGCTTTACCAGTGTTAAAAGATAAACTGAGGTGTATTAAAATTTTTAAGAGTGTATTTGAGCAAAGATTAATTCAAATAAGGCAGCACCAAACTGGAAGTGGTTAGAAGCACAGGAGCCAGGGGAAATACTTATACAGAGAAACGGCAGAAGCAAAGAAAAGAAATTACTTGATTGGCTGTAGCTTAAAGCCTAGTTGGCTATTTGTGATTGGTTGTCCTTAGTGTTTTGATTTTGTAACTTTGAGACATTTACACGCCGAGATTTTGATTTGCTTACATAAGTCACCCTGCCATTAGAGCCTTAGTTGCAAGAACTATGCTTCTAGGGTATTCCATATGTTGATGATAATAATAATGTTAAAAAGAACAACTATAGGTACCAAATGTATACACGGACTGCTTTGAGTGATTTACATTCCCTAACTCTCTTACCACCTCAGTAATCCTGACACAGTTTGAGTTCTCCGGAAGCAGATGTTGGGACAAAGTTTGAGAGGAGGAGGCAGCAGGGGAGTAAGATGTTTATTAGGGATCAAAACCCGTAAAAGGGAAATCTGCAAAAGGATGCACAACTGCACAGAGAGAAAGATTGAATCGTTATGCAGGCCTGACGAAGCCTCAGCCTATCCAGCAGGGGACTTTGAAGCAACTATTGCCCAGCAAAGTTAGCAAAGTTATCTCTTATGGGGCCAAATGGCTGAACTTTATACAACCTATACACACACTGCTCAGACACTGGACGCAGACTGCCCAGGGAAGGGTGTGACCTCAGGTGAGGTGACTCTGCAGCTGAGGCAGATCCTAAAAGCAGTCCCTGCACCTGGGCCACAAGTGCTTCCCAAAGGGGTTCTGGACAGCACATCTCCATATCTGTTCCACATCTGCTGCAAACCTATAAGGCTGACACTTCTACTCTTTCCATTTTACACATAAGGAAACTGAAGTGAGGCGGGTTAAGAAACTTACCAAGATAATGCAGCTGGTAACTGAAAAATATTGATGACAACATTCACTCTATAGTTAAAATTATAATTAAATTAAGTGTACTCGCACTGAACAGCTAGTTCACTCATCTACACCGTGCCAGGCAAAATGCGCGATATTGGAGAAACTCAAAAACAGTGAAGGGTCTGCAATTGTGCCCTATTTGCAAGCTAACAAATTAGCCTACCCCATTTCATGGTTGTTGGCAGAAGATACAAGACCCTGGGCTCCGAGAAAAAGACCTGACTACTCACAGCACAGCAGGCAGGATGAGCTTCACGTTCACACCAATCTTCCTCCCTTCCTCCACCCAGGTTGATTGCAGGTGATGTGGAAGGAGTCTCAAGTGGAGGCTGCACACACGGCTGGTTTGTGTCACAGCTGAGGAACCTGGAGTTTAGGAAATCCCATCTTTCAAAAGGGGTTGCTAGAAAATCTACTCAACCTTTCCCCCAAGGGAGATATTTTTATTATCCTGCTTAGAAAAACATCTTCTGCCCCTTAAGGGATGTGAGACACAACACGTTCTCAGGCTGTTTGCTATACAAACATCCTTGAAAAGACAGTCCATGACAAAAGTTGATATGAGACACAGGGAAATGCCATTGAAAACTGTCTCCCAAAAGATAAAGTGGCATCATTTTGGCCCTCCATGCATCTAGCGAGAAAAACAAAACCAAAATATAATTGTAAAACACTATGAGAATTTCTATAATAGGGGTAAGACTAGGAAGCAACAGGAATGTACAGAAGACACCAGTGACTGGTTAATTCCGGGAAAGCGTTTACACACTAGGCGATTTTGAGTTGGGTGCTGTTAACCAGTCTGTGAGTTCACTGAGTGTGGCAATCATGCTTTCTCATGATCGCTGTTTAATAAGTCTTCTAGAATTTAATGATATTTGCAGAAAATAGGAAGGAAGGAAGGGTAGGATACCTCATGACCATAAAACTTACCAGCATGTGAAGGACATAAACTTTGTGTAATAAAAATTTGAGTCCTAAAGATTTTAAACTTTGGCAGAATGATGGTGATGAAAACATTTGCAAAATAGCTTTAAAAATTCTAATAACCTTTTTTCCCTCATTTCTTTGATATCAAATGACAATGCCCAGTAACTGGAACATCTATACATCATCCTTGACATTCAGAGTAATATATTTGAATAGTTACTGCATTTCAGAATATGTTTTTAGATGAATAATTACAAATATGCAACATGAAACATGCATTTTACCCAGTCTGCTGCATTATCTAGCAGATCAACTTGTTTGCACCTTTAGCACTGAATGTGTTACATTCGCTCCACACAATCACATTTTATAAACTCCGAGTTAAATCTGTTGCTTTATCTTATTTTATCCTGTCTTCTATTCTCTGGAACAGAGGTGACACATAGAGTAGAATCTCTGACTCATTGAGTTTCAGTCTCGGGCACTTCAGAAAACTGAGTAAAGATACTTCTGTTAGACTAGAGAAGGGCCAGCGGCACTCATGATATATCATGAGAAATAGGAAATAAAGGAAAAGAAAGGAAAAACATAAGAAAACTAAAGTCCAAAATCTTTTCTACAAACTTTTTGAACCCCTCTAAGGGTGTATCTAAGGGTGTATCTGTCAAAGGGAACACAAAGACTAAAAAAGCCTGCTCTTAAATCACTCATTACCCTCTTCTTTTAAACACTGAGGAAGAAAACATCCTCTCTTGATATTGCACATACTTTACAGGGCACGTAAAAAGAAGCATCTTCATGTGTGGGCCAGTGGCATGTACTCCATGCACCACTGAAATTAGTTCATAGCTTTAACCTCCCCTAGTCTTTTCTCTATGTCTGTCTCATTCCCATCAGTGACCAGGCCTAGGCTTCATAAAGAAGACAGGTACCCCTGCACATGAGCTCAATTCAATTGGACAAATGCTTATGGCATGTTTATGATACGCAGTACTGTGTTGACTGCAAGCAATTCAAAGACAGAGAGGACACAGTCCCTGCGTTTAAGAAGCTTGCTTTCCCACACCCTCCATTTCTTCCACCTACACATTTACTCACATCCATGCCTTTCTTTCCTCTTCCCTTCATTCTGAGCTTGCCTGAGACCAATCCTTCACCCAGGACTCTGAATTATATCCTTCCCTCACTCCCTTGTTTATGACTCCATCTGATTGCACATTATAAACCTCTTGCTTTTTACTGGCTAGGGTCAAAAGTGGATAGAGGTACAGATGAAACAAGAATGACATAATATTGACAAGTTTTGAAACTGGGTGATGAGTTCATGGAGGTTAATTATACCATTTGCTTATTTTGTATATGTTCGAAATTTTCCATTTAAAAGAGTTTTAAAAAGAGATAGGCCAACCAGAGAACTGTTTGAGTACTATAGACTTCCTTTATCTCTCACTGACACTGGTCATACTTAATATAAATAAACAATCTTTTTCTACATACACCTGTACTGCTCTCCTATTGTGGGCGATGCTAATTCTGGGTGTAAAAGGAAATCTGAGAGGAAGCAGGGAGGGTAAATCAACACATATCTAATTACATCTCATTCTTGTTAAAAATTCTTTGTTAGCTCTTTGAAGAAAAAATTCAAGTTTTTTAAAATGACATTCATAACTGTTTATAACTTCCCACCTTATCTCACTTACGTCCATCTTTATTTCACTCAGTATTTGCCCGTACCATCCAGCATGGACATTATCAGCTGCCTGCACCTCAATGAATTCGCCATGAACACTTACACCTTCTTGACCTTACAGATACTAATCTCCTCTGCCCGGAGAGACATCTTCATCCCCCAGGTCTTCCGGTAGTTCTCATTCATCTTGATAACCGTGCTGAAATACTACAGATGTATACTGTCTTGCCAAACCTAACACTCTATTGCACTTGTCTGTTACTCACATGCTTCCTCCACTAGACATGAGCAGCTCAAAGGCTGAGATTCTGCCTTATTTATCCTTCTATTCTGATCACCAGCCTAATGACTGCAACTTAGTAGACGTTAAAATTTTTGGTTAATTAACCAATGAATACATGTAAACCATGTGCTAAAGACATAGTTATATTATATACAAGTATAAAGATATCATATCTGATAAAATTAAGAAGCACCAGAAAAACGTTTTCCAATGACTCACTTAAATTTAAAAAGAATCTTATAGTGCCTAATAAGACACTATTTTAGGGCACAGGGTGATGATTGAAACAGACAACGTCTCTGAGCTCACATGGCTTGCATTCTATTTAGGGCTGACAGACAATTAAAATACAGAATATAGTATCAAGTAGTGATACATGGTATGAAAAAAATTAAGGCAAGATCAGTGTTGGTGGGGAATAATAGACTACATAAGGGAGCAAGTGTAAGCGTCTCTGGGGAGGTGACATTTTAGCTAGGACCTGAATGACGAGAGGTGACAAGCCAGTTGTTAATCAGGAAGAAGAGCAGGTTGAGCACAAGGAGCCAACAGTGAAAAGACCCAGGATTTGGGAATTTCAGGAACTAGGAATTCTTGCGCCAAAACCTGAAATTCTACCTCCAGAAAGACGTATCCTTTGGGGTCCTACAGGCTTTTCTTCACCATTTTTCTATTAAAAACCAAACACTGCTAGAAGCGGTGACATTTCAAGTAAAGATTAATTAACCATCTGCAGCGAATGAAACAAGAGTAGAAGGGGGAAGTGAATTGCAGAGCAGATCCCTGAAAGGAAAGACCAGAGGGCGCTAAGCCTTGCCTGTGTCATTCTGTACCTACCCTGATCCTGGACAGAGATGTGCCGTGTTGAGATAAACTATGTACAGGTGAGAGGGAAACAAGGCGGCACTGCCTCCTCTCCCAGGTGTGCACAGCCTGTCTCCTCCACTCACTTTGCACCCTCTAAACAACCAGGGTCGGTGACAGCAGGGACGGGTAAACTCTGAGGGGCCATCAGTCACTGTAAAGAAAATAGAAGAATCAATTTTGTTTGACTTTGAGCAAATGACCCTGCTATGGCAAGAGAGAAAAATGTGGCCCTTAGGAGTCCAAGGGGCTGTTAGGTTCATAGCAGTGACTTTGCCACTGATACCTCTTAGCAGTGGCAGTAACTAACAGAATGGTCAATAATACAGGCTCAGGGGGCCAAGATCACTGATTCTGTAAAAAGAAGAAAATCTGATGTTCTTTCAGACACTTGGAAAAATCAACAGAGCAGCAAAAGCCAAATAAAGAAGTCAACAGCTCTACCCAACAGCAGAGATGCAGGGACATCAGCCAGGAATATGTGTCACGGGAGGAAAGTAACTTACTGCGCACACAGGTGCAATGGTCAGATTAAGCTTTCTATTCATTCTGTTAACAGAAACACCCTCAACACCTAGTGTTCCACCAATACAAAGTATTATGCCCAAAGTGCATTCTGTCTACCTCATTGCATTTAATCATGACAAGCTCTTACTCTATCATGCATAGTTTGTACATAAGGAAACTGAGGCTCAGAGCCACATTCACAAGTGGTGGAGCAAAGGTTCTTTTTTTTTAAAATCGACATAGAGTTGATATACAATATTATATTAGTTTCAAGTGTACAACATAGTGATTCGACATTAATATACATTACCAATTGATTGCCACAATAAGTCTTTTATTTATTTGGGTCCTCTCTCTTTTTTTCTTGATAAGTCTGGCTAAGGGCTTATCAATTTTGCTTATCTTTTCAAAGAATCAGCTCTTAGTTTTATTGATCTTGTCTATTGATTTTTTTAGTCTCTATTTTATTTATCTCCACGCTGATCTTTGCTATTTCCTTCCTTCTTCTAACCTTGGGCTTTGTTTGTTCTTTCTTTCTGGTTTCTTTAGGTGTAAGGTTAGGTTATTTGATACTTTTCTTGTTTCCTGAAGTAGGCCTGTATCACTATAAACTTTCCTCTTAGAACTGCTTCTGCCACGTCCCATGGATTTTGGAATGCTGTTTTTTCCACTTTTTTTTTTTAATCTCCCCCTTGATTTCTTCAGTGAGCCATTGGTTGTTTAGTAGCATTTTGTTTAGCCTCCACATGTTTCTGTTTGTTCCAGTTTTCTTTTTTGTAACTGATTTCTAGTTTCATATCATTGTGGTCAGAAAAGATGCTTGAAAAGCAATTATACCCCAATAAAGATGTTAAAAAAAAAAAGAAAAGAAAAGATGCTTGATATCACTTTAACCTTCCTAAATTTATTGGGACTTGTTACGTGATACAACACATGTTCTATTCTGGAGAATATTCCATGTGCACTTGAAAAGAATGTCTATTCTGCTATTTTGGGGTGGAATGTTCTACATATATCTTTTAAGTCCATTTGGTCTAGTGTGTTTAAGGCCAATGTTTACTTATTGATTTTCTGTCTGCATAATCTATCCATTGATGTAAGTGGGTGTTAAGTTCCCCTACTATTATTGTATTACTGTTAATATCTCCCTCTATGTTTGTTAATATTTGCTTTATGTATTTAGGTGTTCCTATGTTGGGTGCATAGATATTTACAAGTGTTATTTCCTCTTGTTGGATTGATCCTTTTATCATTATGTAATGCCCTTCTTTGTTTCTTGCTACTGTCTTTGTTTTAAAGTCTATATTATCTGACATAAGTATTGCCACCCCAGCTCTTTGTTTCCATTTGCATGGAATGCCTTTTTACTTCCTTTCACTTTCAATCTGTATGTGTAGTTAGATCTGAAGTGAGACTCTTATCTCATATATATGGGTCTTGTATTTTTATCCATTCAGCCATCCTACGTCTTTTAATTGGAGCATTCAGTCCATTTAAAGTAATTATTGATAGGTATATACTTTTTGCCATTTTGTTCATTGTTCTGGTTGTTTTTGTAGTTCTCTGTTCTTCTTCTCTTATCCTCTTTCCTTTTGATTTGATGACTTTCTTTAGTGTTATGTTTGTATTCCTTTCTCTTTATTTTTTCTGTATCTGTTATAGGCTTTTGGTTTATTGTTACCATGAGGTTTATATATAACAACCTATGTAGATAGCAGTCTATTTTAAGTTGATGGTTGCTTAAGTTTGAGCCCATTCTAAAAGCACTACATTTTTATCCCACCCCTATGTTTTATGTTTTTGATGTCATATTTTACACCTTTTTATTTTGTGCAATACTTATTATTTTATATATAGATGATTTTACTACTTTTGTCTTGTAAACTTCCTATGAGCCTTATAGGTGGTTGGTCCAGTACACTTAACATATGTTTGCTTTTACCTGTGAGATTTTTTCCTTAATAATTTTCTTATTTCCAGTTACGGCCTTTTCTTTTTCATTTAAAGAAGTCTCTTTAACTTTTCTTGTAAGGCCAGTTAGTGTTGATAAACTCTTTTGGTTCTCTTCTTTCAAGTCTTCAATGTGACCAAACAGGGTGGTGAACTCTCCACTTTCCTGCTCACTTGGCCCCTCTTCTACCCAGTTCATCCCCGGCCCTGTTTCTTTTCCTCTCCTCTGTTTCATAACCACCCTAGCAGGGTGTTTTTATGAGCTTGGGCTAGAATCAGGATGCCTTGCTATGTATAGATAATTGTCACTCTCCCAGAATCATGCATGTGGTGATTAACATTTTGGATATGTTTTGTTAACTTATTTGAAGAAACTATAAATTACCATTAGTCTCCTGTAGACATTAGCTGGAGAGTAAATTCAATCTCAATGAATTAGTCAGAGAAACACACTTTAACTATAACGTTGCCTGTGAAGAACAAATTCACTTTACAAGGAAGAACGTATTTCTAATGGTCAGGGATTCTGTGGAATTCAAATCAATGTCACTTTATGAGTTTTTTTTTAAATTGTTCTATATTTTAGGAAACACATGGACTTTTAGCCTTCAGAAGTGTAAAATACTTATGGACTTGAATTTTTTAAGTGTCTACTATTTTTTATAAGTTGTTTTCCAAAGAAACGCATAATTTCAGAAGTGCTTTGTATATAAGCTGGTTTTCTAACAATTTCCAACCTTTTTCCTACTATGGATAAAGGAAAGAACAATGAATCTGCATTTGTACAGTGAACAAAAAAAAAGTGGTATCTATACATACCACTTATTACCCATGTGACATTAGACAAATTAGTTAATCTCACTGTGCTTCTGCTTCCTCCTCTATAAAATGAGAATATTAGTACCTCATAGTACTTAAAGCAGCATTTAAAGCCAGTCCCATAGTGAGAGCTCAGTAAAAATTGTTACTATAGTTATATTTCTTTCCCCTCTCATGCCTAATAAGCACTGGTTGACTGGATCATCCACTTTGTGAAATCCTTCTTTTCTTGCTTCTCTCTTCTGCACCAGTTCCCTTAAAATCTCCCTATAACCTTGCCCTCAGCAACAACCTACTCACTTCTTTTTCCTAAAAAGATAGATTTTTAAAATATTTATTTATTTATTTTTGGCTGTGTTGGGTCTTTGTTATTTCCTGACTCCAGTAACCATTTCAGTTTGAAATCCCTTTGCATATTCATCATCAAGGATCTCTGAAATCAAAGATCTGAAATCCCTTTGCATCCTCATCATCAAAGACCTACCTACTAACAAGGGTAGGAATCACCACCCTTGTTAGTATTTTGTTGATCTTTCACAGCGTGGAAATCACCCTGCTGGACTCCATAGGGCTTGGGTACTAAGGTGAGAACTGTGACAAGATGGAGTGCTCACACCCCATCTAAGGGCAGCGTTGCTACTCTGCACCAACTGATGCTTCCTGTGCAAGAATGCAAGCCTAAAGCTGCCAGATAACTCCAGGGTTTTTTTAAGAAGCAGGAAATAGCCTGTAAATATTGACAACTAATTTAATTTTTTAAAATCTTCAGGCAGATAAAAAAACAATCAGAAGTTGAGTTGTAGGCCCTCAACTTGCAACCTCTTACCATAAAAGGTCCATGTGCTTGACTTGACACAGGATAAAGTTATTTATTGTCTCAGTACCTCTATTTCTCTAACCATAAAATGGAGATAATACCTTCCTAATGGGAGTGTTTGGAGGATTAAATGTATTACTTACTACATGGTAAGCACTTGGACTATTTGGCACATAATAAGTATTGTTATTCAAAATTATATTTTAACACATTTTCCTAGATCCTTCTGAATGAAATATATAGTATGTAAGTCATAAGTCCCATGTTTGATTGTATAATCTCAATAAAAATCCTCTCAAGCTGTGTTGGAAAAGAGCCATCCACTCACTTTCACAATGTGTGACTGTAGCAACTGAGTCAGAAAGGAGACAATTTGTTGTTCAGGTTCACAGAGAGTCATTGGAAGGAGCAGGGAGAGTCTGGTTGTCTCAGGATACACTTAACTGGGATGACCTCTGCTATGACTCATAAGTTTTCCTCGTGGTTCTCCATGTCAAAAAGACAAGGTTTGTTAAGACAATGAACAACCTCAGCCTGTTAAGCAATCTTTAGTTGCGGTATTCAGTTTGTTATCTTTCAAGCTGATCTGCAGAGTTTCACTATAGACATCGCACTCAGTACCACTTAAGGACACATTTGTAAATTGGATCTAGCTAAAGTGAAAACCCTTGAAAAAATAGGAATCCACACTTGAGAGTCCATTCTAAAGCATGGGTGTTCAAACATAATAGCCCTTTATTTCTCAAAGTGTGGTGCTGGCGGGGCAGCATCTGCATTTTCTGGGAACTTGTTAGAAACACAGAATCTTGGGCCTCACCAAGACCTACTGAGGTAGAATGTTCACTCCCAGGGGATCCATGTGCACAATAAAAGTTGAGAAACACAATTAAGTAAGTTATCCCTATAATGTCCTAGAATTTGTGTGTGATCAGGGAAAGGGATAGGAAGGAAGATAGAAGAATTTCACCTTCAAAATTACAGGGTTTTTGCTGTTTGATAACCCACTCGAGGAACAAAAAAATGTCAAAAGCCAGCCCTCACCATCTGTTCAATTATAGACATCTAACGATTCCAAACATTCCAAGGAAACCTAAAGGTTTATTGTAGACTCAGGCCCAATTTGCTGGGAGTCGCTTTAAGCTGAGACTCTGGCTGGGATATTGACATCCTTCAGCCTGGCTGCTGGGACCTGCTGTTAATCCCTCCAAGGAGAGAAAGTGAGTACAATGTTTTGTTGGTGTGGCAACAAAATCAGAGCAAGGTGCTAAGCTCAATTTGCCCAGAAATATCACTGACAGCCTTGCTCATTCCTAAGGGATGACAGAAACAAGTAGATAAGTCATATTTTTTCAAAAATGAAGGAAGGAATGAGGGGAAAAGAGGATGAGAAGGAGGGGGAAGGAATGAAGGAAGAAAGGAAATAAAAATCATTGTCAGGATATTTACTTGCCTCTCCCATTTCCATCATTCTCTTTTTTTCTAGCTGTTGAAAAGTCAGTGCTTCTATAATCCATCCTGGACTAATCATAAAGCAAGAGAGGCATTCTGCCAAAGAACCTCTTGGAAGTAGGTGAGGAGAGACACAGGGCTTTATTTATGAGCTGGAGACACACCTCATATGTAAGAGAATTCAGCCACGCTTATTCCTCCTCCTGTGTAAATCCTAGGCAGGCAGACACTATTCATTTATGAGGCTGTTCACTTCCAGCCTTATATGTTCAGGCAAGGAAGAGGTGGGTGTTGGGCCACAGTCTGGTTTCCGTTCCCTGATGATTCTCTCACTGTCCTGTCAGCATGGCTGCATATCAGTGAATACTCTCAACAGACTACACAGCATGTGACCTGCCAGCAACACAGCCCAGTGGCTCTTACTGTAAGGAAAATGCTAAAATCCGCTCTTTAGAAGAAACAGGTTATGAAATCAGCTCACGTTGTTTAAAAATTTCTTACATTTTCCTCTACATCCTGTTTTTGTAGATAATACAGATATTCTTGAAAAATAGCATGTGTGTGTACACACACTCCTCGTCTGAAGAAATCTCTCAGAGAAGAGTTTGTAAAAATATAAGTTTGCTAGTAACTCAACCAGCAATGGTGTATACAGGCTACAGCTCATTGGTTTAATTCTTCAAGTTCTTCAGGTTTCATAGCACTCAACAAATATTTTCAAATATCTTCTAGGAGTCTAGCACCCTGCTAGTTAACGCAAACCCTCATAATCCTTCTGGGAAGAAAGAATTAATTAGCTATGTTAATTGTATGTTATTATTTGATCAGTATAGGAATCCCTCTGTATAAAACTAGTTCAGTATGGAGCACATACAAATACTAAAACCTAAAAGCATAACACATTCTAGTTGAGAGTCATTTTTCTTTTAATAATTGAGCCTTCCAGAACATTTCCACAGAAGGCATTGTCTCTGTACCATAAGTCATTTAAATTGAAGGAAAGATTTTTCAGCTCAACAGGGTCCTGGCATTCAAGAAAGTCAAGATTCTGGGAGTTAGAGAGCAGAATGTCAAAGTCTCCAGAGAACCTTGTTGTACATGAACCATCGTTTCATCCATCATTTTTTAAAGCAACTCTTTTAGATGATTTCCTATCTGAGCATGAGGAGGGGGGCCTTGTTCACAGACCCCTGAGAAGGAAACATGAGGCGCAAGTGTGACTCTCTCAGTTCTCCCCCTGCCAATTATTCCCTATCTCAGTCCCCTTGGCTTCTGCTTAGCAGAGTTCACAATTTGAAACTATTTTACTTATGTGTCGGTTTGTTTGTAATTTATTAGCGATTATCATCCTCCATCCCCAAAACTCTAGGAAGTTAGGGATCACACTTCTCTAGTTTCCTGTTTTATTTCCAGTGCCGAGCACAGTTCCAAGCCCATAATAGCAGTTAATAAACATTGTTTGAATTAAAAAATGAATGAATGTTTTGCCAAAGCAAATCAATGCTGAGGCGGTGAGGCTGTACCCCCAACCTCACATTGCCTTTGTCTCGCTCCCCCTGCTGGCCAAGACCCACACTTGGTGTTGGGGTCTCTGAAAAATGAGACAGACACCACCTCTACTCCCTAATGAGATGCTTGCTTGTAATCCAGTAATATCATTGCAGTGAAAGCTGAGAAGCCAGAAAGTTTCTGACAGGAATGATTCCTCAAAAGGATAACATTACCAAATGCACTTCTTAAACGTTTCTAGCTAGTGGCAATTCTTTGATGGTTTGGGAAGAGCCTGGAAAGAGCAGCTCTTGGGTACTACTCTAAAACTCACAGCATTCGTTTCCAAATAGAATCTGTGTCATCCACCCTGCAGATGCTGGGATGTCAAGGTCCGATTTCCAAGGTAAACCCTAAAGCACTGCACTGAAGCAAGGAGCCCTTAGCCTTGTTTACTCAAGGCTCTAGAAGCCAGTCCAGCACCCAGGAGGTAAGGCATCCTGGGAAACTTGACTATTGAACAAAATTAGGAAGAATTTTCCTAATTCTTGAATATGTAAATAATTCTTAAATGTCTAGAAATGAAAATAGTATAGGGAAAAGCTACAATTTAATATATTCAGTAAAAAGTTTTTAATACAAAGTATTTGTGGCGAGAAAAACATTGAGTCAAAAAATTGGGGGAGCACATCTAAAAAATTAAATTCAAGGATTTTTTAAAATCCTGTAAGAATTAATCATGTATAAGGACTTACCAAAACTTATGTGACTATATATGTTATCACATATTCCTTTGAAGCCTTGTTTCTTCTTTATGTAAAATACTGAGAGTGAGTTCTCACACTGGACCAGACTAGCTTGTAGTTTCTTATCTAGGTTCTAAGTGGAAATGAATGCTTCCGGAGTCCATTTTTTTTCCTGCTCTACCCTGGTCCTGGCTCTCTGGTTCTCTCTGTGTCAAGTTAGTCCTGTAGCCAAAGGGAAAGTCATCATGTTCTATAGAGCAAAGGGGTAAGTATCACAGATAGAATTGGTGGATGTATTAATTTATTGGATGTAAAAGTACATAAAAGCCTTTTGACGATACGTTTAAGTGGAATCTTAACCAGTGTGCTAAAAGGAGAACTACACTGGATGAACAAAACAATCACTAAGAAAGAAAAGAACAATGGTGAATGGTAGTCCTGACTCTTGTTCCCAGGTAGAAAAATGGGCTAAACATTCCAGAAAAATACCTGTTTGACTAAGCCACTGAATTGGAGAGTAACCAACAGAACGTACGTTTGGGCTGCCGTCACCCCACCAACTGTGGAGATGTTCCTCCTCTCTGTGACTTAGAGGGCAGATAAGTGCCCTGACAAGAAGTTAAAATCTCTTAAACATAGTCACATCCTCCAATAGATGATTCTATGCTACAACAGTGCAGTTTGAAACATCCAATATTCTCAATTTCTTGGAAAACAATGAACATCTTTACTAATTTCTCCATGCCTTGTTTCCTTAGCTGTAAATGGAGGAAATGGTAGTAGTGACGACCTCATAGAGTTGTTGCAAAAATGAAATGTAAAGCTTTTAGAAGAGGTGTTGACATGTAGAAAGCATGATATGTGTTTGAGATCAAGGTGTTGATGATGATGACAACTATGATGACGTTTTCCTTTTTTATAGGAAGGTACTGTCCTAGCAACCTTCAGTGACATAAAGAGATAACGTGTTGCTTTTCAATGCTAGGTCATTGTGTAGATTTGTACTATTGACCTCAATTCTTCACCTCCTCTCTGTATTCATGTCTTACTTACTTATTTTGGCCAATGGAATGGCGTGTTGGAAGTGACATTGTGCCAGTTCCACATCCAGGCCTTAAGAAGCCTTGCACATTTTGCTCGCCCTCTTGCACCTCTAACACTGCCATGACACAGACATGCATTGGGAGTCTGCTGGGCCAAGGAGGTTAAGAGATATATCAAGCAGACCAGAAGATCTGGAGCATAAGCAGAGTGCCTCCTGTGTTTACTGTTATGTGTCACTGAGATTCTGCACTTGTTTGTTATGCAGCAAGTTAATTCAGCCATATTCCATACATTAGTGAAATTCATAGAAATAAGCAATGAAAAGAATATATAATAAAGCCAGGGCTATAAAAGCAAACTTTGCTTTAGCTGAAGTGTGTGTGTGTGTGTGTGTGTGTGTCCGTGTGTGTGTGTGTGTGTGTGTGTGTGTGTGTATGTCAAAATTTATGGAATTTTATAAGTAAATAGTGGTCAAATATGGAAATTCCATACGGTTCAACCTAAATATTCTAAGGTTTGTGCATTGTGACCACTATTTAAAATACATTCATACATAACATATACACACTACTATACATAAAATAATCAACAAGGACCTCCTGCATACCACAGGGAACTCTGCTCAATATTCTGTTATAACCTAAATGGGAAAAGAATCTGAAAAAGATTCTTTAGATGTATGTATACGTATAACTGAATCACTTTGCTGTACACCTGAAACTAACACAACATTGTAAATCAATCACACTTCATAAAAAATTAAAAATAAATAAATAAAACTATGTAAACACGGAAAAAAAATTTTTTAATACATTCGTTTATCAGTTGGAAGGAGAGTTCCTTACATTTAAATAAGGAGGGGGGGTTAAAACTGCCTATCACATAACTGACATTCAATAAATATTTATGGAAAAAGTTATTGAATAAAGACAAAAAACTCAAACTACACTTTGTATTTGCATCCTATTAGAAGGAACTTTCTAAGGGCTTTATAAAATGGGCAGATATTTTATGGATCCTGAGCAAGCTTTGCTCAAGAGCAGGGAAGCTCCTAAAACCCAAGAGTTCTGTTTCCAGTGGCTACTAGATAAATTCCTCCTGGTTACATCAAATTCAAGTATAAATGTATTGAATACTGAGAGGTAAGTGCTTTCTCCTTTTCAGGGAGTAGGTCAAATAATACAAATCAGTATTCTATATTATCAAAATGTGGAAGGAATCTAAACATCAATTTTCTTTCATCAGATGTATTTGTGTGTGGATATTCTCAAAATAAAAACTCTTGTCGTAATACTGGAGAACAATTTAGTAAATAGAATTTCTGTTACTGTCTATATGTGGGATTAGTGTTATTGTCCCATTATCTGGATCCAGTCTATGCCTAATAAATGTACTAAAGAAAAAAGCATCTTGTTCCACTTCCCCAAACGATTTTTTTTTTTTTTTTTTTTGCGGTACGCGGGCCTCTCACTGTTGTGGGCTCTCCTGTTGCGGAGCACAGGCTCTGGACGCGCAGGCTCAGCGGCCACGGCTCACGGGCCCAGCCGCTCCGTGGCATGTGGGATCTTCCCGGACCGGGGCACAAACCCGTGTCCCTTGCATCGGCAGGCGGACTCTCAACCACTGCACCACCAGGGAAGCCCTCCCCAAACCATTTTTGCCATGCTTACATCATGATGTTTCCTCATTCAAGTACATGTCTCAGTGTTTACCAAATTTTAGCATCCCATCATGTTGTTGAGTTTAAGCATCTCATCATGTTGTTTAGCTTAAATGGATAATCTCAGGCTGAAATAAGTTGCTCTCAAACATAAGATGTCTCTTCCATTTTTAGTTGCCATGACGAGTTTTACTATTGTGAAATGAGCAACTGTTGTCATGCTGCTTTCTCTCAATGAGTATAAAGTGATCCATTTTTAGTAACCATGGTTATCACCAAAAATTCCATCAGTCTGAATTAGATGCACATCTCCTTTGTTAAGGAAAAGGACTGAAGAGCATTCACTTTCATGCCTGCATTTCATTTTTAATCCAACAACACCTATTCTAAAAACAGGCATTGATGTACTTTTCATCTCATAATCTGCCACTTGCTTTCTCTCCTACTCTGGCCAGGCAGGATTAACAACTGGGAACACACATACGCATTTTCATATCCCTATTGATGAGAGAGACTAAAACTCAGACCAGTTTTCTCCAAGCTCCTAGAAAGCTGAGTAACCTTCAGCTATTTCCTGGGATGTAAGTAGAAAAGAGTGGCAGATTAGAATGTAGCTCTGAGATAAATAAGGTGCTGCTCTCCCCAAATCAAGACATTTAGCTTTCCTCCCATTTGCACTTTTTCCCTCACCATAGAAGTCAGGGGTTCTTTACCAAATTGGCTACAGTGCAGCAATGTCAGGGTGAGCTATGGAAATGTGTTGTCGTGGAGCCCACATAGCAAGTGTGTCAATCCATGCTGCAGGCAACAATGACCAGGAAGCAAAACATAGCAGATGAGCAAAGAAGTAGAAAAGCTACATGTTTATTCCAAATAAGCAATTAAGATACATTTTTAAATTTCCTGCTATACCAATTTCTAAATCTAGACACTAAAGCTAATATCTTTATCCACCTGATTCAAGTTGTACATTCCTGATTATGATTTTAGGTGTGCTCTAAATATATCTATAATCCTTTACTAATTTTAATCACTTTTAGAAACCTGATCTTATTTGATCCTTGAAACAACCCTCAGTAGCAGTTTCTGCAGAAGGTTGGTATGTTTTATAAATGAAGAAGCTGAGGAGAAAACACCAAATATTTTCCAAGACCAACTTCCCAACTCAGTGTTTTTCTAACTCTGCCAGCATTTCTCAGAATTGATCATGTGAGATCCTCCATGAAAAGGGTGTTACACAACATGCATTCACATTCTAAAGTCTTGAGAAAGTCTGAAATAAAGAATGCTCCTTAAATGTTTTAACTCAAAAGTTCCTTAACCTATTGTGCATAAAACCCATTTGTTGCTCAAACTTTATGAGCATCCTCTGGAATTGCCTCTTAAGTCATATTTGGGATTTTATGAGCTCCTCAAAGCAAGGACTATATTTTATTCAAGTGTGTGTTTGGGTGATGTTATGGGTTGAACTGTTGCCCCCCTCCATTCATATGTTGAAGTCCTAACACCCAATACCTCAGAATGTGACCTTATTTTGAAGTAGGGTCATTGTTAGGATGAGGTCATACTGGAGTAGAATGGGCTCCTAATCCAATATGACTGGTGTCCTTATAAAAGAGAAATTTGACATAGACCCACACACAAGGAGAACACCACTTGAAGATGAAGGTAGAGATGGGGGTTGTGCAGCAGAAGTCAAGGAACACCAAAGACTGCCAGGAAACCACCAGAATCAAGGAAAGAGGCATGGAACAGATTCTCCTTCACAGCCCTCAGAAGGAACCAACACTGCCGACGTCTTGATCTCGGACTTCCAGAACTGTGAGACAATAACTTTCTGTTGTTCTAAGCCACCTGATCTGTGTTCCTTTGTTACAGCAGCCCTAAAGAAACTAACAGAGGTGACAAGAACAGGGTATAGTCATTCATTTCCCACATTCAACAAATATTTAATAACTGCCTCTACTTAGGGAGGATAACGGTCCCTGCCCTCACAGAGGTGACATTCTAGTGAGGAGACAGAAAATAAATAAATGTGAAATATAATTTATCTTCACTTGCAAGAGGAAATTGAAGCTCAGAGCTTTCTATTTTGTCCAAAATATAGAGTCTTATTCATGAGCACAACAGGGAATCCCAGAAGACACATTCTCGCTAGGGTGCCACGCTCTATGTCCAGCCAGTGCTCAAAGCACCATTTCCAAATTCTATGTAGCTAAGTAACATGAAATTCTCTTTCCTGGCTCTCATTTGCCAAAAAGTACGAGATCTTGGCAGAGTGGAAGTACTGGATTTGAAGTAAGGGAACCTGGGCTGAGTTTCTAATTTTCTTTCTGTGCAATCCATTACATTATTTTATACATTTGAGTCTTAATTTTCTCATTTGCAAAATAGTACCTACTCCATACGATTATTGTGAAGAGTATATGGTGATAAAGAAAACAATCAGAGTGAAGTAAGTCAGAAAGAGAAAAACAAATACCATATGCTAACACATATATATGGAATCTAAAAAAAAAAATGGTTCTGAAGAACCTAGGAGCAGGACAGGAATAAAGATGCAGACATAGAGAATGGACTTGAGGACACAGGGAGGAGGAAGGGTAACCTGGGATGAAGTGAGAGAGTAGCATTGACATATATACACTACCAAATGTAAAATAGATAGTGGGAAGCAGCTGCATAGCACAGGGAGATCAGCTTGGTGCTTTGTGTCCACTTAGAGGGGTGGGATAGGGAGGATGGGAGGCAGACGCAAGAGGGAAGAGATATGGGGATATATGTATAGCTGATTCACTTTGTTATAGAGCAGAAACTAACATACCACTGTAAAGCAATTATACTGTAAAGCAATTAAAGATGTTAAAAAAAAAAAAAGAAAAGAATCAGAATTTAATTCCTCTGAATCTTTTGTTGGCTCAACCTCATAGATTCTGGACATCTTTCACATAAATTTGTAGTTTTTTTTGTTTTGTTTTTGTTTTGCTTCTTTGATTGTTTGTTTGGTTTTGGGTTTGGTTTTGGGCTCCAGATGCCTAATTTATCTACTCAGAGGTTCTGGGCTTGTAACCACATTTGGATTTCAAGGCAGGAAATTGTTATTCTTTATGTTCCATAAAATGTATATTAAAGTGCCAACTATCTCTGTGCTCCCACTCCTCTCCCCACCACACACACATTAGACAAATAACTGCGCTAACAGTTATTCCCTTGAGAGTGACCCATGGTTGGGATGATGGAAGGTGAGGGTTGTTTGAGTAATAAGGATCCCACACACACACATATACACCCAATACCCTTTGCTTTTCCTAACTTCTGCTGTCTCCAAATATAGCATCAATCAACCCCCTAAGGAAATAGAAATAGAAACACAAAGCTAGCAGAAGGAAGGAAATATTAAAGACTAAAGCAGAGATAAATAAAATAAAGAATTTTTAAAAATAGAAAATCAACGAAATCAAAAGTTGGTTCCCCAAAAGAATCAACAAGGGCTTCCCTGGTGGCGCAGTGGTTGAGAGTCCACCTGCCGACGCAGGGCACACGGGTTTGTGCCCCGGTCCGGGAAGATCCCACATGCCACAGAGCGGCTAGGCCCATGAGCCATGGCCACTGAGCCTGCGCGTCCGGAGCCCGTGCTCCGCAATGGGAGAGGCCACAACAGTGAGAGGCCCACGTACCGCAAAGAAAAAAAAAAAAGAATCAACAAAACTGACAAACTTTACTACATGGACTAATAAAAAAAGAGAGAAGACTCAAATTATTAAAATCAGAAAAGAAAGTGTAGACATTACTACAGATTCTACAGAAATAAAAAGGATTATAAGGGAACACTATGAAAAACTGTGAACCAACAAGTTGGATAACCTAGATGAAATGGACAAATTTCTAGAAACACAAAACCTACTAGAAACACAAGACTAAATCATGAGAAATAGAAAATCTAAATAGACCTATATATAACTAGTAAGGAGATGGAATCAGTAATCAAAACTCTCCCAACAAAGAAAAGCCCTGGACCTGATAACTTCACTGGTGAATTCAACCAAACATCTAAAGAATAACTAATGCCTATTTCTCAAACATTTCCCAAAAATTAAAGAGGAGGGAAGACATCCTCATTCTCTGAGGCCAGCATTACCCTGATTCCAAAGCCAGATGAATACACTACAAGAAAATAAAACTACAGACCAACAACACTTATGAACACTGATACAAAAATCTACAACAAAATACTAGCAAACAGAATTCAGTAGTATATAAAAAGGATTATACACCATAACCAAGTGAGATTTATTCCTGGAATGCAGGAATTGTTCAACATATAAAAAAAAAAAACAATGTAATATGCCACATCAACACAATGAAGGGGGAAAAAATATCATCATCTCAATTTGACAAAATTCAACACCCTTTCATGATAAAACACCAGTAAACTAGGACTAGATGGAAACTACCTCAACATAATAAAATGTATATAAGAAAAACCAATAGCAAACATCATACTCAATGGTGAAAGACAGAAAGCTTTTCCTCTAAGATCAAGAGCAAGGCAAGAATGCCTGTTTTCAACACTGCTATTCAACATCGTACTTGAACATTGTAATAGCCAGAGCAATTAGGCAAAAAAGAAAAAAAAAAAAGAAATCCAATTTGAAAGGGGAGAAGTAAAATTACCTCTGTTTGCGGATGATATGATCTTATATGTATAAAGTCCTAAAGATTTCACACAAAAAAAGCTTTTAGCACTAATAAATGAATTCAGCAAGGTAGCAGGATACACAGTCAACATACAAAAATCAGTTGCATTTCTATACACAAACTATGAACAATTTGAAAAGAAAATTGCAAAAACAATTTCACTTATAATAGCATGAAAAAGAATAAATACTTAGGAATTAACAAAGCAGATGAAAGACTTGTACAGTGAAAACTACAAAACACTGCTGAGAGAAACTGAAGAAGCCATAAAATAAATGGAAAGACACCCCATGTTCATGGATTGGAAGATTTAATATTGTTAAAATATCAATACTACCCAAAGCGATCTACAGATTCAATGTAATCTCTATCAAAATCCCAATGATGTTTTTTTTGCAGAAACAGAAAAACCCATCCTAAAGTTCATATGGAATCTCAAGGGAACCTGAATAGCCAAAACAATCTTAAAAAAGAAGAACAAAACTTGAGGATTCTCACTTTACAATTTCAAAACTTACTACAAGTCTACAGTAATCAAAACAACGTGATGTTGGCATAAAGAGAGACATGTAGACCAATGAAATAGAGAGGCAAGAAATAAATCCTTGTATATATGTCAAATTATTTTGGATAAGGACACCAAGACCATTAATTGGGGAAAGTGTTTTCAACAGATGATGCTGGGAAAACTGGATAGCCACATACAAAAGAATGAAGTTGGACTCACCTAATGCCATACACAAAAATTTAGTAAAAATGAATCAAGGACTTAAAGACTTAAAACAATAAAAGTCTTAGGATAAAACACAGGAAAAGGACATTGTATTTGGCAATGATTTATTGGATATGATACCAAAGGCAAAGGTAACACAAGAAAAAATAGACCAACTGGACTGCATGAAAACTGAAAAATTTTGTGCATCAAAAGACACTATCTACAGAGTAAAAAGGCATCTTACAGAATGGGAGAAAATATTTGCAGATTCATATATTTTACTAAGAATTAATATCCAGAATGCATAAAGAATCACTAAAACTCAACGATAAAAAAAGAAACAACCTTATTCAAAAATGAGCAAAGGACCTGAATAGACATTTCTCCAAAGAAGATATATGAATGGCCAATAAGCACATAAAAAGATGCTCAACATCACTAATTATTAGGGAAACGCAAATCAAAATTACAATGAGATACCACCTCACATCCATTAGAATGGCTACTATCAAAAAAACAGAAAACAACAGGTGTTAGCAAAGATGTGGAGAAATTGGAAACCTTGTGCACTATTGGTGGAAATGTACGTAAAACGGTACACCCTCTGTGGAAAACAGTATGGCAATTCCTCAAAAACATTGAAAATAGAATTCCCATATAATCCAGCAATTTCACTTCTGGGGATATACCCAGAAGAATTAAAAGCAGAGTTTTGAAGAGATATTTGTAAACCTCTGTTCATAGCAGTTATGCACAATAACTAAACCATGGAAGCAAGCCCAGAGTCCTTCAACAGATAAATAGATAAACAAAATGTGGTATATACATACATACAATGTAATAGTATTCAGCCCTTACAAAAGAAGGAAGTTCTGACACATGCTATGACATGGATGAACCTTGAGGGCATTATGCCAAGTGAAATAAGCCAGTCACAAAAAGACAAATACTGTATGATTCCACTTATAGGAGGTACTTTGATAGTCAAAATCATAAAGACAGAAAATATAATAGTAGTTTCCAGGAGCTGGGGTTTAGCAGGGGAATGGGGAGTTATTGTTTAAAGGTATAAAGTTTCAGTTTCACAAGACGAAAAGAGTTAATGGAGATGGATGGTGTTGATGGTTGTACAACAACGTGAATATATTTCATACCACTGAACTGTACACTTTAAAATGGCTGGTGCTGAATTTTGGTTTGTATTTTACCACAATAAAAAATGTATAATTAATTGATTGATTTGTCTGATTTTTAGTATAATATATAAAAATTTTTTAAGTTTGATAATACTATTGGAGTGTTAAGAGAACTCAGAATTACCATATTTGTACTTCATTACCGTATGAGAGTTATTTGAGTACTTGAAGTGGAATTTTGTCAAAATCTTTAAAAAGAATTTATTAGTGACGTTTTTATTATACTACTATTATCACATTTATATTTTAAATGCTTAGGAGAATTTTCATCTATAAGTTGTAAAAGAAGTTTAAAACCTCCCTTAAAAGTAACTGTTGAAATTTCCTAGATTTATATGTATAATAATATTTTAAATTAAATTGAAATATTTAAGAAAAAATTAGATTCATCATATTATTACTTTAATACCTCAAAGGTTAATTTAAAAATCCAAAATAACCCCTAAACAATCTTTATTGTGTATAAAAAGCTGTTTTCAAGGACACCAAAATAATCTGTATTTATCATTTGTCATGATTCCTCCACACACACGGACTTTTCAGATTAACCTATCCACTACCAATTCTGATTACGGTAAATAGGTTTCATATATGATCCAATGATCATGAGCCATTGAGTCATCCCAGAAGCCACAGCGTGGAGTTGCTTGATTCGTGTTTCTTTAGCTGTATGGATACAGAAAAGCAGGACATAGAAATTATGAGTGCCTCTCGAGTTAGATGACCTGGATTTTAAACCTGCTCCACCACACACTATATATGAGACTTCTAGCAAGTTACTTCACTTCTCTGTACTGTTTCATCACTTGTAAAACCTGTACTCATCACTTGTAAAACCTGTACTTACTTCAAAAGGTAGTTGTGAGGTTTACAAAATGCAACAGATTTGATGTACTTAGCACAGCCCCTGACGCATAATTAGGTGTTCAATAAATGTTGGCTGTCGTTGCTGTTAATTATTATTATTATCATTAGCAAGAAAGGGTTAAGGATGTCAATTTCACTTAGATGTTCTCAAAGAGGTTTAAGCGGTTATTTGTCAAAATTTATCATGAAGCCCTCTATTTAGGAGACTTCTAAATATATCTTTCTGTATTGCAATTTCTATGACTTTCCAGTAGCCTCAGGGTAATGATTTAGCCTGAGGAGAATACCTGCTTCAAAAAAAAAAAAGGAAAAAAGCATTTGACGTTAATCTCTGGTTTCAGGTTTAAATCCTAAAGCCCTGCAGATTCTCTTGTTTCAACCACATGGCAGATTAGCAGTTAACACACTAAAATCTTACTGTTTTTTGACCTTTGTCTGAGGAGTAAAAACAGCTATAAAGACTGCTGGGACTGTAGGTGATCCTATCTCTTTAACTATACGGCTTTTGGATGTAAGGACTAATATGGGGAATGAGAAGTATTTCTAATAGTTCATTGTGAACAGCATAATAGCAATTACAGTAGTCCCCCCCTTATCCACAAGGGATACATTCCAAGACCCCCAGTGGATAGTGCTGAATGCTATATATACTATGATTTTTCCTATACATACAAACCTATGATAAACTTTAATTTATAAATCAGGCACAGTAAGAAATTAACAATAACTAATAATAAAATAGAATAAGTATAACAATATACTAAAATAAAAGTTATTTTATAACTTCTCTCTCTCTCAAGATATCTTATTATACAAATTTAATGACTTTTCCATCTTAACTGAGCAACTTATACACTGTGGCTGTAATTTTTGCCGTTTGAGGTGTGACAGTAAAAGTAGCATGAATTTCTTTTTCCTTTTTCACAATTTCATGGACCGAAGATTCGTTCTTAACATACATCTTAGCACCTCAGCCTATGATTTTTTTTTCTTTCCTTATTAAGTCAAGAACTATCACATTTTCACTTAAAGGAAGCACTTCACAATTTCTCTTTGGCATATCCAAATGGCCAGCATTACTACTCTTGTGCTTTGGGTCTATTATTAAGTAAAATAAGGGTTACTTGAACGCAAGCACTGTAATACCACCACAGTCAATCTGATAACCGAGAGAGCTTTTAAGTGACTAACTGGCGGGATATGCTGGACAAAAGGATGATTCACGTCCTGTGTGGGTTGAAACCAGACGGTGAAAGATTCCATCACACTACTCAGAATGGCGTGCAATTTAAAACCTATGAATTGTTAATTTCTGGTATTTTCCATTTACTATTTTCAGATTGTGGTTGACCAAGAGTAACTGAAACTGTGGAAAACAAAGCCAGGGATGAGAGGGGACTACTGTACTTTTATAGCACTTGCTATATGCCAGCACTGTTCTTTGTACATTAACTATATACTATTCAGAGCTACTGATTTAGAGGCACTAACTTTATTCACTCATTAGAATTTCTCCCCTCAGCAAGTGTTTGAGGCCAAGTATTTCAAAGAATATAGAGGATAAACACAATTCCACAAAGCAAATCTGTGAACTAGGCTGATAAGAGAAACAGTGCATGAAAGAGTCAACCTGGTGATTATTAGGGATTGTTCGTAGCTAGTTAAGAGGCTGAAGCTGAAAAACAGACCCTGCTTTTATCACTCAATTGCATGATGCCTAAGTGGTCACCATGACTCAGATCCAATCTGCCATAATGAAGATGAACTCAAATTTGCTCTTTCTGTTCTGAGGAGCCATTTCTCATTTATTTTTCCCTCTGCCCTCTGGAAAAAGAGAGAGATCAGGAGAATTTCTGTGTCAGGAAATGAAAAATGCTCTGAATTTTCCTAAGGATTGAAAGATAATTCTTTAACCCATGGTTAACATATACATGGTCAATCTGGACTTATGGAGAATGTGGCTGACCTCAAATGCTGCAGAAGGAAGCAGTAGACATCACAGGTTCAGTGCCCCCTGGTGGAGTATGATGAAAGGCACCCTCCTTTTCCTTCTGTCCCTAAAATGTCTCTAAGATCTTACAATATGCATATTATAGTATATCCATTTTTTCCACTGCTTCATCTTGTCTTTCCTACTTTCTTTTTTCCTTTGGCCAAATTTATTTACCTTTCTATGTTTATATTATTTCATCTTTTTGTAGTTTTGTAAACAAACTTCTTTCTGGACAACTAAATTATCATTAATAAACATGGTGATGATCAGCCTCTGGGGCACCAGCTCAGCTGCCTAGGGTGTTTATGGCTAGCATCAATTCTCACTGTCTAATTTGTCAGTGACTGGGTCACACCAATAGTTAAATATTTTTCATACTTTACCTACATATAAGTATACACATGTATATATGCTTACACATACAGTCAACCTGTGCTTTTAAAACTCTTTGTTCCTTAGGGTTCTCAAAGACTAAAGAATGCAAAGAATATTACCCTCAAACTGAATATGTATCCCAACTATATTCAAACAAATATATCATACAAAGTACCTATTTTTTTAATGGCCTGTAATATCTGTGATTTTTAAGTACTCAATAAAGCAATGAAGATCATTAAGACTTCATTGTCATCTCCAAGAGCTCTATAGTCACTTGATGTCAGAATTGCTCAAAAGAGAAAGATTCTGCATCTCTGATATGACTGTACATTATGTTTACCCTCAGGCCCAGTCCCATCCAGATCTGTAGCTGTGATTTGCCCATGTATTTTAAAAGAGATCTTCTCACTGATTATACCCATAGGGTTATAATACCATCCCAGTCAGGGTTGATTTGCAGAAAATGGAAATTACTTTCCAAAGAAAGAAGTTTAAAAAAAGAGCTTTGGGTACTTACAAAATCAACGGTAGAGCTCTAGGTTGGGCTTTGTGGAATGACTCCTATCAAACCACTTCAGAACTGACCTGCCAAGACCACAATCAGGAAATAGGGCAATCAGGAAGCTGCCACTGGAATTCTGACTTCAGGAACGTACATCTTAGTGATGCTCCAAGCCCTACCTCTCAAAGCCTACAAAGCTAATAATTGGACACAAGAATTCCGCTATAGGTAAACCCAGGGTCTCCACAACTCTGTTTTCCAGGAGAAAACAAGAGGAAGAAAAGTTGAAACATGGCCTCTAATTTCATGCAAGTGCATTTGATTGGCAAAATCTAATCACATCTGAGCCCTTATCAAAGGAGTCCAGGAAATGAAAATTTTAGCATTCTAGTAGTTTTACCAGGCAGAAAGGCATTTTAGAAGAGCATTTTTCAAATTCTACATTGTAAATTACTTGTAAGTCATAAAATCAATTTATTTAATGGGCCATGAAATAAATTGATTTTTAATGAAATGGAATAGAATAGAATATATTCCTATGTAGTAACAGAGGATTTTTTTGCAAAGTCTTCCTACAAAGGAAGGAAGTTCTGACACACACTACAACATGGATGAATCTTGAGGACATTATGCTAATTGAACCAGTCAGAAAAAGACAAATACTGTTTGATTCCACTTATATGAGGTACCTACCTAGAGTCGTTAAATTCATAGAGGCGGAAAGCAGAATAGTTGTTTCCGGGGGCTGGGTGAGGAAAGAATGGAGAGCTGTCTAATGGACATAGAGTTTCAGTTTTGCAAGATGAAAAAAGTTCTGCAGATTGGTTGTACAACAATGTGAATGTACTTAACACTACTGAACTGTATACCTACATTAAGATGGTGTTTTCCAACTTTAAAAAATCTTTTAAAATTCTTTAATATCCCAGAGCTGGTATATTCTGCAGTATTCCCTCTCTCAGTGAGCAGCACCTTTATCTACCCAGCGGCTCAAGCCAAGGAGGGGTCTAGGAAGTCATTCTTGACACTCCCACTTTACACCCAATCCATCATCCCTGTAATTCTAGATAACTCCCAAATCTGCCAACTTCTCTCCAGCCCCACTGCTTTTATCTTAGTTCTCTCACCTACACTATTTGTCTCCCACCAATGTTTGTAACAGTACAATCACCAAACTTCAGCCAGACACAGATGTCTAAAATGGAGAATGGATCATTTTACTTCCTCAAGAAAGTCCAAACTCCTTAAACAGACTTACAGGCAAGGACTACATAACCAGGTCACTGGTGATCTCCCCAGTCACATTTCTCACCACTCCATCCAGCCTCATTTTTCATTATGTAGTACTAGTCATACTACAGACCCTGAGGCTGATCTGGGTTCCAGATGAGTCAAGCACCCATGGTTTTGAGAAATGTTCATACAGCTCAAGACCATCACACTTCTACCCTCTTGCACTACTCAACTGTAATCTTCATTAAATGTTTTTTGATTTGTGTAGCAACGTCTTTGGCCATGATTCACCAGGCCTACCAAGTACATTAATATCAAGAAAGCAGCTATAATGGGCTTTTAACAATATAATTCCCCAGAAAAACAGAACATATTTCAGTCTCTGAAATGTTCCTCTTTTTAAAATGTAGTAATGAAAAGATAATTTGATCTTTCAGACATTCCGATGACATTTTTCCATAATCTGCTCTCTCAGGCTCTCTACTGGGCTTACTCTCTCTTCATATATTAGGAACAAAAAATTACAATAAAAATTTCATCCCTCATGTACAATTGTACATTATTCTGGCTGAGAAGGCTTCTTTTGCAACTTTGTCTTATTTTCTTAGGTTTTGCATTTTTTCCTCTTTCATCATTGTTCCATTAATCTCCAAGTCCTCCCCTTAGTGCTGATGCCTCAAGGTTAATGAGCCTCACTGAGGACAGCAAGGGGACTGAGCTGCCTGGCCCTTCCTGTCCTCCTCTTGACCTAGTTGAGATGCTGTCCTCTGCTTTTCGAGAATAGAAATAAAGAGAAAAAATATATCAAATAAACTAGGGAATTAACATTGCTGGGCAAACAGAAGCTCCTAAACTCAACAATGAACAGTGAATTTACATACAATTTTTTTCAGACATCACTCTTGTGGGAACTGACAGTTTATAGTCAAACCTTGTATGCTTTCCTCCTTAATTCCCCATTCTCAGAGACTTCATTCAATCTCAAAACTCAACTCTAAATTCCATCCTGCCAATTCACAACTCTATCATTGGGCCTGACACTTCACCCAGTGATCCAGTATTTCCAACTATAGTTAAGATCTTTCTATATGAGGTTCCTGCCATTTCTATAAACATAGAATTTCTAAATGGTATTCCTTCCACATCTAAAGCCCCTATTGTTTGTTTATAACATTATCATTCTCCCAGATACCAGGGTCTAAGTTATCCTACTGAGCACCTAATATGTGTCTCTATGATATGTGCTGGGCCCAGAGAAATGGGGTATAATCCTCACCCCCAATATGTCCCCAGTCCAGCCAGGGATAGTGACAAATAAACCAGAGGGTAGGTGCCAAAGTCTGAAAAAGTCGATCACACTGTGATCGATCACAGTTTACTTTTCTCTTTCCTTCATCCTTGATATTCAACTTTTCACCAAGTGCTGCTATATTTTAACCCAATGTTTATAAGATTCATCACTGACACCAGCCTTCTCTCCACTTTGAAACCCTGAAGTTGTCTTTCCCATGGTTTCCTGCATTCAGTCACTCCAAGTACGATCCGAGCTTCTTTGGTTTTGTCTCACAGGTTCATTCCTCTTCTTTGCAAGGCTGCCAGGTCATCACGCCCTGTCTTGTGTACTCTAGCATCTTCCTTTTATTGCTTCCACTTCTTCCAATACATCCAGAACATCAGGCTGAATTTCCTACAGTGTTACATTCCCAAAGCCATTCCCCTACTCAGGAACCTGCTGTGGACTGGATCCTATCCACAACTGTGGGGGACCTTCAGGGGGTCCCCAGTGAAGGCCCACTCTAGCTCACCAAGCTCATCTCCCACTAATCTTTAACACTCTACTCAGAGTGAGAACCAAGGCTCATTTCCAAATGTGTGCATTTAATAAGCACCCCTACCCTGCCAGCGATTGAAAATCTACTCAAATTCTGCCTGGCCTTAAAGGACAAGCTCAGGTTCCACCTCTTTTCCTGACCATTGTGACTCAACCTAAGTGTTCCTTCTCTGATGTCAACAGGAATGAGCCGGGTTCCCCCGGTCACCCAAGGCCCAAGGAATCTGCTTAGAAATGGTTCTGTCTTCTACGTTGCAGAGGTGAAAAGCCAACCAATGTCCTTTTATCTTTTCTATTGTATAAATTCTGTTAGTAAATTTTGGATTTCCAAAATAGAGTAACAAAAGAAGGAAAAATGACTCAGTCTTAAAAAGACAAACTTTTTTGAAAGTGAGATATTTGAGACAGTATCAGGTACCTCCCAGGTTCCAAATGGAATCAAGAACTCACTGCCTTACCAAGCCAGCTCCCAGAAAAAGTATTACAGTAATAATCTCAGCCTTCCCTTCCCCTGCCACATTTGCCCCTCAGGCTGACCTTTTTCCCTTCCACCTTTAAGATTTTACCTTTTCTAACAAAACTTGCTCTCATGGAAGGACCTCATGAGCAAGAAAGAGAGCTGTACTAAGATCTGTGTTCTGGTGCCAGTTCTAAGAGAAGGAGTCAACATCAAGAGAAGTCACTTCACCTACTCTGTGCTTCATTTTCTTTGTCTATGAAATAAGGAACTTGAACAAGATTGAACTCTGCATTCAATCCTCCCAGTTCTGACATTTTTATACACATGGTACTATATACAGGGTGATTAATTAACCAGTGATTAATAAATGAGTCCTAAGTTGTTACTTCTTCTTGAAGTAATTTTATTTTAGCAGACCAAACACTTTAAGCAAAATAAATTAATCTAACAATTATATTTTCTCCTGCTCTTCTGGAGAAAGAATTTGGGAGAGGGAAAAAAAGGTGAATGCTGAACCCAGCAGGTACCTTCTTCCTCATGAGGTCAACTTGGCTGGCATGATTATCACTCCATGGCAATAACACGACTATAAGATTTTTAAAAGGGTTGATAGTTCAAACACATAAGAACAAGAATTCAAGAAAAACCTTCATTTCAAAGCATCCATTGGTCTCACTATATTTCTGGGTCCAATAAATAACACTCCTGGTGGAGAAAAGGCATTTCTGTGATTTTTTCAAAAACTGTTTGAGTGCTTCCATGTCATAGGGGTTGTAGGAGCTCACTGATTACTGGTCCAATAACCAAGAGGTCAGGAAGTTGAAAAAACAATCCTGAATAGAAATGTAACAGCCATTTTGCTTTTTCCAAGCACAAGAAAAGGCCAGCGGAAGCAGATGTTTGGCCTTTGAAGAGCAGCTTCCAGAGAAGTCATAACCCAAGGGCTGAGTAATACCTCTTGTAAAATGAAAGACTCAGTAACCCCCAGGGGAGAACCCAGATCCAATATTCCAGCCTGAATGTAAAGGGCAAGATGTTATGTATTTCACTGGAGTGACAGGTACAGCTACTACCTAGAAAAGCCATCTCGTTGAATCAGATCTTTCTTTATCATTCCTTATGTTACAGGGGTAAGATCATGAGCATAAAACAAAGGAAATCATGAGAGAATATTTTCAATCATGAAGCACCCAGTGAAGCATGTAATCAAGTGGAAAACCGTCAGTGATTGCTTATTGTATCTGTACAGGACAGGACATTGGTTTAATGGCTTTACATAAATGGGAAAAGACAACTTGGTAATTGACTTAGTATAACAGTAGACAATGTAGAAAAGATACTTCAGGAGGCAACAGGGCATTAAGTACAATCTCAGGGATACTGAAATCTTAAGGGCGCTGAACACTGAAAAGTATAAAGAGTTGGTCAGAAATTATTCTTTAGATGATGTATGTATTTAAAAACAACATTGATTTTTCTGGAGTTTATAAAATTGGCTGAACTGTTAGCAAACAACTGAGTCCATCTCTTCTATTTCCAACAAGAAGCCACTTTTTCTTCATTCTAGAAAAGACTGAAGAAAGTTTCTCTGGACAATCTTACAAAACTAGATGCAAAGTATTAAAGGAGAGCAGGAAATAAGGAAAGGCCTGAAACTTAAGACAAGTGTTTGCACTCCCCCTCCCTTCATAAACAATGTAAATGCCCCTTTGCCCTACAAATTAAATCCCCTATAACTCCAAAAGACAGTGGAAATTTTTGAATACATTTACGAATTTCATTGCATCTAAGTCTACCTACAATAAATAGGTCATTGACAACAGACTGGAAATATTTCATAATTTAGAAGAGCTTGTTGTAATATGAGGCACTGAAAGCTCTGACTGCTCTGTACTGTCTCAAACCACAGAGAAAGAAAAGAAATGAGGTGATATCAAAACTCAGTGCCAGAAAGTAATGACATCATGATAACATTATGTTACAGCTTCCTATTCCAACCTAAGAAGCAATAATAAAGTAGTGAAGGAGAATTTTGGAGAAACAGTAATGGCAGAAGAGGGTGAACAAGAACTGGAGCTATGTAGCATGGAGTTCCCTATCCTTTCTCCCTCAGCCTCCTTCAAGACCTCTCCCCCTTGAACTTCTACTCCATGAAGAAATTAACTGATCTTAGTTATACTGGGAATAAACTCATGTAGAATAAAAACTGCTAGTAAAGGGAACATGATAGGACCCATTTCTTCACAATATGAATCCACTGTGTAGCAAACAAGGGCAAGAACTAACCAAGGAACAGAAAAAGATTGTGTTAAGATGAGAATTTTTGTCAAGTTACTCCTGGTCCCTCAATTTCACCACCTCTGTTTTTCCTGTATCTTCAGAATGGGATGGAGAAAAGTGATATTTATTCAACAAATATTTTATTACTATTATTATTATTACTGTGAGACACCTTGGCCATTACCAAGATAAAACTTCCCTAAAGGATTTGTACTTTAATAAAAAAAATTCCTTCCTTCCTGAACAATTTTGTCTTCTGGCTTCCATAACATCACCCTCTTGCTCTGCTCTCACCTTTCCAAGAACAATTTTTTTTTTGGCGGTACTTGGGCCTCTCACTGTTGTGGCCTCTCCCGTTGCGGAGCACAGGCTCCGGGCACACAGGCTCAGCGGCCATGGCTCACGGGCCCAGCCGCTCCGTGGCATGTGGGATCTTCCCGGACCAGGGCACGAACCCGCGTCCCCTGCATCGGCAGGCGGACTCTCAACCACTGCTCCACCAGGGAAGCCCTAAGAACATTATTTTTGTGTCCATTTTGCATTTTTCATTAGCTTTTTCAAATTCCATAAATTACAAACTATTCTTGAGGAAATGCCTTCTTCCAAGATTTCAACTACCACTTTTTTACAGTTTACTCACCAATCTAGAATACCAGAGCCCAGCTATTTATTAAAATTCCATTTCCTATTTCAGTTGCATTCTGGACCACCTCCAGGTGAATATCCCAAAGGCATGTCCCCCTCAAATGTCTAAAACAGAATTTATTTTCCTGTTTCCCTTTTTCCTTTACCCTTTCCTAATCTCTTAGGTTTACTTCTTCCAGAGGCAAACCCCCAGACAAGAATGTCGGTGCAAATAGTTTATCTGAATGGTGATCCAAGAAAGACTACTCAGGGATTGGAGCAGTGAGACCAGGGAGAAAAGGCAGCCAAAAAGGCTTAGTTATCAAACAAGTTACCACTATGGGAACCTAGAGCCATATCCCACTGGGGAACTCTGCGAATAGAATACAAAACTCAGAGTAATCCCACCTGTGGTGCAAAGGTGCCAAGGCATTTACCCACAACTCCCATCAAACACTGGTTGAGGGTGTTACCAGGACATTAATTCTCCAGCACTTCCCATGTCCTTTGCCTCTGCCACCAGGGAAAGCCCTCAGGCGTTGGAAGCGCACTGCAGCTTTCAGGCTGTGTTCTGCGTTTTGGTCAATGGCGCCACACCACCAGTGACCCCAGCTAGAAATCTTACAATCATCCATGATTTCTCCCTCTTCTTTGTCCCCCACTTTTACTTAGACACCAAGTCCCGTTGATTTTACTCCCATTATGGTGTTAACTTTGTTTGCCCTTCTCAATCCTTATGCTATTGCCTTAATTAAGTGTGTGATGCCTTTCTTAAAATATTGCCATGAATGGATTTCTATCTGGTCTTTGTCCTCCAGCTGCCAGCTGCCAGCAGAGTCATCCATCTTTTATACTATTCCTGGAGAGATAAGAATAATAATAACAGCCAAAAATGCTAAATGCTCTCTCTATGCCAGGTACTAGACTAAGTACGTTACATGCATTATCTCACTTAATCCACACAACAAATTTATAAGACAGGCAATGGTTTTTATCCCCATTCTACCGATGAGGTCACTGAGACTTAGAGAAGTTAATAAAGTCAGAGTTCATAAGATCAGAGAAGGAATCCAAACCCAGGCAGTCTGCCTCCAGAACTCTGGTGATTAACAACCGTACGATGTGGATATCACCACTGTACTCAGTCATCTGTATACAGCGCAAATCTAATTACGGCATTCCCCCAATTAAAAGCCCAGCCCTAGCCCAATGGCTTTCTAACACTTTAATGATCAAAGTCCTAACTTTTAAGCATGACGTGACACCGCATCGTATACTGCCCTCAGGGTCTATCTTATCTTTCGGCACCTGCACTCACATCATGTTAGTTAATAAATTTGAGCCACAAGGAACAGGAAGCAGTGTGTTTGACTAAAATATGGGGTGCTTTGAGAAGAGTCATAGATGATAAGCCTGTGTTCATATCACAGAGGCCTTCTATAAATCACTAGATCAAAGAAGCTGTATGTCCCTCCAAAAGGTAACCACCTGCCTCAGCCATCAGCAGTTCTAAAAAGCGGTCAGGACTTTCAACCTCACACCATGGCCTGAGCCAGCTGCGAGGCTGGCTGACCTGCAGACCTGTCCACGAAGTCCTTGCAATCACCAGCAGATGCTGTCTGGTTTCCTGCTGTTCCCTTTGCCTGCCTATCTATGCCCTGCCCTCCCTTCCACGGCCACTCCAACTGTTCCTTCCTCTACGAGGTCTTTGCCTGCTTCTCACATCACCCTTACTCTGCTCTGAACTCAAGAGTCTCATTGTCTGTCAACCAGCACTGCCTTGTATTCTTATACAAGGTCATTTCATTTACCCCTGAAAGTAGAGCCTCAGTACATAAGGGGTAGAAGGCATCTTATATTTCACTGAATGCCCTCCAGCACCTAGCATGTAAATGATTTTCAATAGACAGTTGGATGAATAAATAAGATGACCCATCAAGATTCTTTCCAAGCCTATGATGTCTTAAATCCTAACGTTCTCACATTTTGAATGTATGCTACCATAGTAAATTACACATATCACTGTTGAAAGAATATTAAATTCTGAAGGTCAACTCGGGTCTAATTAATAATAAGCAATAGGCTATATTTCATATATGAAAGTGACCCACTATCAGTAAAGCAAATATTGTGAAAGTTAAATATTCACAGGGCTGGCTGTTATCAGACTAAATGGTGTTATGGGTGGTTAATATTGCACAGGACAATTCTGTTATCCTTTTAACAGGATACTAATCAGCCACCACACCCCTGCCAGTTCCCCTGCTTTGCCTCCTCTTTGGGATTTTGTAGGTTAGCCCTTAGGATATAGATACAATGAGACATATTTCCCTGACAAGGAGTAAAAAAATGTCAGTAGGTAAATAAGAAAATTACATTTACAGAAGAATTCATTTCCCAGTGTTGGAAACATATGCAGGTTGTTGCGGTTTTGGGTCTACTCACACTGCTAATACCTCATGTGAGATGATTAAAACTTTCTCTTCTCAGGAGAGCGATGGATGTGGAATTATATTTTCAGCAGGGAATCAGCATTTTATCATCAAAGTGGCCACAAGAATTGTGTTACAGTATTTCTGCTGTGAAACATTATGCAGCACAGAGGTGGGAGAAATGGAAATTGACCCTCATTAGAATGATGATACCACCCTACGGCTGGAGACAGAAGGCAGCCTTCCTACCCAGTAGTGAACTTCATTGATGAGTGGGAGGAAGAAGCTCTTTGTGGCCAACTCACAGTAGTACAGCACGACATGTTAAATCAGCTCCAAGTTTCCTTGGTTCAAAATCAATTTTAAAGAAAATTGTGTTTCAGTGAAGATAGCTCTTTCCCCTGCGATGTTGCTGCTAACATAAAATCTGGTATCAAAAGACACAGTTAACCAGAATAGGTGATTCTCTTTCAAAGTATGGTTCTTAGAAAAAGGATTTTTACTTGTTTATTTCAGCTTATTTATGGTAGTAACACTCTATTCTTTCTAATTTTATACTAATCACTAATGTAAAATATATATACACCTTAAAGAAAGTATTTTTGAAATTTAATAACATAATTTAATAGCAAGAATCTTAGCCTCAAACTCTATGATATTCATGAAGATGGAGAAGTTAGTATAAGAAAAATTAAAGAGAAGGAGGGCATGACAATGTCTTCAATAACTTTTACAGGCTGGTGTCAAACAGAGACTAAAAAAATTATTTTGAAAACTTAAAATAGCCACTAGTTGAATGATGTGTACCTTCAAAATAACTGCAGAGATTCAAGTAAAAAAATCATAGTTTATATAGAAATTCATTTGGAAAAACTATTTAGAAATATTAAGTATATTATAAAATATTTAGACATAAATTTCATACTGTGATCCAGCAACTTCATTTCTAGGAATCCAACTAAGAAAATAATCACTAATGCAGAATTGTTGGAAAAGACTGAAGGAAAAAAAAATCTATCCATATGATGGACAATCATGTGACCTTAATGTGGGGACCATGAAAATGTCCCTCATAGACCTCCGACTATAGAAAATATAATTGACCAAGGGCCTACTTGGCTGCCGCATTTTGAAATCCATTGTTCTACCTGCACTGAAGCTATACCTCCCAAGGCCTGCTCCCAGCTAATGACCAAAGAGACAAAATATAATACTAGGACAGACTCATTCCTGGTCAGACTTGCATGGAGGTATGATGGCTATCCCAGTCTTATCTGACTCCCTTTCTATTTTCTCTCACACAAGCACTTCTAATAAAATCCTTGCAGGTTTAATCATTTCTTGGCATTTGCTCCTCAGAGGACCCAGACTAAGGCACATTAAAAACATGTTTTGAAAAGATAATTTAATTTTATACTCTAATTTTAAATTAAATGTTTCATGAAATATTACCTTTTTAAAAGCAAGATACAAACTCTATGCCCCAAATTAGCCAGTTATTGTGGGAAAATAAAAGAAAAAGACACATTCAAATGAAGATACATAGAAAATAGAATGGAGATAAATATACCAAAGTGTCAAAAATGGTTATTTCGGGATAGTGTTTTTATAGATGGTTTTAATTTTATTTTATGGATTTTTCTGAATGTTGTTATCTAAATGATTATTTTATTTTTAAATTTAAAACATGATATAAGCATTATAATTTAACAAAATATAGATTTTATAGAAAAATACAAGAAATAAAATTTTGCTGCTATAAACTGAATGTTATGTCCCTCCAAAAATTCATATGTTGAAACCTAATCCCCAATGTGTTGGCATTTGGAGGTGAGGCTTTGAGGAGGTTGATTAGGTTATGAGGGCAGAGTCCTCATAAATGAGATGAGTGCCCTTATAAAAGAGACCCAAAAGAGCTCCTTTGCCCCTTCTGTCTTGTGGGAACACAGGAAAAAGATGACCATCTATGAAACAGAAAGCAGGTCCTCACCAGACAGTGAATCTATCCATGCCTTGGTCTCAGACTTCAGTCTCCAGAACTGTAAGAAATATACTTCTGTTGTTTAAGCTACCCAGTTTGTGGTATTTTTGTTATAGCAGCCTGAATGGACTAAGACATTGGCTAAGCATTAAAAATGGTTAAATTGAGACACATGATGCTTTCCTAAAATAATTTAGGGTTTTTTTGTTGGCTGGTTTATTTTAAATTGGAACTTCAAAGAGAAAGGTAGGCTTCCTGATTCCTCAGTACTTTAATGAATTTCAATATGTGGGTTGAAATCACTGTCTTCTTAACAATAGATAGATATGAACTATCTGTTGCAAGTTTATGAACAAATGTGCCACTATGGGGAGAATCTCTAGAAAAGCAAAAGAAGACATGGAACCCCATGCTTCCTTTTACAAACAAGGAAACCTTGTTCTTGATTTAATTTATGGTGAAATAGGGTCTTCTACCAAGACTTTACCTTATTATGAGTTATATGGATGACTTGTTTCTGAATGCTTCGGGGTGGAGGGGATGGAGAGAGAATGTGTGAGTACATGACAGAGTGAACTACTTTTTGTTTGGTGTAGAGCAGGTATGGAAAACACAATTTTATCCTCAAGCCAACTCTGATAGATTGGTAGTGACCACCTTTGCTGGAGAGGATTCTGAGGCAGCATGTGATTTAGCTGGGAAGAGTGGTATGAACAATGAATAATGTCTGCCTAAGTGTGGAAAGGAAGGTATTTGTCATCTCTGGGGTAACATGATAAACAATGTACCATTAATCTAGTAGTTTTTCTATCAATACATTATGTGACTTCTGTGCGAAAACTGTATTTAAGTTCTGTCAGCCTGTTATTGACCAAAAGCATTATGCTCTTATGTTTTATTGAAAGATGTAGATTTTGAGATTGGTTTGTAATACAGACTAATGTAGTTGAGGAGTGGATGATATAAAGTAGGAGATTACTGGTTGTAACCCATAAATAACCTGAGAATAATGGATACTCATTTGGATACTAATGAGGTACATGTTGGAAACTGATCATTTTTATGGGGGAGGAAGGAAGTAGTGTATAATATTAAATTTTAATAAAATTATTTTCTGTATTTGTACACCACACTAAAATGTTTATTGTAATGTAAATTGTCATACTGCAGTTGTATCATCTGAATTTTTAATATAAATCATATTTCATTGCACTTATTATTAAACCAAACATGTTGACGTATTGTGATTTGAAAAGAAAACTACCACTACCCAGGGATACAGAATGAGTACATTTTGTAAGTTGTAATTACTCAGAATGGAATGTAGAAGTGTTAGCCTACAAGTCAAAGTCAAGACGGGATCTCCAGCATTTCACAGCGTGGAACATGGGTTGGCTGATCAGAATCAGATGGGGTAATTCTTGACAATGCAGCTTCTTGGTCCACACTCTCTATCTTCTCAATCAAAATCATTGGGTTTTCAATCCAAAAATGGGCAGAAGACCTAAACAGACATTTCTCCAAAGAAGATATACAGATTGCTAACAAACACATGAAAGAATGCTCAACATCACTAATCATTAGAGAAATGCAAATCAAAACTACAATGAGATATCATCTCACACCAGTCAGAATGGCCATCATCAAAATATCTACAAACAATAAATGCTGGAGAGGGTGTGGAGAAAAGGGAACCCTCCTGCTCTGTTGGTGGGAATGTAAATTGATACAGCCACTATGGAGAACAGTATGGAGCTTCCTTAAAAAAACTAAAAATAGAACTACCATACGACTACTGGGCATATACCCTGAGAAAACCATAATTCAAAAAGAGTTATGTACCACAATGTTCATTGCAGCTCTGTTTACAATAACCAGGATACTGAAGCAACCAAAGTGTCCATTGACAGATGAATGGATAAAGGAGATGTGGCACGTATATGTAATGGAATATTACTCAGCCATAAAAATAAATGAAATTGAGTTATTTGTAGTGAGGTGGATGGACCTAGAGTCTGTCATACAGAGTGAAGTCAGAAAGAGAAAAACAAATACCATATGCTAACACATATATATGGAATCTAAAAAAAAAAGGTTCTGATGAACTTAGGGGCAGGACAGGAATAAAGACACAGACATAGAGAATGGACTTGAGGACATGGGGAGGGGAAAGGGTAAGCTGGGACAAAGTGAGAGAGCAGCATTGACATACATACACTACCAAATGTAAAATAGATAGCTAGTGGGAAGCAGCCGCATAGCACAGGGAGATCAGCTCAGTGCTTTGCAACCACCTAGAGGGGTGGGATAAGGAGGGTGGGAGGGAGACGCAAGAGGGAGGGGATATGGGGATATACGTATGCATATAGCTGATTCACTTTGTTATACAGCAGAAACTAACATAACACTGTAAAGCAATTATACTCTAATAAAGGTGTTAAAAATCATTGGGTTTTGATATATATATACACTAGATTGTTTTTAAGTTGCTGGTCTCTTAATTTCAAATGCTTTTCCAATATCCTGCATTTGTACTCTCCTCATGCTTGCTGGTTTTGATATCATACGTGTGTGTGGATGATTTCCTACCTTTACTGTGTGTTTGCCTTTACCGGTGAACTTTCCCATTTTCTTTCTAGTTGTGCCCTTTTCTTTTCTGCCGAGAGAAGTTCCTTTAGCATTTGTTGTAAAGCTGGTTCGGTGGTGCTGAATTCTCTTAACTTTTGCTTGTCTGTAAAGCTTTTGATTTCTCTGTTGAATCTGAATGAGAGACTTGCTGGGTAGAGTAATCTTGGTTGTAGGTTTTTCCCTTTCATCACTTTAAATATATTTTGCCACTCCTTTCCGGCCTGCAAAGTTTCTGCTGAAAACTCAGCTGATAACCTTATGGGGATTCCCTTGTGTGTTATTTGTTGCTTTTCCCTTGTTGCTTTTAGTAGTTTTTCTTTGTCTTTAATTTTTGTCAATTTGATTAATAGGTGTCTCGGTGTGCTCCTCCTTGTGTTTATCCTGTATGGGACTCTGTGCTTCCTGGACTTGAGTGAGTGTTTCCTTTCCCATGTTAGGGAAGTTTTCGGCTATTATGTCTTCAAACACTCCTACCCCTCCTACTGTCTTCTTCCTTGTTTTTGGATGTAGGATATCTTTTTTGGTAGGTTCCAGTCTTTTTTGTCGATGGTTATTCAGCAGTTTGTGGTGATTTGGTGTTTTCGTGAGACGAGGTGAGCTCAAGTCCTTCTACTCTGCCATCTTATCCTCTACTTCTCAGTCAGCAGTAACAACTCTGTCAATATGTCCTCATCAACCAAATGAGGAATGCCAATGTGAGAGCAATGCCAATTTCTTCACCCAATGGAAGAAACCCAGGCTGAGGCAGGGGACAGGCAGACTGCATGTAATATCTGGAAATTGCTTGACGGTTTACAGACTGTTCTCAATGGATTTCCCTTCTTTGGTGAGCTTCAAAGCTTCCAAGATCTTGGCAGCTGGGAAGTGAAAGGCAGAGGGAGGGAGCATGGGGCAGGAGAAGTGCCTGGACGTGTGCCTACGGGGTGGCTGCCTGAGGGACCCCTCCATCAAAATCACTGGGGACTCGCTTCTAGAAATCTACATTTTTAACAGACACACCAAGTGATTCTTCCGCACACAAATTTGAGAACTGCTGATCATTCCCAGGCCCTCTCCCTACTCCCCTACCACTACTATTACCCTCATCTAAAAACACCAACAGCACCTAGATTGTCCTCTAATCCAAATCTAATTCTCTAGATCAACTTCTGAGAAACAAGTATACTTATTTCTAATCTTGAATACTAACAATCCTCCAAAGAGATGCTGTCAATTTGCCCAAAAAACTTGAAAAATTGTTGCCGGCAGGTTTACTTAAAATTAGAGGTTCTTCTATTCTTGTGTTCTTGCTAGGATGACCTACATTTATTTGGAAATTAAAGCATCTTTCACAACGTGAAAGTAGCTTCAGCAGCTTTTCCATTACGTTAGCTATAATTTTTATAAATCTGATTTGAAAAGCAGTAGTAGCAGCAGGAGTAAGAACACTAGTAGATAATAGTTGACTGTATTGAATGCTTTTCCTATATCAAGCCCTGCGTACTTTATATTCAACTATTCTTGAACTTGCGTTATATATGTCTGTGTTGGTGGTTATATTTAGACTTTCTTGAGGCTTAAACCACTTCGTTCACATTGTTGCCATAGTGCTTTACCCCAGGCAAAACACTGTTCCTTCGTATCTTGTCCCTCACTCTTATTCTCAGGCAGCAAAATATGGATTTGGAGGAAGCCTTCCTCTTAATGAAGTCTCAATTGAAATATAATGAATTCTAAATGGCACCATATCAGCAAACCCAAAGGAAGATCCCTAAAAGGATATATCATCTAAGATGATTTATGGCATTGATTATTCTTAGCCGAGGTAGGAAAACACATGTAACAAGCAATGCCTACCTAGTGCAGTTTCCATAGCAGCAGATGTACCAGGATTCTAGGCTGTGCCAAGACTCTTTCTTCCATTGTGAACCCTGTGAATTTCCTACTAGCAACTACAGTGGGTGACTTTGGTCCTTTGACACAGGAAAAAAATTATTTAAAGTTTTGAACACATACTAGTTCTGGTAAAAAGACAGATGGCTCCTTAAAATGTGCAATAAAAGCAGTCTCTAGGGTCTTCTGAAAGTTAAAATATGTGAGAAATCACTGTGATGCCATTTGGCCCCTGAGGTTGTGAGCATTTCATTTCCTAACTTCTGCCTTTTCCTGTTCTATTTGGGCAACACTAGTGTCCTACATCACAAAAAGGAAAGCTCTGTTCAGAAAACTATCTTTTCAGAAAAAAAAACTGTATTCATTTAGGACCACAAAAAAAGTTTTTGTTTTATCTCTTGAGTAAGATAAAATGCTTCTTTTGAGATACATTTTTGGTGGCCTTTGAAATTGTGTGTGATGTGTGATGGGGCGGGCGTGGAGAACTGTATTAACATATTCACTGTAATCAGGAAAATACATCACTAACCCCATATTTGTCTCTAACAACTCTGGCTAACAAATTCTTACCTCTCTTCAGAAAAAGTGCCTGTTAGACCTTACATGGAGTTTTCAGGCCAGAAGATAGAACTAAAGATGGAATAGGGTATGGAATAAGAGCCAAGCCAGTGATGAAGGTGCAGACCTGAGAATCAGGAATTCTCTGTTCAGGCTCTACCATTAACAAGCCATGGAATCCTAGGCAAGACTGTGAATCAGTCCAACCAGAATCTCTTTCAGCTCTCTGGGGGTGGAACACTGCTGTAGAAACACAGACTTCCAACTGGCAATATTACAAAACACTCAGTGTACATCCCTAGCCAAGCCCTCACCAGTGTTCAGTAATATTATACTACTGTAGAGAGAGAAAAATTTAAGAGTTCAAATTAAAAGAGTAACAGAGACAGACGGGTTATAAAAGGGAAAGGAATGTCAAAGAGGAGCTTGGTCAAAGAACATGGTCTTCACTACTCTGATGTGTGAAGCTCACAGTCTTCTGCCATCGATCCTGATATCTATTGCATTCCTGGTGGAGATCTCAACCTGAGGGGCTCCATGGACATGCATCATATGGCTGTGCATCCCCCGAAACTGTATGGAAAATTAGGGGCTTATGTGTCTTCCCCTGGGAAGATGGATCATTGCTTCCTTAAGTTTTCCACAGAGATTCATGACCAAAATTATTTTTATATACTCAAGAAAGGCAAGTGACATTATCCACACCAGCATGAAGATGGTCTATTTACCTTTGAATCTACAGTTCTGTGCATGATATACCTCAAAAAAGTTTCATGAAAGAATGAATGGCTTAATGAATGCAAGAACAAATGCACAAACTCCTTTTGGGAATAAGTTGCTGGACACTGAGAAGCACCCTGCCTGCCTCAAGTAGCACCGCTAATCAGAAGCCTCGATTCCTCAAATGAGCTGTGATCTCTGCCTCCCCATGGCAATTTGTGAACAAAATCCCACTGCTTTCCTTTCGACTAGATATAGTGCTTAGCATTATTGTCCATGGTCAATTAGTTTCAATGGAAAAATGAAATCCATCATAATATTCATTTTTCTAATGGAAAAGTAAGAAGCAATCTTCTCTGAAATAGGGATGCATGATAAAGAACTTACTGGAATAGAGTTGAAAAGGAGAGCACTATTCTTGGGCCACCATATTAGGGTTATAGGAGCCAGTACCAAGCCAGAGACACTTGTCCATCAGGCCACAAGCCAAAACCTTTGGGTTTCAAGTCTGCCCATTAATTTGAGAGGTCATTAAACGACTTTGGCTCCTGCTCATAACCCAAGAATACAGGTGTCTTTGGTTTATTTACTGCACTTGTTCTCACTCTGGTCTCATTCCAACCAAGAGCTGTCTTTTTCATGTTCCCATTGCTGACATTCTGTTACCCTGACCATTTTCCAGGCAGGCCCCACTGATAGAGCTCTCAAAGCTGCCTTGTACAAAAGTCTGCCTCTTCATGTCCTTCAAAAAGTATTGATGCTTATTATGCATAGAAAAGCCAAGCTTCTGCCTCCATCTTCCTACTCCCAACACAAGATGGCTGTTGGAGTCCATTCAGGAGCCAGGAAGGTTCCTGCTGCTTCTGTGAGTATGTCATGAGACTTGTGCTGCAGGACAGTGTGTAGAATCTACAAAGTACTTTGACTTCTGCTTCTCCTCTGTATACACCATCTTTAAAAATTCAAAGTTCTGTCTTCCAGGGCAGAGTGCCTAAAAGATTGACCTAGGGCAGGAGTGTTCCCTCACTCCAACTGAACTGAGACAGGCCCAAAGGCTACAGATCTTTGAGGGTTCAATTGTGGCCAAAAATCATAGGTTCTAGCTATGGGACTCACACCAGACTTCCATGGGTCTGATGAAGAGGCACTTTAGCTCTCTGTGACATTCAAGGACACTCACTTCACATAGGCTAAGGTATTAGAGTGGGGTATCTCAGCTCAGCCTAGCTCACCTTACCTTGCCCTAGATCATTCAACAGCTGCCTATTGAGTACTTATTTTTTATTCCTATATTATGTTAAGCATTAGGAATAAAAGTCCCTACCCCAAGGATTTTACAGTTTAACAAAACAATGAGATAATTGTGGTTAAAAAAAAGTTTATTACAATGAAGTGTGTTCTATTAGTTAATATTGTTCTTTAAAAGATTGGCCATTGTCATTAAGCAGGAGAAATAAATGAGGCAAAAATAAAAAGGAAAATGTAAAATTATCATTATTTGAAAATGATATGGTTACATAACCGTAAACCCAAGAGAGACAACTAAAAAGCTATTAGACACAATGAGATAATTCAGCAAAATCTCTGGTTATAAAATTAATGTCCCCAAATCGATTGCTGTCTTGTATACAAATAATTACTGCTGAGAAAATACAATGAAAAGATAAAATAGTTAAAATAAATATAAGAAGTATATTGGATCTATGTAAAAAAATAACTTTTAAAATTCTACTAACAGATACAATGCAAGATGAATAAATAAAAAGATACCTGTTCATAGAAAAGCAAAATAAATATTACCAACATCAGTTATTCTTAAAATAATGTATATCATTAATGCATTACTATTTGTAAAATACTATTTTTCTTAGTAACTCACTACACTATGAAACCTACATTAAAAAGTTGGTACTGGCACAGGAGTACACTAACAGATCAATAGAACAAATTTAAGAGTTCAGAAATAGATCATATATATTTTTAATTTAGTATACAAAAAGTAAAATTTTTTATATCAGTGGGGAAAAGATAGATTTATCCAAAAAAATGGTCTGGCATTTCGGCAAAACCAAAAATGGATGGCTAACTCACTCCTTCAACCAAAATAAATTCAAGATGAATCAAAAATGTTAAGAAGAAAAAACTAATAGATAATAAAAGCCAAGATAGAAAAGAAAATCTTACAGAGATCCACAGGGGACAAGTACAATATGTGGACATGGGTTAGTGGGGAGCTGGAAGTGAGGGGTGAAAGAATGGGTAAGACAAGGCAGAGATATGTCATGCCCTATTAAGAAGCAACAAATTAATAGAATAAAATAATAAGTCACTAAAAATGTACTAGAAGTTTCAGCTACGACATGCAAAAAGCTTAGAATTCTTTACCCCATCCTTACAACAAGAAAAAGCTGAAGAAACTGAAAACGAATAACTTTTCTTAAACCCATGAAAGAACTGAGTTTGCAGGGGAAACAACCACTCCCAAATCTGAAGAAATGGGCAAATCCAGGGAGTGACAGTCAAAATCTGCCTATCTATAGCAGAAACCACTGGAGCTATAAACTTGTAAAAACACTTAAATGGTAACCTTGAATAATTAGAAAAATGCCCTGGTGTCTCTGGTAGGAGGAAAAGAAGAGGAATCCTTGTGAAATACATCCAGAGTCTTCTATATAGCAAAGACCTACTCTCCAGAACAAAAGACTCTACCAGAGCTTGTTTCCAAGCCCTGGGACTCCAGCCCTCACAGCCTTCCTGTCTCATCTAGGGGAGGTGGGGGAGAGAGGAGAAGCTATTAAGAAAAAAAACTCTTGTGAGGATCTCAGGCCATAGACACAGGCCCACAAAATATCACACACCAGGGAGACTCCAGTGTGATACCAGTGGATTATAGCTGAAAAAACTTCAAGACACAGATCCTCTTGGAGGAGAAGGACTTAGGGAAACCCAAAGTCAAGAGGGGAGATAAGAGCAGGGCACCCAAGTCAAGAGGGGAGATAAGAGGAATTTAAAGTGTCTGGCACCTTTATCAAGAGCAAATACAGCCCAACTGCATATTAACATAAATCATCACAGTGAAGGCTTATTTCCCCAGGTCCTATTATCCAATACAACATGTACAGCTTCCTACAAAAAATTCCAAGGCACACCAAAAGGCAAGAAGAAATAGTCTAAGTAGAGGAAGCAAGTGTCAGAAACAGATATGACACTGATCTCCTAAAGAAAACAGAAGCAGAGGGAATATTCCTTAATTCATTCTATGAGGTTAGCATTACTCTAATACCAAAAGCAGAGAAAGATGGTACAAGAAACAAAAACTACAGCCCATTATTTCTCATGAATATAGATGTAAAAATCCTCAACAAAATATTACCAAATTGAATCTGACAATGTTTAAAAAGAATTATACACCATGACCAAGTGGCATTTATTCCAAGTAGGCAAAGCTGGTTCAACACTTGAAAATCAATCAATATAATCCACCAAATCAACAGACTACAGAAGAAAAATCATATTATTATGCCAACTGACACAGAAGAGCATTTGATAAAGTCCCACCCATTCATGATAAAAAAAAAATTTTTTTTCAGCCAACTAGGAATGAAGGAGAACTTCCCCAATTTGATAACATCTACAAAAAACATAAAGTTAACATAATATTTAATGGTGAAATAAATACTGATCACTTGCTCCCCAACACTAAAAACAAGATAAGGATTTCTCTCTCACCACTCAAATTCAATGTTATACAATAAGTACTAGCTAGTGGAATAAAACAAGAAAAAGAAATAAAAGGTGTACAGATTGAAACTGTCTCTATTCATGATGACAAGATATACAATGCAGAAAATCTCAAAGAATGATCAAAACACTTCTGGAACTAATAAGCAAGTATAGCAAGTCACAGGATATGAAGTTAATGCACAGAAGTCAATTACTTTCCTATATACATGCCAGCAATAAACAACTGGAATTTGAAATTAATAAGACAATACCATTTAAAGTAGCATCCTCCCAAAATGAAACACTTAGGTTTAAATCTAACAAAATATGTGCAGGACCTGTATACAGAAAACAATAAAACAGTGATTGCTTAAAAATGAAAGCGTATCTAAATAAATAGAGCAATGTTCATGGATTGAAAACTCGATATTGTTAATTAGGATGTCAATTCTTCCAAACTTGATCTACAGATATAATGCAATCCCAATCAAAATACCAGCAAACTATTTTGTAGATGTCAACAAACTGATTCTTAAGTTTATATGGAAAGGCAAAAGACCTAGAACAACCAACCCAGTACCAAAGAAGAGGAGAAGGAGGAACAGGAGGAGGAGGGGAAGGGGGGAGGAGGGGAAGAGATGCAGGAGGAGGAAGAGGAGAAAGAGAAAAAGGAGAAGGAGAGGAAGAAGGAGAAGAGGAGGAACCATGTTGGAGGACTAACCTTACTCGATTTCAAGACTTATTTAAAGGCCACAGTAATCAAAATAGCATCATCTCAGCAAAAGGATACATAGCACAATGGAACAGAATAAAGAGCCCAGACTAGACCTACACACATATAGTCCACTGAACTTGGACGAAGGAACAAAGACAATTCAATAGAAAAAGAACAGTCTTTCAATAAATGGTGCCAGAACAACTGGATGCCCCTATGCAAAAAATAAATAAACCTAGACACAGATCTTACATTTTACATAAAAATTAACTCAAAATGTATAATAAAACTAAATGTAAGATGCAAAACTATAAAACTTCTTCAGGAAGTTTTGCACGATGTTAGGTTTGGTGATAAGTTTTTTAACACAACACCAATAGCATGATCCACAAAAGAAAAAATTGATAAGTTGGGCTTTGTTAAAATTAAAAGCTGCATTCTCTAAGAAAGACACTCAAGAGAATGAAAAGGCAAACCACAGACACGGAGAAAATATTTGCAAAACATGTATTTGATTAAAGATTTGTATCCAAAATATACAAAGATCTCTTAAAAGCAAACACCTCAATGAAAAAAATGGGCAAAAGATCTGAACATCTCCCCAAAGAAAATATACAGATGGCAAATAAGTATATGAAAAGACTCTCAACATTATCTGTCATTAGGCAATTTCGAATTAAAACAACAATATGAAACCACTAAACACATATTAGAATGACTAAAACCAAAAGCTGACAATATCAAGGACTGGTGAGGATATGGAGCAACAGGACGTCTCATTCATTGTTTATGGGAATGAAAAATGGTACAGCCTTGGAAGACACTTTGGCAGAGAGTTCAGCAGTTTCTCACAAAACTAAATGTAGCCCTACCATCCAATTCAGCAATTGCACTTCTAAGTATTTTCCCAACTGATTTGAAAGCTTTATGTCCATGCAAAAATGCATGTGAAAGTTTATAGAAGCTTTATTCGTAATCAACAAGAACTGGAAGCAACCAAGATGCCTTCCGTAAGCATAGATAAACAAACTGGTATATACATCAAATGGAATGTTATTCAGCAATAAAAAGAAAAGAGTTATCAAGCCACAAAAAGACATAGATGAATTTTAAATGCATATTGATAAGTGAAAAAAGCCAGTCTGAGAAAGCTATGTACTGTATGATTCCAATCATATGACAGCCTGAAGAAGGTAAAATAATAGAAATGGTAAATAGATAAGTTGTTGCCAAGGACTCAGGGGGAGGAGGTGATTATACAGGTATAGCACAAAGGATTACTTTTTAGGGTGGTAGAACTGTTTTGTGTGATACTGTAATGGTGAATGCAAACTATTAAGCATTTGACAAAACCCATAGAACTTTATAGCACAAAGAGCAAACTTCAATGTACGCAAAATTTTAAAAAATCAATCTAGGAGGTGGTAGGATCACAACAGAGAATGCAGGATGTGGCAAAAGAATCTAAATGTCTCATAAATATATGACACACCCTCACTGACGTGGGTAGGGGAATAAGTTGGCAACCTAAATAACTCTGGAAATGAATGGAGTCTGTAAGAGTAAAGGCAATAGGAACTGGACATAGCACTGTAATAAAGTTGTTTCCCATTGGATTATGTGTTAACACTTCTGAAAGCACTGTATGTGTATGCCAGAAGTGAAAAATTAAGTAAACGGATGACAGATGGGGGGAGTGGGACCTTAGAGATAAGGAAGGGAAGAAAACTAGAATGATCCATGAAATAATAAGAGTTGGAAACATCAGTAAGAACTCACTGGATCAGCTTTGTCATATAGATACAGTTGGTTACATACCCAAGTATTTTTAGATAGGTGTATATACATAGGTTAGAATACACACATATATCTCCTGTTCTTTCAGCTGAGAGAGCCCAGTAGGAGCACAATCAGTGCCCAGATCTTGCTTTTAAATACCATCCTTCAGAAAAAAACAGGGCTCCTGGGAGAAATGGCTGATTCTAGGACTGCGGCAGGAAATACACAAGATGAGCCTGGAGCATCCTATAGTATCAGAAAATAAGGAGGTGCTTTAAAAAAGACTAATAAGGGGCTTCCCTGGTGGCGCAGTGGTTGAGAGTCCGCCTGCCGATGCAGGGGACACGGGTTCGTGCCCCAGTTCGGGAAGATCCCACATGCCGCGAGCGGCTGGGCCCGTGAGCCATGGCTGCTGAGCCTGCGCGTCCGGAGCCTGTGCTCCGCAACGGGAGAGGCCACAACAGTGAGAGGCCCGCGTACCGCAAAAAAAAAAAAAAAAAAAAGACTAATAATAAATAACAATGATGTAGGTATGTCAAAGGGATCTAGGAACCAAATGAAAGAGCTCCCAATGGAACTTTGAGCAACAAAGCTGGAAAAACTTGAGCAACAAAATTAATAAAGTAATATTAGGTTATAACTTAAAATATATACCCATGAGCACGCATGAATCCATGCTGATGTAAGTGACTGAATAAATAAATAAATTGGGGAGAATAGACAACTTTCCCCAGCAGAATTCCAAATAATTTGTGCAGATATGCCACAGTCAAGGAGGTGGAGCCTAACACCCCACCCCTTAAGTGTGGACTGTGAATATTGATTTCCTTCTTTCCTTCCTTTCCACAGTATATGGAAAGGGGGGAAAAGAGTAACTTTATGGCATGAGAAATCTGAATACACAAGGAAATTTCTAAAATTCATTTTAAAAAGCCATAGGTGGTTATGGTTTTTTTCCCAAACATACTTTTTTCTGGATATAAAGATCACCGTTCATATCTTTGAAAAGTACAGAATATCTGTGCACTTCTAAAAATGTTTTTCTAACGAAAGAAACAAAATATGCGAAACACAACAACCTCTCCCACTGTCCCCACATTCTCTTAATACCCAAGCACACCCACAGAACAGTTGTAAACCCTAAAAGAAATGATCAACACCATGTGTCTCTAAATTCACCACTGAGTAGTGAACTGGAAGGACAAAATTAATCTGGTCAAGGAAGAAATGCAATAAATATAAATTCCTTCCTTGCTTAAAAACAAAGAATATTTTCATTTTAATATTTATTCAATCACTATTTAAGGAAAGTAAATTAAATTAGAAGGATTGGATTCCTTGAGCTTTTCTGCCTAGAAAATACATAATTTACTCAGCAATTTATAAAATGAAAATCTTAATGGATTAAAATATTCAGAATTGTGTATTTATCTTGGGAAATGGAACGCCCAGAAAAAGTTAGCAAATATGTATCACTGCCTGTGCTTTTCCTTTGTTGGATCAGTTATACTCTTAAGATGAAATTTTCCATGAATTTTTATGACTTCCTATGGACAGACACACTGTTTAGTGTTGAAACTGTTACCCAGGTGGAATTTTAGTACATTCTGTCTCTTTCTAGGGAATGACTCAAACTGAGCCAGAAATCCAAACATAATGGAAAGAAAGATACTAAGAGATACTAAAGGAGGTCAGGCAGTAATATTATCTTTCATATCCTGCAGATTCTGTTTTCAGAGTTCTAGCTCCCTATTGAGTCCAGTGCCCTCAGACTAAAATATAAAGCCCACTTAGAGAAAGGCAGTATAGTAGTAGTAGTAGTAATATTACTTTAGCTGATATTTCTTGAATACTTAGTATATGCCAGGCAATGCTGTAATCTTCAGCCGATAACATCCCTGAAGACTGTTATTGTCCCCATTTTACATCTTGGGAATGGAGAACCAAAGAGATTAAGAGACTGGCCTAAATTCACACAGCTAGTGAGTGACCGAGCCAGGATCTGAACCCGGCAGCCCAGCTCCAGGACCCCACTACCTACCTGTCAAAGCACTGTGGTCATCAGACCTGAATCTGGCTCCTCATTCTGCCACTCTCTATTTAACCAAGCAGAGCTCCCCCAACGTGGTCTTCAATGAGTCTATCACTGCCTACCCCTCAGGCGCTGATGGGAATTTGAGGAGATCAGGTAGGTGCCTTGCCACAGATTCAGGTCCATGGGAGGCATCTGATTACACTTAGACAGGCACAGAGATACTAAGATGCTTAAGAGAGGTCTCCTGTCCTTGAGGAGCTCACCTTTGAGAGGAGAAGGGGACCTGTATTCCTTCACTGAGGGCACATGGAATTGTGTCCGTATCTCTTCCACAACTGTGTGCATGTTGGATCCGTTGCTTTGTTTTATGACTTCCTCATGAAGTGAAATGCAACTCTGGATCACTGACCTCCAGGCTTGTTCTTCTGCCTCTTGCCAACTGCACAGTTGGTAACAGCCTCCTAACCTGGTGAAAATATATTATGATTATGCAGTGCTTTAGGAAGACAAAAGTTGGTGAACATCAAGACAGTAGGGCTCATCAGCTGCGGATCTCAGGCTTAATGGTGTTACACAGTGTTAAAAACAAGATAATCAGACCCAAAATGGAACCATTTATGCTAAGCCCCACATCAACAAACAGACTTACGTTAATTACAGTTTTGGCTCTATCAGAAATGGAATCATAAGCCAATCAGTCAGGAATCACCTGATAGCACTGGTTAGTAATCTGCCTGATAGATCCCTGCCATCCCCTAAAAGAAAGTAAACTTGCAATAACCAGCACACTTTATGGCCTAGTATAACTTCCTTGTGCCTGCTCCCTTCTGCCTATAAAAGTCTTTCATTTTGTACCGTTCCTCAGAGGTCCTTTCTACTTGCTAGATTGGATGTTGCTTGATTCTAATCAGTTTTTGTTGAAATAAACTCTTAAAAGTTTTAATATGCCTCAGCTTATCTTTTAACAACAGGAAATCTTATGATGCCACACAATGGGGAATCCATTCCCAATAAGGACTCTCAGAAAGGATTTTAAAATGTCCTTCTCACCATTAGAAAGCCTGAACACCAACTGTGACTGAAAGAGAGCTGGCCTCCATAAAGGTACACAAATACAGAACAGTTAGGATACAGAAGAGCTCAACATCATTAAAACAAGAACCAGCATTGTGTAGAACATACTGAAGCAAAGAAAATTTTCCATCTAAGTTAATTGTTGTTACAAAAGGCAGTAATTCATCTTCGATATCCTATAGATTCTATTTGCAGAGTTCTAGCCCCCTCCCATTTGTATTCATACTAAAGCCCAGTGTACTCATACTAAAATACATACTAAATATTCATACTAAAGCCCAGTGTATTCATACTAATATTCATACTAATATTATTATTATTATACTAATAATATTATTAGTGCACTAATTAGTATACCTATTAATTAGTATACTAATTACATACCAATTACTATACATACTAATATTATTATTATACTAATACATACTAATATAATATTATTATATTATAATATATTATTATAATATTCATACTAATATTCATACTAATTCATACTAATATTCATACTAAAGCCCAATGTATTCATAATAAAATACAAAACCCACACTTAGAGAGAAGCAGTGTAGCAATAATTATAGTAATGGTTATTTAAATGATACTGTTAAGCACTTAGTATGTGCCAGGTAATACTGTAAGCCCATTTAAGCTGATAACAGCCCTATGAGATAAGTACTATTATTATCATTCTCACTTTACATCTTAGGAGTGATGACACAGAGGAATCTAGTACATAAACTACATACAGTAAGGCAGGGCCTTTGAAAGAGATTTCAGTGATTTGATACAGTTTTATAAGGAGGAGCAAAGAGACTTTCAAAGAGAATCACTCGGTGAGCATTCATTTTTTCTTTTGTCTGGGTAGCATGGATCAGAAGAGAAACCCACAATGTTAAACGAACGATACCATGGTTAGTTAGTAAAAATACAATAGTTTTAGGGAATTCCCTTGTTGTCCAGTGGTTAGGACTCTGTGCTTTCACTGCCGAGGGCCCGGGTTCAATCCCTGATCAGGGAACTAAGATCCCACGAGCCGTGTGGCATGACCCCCCAAAATAAAAAGTACAATAGTTTTGCACAGTTAACAAGACTTTAGGGGGAAACAATGCAATAAAAAAGGAGGAGACCACAAAGCATTTGTGGTCCTGAGCTCTTGGGCTGAAAGGAAGCTAATAAAATGGACGGAGAATTCAGTGAAGCTGAAATTAGACAATGGCACCCTGTCTCGTGCTAACGTTAAAATTTGAAGATACAGATGCAAATGAAGTAATTAGAAATCAAGGCAGAGTCTCAAATGCCACTTTGGCAAAAGACCAGGACATGATTTGGGAAAGCTTCTGCTGAACACAAAGTATAGGATCATAGGGGGATAGTCGAGGTGTGCAAATAAGTAGGATTGGGCAGGGCAGGTATATTCAGAACCTCATAGGTAGTACAGATTGTTGTTTTCTGAATAGGTCAAAACCAGTGTGAATAAATGTGGAACGATAGTAAATATATATGTTGGTATCTGCCTCTGTTCCTGACACAGAGCTCCTAAGGCTGTTATAATTTCCTGAGGGATAGGAGGGTCTGACATCGAGCTCCTAAATCCCTTGGAATTTCCTCAGTAATAGAAATGGCTTTTGTTCTAACAGTGACTCTTTGTGGGCTCTTGGATGGGGGCTGATTACCCGAAAGGCCAAGCCACGACATCAAGGCAGCTGAAGAGCTGTCATCCAAGTGGTTTTGCCGGTGATGTCAGGGTGTGGAGGACATGTAATGAGGCCATAAGAGTCTTTCCTGGCCATGCCAAAATAACATGGTGTAGTACTGAAGAGGGCTTAGACTCTTACATCTGCTGGAGGGAGCTCAAGCCAGTGAAGTTTATGATAACTACTGTTGCTTTAACTTTACTTATGCCTTTAGAATTATAATGTCTGAAAAGCTTTAAACTACATATTTGGAAGGATGTGTACCAAAATGATAATAACGGCTGTTTTGGGATGATAGGGATTATGAATAACTTATTTTCTTCCTTTATCCTTTTTAATTCCCCCAATGTCCTATAATTAAATTATATATTATAATATGATTAGCAAACAAACACACAATGTCATTTAAAAAAAAAAAAAAAAAGAAAAGATACTCCTGGGCTTTAGTCAGTGCCATTCAAACACACCCAAAAGATGGTAAGCCTTCTCAAGAAATAATCTCACAACTTCAAGTTCCGAGTAGAACAAAGAAAACCTAAGAACTTGGAGACCCAAGAGTGGGAGGACAATTCTTCCCAGGAAAATCTACTTCTCTTCATTTATCACCAAAATCATCAGCAACATCAGCAGACATCATCTCAGACGTCCAAAAAGCAAAGAAATTGGAACTAATTGTATTGAATTCAAGGCTTTTAAAAATTTTTACATATGTAAAATATAATATACAGTCCATTTGATGTGCTGTCTATTGTTTGAATTACTGTAAATGTGTAGGCATAGATAGCTATACATAGGGATGTAAATACAAAACATACACATATACATGAAGTATACATAGGCTTAGATGTACGTATACATTTATCAGAGATCTCAGAATCATACTTGAGACCCACTCATATTTTCCAGTATATCCTCTTTAGTCCCTTAACTCAAACTTAACACATCCCCCAAATTTTCAGAATCCTAATCTTAAATTTCAGGAAGGAATTATTAAACAGTCCAGTCACTAGACAATTTTCACTTCATTTCTTTTTATGTCTGTTATGTATTCATAATAGAACAGGTGGTGTGCATAGTTCAGGAAGATTTAAGAGAAAGAATATAAGTTTTATTTAAAACACCAAAGATTTACAGCCAAATAAATAGCTGAAGGAAAATTATTAAATATACTGCATATTATATTTAGCAATTTAGATAATAAATTTAAGATAGTTAAATTTCCTACTTTGAAAAATCTACAATTTTAAAATACATCAGCAAATGATTTTAATAAAATTTTATTTGCAAATGAATTTTGTGAAGCACACATTATATTAAAAATCACCTGTTATCTCATAGCTTAATACAAAATGCATTAGTGTTGATCTCTGTTTATATTATTTATATGATATAGCTATAGATTAATCCATAATTCATAAGGAAAAGTAGTCCCAGTCAATATCAATAACTAAAACTTTTCTACAATTCCTAAAAGACAATATATATTTATGGATTATACTACACAGATATTTATTTATTTAAATAAAATACCCGCAAAATATGCTATTCATCTCAAGTTCAATTGTATATCACATATAAATAAAGAATGGATTTTAGGTACAAGTTCTCTACACAATAATCTTACTACAGTCACAGGACAAAGAAAAACCCAGCACAACTACATTTCACAACTCTGGGGCACACTCACACAGCAACCATGGACAAATGTCACATGAAAATTTTTATAGAGGTGGTCAGTAATTGTTTTCTGAAGGATAAAACAGAATAACATCCTCTAGTTTAACCTCTGTAGATACTATTTTCCCCTCTTCCCATCACTGACTGCTTATTTTGTGTCTCATTAGCTAATTGACCATTTTCTCTGGTCTTTAATAAGATCCCACTCTGTTTCTGGCAAAGCATTTGCGCTAATAATTTCTGGCTCAAGTTCTTTCTATAGCCTCATATGAATGATGACTTGTTGCTTTGCTAAGAGCTCATTTGCTGGATTGTGATTTTGGTTCAAGAAGAATTAACATATTGCAAAACAGATGGTGGATAATAATTCACCACACCTTGAAAATTTCAATGCTGCTGCTGCTGGAAGGAAAGCCAGGTTCATTTGACAGGTGTTCCATTGCACTCGCTATTGTTCGAGGTAATATAAAACTTCCCTCTCCTATATGCCTTGAATTTTTTGCAAAATTTGTAATACCCAAAACGCTCTCTGAGTTTGGGACAGCATCTTCCTGTAGGGCAAGTCTTTCTGTATGAATCCAAAAAAAAAATAAAAAGGCAATCTCTGGTCCTGTCCATCACTTCTTTGGTGAGAGAGAAAATTACATAATTTTTGCTAACTTTAAAAATACTCTCTTTGCCAAATCAAATCCAGGGCTTAAAACTACATTTTCTAGAGGGCTTCCGGGAAGATGGCGGAAGAGTAAGACGCGGAGACCACCTTCCTCCCCACAGATACACCAGAAATACATCTACACGTGGAACAACTCCTACAGAACACCTACTGAACGCTGGCAGAAGACCTCAGACCTCCCAAAAGGCAAGAAACGCCCCACGTACCTGGGTAGGGCAAAAGAAAAAAGAATAAACAGAGACAAAAGGATAGGGGCGGGACCTGCACCAGTGGGAAGGAGCCGTGAAGGAGGAAAGATTTCCACACACTAGGAAGCCCCTTCGCAGACGGAGACTGCAGGTGGCAGAAAGGGAAAGCTTCGGGGCCGCGGAGGAGAGCACAGCAACAGGGGTGCGGAGGGCAAAGCTGGGAGACTCCCGCACAGATCATCAGGGCCGACTGGCACTCACCGGACCGAAAGGCTTGTCTGCTCACCTGCCGGGGTGGGCGGGGCTGGGAGCTGAGGCTCGGGCTTCAGTTGGAACGCCGAGAGAGGACTGGGGTTGGCGGCGTGAACACAGCCTGCAGGGGGTTAGTGCGCCACGGCTAGCCGGGAGGGAGTCTGGGGAAAAGTCTGGAGCTGCCAAAGAGTCAAGAGACTTTTTCTTCCCTCTTTGTTTCCTGGTGCGCGAGGAGAGGGGATTAAGAGCGCTGCTTAAAGGAGCTCCAGAGACGGGCGCAAGCCGCAGCTAAAAGCGCGGACCTCAGAGACGGGCATGAGACGCTAAGGCTGCTGCTGCCGCCACCAAGAAGCCTGTGTGCGAGCACAGGTTACTATCCACACACCCATTCCAGGGAGCCTGTCCAGCCCGCCACTGCCAGGGTCCCAGGACCCAGGGACAACTTCCCCAGGAGAACGCACAGCGCGCCTCACGCTGGTGCAACGTCACGCCGGCCTCTGCCGCCGCAGGCCCGCCCCCCCGCGTGCCCCTCCCTCCCCCCGGATGCCCCTCCCTCCCCCCCGGATGCCCCTCCCTTCCCCCCCCCCCCCCCCCCCCGGCCTGAGTGAGCCAGAGTCCCCGAATCAGCTGCTCCTTTAACCCCGTCCTGTCTGAGCGAAGAACAGACGCCCTCCTGCGACCTACACGCACAGGCGGGGCCAAATGCAAAGCTGAGCCCCTGGGAGCTGTGAGAACAAAGAAGAGAAAGGGAAATCTCTCCCAGCAGCCTCAGAAGCAGCGGATTAAAGCTCCACAATCAACTTGATGTACCCTGCATCTGTGGAACACATGAATAGGCAACGAATCATCCCAAATTGAGGAGGTGGACTTTGAGAGCAAGATTTATGATTTTTTTCCCCTTTTCCTCTTTTTTTGTGAGTGTGTATGTGTATGCTTCTCTGTGAGATTTTGTCTGTATAGCTTTGCTTCCACCATTTGTCCTAGGGTTCTATCCTTCCTTTTTTTTTCTTCTTTTTTTTAAATTTTTTTTCTTAATTATTTTTATATTAATTATTTTATTGTACTTTATCTTCTTTCTTTCTTTCTTTCCTTCCTTCCCTCCTTTAGACAATGAATCATCCCAAATTGAGGACGTGGACTTTGAGAGCAAGATTTATGATTTTTTCCCCTTTTACTCTTTTTGCGAGTGTGTATATATATGCTTCTGTGTGAGATTTTGTCTGTATAGCTTTGCTTCCACAATTTGTCCTAGGGTTCTATCCGTTCGTTTTTTTGTTTTTTTTTTCTTAATAATAATTTTTTTATTTTAATAACTTTATTATATTTTATCTTACTTTATTTTATTTTACTTTATCTTCTTTCTTTTCCTTCCTTCCCTCCTTCCTTCCTTCCTTCCTTCCTCCCTCCCTCCCTCCTTTCTTTCTTTCTTTCTTTCTACTTCTACTAATTCTTTCTTTCTACTTTTTCTCCCTTTTATTCTGAGCCACGTGGATGAAAGGCTCTTGGTGCTACAGCCAGGAGTCAGTGCTGTGCCTCTGAGGAGGGAGGGCCAACTTCAGGACACTGGTCCAAAAGAGACCTCCCAGCTCCACATAATATCAAACGGCAAAAATCTCCCAGAGTTCTCCATCTCAACACCAGCACCCAGCTTCACTCAATGACCAGCAAGCTACAGTGTTGGACATCCTATGCCAAACAACTAGCAAGACAGGAACACAACCCCACCCATTAGCAGAGAGGCTGCCTAAAATCATAATAAGTCCACAGACACCCCAAAACACACCACCAGACGTGGACCTGCCCACCAGAAAGACAAGATCCAGCCTCATCCACCAGAACACAGGCATAGTCCCCTCCACCAGGAAGCCTACACAACCCACTGAACCAACCTTAGCCACTGGGAACAGGCACCAAAAACAACGGGAGCTACGAACCTGCAGCCTGCAAAAAGGAGACCCCAAACACAGTAAGATAAGCAAAATGAGAAGACAGAAAAACACACAGCACATGAAGGAGCAAGATAAAAACCCACCAGACCTAACAGACCTAAATGAAGAGGAAATAGGCAGTCTACCTAAAAAAGAATTCAGAATAAACATAGGAAAGATGATCCACAATATTGGAAATAGAATGGACAAAATGCAAGAAACATTTAACAAGGACCTAGAAGAACTAAAGATGAAAAGAACAACAATGAACAACACAATAAATGAAATTAAAAATACTCTAGATGGGATCAATAGCAGAATAACTGAGGCAGAAGAACGGAAAAGTGACCTGGAAGAGAAAATAGTGGAAATAACTACTGCAGAGCAGAATAAAGAAAAAAGAATGAAAACAATTGAGGACAGTCTCAGAGACCTCTGGGACATTAAATGCACCAACATTCAAATTATAGGGGTTCCAGAAGAAGAAGAGAAAAATAAAGGGAGTGAGAAGATATTTGAAGAGATTATAGTTGAAAACTTCCCTAATATGGGAAAGGAAATAGTTAATCAAGTCCAGGAAGCACATAGAGTCCCATACAGGATAAATCCAAGGAGAAATACACCAAGACACATATTAATCAAACTGTCAAAAATTAAATACAAAGAAAACATATTAAAAGCAGCAAGGGAAAAACAACAAATAACACACAAGGGAATCCCCAAAAGATTAACAGCTGATCTTTCAGCAAAAACTCTGCAAGCCAGAAGGGACTGGTGGGACATATTTAAAGTGATTAAGGAGAAAAACCTGCAACCAAGATTACTCTACCCAGCAAGGATCTCATTCAGATTTGATGGAGAAATTAAAACCTTTACAGACAAGCAAAAGCTGAGAGAGTTCAGCACCACCAAACCAGCTTTACAACAACTGCTAAAGGAACTTCTCTAGGCAAGAAACACAAGAGAAGGAAAAGACCTACAATAACGAACCCAAAACAATTAAGAAAATGGGAATATGAACATACATATTTATAATTACCTTAAATGTAAATGCTCCCACCAAAAGACGCAGATTGGCTGAATGGATACAAAAATAAGACCCATATATTTGCTGTCTACAAGAGACCCACTTCAGACCTAGAGACACACACAGACTGAAAGAAAGGGGATGGAAAAGGTATTTCATGTAAATGGAAACCGAAAGAAAGCTGGAGTAGCAATTCTCATATCAGACAAAATAAGACTTTAAAATAAAGACTATTGGGCTTCCCTGGTGGCGCAGTGGTTGAGATTCCACCTGCCGATGCAGGGGACACGGGTTCGTGCCCAGTCTGGGAAGATCCCACATGCCGCGGAGCGGCTGAGCCCATGGGCCATGGCCGCTGGGCCTGCGCATCCGGAGCCTGTGCTCCACGGCAGGAGACTCCACAGCAGGGAGAGGCCCGTGTACTGCAAAAAAAATAAATAAAATTAAAAATAAAATAAAATAAATACTATTAGAAGACACAAAGAAGGACACTACAAATGATCAAGGGATCGATCCAACAAGAAGATATAACAATTGTAAATATTTATGCACCCAACATAGAAGCACCTCAATACATAAGGCAAATACTAACAGCCATAAAAGGGGAAATCTTACTACACATTCACAGTAGGGGACTTTAACACCCCACATTCATCAATGGACAGATCATCCAAAATGAAAGTAAATAAGGAAACACAAGCTTTAAATGATACATTAAACAAGATGGACTTAATTGATATTTATAGGACATTCCATCCAAAAACAACAGAATACACATTTTGCTCAAGTGCTCATGGAACATTCTCCAGGATAGTTCATATCTTGGGTCACAAATCAAGCCTTGGTAAACTTAAGAAAATTAAAATTGTTTCAAGTATCTTTTCCAACCAGAACGCTATGAGACTAGATATCAATTACAGGAAAAGATCTGTAAAAAATACAAACACATGGAGGCTAAACAATACACTACTTAATAACGAAGTGATCACTGAAGAAATCAAAGAGGAAATTAAAAAATACCTAGAAACAAATGACAATGAAGACACGACGAACCAAAATCTATGGGATGCAGCAAAAGCACTTCTAAGAGGGAAGTTTATAGCAATACAATCCTACCTTAAGAAACAGGAAACATCTCGAATAAACAACCTAACCTTGCACCTAAAGCAATTAGAGAAAAGAAAAACAAAAAAACCCCAAAGTTAGCAGAAGGAAAGAAATCATAAAAATCAGATCACAAATAAATGAAAAAGAAATGAAGGAAACGATAGCGAAGATCAATAAAACGAAAAGCTGGTTCCTTGAGAAGATAAACAAAATTGATAAACCATTAGCCAGACTCATCAAGAAAAAAAGGGAGAAGACTCAAATCAATAGAATTAGAAATGAAAAAGAAGTAACAACTGACACTGCAGAAATACAAAGGATCATGTGAGATTACTACAAGCAACTCTATGCCAATAAAATGGACAACCTGGAAGAAATAGACAAATTCTTAGAAATGCACAACCTGCCAAGACTGAATCAGGAAGATATAGAAAATATGAACAGACCAATCACAAGCCCTGAAATTGAAACTGTGATTAAAAATCTTCCAACAAACAAAAGCCCAGGACCAGATGGCTTCACAGGCGAATTCTATCAAACATTTAGAGAAGAGCTAACACCTATCCTTCTCAAACTCTTCCAATATATAGCAGAGGGAGGAACACTCCCAAATTCATTCTACGAGGCCACCATCACCTTGATACCAAAACCAGACAAGGATGTCACAAAGAAAGAAAACTACAGGCCAATATCACTGATGAACATAGATGCAAAAATCCTCAACAAAATACTAGCAAACAGAATCCAACAGCACATTAAAAGGATCACACACCATGATCAAGTGGGGATTTTTCCAGGAATGCAAGGATTCTTCAATATATGCAAAATCAATCAACGTGATACACCATATTAACAAATTGAAGAAGAAAAACCATATGATCATCTCAATAGATGCAGAGAAAGCTTTTGACAAAATTCAAAACCCATTTATGATAAAAATCCTGCAGAAAGTAGGCATAGAGGGAACTTTCCCCAACATAATAAAGGCCATATATGACAAGCCCACAGCCAACATCATCCTCAATGGTGAAAAACTGAAAGCATTTCCACTAAGATCAGGAAAAAGACAAGGTTGCCCACTCTCACCACTCTTATTCAATATAATTTTGGAAGTTTTAGCCACAGCAATCAGAGAAGAAAAGGAAATAAAAGGAATCCATATCAGAAAAGAAGAAGTAAAGCTGTCACTGTCTGCAGATGACATGATACTATACATAGAGAATCCTAAAGATGCTACCAGAAAACTACTAGAACTAATCAATGAATGTGGTAAAGGTGCAGGATACAAAATTAATGCACAGAAATCTCTTGCATTCCTATACACTAATGATGAAAATTCTGAAAGTGAAATCAAGAAAACACTCCCATTTACCACTGCAACAAAAAGAATAAAATATCTAGGAATAAACCTACCTAAGGAGACAAATGTATGCAGAAAATTATAAGACACTGATGAAAGAAATTAAAGATGATACAAATAGATGGAGAGATATACCATGTTCTTGGATTGGAAGAATCAACATTGTGAAAATGACTCTACTACCCAAAGCAATCTACAGATTCAATGCAATCCCTGTCAAACTACCACTGGAATTTTTCACAGAACTACAACAAAAAATTTCACAATTTGTACGGAAACACAAAAGACCCCGAATAGCCAAAGCAACCTTGAGAATGAAAAACGGTGCTGGAGTAATCAGGCTCCCTGACTTCAGACTATACTACAAAACTACAGTAATCAAGACAGTATGGTACTGGCACAAAAACAGAAAGATAGATCAATGGAACAGGATAGAAAGCCCAGAGATAGACCCACACACATATGGTCACCTTATCTTTGATAAAGGAGGCAGGAATGTACAGTGGAGAAAGGACAGCCTCTTTAATAAGTGGTGCTAGGAAAACTGGACAGGTACATGTAAAAGTATGAGATTAGATCACTCCCTAACACCATATACAAAAATAAGCTCAAAATGGATTAAAGACCTAAATGTAATGCCAGAAATTATCAAACTCTTAGAGGAAAACATAGGCAGAACACTCTATGACATAAATCACAGCAAGATCCTTTTTGACCCACCTCCTAGAGAAATGGAAATAAAAACAAAAATAAACAAATGGGACCTAATGAAACTTTAAAGCTTTTGCACAGCAAAGGAAACCATAAACAAGACCAAAAGACAACCCTCAGAATGGGAGAAAATATTTGCAAATGAAGCAACTGACAAAGGATTAATCTCCAAAATTTATAAGCAGGTCATGCAGCTCAAAAACAAACAACCCAATCCAAAAATGGGCAGAAGACCTAAATAGACATTTCTCCAAAGAAGATATACAGACTGCCAACAAACACATGAAAGAATGCTCAACATCATTAACCATTAGGGAAATGCAAATCAAAACTACAATGAGGTATCACCTCACACCAGTCAGAATGGCCATCTTCAAAAAATCTAGAAACAATAAATGCTGGAGATGGTGTGGAGAAAAGGGAACACTCCTGCACTGATGGTGGGAATGTGAATTGGTACAGCCACTATGGAGAACAGTATGAAGGTTCCTTAAAAAACTACGAATAGAACTACCATATTACCCAGCAATCCCACTACTGGGCATATACCCTGAGAAAACCATAATTCAAAAAGAGTCATGTACCACAATGTTCATTGCAGCTCTATTTACAATAGCCCTGAGATGGAAACAACCTAAGTGCCCATCATTGGATGAATGGATAAAGAAGATGTGGCACATATATACAATGGAATATTACTCAGCCATGAAAAGAAACGAAATTGAGCTATTTTTAATGAGGTGGATAGACCTAGAGTCTGTCATACAGAGTGAAGTAAGTCAGAAAGAGCAAGACAAATACCGTATGCTAACACATATATATGGAATTTAAGGGAAAAAAATGTCATGAAGAACCTAGCGGTAAGACAGGAATAAAGACACAGACCTACTAGAGAATGAACTTGAGGATATGGGGAAGGGGAAGAGTAAGCTGTGACAAAGCGAGAGAGAGGCATGGACATATATACACTACCAAACGTAAGGTAGAGAGCTAGTGGGAAGCAGCCGCATAGCACAGGGATATCAGCTCGGTGCATTGTGACCGCCTGGAGGGGTGGGATAGGGAGGGTGGGAGGGAGGGAGACGCAAGAGGGAAGAGATATGGGAACATATGTATATGTATAACTGATTCACTTTGTTATAAAGCAGAAACTAACACACCATTGTAAAGCAATTATACTCCAATAAAAATGTAAAAAAAAAAACAAACTACATTTCTAAAGCACGCATTCTGACTCAACAACTACAAATAAGACTGAAAATTTTCTTTTTTAAAAAGATCAACTAAACAGGCTTCCACAGCTATACAGTTGTTTATAAATTCACATACTCAAAGGAGTTACACTACTATGCTTTAAGCAGACTCAGGGTAGGTGGAAATTTGACCTCAGTGTTACCTTTTGCAAATCTATTCTTTCCTGGGCACTATGCGCAGCCCATGATGAAGAGACATATCTAGGAGGAAAACTTCCTCCAGAATGATGCACAAAAAGTGACAGGCTAGAAGGGTCCAGCATTTTCACGGAAAGAAGCTTAAGACTACATACAATTTGATTTGTTTTTATGCTTAAAAAGTCCTTCCCATTATGATTTTGGAATTCAACTATGAAGATTAAGAGGTGAACCTTGCAGAGGTAAAAAGCAAACTCTAAGAATGCAAACCATGTACTCTAAGAACATATACAGGAACAAAATTCTTGAAGCAAATAAAAGAGCATCTGTGGCAAAAAGACAGGTATTTATCCACCAACTCCCCTCCTCCAGGGGGGTATTCTGAGGGGTGTTCTACATTGTACCCCAGAGCTTGCCAATACAATTACATCCCAGTGGTAAATTGATCGGCTCACCTTATACTTGCTTCCTTCTCTTGCCTATCTCACGTCCCCACTCCCTTGTCAGTCCTTCCTTGGATCATCTCCAAAGAAACTACTTTCACACAAATCCTTGTCTCAGTGTCTGCTTCTGAGGAAACCCAACCTAAGATGATACGTGTGTCCGTGAGTCCCTCTGAACTATAAAAACACCCTATTTCTCCATTTTCTACTGTGGTAGGCAGTGAAGAATAAGAAGCAGTATAAAACTCAGTCTGAGAATATAAAAGTGCTCTAGTCCTCCTGAAAAGGGGCTCTTTAGTATAGATGGAGGTCAACTTCATCCATACTATGTATTAGTTTTCTAGGGCTACAGTAATAAATAACCACAAACTTAGTGTATTTGCTCACCATTCTGAAACATGCAGGTCTAAGACGCTCCCTCTGGAGCCTCTAGGAAAGGAGCCTTCCTTGCCTCTTCTAGCTTCTGCTGACTCCTGGCAATGCTTGACATTCGTTGGCTTGCTGCTGCATCACTCCAATCTCTGCCTCTGTCTTCACATGGAGTTCTCCCGTGTATGTCTCTCTTGTATCTTCACATGCATTCTTGTAAGGACACCACTCATGGGATTTAGCACCCTGCTCCTGCCCCAGTCCAGTATGATTTCATCTTAACTTGATTACATCTATAATGACCCTATTTCCAAATAAGATCACTTTCAGATACAGGAGGTGTGGATTTGAAAATATCTTTTGGGGGGTACAGTTCAACCCACAACATGCCATATCTACCAGCTTAACAGAAAATCAAGTCAGAAAAATCCTTACTCAGAAAAATCAGTTGTCAGAAATCCAGAAATCCAATATGCAGATCAAGTCTAACATAGGCACTTTAAAAGATGCACCTGAGTTTAAAGAACATCCTCAGTATCCCGAGGATTTCCAAAATGTGATGTAACTCCCCTACTCACTCATATTATTAAATACGATGATGATGATGACGACAATGATGATGATGATGATGATGATGAAAATAATGATGGTGGTGATGATAATTCTAAAAATCTACTCCAGTCAGGAATATAGCTTTTGGCACAGCTAGAATATACAGAAAACTCATGGCCAATTCTTTATACTTAAAACTGTGTCTTATTTTACTTTCTAGGATAGTTATAGTTCATAGTATTTTTGCTTTGAGAATTCAGTGGCTGCCTTGGGTCTCTATTCCTCTCTCTCCTGAAAATAGTGAAAGTAATTTTGACATGACAGTGTCTTCCCCAGATGAGGTGAGAGCCAAAAGTAGCAGTTCATCAATCCCTCACAGTCCCTGAACTTAGCTAAATCCTGTTTCCGTCACTCTGAGAAATGCAAACAGCCAGGAAGAAAGCAGCCCATGACCTTTTCACCATCAGTCCCTTGAACTGAGTGCATCCCTTGTAAAAGGCAATCCGTTTCTCATCATTATAAGCACATCTGGTTTTCAAATTAAATACTCCCAGGTTCTTGAGTAATTCACAAACCAGTGATGACATTTGAGCCATATAAACTTACATTCAGCTTTTTTGATGCAATTTCTCTTTTGATTACTAATGAGAAGGCACTGAAAAAGAAAGGGAAGGTTATTGAACAACCAGAGCGAAATGTTCATCACTAATTATCTGAGAGCGCAAAGATCCAGCATCCTGATTAGCGCAGTCCTGGAAAAAGCACAAAGTAAAAACTGGATGTTTATTCTTCAATTAGAGAGCAGAGTAATTACGGCTTCCCAGATATCCTGGCAAGCAACTCTTCAGCTTCATCACTCCTTGAGCAGAAAAGTAATTTAAAAGACGAAGAAGTGCGCATTTAGGGTCTAGGAACATACCATCAAAATGCTCTAGTGTGGAAGGCACACCTGACTTTTTTCACCGTTTAGCTCTTAACCAAATCAGTCTCCTGCTGAGGTAAAAACAAAAACAGCTGTTCACAAAATTATATATGCAGTGCTATCTCAACCATTTAAAAATGTACATAACATTTTTAGAAGAAAAGAAAATATTTTAGAGGAAAACACAACAAAACGCTGACCGTGGTCATCTTTGAGGATGCAATTATGCTTTATTACTTTCTTTTCAATATTTTTGTGTTTTACAAGTTTTCTACAATGAGCATATATTGTTAGTATTTTATCATTAGTGGTTTAATATGAGTTTAATGCTTATAACATACATGACACTATGCCAAGAAAATTGCACATGTTATTTTATATAATTCTGACTGAAAGAGGGAATAAAGAACCTATGTAGGGGCTTCCCTGGTGGCGCAGTGGTTAAGAGTCTGCCTGCCGATGCAGGGGACACAGGTTCTTGCCCCGGTCTGGGAAGATCCCACGTGCCGCGGAGCGGCTGGGCCCGTGAGCCATGGCCGCTGAGCCTGCGCGTCCGGAGCCTGTGCTCCGCAGCGGGAGAGGCCACAACAGTGAGAGGCCCGTGTACTGAAAAAAAAAAAAAAAAGAACCTATGTAGGAAGTATTAACCCCATTAGGTAACTTGCCAAGGATCACTTGGCTGATATATGGTAGAGTCTGAATTCAAATCCAGGTCTACATAATTTAATTCTGTCCCCCATGTATTGTTTTCATAATCAGAGAAAAGGGGCTATTCTAAAAACAGCATCTGTTAAAAAAAAATTCAACTGCATAAACTTTAAAGATCTTATTCAACAATTTAAAGCTTTATTCAACAATTCACAAATCGGGCAGCATCCAGTCTAGCAGATAGAAAGGAGCTCTGAAGAGTTGTACAAAATAAAAGACTTTAACAGGCAGAAGGGATTAGGAATAAGGAAGTTATACAAGGCAAAAAAAAAAAGGATTGGTCCCTGCAAGGTTACTTTCCTTTAGGGGATGGCAGGTGTTGATCAGGCAATTCCTGATTTACTGGTTTAAGATTCCATTTCTGGGAGAGCTGAAACTATAATTAAGTCTGGGTTTGGTGATGTGTGGCTTAGCATAAGTGACTCCATTTGGGGCCTGTTGTGTTACTTTTAACAGTATCTGAGATAGCAAAAATAGTGGAATCAACACGTATAAAACAAGCTTCCTAAAATGCAAATAAAACAATACACCTAGAGAGGATAAAAATCTGTAAAAATAATTTATCTCAGGTTTACCCAATGTCAATTACCAGATATTCAGTGGTCTTACAGTATGAAAATGCATATTACCACCTACACACTTGATACAGTGCCTGGAAATCAATAGTCATCACAGGTAGATTCCGCAAGTCTTTGAAGAGGGCAAGCACAATGACCTGAGTCTGAGCCGACCTCCACCACTTACAAAGCTTTATGACCTCAGTCCGTTTACTTGTTCTTTCTGAGATTCCATGTTTCCATTTGTTCTTTCAACTAGCCATTAATTCAACACATATTTCTTGTATGCCTAGTATGCCAGGCATTATGCTGGGTCCCAGGGTGAGTGCAGTTAATAAGAGAGGCATGGTCTCTGTCCTCTGTCCTCAGTGCTTCACCTATGACTAAAGATAATAATGCTTGCTTCAGTTGGGGTTGTCACTGGTACTGCATGAAATAAAGTGTCTGACACAACACTTGACATGTGGAACGAGCACAATAAGTTTTACCGCTGGTATAGCCTCAGTTTTTCCAGCTATAAAATGGAATTTATCTTACCCAACTTGGCTGGATGTGAGAGTATTGATTCCCATAATCCTTTAATTATACATTTGCCCCCGTCCAGAAAAACACCTTGATTTTTAAAAGATGCTTCAGAGAAACGGAGATCAGAGGATAAGATGAGAATATAGATATTTTATACAAGAATTGCAATAGATTAAATTCCACTTACTTTAAAATGTTTCATTTTGACTATCACAATTTGCAATGCCATATTTATAACCCCATGTAAAAACTGAGACTTCACTAGGAAAACTCTAAGAATATTTATTAGGCAGGTTCTTATGATCTTAGTTTCTATGATATAAGAAGTTAAGGGAAAAGTTTGATAAGAACTATGTTAAGTAAGTTCCTTTTTTAAAAGGTTTTCAGATAGACATCTTGAGATCTAGGTCAAAGTGAGCTCCTTCCCTAGCCAGAAATATGTTCTTGTACATGTGTCAAACGATATATATTTCCTGTGATGCACATTCCGTACCTTGTGAGCATGACATTTGAAGATATATCAAGGGATTTACATTGATTTTCTCTAATACTCCAAGCACGCCGTCTAGAAAAGTCAGACATCTCCTCCATCAGCCACTGAAGCTAGGAGACATTAGCAGTGTACCAAGTTATACTAGTAAGTGTCAATAGTAAGTGTCAAGGCCTGAATGTGAACCCGATTGTCTGACTTCAAAAATTAACCTTTTTTGATAACACCACACCCAAGCTCCAGCAACAGGAAATTCATTACTTCCCAAAGCAGTTCCTTTTTTCTTTTAAAAGCTCTTACAATTCTGAGTTCCTTCTAACACTGAGCTGAAATCTAGTCCCTTCTAGTAGTCACCATTGGCTCTAGTTTCACCCCATTGTTAAATTAGTTAATCTAATTCCTCTTCTGCTTGAAAGCTCTTCAAATATTCGGAAGCACCTTTCATTTCACCCCTTCTCCTCTACCAAGTTTTACTTTCTGCAAAACTGAAGAGCCCCATTTTCCCACTGCTCCTTAGATTACATTGTTGTGAGTCCCTGCATTCTTCCTACGCAGTTCCACTAATCATAGTCTCATTTGTTTATATCACTTTTAAAATGTGATGCAAAGAGCTGAAAACAATACCACAGGTGTGGTCTGAAGAGTATAGAATTGGATTTCATTATTGCCATCCTTGTCCTAGATATTATGCTTCTATTTATGTAGCTCAATAGCAAATTAGCTATCTTATTCCAGCTACTTCATGCTGCTGATTCACATAGTATTTGCTGTAATTATTATACTGAAGCTTCCAGGTCTTTTTCACATGTGCAACTATGAATCCACATTTTCAATGTTCTATTCCTGTGTCTTGCTAACATGACTTTTTCTGTTAAGCTACACCTCAGTTCTTTCTTTAACCCACAAAGAAATCACTATCACCAAATGCTCATTCTGGTGCTGCTAAAGTTCTAGACTACCGCTTTCTAAACAAGGCTAGCTTCACGGACATGTGTTTGCAAAGTCGCACACTCAGATGGGCCCCTCACTCGGTTTAATGCTCTCCTGTCACCATCTAGAAATTCTTAACAATTTTATTTACTTATTAAATTTTTAATTTATCTAAAGGTAGAATGACATTAAATAGTAAGTTAAAATATATCATGATGGGGCTTCCCTGGTGGCGCAGTGGTTGGGAGTCTGCCTGCCGACGCAGGGGACACGGGTTCGTGCCCCGGTCCGGGAGGATCCCACATGCTGCGGAGCAGCTAGGCCCGTGAGCCATGGGTGCTGAGCCTGAGCGTCCAGAGCCTGTGCTCCGCAACGGGAGAGGCCACAACAGTGAGAGGCCCGCGTACCGCAAAAAACAAACAAACAAACAAAAAAACTATCATGACAAGTCAAGATAGAGACCACAGAAGGAAGAACAAAGCTTTATATTTTGGCATGTTTAATAGCCCTTTTTCTTGCTTTTTGAAAAAGGGGTCTCACATTTTCATTCTGCACAGGGCCCTGTGCAAAACAGTACAGCTGGCCCTGTTCCCAGGGTGGATGTTCAAAATACTTAACAATAAGTACAGCATGGGTCCCGCTTATTGGAAAGGTACCTAACCAATCAGAAATTGGTGCTAATTGGTATGTAGAACTGCAGCATACCAGCTGAATAGTGGCCTGCTGCTTTCTGTTGAGGTGACACGGTTTCCTAGAGAAGCATGTGACATTATAGAATCCCTTGATGTACACTCAACTACCTCAGGCCTGAGTCATCAGTCCTGCTTTCTCTCTCCCCACTTAACTGTCTCCAAACTGCCCCATCTCATCAAATTATCTTTGTTCATTCCTTGCTCTGAACTTGAAAGATAAACAAACAATAACAACAAAAAACATTATTTCCAAGAAATAATGGAAGTGAAAATTCTATTAGAAGCTTGCAAAAGTTCTGAAAATCATTAGTTGATTTACCATTTCCCATAGAGACCATACCAATGTCAGACCTGTTGCATTTTTCATTTCTTAACTTCATGCCTTGAAGGATTTCTGGTAGAAGAACCTTGGGGCACTAGATGCTTTTCTAAAGACAAGGGGAGGGGTAATAGTTAAAAATGTTTTCAGGGACTTCCCTGGTGGTCGAGTGGTAAAGAATCCGCTTCCAATGCGGGGGGCACAGGTTCGATCCCTGGTCTGGGAACTAAGATCCCACATGCCATGGGGCAACTAAGCTCACGTGCCACAACTACTGAGTCCGTGTACCTCAACTAGAGAGAAGCCCTCATGCTGTAACGAAGAGCCTGAGTGATGCAACTAAGACCCAATGCAGCCAAGAATAATAAATTAATGAATTAATTAAATATATATTTTTAAAGTATTCATACATCAGTCCTCTGATGAAGGTCATAGAACTTTGCCTTCCAAAAGTACTGATCATTATTGGTGTTATTGCATATAGAGATTTGGGAACGTGCAGTTGAAATGCAATCATAACAAGGAAATTCTCTGATTCTTATTCTTTCTGAAGTAAGTACAATCTCAGTATCCAGTGCCATTTCCTCATTGACCAGTAAATACTCACTCACTCACCTGCCCTGACTTCCATCCTGGTCCTGCCCAGGTCTTAGACAACAATCACATTGAAAAGTCAGATTATCATCACTCTTTATGTATATCCTCATCTGTAACATTTCCTCAAACTAATATCCCACTTCCTAAAACATCCTCCCCTCTCTCTTCTATATGCCCCATATATCTTTAAGGTTTTAGTTAAAGTTCCATTTCTCTGTGAAATTCTCCTCCTCTCCACTACTAAGTTTCCTGCATTACTCTTTTCAGACTTTCTATTCTAAAGGCCCTATGTCTCAATATCTTAATAAGATCCAATGTATCTGTTTCATAATTAGAGAGCATCCATAGTTCAAGTACAGTGAAGGCTGATTAAAAAATTTCTAGTCATGTACATCTAAAAAAGATTGAAATCTATTCAATATGACAGGAGGAACATTAGCTCTGAGTTTAAATTCCACTTTTCCTATTTTCTAGTATGTTATCTTTGAAAACTCCTTTACCTTTATGAACATATATGTTTATTTGTAAAACGATAATACCCACCTGATAGGGGTGTTACAGATACATGACAATCAATACATACAATACCTGGCATAGAGTAAGCACTTACTAAATAATAGCTATCAATATTTGAAAGCACTACACCACAACTTGTCTGATTATTCATCATTTCAATTCAAGCCAGTACTAAAAATAGGTAATGTTTTCTACCACCAATCAATTTTGTGGAAGATAAATAAATAAATAAGTCTGATGCTTAGGAAGGCCATTATAAGAGAATAATATTTGTTAGTGAAACAGAGAACATGTAGGTGAGAGCTAAAATGAAAACAACGGCTCAGTAGACTAGAAATAGACGTGTGGGTATATTAAGAAGAGTACAATATGTCCTGGGGTATCAAGAGGTACCTCATTGTTTCTTGGTCCCCATAGCAAGAAAGATATAAAATAACCTGTATTTCTTCAGAGGGTCCCTTGAGGAATATCTTGAATGCCCCATTCCTGCTGGCCAGGCATTCAAAACCCCTACTGATCTGGAGCAGATTAAAAATTATAGGACACAGATGAGATTTATGTGACAGCCTCATGCCTCATTTTTCTCACCTCAGTGACCTTAGTTCCCAGAATGCCATTTTTTGTAAAGTGTATCAACACTAGAGAATTTAACAGGTTGTCTTCATTTTGCTTATTTCTCCAAAATCCTACTCTACAAACTTTTTGGCCTTTCAGCTGCAGAAATTATTTCTCAGGGATACATAAAAGTGTCAATATTACCAGGCAGTCTGATGATGCATGGCATACTTCTTGCTAGAGCAAAGGCGATGGAGAAGGTATTGCTTTGAATCAAACACTGACACAGGGCCAAAAATGATGGCATGTAATACATTCACCAATGGAATAGGTTACAAATGTGTGGGGAGTTGTGATGATGCATACATGAAATGTGTATCACACATCAGGAAAGCCAAGCCAAACTGTAAGGTGAGAACTTGAAGAATCTCTCAAAATTGTGCTCACGTTAACTAAATTGGAATTTTGAATTAAAATGCATTGCATATATGTTTGAGGCACTTAGGGGCAGGAATAAGGGAATATGCTCCTCCTTCAGTTTGCTAATTTCTATTTATCCTTCAGACCTCAACTCAGCAATTACCTTCTTCAAGAAGCTTTCTGTGATCCCCACTGCATCCCTCAACACCACCCACCACTGCTGCCACCACCATCATTGTTGCTTCTGCCACTCACAAACACCACCACCACCACAGCCCCATCTACTTAGGTAATCCTGTGCACGTCTCTTATGAGGTTATATCACACTACATTTAAAGGTTACTGGCTATTCTCTCACTAGACTTATTTTTTGGTGTCAGGGACTGCTTTTGTTCATCTTGTCCCACACCCCCTCCCCAGTGCCTAATAACTAGCCTACCTAGAGTAGGTACTCAACAAATGTTTGCTGGATGAATGAACAAACCTAAAAACAGAATTACTGTTTGGAAATGCCTGCAGTATGGAGTGTCTTCTTTTTAACAAATTATAGCCAGATTCTCACAGTGCAGAAATTACCTAGTAACTTCATTAATTCTTTCCAGCCACTAAGGATCTCTAAAGAAGCAATTAACTGAATGATACTCTAGTGACCAGAAAGAGGGAATGTGGCTAATTCCAAAAGAAGGTTTCCATGCAGAGTTTGCCCACAGGAAAAATATGGCTAAATACTTTTTAAGAACACAGGTTGGGGAGCAGTAAATTAATTCAGCAGGCTGTGTCTTTCCAGACTGCCTAAGAAATCCGTATGTGGTGGGTGTCACCTGTTGGAAGCCAGTTTTGAAAATCTGTTGAAAAAAAATTCCACTCTTCCATTACCTTTATTTGTGACTTGGATGTCTACACATGGAAATTCATGCTAGACTCCAATGTGGATTGCTAAATTGCTCACCAATGACCCTTGAAATATAAGGGGGGAAATCTGAAGTTATTTTGTTCATTTCTAAAGGTTGTTCCTTTTAATTGTGAGACTTGCACATATTTGAAAGGCAATGGAAGAAACAGGAAAAAGGGGGGAGTATGGACACAAAGGGGGGGAAGCGGGGGAGGGGGGTGGTGGTGAGATGACGTGGGTGTTTGGGATTGACATATACACACTAATATGTATAAAATAGATAACTAATAAGAACCTGCTATATAAAAAATCTTTTTAAAAAGCAGTGGGGGGCAAGTGAGGCAGAGAGATAGGAAGAGGGAAATGGAAAAGTTAAAAAAAAATATATATATATATATATATATAAACCCAACATCACATTAGTCATTACTGCCAAAAACCAGCGTAAGTCTGGAGTCCACTCACTTGCTGTATCTGATTCTAATTCTACCACTAACAATGTGACATTAAGGTTGCAACTTCACTCCTGTTCCTTTTCCGTAAGTTTGGGGTGCTAGTGTTGTTTACCCAAAGGTCCCTTTAGGTTCTATGATTTTATAAGTTTCTACAAATAAGCACCGAGTATTCTCTGTTTTCTCAGCTCTCTCCCTCTCACTCAATTAGAAACCCAAGGATCCATGTGAAGAAAAGTACTACAAATGAGCACCTACCCAGGGATCTCAGAGGTTGTTGTTTATTTGTTTTTTAACCCACACGGTGAAAGAGAAGTTGCTTCATTCTGCTGCCGAACTTGAGGAGAGTTATAGGCACCATAACTATGTTTGAATTTTAAGGCCTGTATCAATCAAATTCCCCCAGGGTTTAGTGTTGATCTCATTCCAATAACTCAATACCTTACAACAAAAAGAAAATAAGAAAGACAAACAAACTAAGACAGAGTTACATGGCTCTCCTGGCTGTTGTTGTCACATATTCCTTCAGTCAGTATGTTCCCAGAGAAAAGATCAATGTAGCCAAGGGAATAAATAAAATATGTGTAGTAATAAAATATATGCAACTTCACACATCTATTTATTTACTATCCAGCATTCACCAGCGAGGAAGAATCTAACCAATTCTCACTCCAGCCCTTTCCTCAAATCAGAGAACATAAAGAAAAAAGGGGAGGAGAAACGTGGCAAAGAGGAAAGAAACGGTTGATTTTAAGAATTATGTGCACCACGTATGACCACGCTTTTATATCTTATTTATTTACTTGGTTGTTGCTTTTCTAATTAATGTTATTAGTAAAAGGTTTTTTTTAAGTTCCAACCTGCTTCAACTGACAGATATTTTGCCCTCGCTGAAGAATCAAGAGCAGAGGGAATGACTCAGGAAGCTGAGGTGAAGACCTGTAGATCTGGGACAGTGAGGGAAGTCAGCCCCTTGAAATAGAACTGAGCATTCCTTTTCCACTTGGGTATACCCTTATATATTTGCTCCTTCAAAGCTGATTTTCTGCAAGATATTAAGTAACTTGAAACTCCTAACTGTAGAACTTTTTATACACTCAGTGCACCCACTTATAATTTTATCTCTAGTAAAGTAAAAGTAAGGGACTTAGGAAAATAGCTACCAGAGATGTGAAACAATAAATTCTGTTGGTACATGTATTATTCTCCATAACAATATTTTTTAATAGATCTTTATCGGAGTATAATTGCTTCACAATACTGTGTTAGTTTCTGTTGCACAACAAAGTGAATCAGCCATATGCATACACATGTCCCCATTTCTCCTCCCTCTTGAGCCTCCCTCCCACCCTCCTTATCCCACCCCTCCAGGTGGTCACAAAGCACGTAGATGATCTCCCTGGACTATGCTGCTGCTTCCCACTAGCTATCTATTTTACGTTTGGTGGTGTATATATGTTGGGGTTACTCTCACTTCGCCCCAGCTTCCCCCTCCCACCCCGTGTCCTCAAGTCCATTCTCTATGTCTATGTCTTTATTCCTGCCCTGCAACTATATTCATCAGTGCCATTTTTTTTTTTAGATTCCATATATATGTGTTAGCATATGGTATTTGTTTTTCTCTTTCTGACTTACTTCACTCTGTATGAGAGACTCTAGGTCCATCCACCTTACTACAAATAACTCAATTTCATTTCTTTTTATGGCTGAGTAATATTCCACTGTATATATGTGCCACATCTTCTTTATCCATTCATCTGTCAATGGACAATTAGGTTGCTTCCATGTCCTGGCTACTGTAAATAGAGCTGCAATGAACATTGTGGTACGTGACTCTTTTTGAATTATGGTTTTCTCAGGGTATATGCCCAGTAGTGGGATTGCTGGGTCATATGGTAGTTCTATTTTTAGTTTTTTAAGGGACCTCCATACTATTCTCCATAGTGGCTGTATCAATTTACATTCCTACCAACAGTGCAGGTGGGTTCCCTTTTCACCACTCCCTTTCCAGCATTTATTGTTTCTAGATTTTTTGATAATGGCCATTCTGACAGGTGTGAGGTGATATCTCATTGTAGTTTTGATTTGCATTTCTCTAATAATTAGTGATGTTGAGCAACTTTTCATGTGTCTCTTGGCCATCTGTATGTCTTCCTTGGTGAAATGTCTATTTAGGTCTTCTGCCCATTTTTTAATTGGATTGGTTTTTTTTTTGATATTGAGCTCCATGAGTTGTTTGTATATGTTGGAGATTAATCCTTTGTCTGCTGTTTCATTTGCAAATACTTTCTCCCATTCTGAGGGTTCTCTTTTTGTATTGTTTATACTTTGCTTTGCTGTGCAAAAGCTTTTAAGTTTAAGTCCCATATTTTTATTTTTGTTTTCATTTCCTTTACTCTAGGAGGTGGGCCAAAAAAGATCTTGCTGTGGTTTATGTCAAAGAGTGTTTTCCTATGTTTTCCTCTAAGAGTTTTATAGTGTCTGGTCTTATATTTAGGTCTTTAAACCATTTGGAGTTTTTTTTCAAAACACTTAAGAAATTTTACTGAAAACAATAAAATAGAGAAACACCCCATTTTCATTTTAAAGTAAAATTAACAGCATCTTCCACAACTGAACAAATGTGTATTTTCTCTGAGTTTGATTAGGGTGTGTGTGGTTTTGCTTTGTTTTTTTAATTAATATGAAGAAAGTTAAGTCCAGTTCTCACAGATATTAATCAAATAAAAATTGTTACTCATTCTTGAAAAGGTGCAAATGTAAAATTTAAAAAATAAGTGGAGTGGAAGCTAGAACCATGAGAAAAATAGTTACTGGCAGGTTCATTATTTTGGATCTGGAACTTGGTTTTTTTTTTAATAGTGGAGTTTATTTTTGTGTATGGTGTTAAGTAGTGTTCTAATCTCATTCTTTTACATGTAGCTGGCCAGTTCTCCCAGCACCACGTATTGAAGAGGCTGTCTATTCTCCATTGTATGTTCTTGACACCTTTGTCATAAATTAGGTGACCATATGTGCGTGGGTTTATCTCTGGGCATTCTATCCTGTACCATTGATCTATATTTCTTTTTTTGTGCCAGTACCATACTTTCTTGATTACTATAGCTTTGTGGTACAAAGTTCCATTTTTCTTTCTCAAGATTGCTTTGGCTATTCAAGGTCCTTTGTGTTTCCATACGAATTGTAAAATTTTTTATTCTAATTGTGTGAAGAATGCCATTGGTAGTTTGATAAGGATTGCATTGAATTTGTAGATTGCTTTGGGTAGTACAGTCATTTTCACAATATTGATTCTTCCAATCCAAGAACATGGTATATCTCTCCAACTGTTTGTGTCATCTTTAATTTCTTTCATCAGTGTTTTATAGCTTTCTGAGTACAAGTCTTTCGCTCCCTTAGGCAAGTTTATTCCTAAGTATTGTATTCTTTTTGTTGTGATGGTAAATGGGATTGTTTCCTTAATTTCTCTTTCTGAGTTTTTGTTGGTGGTGTATAGGAATGCCAGAGATTTCTGTGCATTAATTTTGTATCCTGCAACTTTACCAAATTCATTGATCACCTCTAGTAGTTTTCTGGTGGCATCTTTAGGATTTTCTATGTATAGTATCATATCATCTGCAAACAGTTACAGTTTTACTTCTTCTTTTCCAATTTGTATTCCTTTTATTTCTTTTTCTTCTCTGATTACTGTGGCTAGGACTTCCAACACTATGTTGAATAAGAGTGGTGAGAATGGACATCCTTGTCTTTTTCCTGATCATAGTGGAAATACTTTCAGTTTTTCACCATTGAGTATGATGCTTGCTGTGGTGTTTGTCATATACGGCTTTTGTTATGTTGAGGTAGGTTCCCTCTATGCCCATTTTCTAGAGAGTTTTTATCATAAATGGGTGTTGAATTTTGTCAAAAGCTTTTTCTGCATCTATTGAGATGATCATATGGTTTTTATTCCTTAATTTCTTAATGTCGTGTATCATATTGATTGATTTACATATATTGAAGAATCCTTGCATCCCTGGGATAAATACCACCTGATCATGGTGTATGATCCTTTTAATATGTTGCTGGATTCTGTTTGCTAGTATTTTGTTGAGGATTTTTGCATCTATGTTCATCAGTGATATTGGTCTATAATTTTCTTTTTTTTGTGATATCTTTTTCTGGTTTTAATGAGTCAGGGTGATATTGGCTTTGTAGCATGAATTTGGGAGTATTTCTCCCTCTGCAATGTTTTTGAAGAGTTTGAGAAGGATCGATGTTAGCTCTTCTCTAAATGTTTGATAGAATTCTCCTGTGAAGCCATCTGGTCCTGGACATTTGTTTGTTGGAAAATTTTTAATTACGGTTTCCATTTCATTACTTGTGATAGGTCTGTTTATATTTTCTAATTCTTCCTGGTTCAGTCTTGGAAAATTGTACTTTTCCAAGAATTTGTCCATTTCTTCATGGTTGTCCATTTTATTGGCATACAGTTGTTTGTAGTAGTCTCTTATAATCCTTTGTATTTCTGTAGTGTCAGTTGTGGTTTCTCTTCTTTCATTTCTAATTTTATTGATTTGTGTCCTCTCCCTTTTTTTCTTGATGAGTCTGGCTAAGGGTTTATCAATGTTGTTTATCTTCTCAAAGAACCAGCTTTTAGTTTTATTGATCTTTGCTACTGTTTTCTTCATCTCTATTTCTTTTATTTCTGCTCTGATCTCTATGATTCTTTCCTTCTACTCACTTTGGGTTTTCTTTGTTCTTCTTTCTCTAGTTGTTTTAAGTGTAGGGTTAGATTGTTCATTTGAGACTTTTTTTTTTCTTGAGGTGAGATTGAATTGCTATAAACTTCCCTTTTAGAAATGCTTTTGCTGCGTCCCATAGGTTTTGGGTCGTCATGTTTTCATTGTTATTTGTTTCTATGTATTTTTTTATTTCTTCTTTGATTTATTCGATGATCTCTTGGCTATTTAGCAGCACACTGTTTAGCCTCCATGTATTCGTGTTTTTTAGGGTTTTTTTCCTGTAATTAATTTCCAGTCTCATAGTGTTGTGGTCAGAAAAGGTGCTTGATATGATTTCAATTTTCTTAAATTTTCTGATGTTTGATTTGTGACCCAAGATGTGATCTATCCTGGAGAATGTTCCATGTGCACTTGAGAAGAAACTGTATTCTGCCACTTTTGGGTAGAATGTTCTATAAATATCAATTAAATCTACCTGGTCTATTGTGTCATTTAAAGCTTATTTATTTTCTGTTTGGATGATCTGTCCACCTGTGTAAGTGGCATGTTAAAGTCCCCTACTATTATTGTGTTACTGTCGATTTCTCCTTTCATGGTTGTTAGCATTTGCCTTATGTATTGAGGTGCTCCTATGTTCAGTGCATAAACATTTACAGTTGTTATATCTTCTTCTTGGATTTATCCTTTGATCATTATGTAGTGTCCCTCCTTATCTCTTGTAACTCTTTATTTTAAAGTCTATTTTATCTGATATGAGTATTGCTACTCCAGCTTTCTTTTGATCTCCATTTGTATGGAATATCTTTTTCCATCCCTTCACTTTCAGTCTGTATGTGTCCCTAGGTCTGAAGTGGGTCTCTTATAGAGAGCATATATATGGGTCTTGTTTTTGTATCCATTCAGCCAGTCTGTGTCTTTTGGTTGGGGCATTTAATCCATTTATATTCAAGGTTATTACTGATATGTATGTTCCTATTACCATTTTCTTAATTGTTTTGGGTTTGTTTTTGTGGGTCTTTTTCTCTTGTGTTTCCCCCCTAGAGAAGTTTATTTAGCACTTGTTGTAAAGTTGGTTTGGTGGTGCTGAATTCTCTTAGCTTTTGCTTGTCTGAAAAGCTTTCCATTTCTCCAGCAAATCTGAATGAGATCCTTGCTGGGTAGAGTAATCTTGACTGTAGGTTTTTCTCTTTCATCACTTTAAGTATATCCTGCCACTCCCTTCTGGCCTGCAGAGTTTCTGCTGAAAAATCAGCTGATAACCTTATGGGGATTCCTTTGTATAGTACTTTTGTTTTTCCCTTGCTGCTTTTAATATTTTTTCTTTGAATTTAATTTTTGTTAATTTGATTAATATGTGTCTTGGTGTCTTTTTCCTAGGGTTTATCCTGTATGGGACTCTCTGTGCTTCCTGGACTTGGGTGACTATTTCCTTTCCCATGTTAAGGAAGTTTTCGACTATAATCTCTTCAAATATTTTTTCAGACCCTTTCTTTTTCTCTTCTTCTTCTGGAACCCCTATAATTCGAATGTTGGTGTGTTTAGTGTTGACCCAGAGATCTCTGAGATTGTCTTCAATTCTTTTCATTCTTTTTCTTTATTCTGCTCTGCAGTAGTTATGTCCACCATTTTGTCTTCCAGCTCACTTATTTGCTCTTCTGCCTCAGTTTTTCTGTTAGTGATTCCTTCTAGTGTATTTTTCATTTCAGTTATTGTATTGTTCATCTGTTTGTATATTCTTTAGTTCTTCTCAATCTTTGTTAAACATTTCTTCTATTTTCTCAATCCGTGCCTCCATTCTATTTCTATTTCTCAATCCATGCCTCCATTCTATTTCTCAATCCGTGCCTCATCTTGACTTGAGATTCTATATCATCTTTACTATCATTACTCTGAATTCTTTTTCAGGTAGATTGCCTATTTCCTCTTCATTTATTTGGTCCTGTAGGTTTTTACCTTGCTCCCTCACTTTTGACATATTTTTTTGCTCTTTTTTTTTTTAACGAGTGGGATTGTGTTCCTGTCTTACTAGTTGTTTGGCCTGAGGCTTCCAACATTGGAGTTTGTAGGCTGTTGGGTAGAGCTGGGTCTTAGTGCTGAGATGAGGACCTCTGTGAGACCTCACTCCAATGAATATTCCCTGGGGTCTGAGGTTCTCTGTTAGTCCAGTGGTTCAGACTCAAAGCTCCCATCACAGAAGCTTCAGCCCAACCTCTGGCTCGTGAACCAAGATCCCGCAAGCTGTGTTGGGTGTTAAAAAAAAAAGAGAGAGAGAACAATAATAAAGTAAAAAAAATAAAATTAGACTAGGAAACTAACAGATATGTTAGAAAGAATATAAAAATAAAAGTATAGATGAATCAACAACTGGAAGGTACAACAGTACCACAATAGTAAATGAGAGGAGGAGGGAAAAGAAAAAAAAAAAAAAGTGGGGGGAAAGGCCTTGGCTGTGGAGGGTGTGGCCTAAGCAAGGGCGAGGTTTGGGTGGTGGGCAGGGCCTATGCTCAGGACCCACAGGGCTGGAAAAGGCCCTGGGCACTGTGAGGGGTGGGGCTTAGGCTCAACGGAACAGAAGGGGTCCAGGCATGCCCCCCACCCCTGGTCTCAGAGGGTGGGGGACCTCACCTGGGAGCTTAGCAGGCTTCCTGGGCTCGAGTGGGGAGGGCAAACGCCCTCCTCTCCTCTCCTGCTCTTCCAGTGTCTCCAGAGGCAGAGTGCCTGCCTCTCCTGTTCTCCTCTCAGCCTCCCTCCTATGCCCCCAGGACCCAGGAAGCCTGGAGGGGCCTTTGGGGGGCAGGACTGGCCTAGGAGCTCAGCAGACTCCCCAGGCCTGAGTGGGCCGGGCGATCGCCCTCCACTCCTCTCCCCCTCCTCCCGGAGGGCCCCTCCTGCCTGCCTCTCCTGATCTCCTCAGCCTCAGGGGTGCCTATCCTGTCTGGCTTCCACTTCTCCTCCCCCCTCAGTCCCCCCATGTCCTACTGGTTCACTTGGGGGTTCCTCCCATCTCTTTGGGCATCAGGGTACCCCATCAACAGCTGGCAGGCACCCTAGTTGTGGGGAGACACTAACTCGGCATCTTCCCACACCGCCATCTTGACTCCACACCCCATAACAATATTTTTGTAATGGAAAAACATACATATATCCCTGATATTAACTGAGCTTTAAAGCTTTCATTATCTCAAAAGAGGGGATTTTTTCATCCCTATTTCCCAAGATGAGCAAAGGATCCCTTGAGGATCCCACATGACATTAACCCAGCAATAAACTAGTGATGTGCTGGTATACCAGCTCTCCAAATAAAAAAGCCCTGATCTGTAGTATTTGCTACAGGATGTAGTTTCCATGCTATAAATATTCCTACCACGGCCAGTTAAAGCTACCAATGTTTTAACAAACAACTTGCAAATACTTGATTATTTGAAAATCAGTTCTGAGAGCCAGTGAGAGTTGATACAAGTCAGTTCCAGCACACCAGCAACACATAATTAAACAACTTAAGAATTCCATTCAGAAAGTAAACTCATTTATTTAAATAACTTGAATAAGTCATCAGACTTCACAATTTCCTCCTTCTAGATGTTCAAATACTGACTTCCTGAAAATGTCACCAAAATAACCTGTTAAAAGAGCAACGTTAAGTTTATTGCTTACTAAGGTATGGGAGATCACTTCCTTGAAAGATTCTTGGTAGCATTTCAGAGAAAGGAGAGCAAAGATAGGCCATTTATAAGGTTTTTAGGGTCTGGTTTAGGCAGGGTTTTTTTTTTCTTTTTTTTGTAAAAGGTGGAGAGGGGAGTTTGATTAGGATAAGTCAGACTTTTGACATAATAGTTTAGGATTGGTGAACACAACAAGGCAAGGGTTTCAAAGTGAATCTTGAGGAATAAACCATCATTTGATGTTATCCATCATTCAGAAAAGGAATATTTATTCTGATGAGGGTACATTGAGTAGTCTAGTGTTCAGATGAGTGGATTTGGGGAATGTTCCTGAAATAATAAAGTTACTTGCAACTTTCTCTTTCTGGGCAAGAGTTTCCTGGAATCTTAAAAATTATGCTAACGAGGTCAAATGGGTAAATTACTTTAATGAACACAGCCAAATAATAAAGCTCTGTGTGGTTGTACCAGGTTTTGATTCCCAAAACCAAAGGTCTATGAACCTGGAGGCTTCTTTGCATGCAAACTAGTGATTTCCCTGTCAAGATTAGGAAGGGGCCACTGATTTTTTTTTCCCCCAAGTCATGGGGATATAAATAGTTGATGAATACTTTGAAGACACCCACAGAAACCTGACAAGTATTCTGGAGCTCCAAAATGTAGAAAGAATAGCAGGGCATAGAAAGTTTAGACATTTGTCAGGCTGGTGTAATCAGAGAATTCACAGCTAGTCCTTCCACAGAAATGTTGCAAAATATCTACCACTCCCCTTTCTCCTCTTTGTGACACCTACTAATCTGCTTTAAAATACAGATTTCTCAACATAGAGTCCCACTAACACACTGTCTCTATTTTAGTGTGAATGAATTGTTTTATTCATTGGTTCAGTGTATCAATCATTCAATCAAAATATAAAGTGCCTATTAACTTTCAGATTGTGTTTAGCATGCAGTCACCAAGATGGACATGATTTTTTAAAATATATTCAATTAAAGGGAAAAAACAAGGGGTGCAAAATATTACTATCATTGGTTACAGAATGCCCACTGCTCGTGAACTTTCCACTTTAAAATTTCTTAATAAGCTTGAAAGAAGCAACAATATGTCAACCTTGCCTGCCCTTAAATAGTGGTCTTGCTTACTTCAGTACAGGATATTGCATTATTCATAGCCTAAAATGCATAAGGCTATGTATGTTGTTAATGTGGAAACATTTAAGAACATTATGATCCCTGTTATATTCTATGGGCACATAAACAGTGAAAGTGATTTCAAAAACTTTTGTAAGAAGAGGCATAAAATCATAATATAAATGAAAAGATTATTACTAATTTTTCATTAAAGTTGCTTCCTTTTCCCATTTTTTCTGGTAAAATCAAATTACTACTTATTCCACTTTTTCCTTTATTAATTTGAGATACCTTCCATTTACCTGCTTTCATAATCAGATGCATTTTTGTCTCTACTGATATTTGAAATAAAATACCAAATGTTTCCCTCATAAACATTCTCCTTCTGAATAAAATGATACTTTTAGACTACTTCATGTTCCCTCCACCTGCCCCATGAGACACTGGGAATACTTTTACTCTGCCCGCTCCAAGCCAATTCTTGCTTTTGCTGAGATAGTTTGCTACATTTTTGTACTTTTTTAGCCTAGACTATTAGACTTTTCTTGTAGTAGGTTCCTTCCATTTCAGAATCCAGATTCAGCTCTTACATTATGCTCTTCCAGAAAACTTATCACTTTCTATTTAATGGATAATTTAAATTGATTCGCCCTGTTTTCTCTCTTCATCTTCCCTTATTTTACTTTCTGATATGGTTCATTTCTTGTTTGATTGCAGTCTTTTACCAAGTGGTTTTCTGAGAAGGAATACACAGTGGATAACCTTGGCTCCTCATACAAAACTAAACCTTATTTATTAATGGTGGGCATGTCATACCTGAATAAATAAGATTTATTCTCAGATATGACACTACAGGTATGGATTCAGTTGCACAATTTGTCTAATTATATTGTAGTAAAAAGGAGGACAGATTTTTACTGAACCTCTGCAAATAATATTATGGCTATTGAAGGAAGAACACTAAGTATAGAACTATTTCTGAATTCTGAAGGGTCAGTGAGAACCATCTACCATTAAAATATTTATATCAGTTTTAAAAAGCAAGATTTACTAAACTGGGACATAGTGATATTTTAAGAACAAACAGAAAGAACTTACTCATATATGCATTAAAAAATGGAACATTAAAAATCATGCCAACTAAATTTCAAATAAATAACCACAATTTAATTTCCTTTATCAGTTTGTTTAGTCACATATAATTCACTTTTGTTCCACTGGATCCTGGGCCAAACAGTCTGCTTTCATCATATATATCTGCTTCAAGACTGGAAAAAGTCCTGGAATTCCTAACAGTCCAATGGTAAAATCTGAAAGTCATCTAAGCATTGAGAGCTCAGAAATATATATCCAAGTATCTGTTCTTTAAAGTGTCAATATAGTGTCTGATAGAGTCCATCCCATGAGACTCTAAAACTGTCCTTCTTTGTTGAAGATACATCATACTAGTCTGTAGTGTACAGAATAGCCTTCAGGCAAACATCTAAGGGAAGCTGGAACTTGTTCAATAATGAAACTGAATGTGGTCAACTTAATACAGTGACTAATAGTATCAGAATGGAGGAAAATAATATTCTCCAATGGAGTACAGTATATAACTATTTGATAAGGGTTTGATCAATGTTTTTCCTGAGAATAGAAATAATGAGAGCACCAATAAATCTCAAGGGTTTTCTCACAAAATGTAGAATTTCTGAAATATTTATCTTAATAACATTTTTCCTATATAAACTTAAAAAGGGAAGAGTCAGCATGTCTTCTGATTTAACAATTACTCCCATGTAGTTTTTACAATGGTGTCAAACTAATTGTGAAATATGGAGTATACCAAACACTCCCATTTATTTCTAGCATTCTTATAGGTATAGGTAAAGTTAAAGTATAAATATAAGATAAAATAATAAATCTTTTTTGTTTTCTAGGGCCCTCTGTTAACTCTCAAAGACAGTTTTAGATGTAAAAGACGTACTGATTTTATTTTTCTAATTTTAGGGTCTAAATCAAAAGAGTTATTAGAAGAGATTTGGATAGTTAATTAAGATAACATCATGGATGAGGAGAACTAGTACCTGGCTTTCTATTTAAACAGTGTCAATAAGATATTTTAAAATAACATCAAACAAGGTAACATTGTAAGGAATTTTAACTCTTTCACAAGTGAAGGATCTTTGTTCTTTATTTTTGCTTTCTAAAAAATAATTAAGGACATTATAAAAAGTTAATACAAAACAGAAAAAATTATTCTGATGAGATATGGAGTCTCTACTATCTGAATAGAGGTACAGAATAACATTCACAGAGGGTACAGAATAACATTTTTCTATCCCTTGTTAAGATTAATTTATTATTTTCACACAGAGAAAGCTAAATTCTAGTTTTTTTATTAATATGATATTTGGCAGTAAAAGATTCACAAGCTCTTTTTTGTTTCTTAAATTATCTTGTAAATAAATTCTTCAAAATTGAACAAACTTTGCCAAAATTTTAATACATTTCATAGTTTTTTTCAGACTAAACGATTATAATTCAAGGCAAATAAAATCACTTTCTTCAAATTCTCTACAACTTGCTGTACATACTCAGATTTTTGTCCTTCACTGTGCTCTCTTGAGAATATTCTAGAACAAACACACTTTAATGTAAGATTAGATCACTCTTTTTTCTTAAAAAAACAAAAGTACATACACAGTTGCATTTCTCTCACACTATGGCTCCTACTATAGTCTCAAGCATCCGTATTAATTATAACTTTTATATTGGTACAGCCACTAAATAACTTCTATTTCACAAAGCAAACTAGAAGATAGAAAATTGAGAAATGTATCATACTTAAGAATTTTATCAGTCTAACAAAACTCATGAATACTGATAACAAACTTTCTCCAGATACACACATCCTTTACACCTTCATAAAGTGGCGAAAATAGAACATTCATTAACATGAATATTCCAAAGATATAGCAGCTCTACAGTGTATCAAAGTCAGATGCAAAAAGTATATGAACTTGAAATTATGCTTAGTAATCAATGTTTTACTATCAGTAGTACTTATAAATTATCTGTGTATCTATTGATTATCTTTTAAATAACACAATTTTTTAAATTCCAAGGTTTTAAATTACCTACTGATTTCGGAAATGATGTTCAAACTGACACAATGCAAAAATAATTACTGCTATAAAAGTGTCAGAATTGTGAAGACAAATTTATAGTTTTATAATCTTAAGCATTATGTATCTATAATATTAGTTTATTTGATTAATAAGTCAAAGTAACAAGTTTAGGAATTTTATATTAAACTAGTCTCCTCATGAGAAAACATACCCAAATCGTGTTTAAAAAAATACACTGTATTATAATGACACTGATAAATCAAAAAAAATTATTAAACCAGTATAATTCATCCAAAGATTCAGTTTAATTATGTAAACTTGGATTCTTAATGTGTTCCTAAGCTAGCAGTTTCTGTAAGAAGGATTTTTTTTCCTCAAATGCCTAGTGCATTTAAAATAGTAAAAGGTTAGTTTCTTTATTTTCTGTGAATTCTAGGAATATTTAATTTATATAAGCATTTGTTCATCTCTAAAAACCAATCAACCAGAACCAAGTTCCTCAAATCTATTATAAACTGTAATCTAATTTATTAATACCCTCCAGAAGTAAGAAAATACTTCCCATTCACACACAAGAGGTAAAGGTTTTTATGAATTACAAACACACAGCTTTTAGCCCAGTTGTACAATTTTAACTGCAGGTCAAAAGTAAACCCAGAAACCCCAAAATTCATCAGTCTAGATTTCAAGAGTCGTTGCCCTTCCCAATGGTCAACAAATATGTTTCAGATGATTTGAGTGGAAAAGTAGGAAAACAGAAAAAGATTAACAGATCTTTAGGAAAACAGAAAAAGATTAACAGATCAAACTCTCACCCCTCAGGGACTAGATCTTCATCATCCATTTGACAGAGATCACCAATGGTCAGACCATAAAACCAAATTCCCAACCATTGCTGCCACCAATGGGGAATGGCTTCATTGACCATGCAGGAACCAGAAAAAGCAAAAACACAAAATCAAAAGAGAGAGAGAGAGAGAGAGAGAGAGAGAGAGAGAGAAATCTGAAGAAGCAGAGCATCAGCAAAGCTAAACTTCTATTGCTGCTTGGCATTTACTCCAGGGGGCAAGAAATGCTCGAGCAGCTCCTGAGGTGACTTCTCCAAAGAAGCAGCTCTTCAAGTGAGTGCACTTAGGTATTTCAATGGAAGATCTCCAAAACTATTACAAGAATCATTTTCAAAAAGGTAAAACCACAATTCTCATGCGATATAAGCACTTGTCAATGATTTTTTAACTCACTAAATAATGAGAAAAACAGTAAAATATTTAAGAGAGAGAGAGAGCAATTCAATGAGGATTCAGAAAGGTAGGCAGAAAGAAAGGTAGAGTCAGAAAGGAATGTTAAGATAAAATTGCTGAGTTAGATACAAAATTGATTTTGTCTTACAGAGCCATAAACTATATCCTTTGGGGTTATCTGCTCCACCAAACAGAAATTATTTTCATCTCTACCAGACAAAAATATGCAATTAATCTCAGCCACTATAGACTTATAAAATAGTTTAGTCAATAGAAAGTCAAGCCCAGCCCTGCACAGAAAAAGCACCCAATAATCCCTTCTACCTAGTCCAACTTTGGGATCATTTTTTTCTAACAGGAGCTCAAGAATTTTTACCATGCCTCAATATATCTTTTTTCATGCACCCTACTGATTTCTGGGGAGCCCTTTCAGAGTGCAGATTTAGATCGTTTTTCAAATCAGGGACAATTCCTGCTAGTATTTAATCACTGATTCTCTCTTCAAAGAGAGAGTTCCTCCGTCTCCTTCTAGAACTCATAATGCATACAGTGGGTCTTATAGAGTCAACCTTCTCTTTTCCCTAATGATTTCCATCTCTTGGTATTTTTCCACAAATTTCTATCTCAAAAGTAACCTTCTTCTTCCAATCAGCCACTGAATTCATTAGTTGGAAAATGTGATTTTTAGTTACAGGAAGTATTTGTGTTATACTTGACTCTTTTAAAATGCCCTGTTTCCTACAACTCTGTTTGCCAAGTGTGCGTTCTATTTGTACTCACTACTCACCTTTCTGCTGCTGTGTCTTTAGATGGGTTGTTATTTTGTTGGGTTTTGTGTTTTTTGTTATTTTGTGTTTTTTTGTTCTTCTTGTTGACTCATCAGAGCTCATGTACAACATTCTCTTAGCCTCCTGCCTAGAAAGACTCAGCCCACTCATTCACTGACCTATTGTGAGCTTGAAAATCTGGAGTATTTATACAAAGCTGATTTTGATCCTCCTTCTCCCACTCTGGGCAGGGTTGGTGGGCACAGACCTCTGTGAAGCTTTTCCCAAGTGCCTCTGCTTCACCTCAAGGGTCTCTAGTGCTGCTTCTCAACTTCTCACCCAGCCCACAGAGAAAGCCCCGCCCCCCCAGTCTCCTCACTGGAATTCCCAAAGCCCAAGGGCTCACTTGGATCCAGCTACCTATGTGCTCCATCACACATGTGGAAGCAAAGGAAGCAGGGTTCCACTCGCCATCTTTCATAATTCTTTACCAAGTACAATTTCAAATTCTCCTCCTTCACTGACATTGCCTGAAGCCCCCTGAAACTGCTACATCAGTTTGCCCATCCTGCTGTATGCAGCTGCTGGGAAGGCAGGGAGGAGGGTGTGAGGATGGAGATTGTTCTTAAAATAAGTGGAGACGTGAAAATTAAACTGCGTTTGACTAGGAAGGCTAAACTATGTCTTCATTTAGCTTGAAATAAGCAAAATGCTCACGTCTAGACTCCCTACACTGCCAAATCGCAGGCTGGCATCAGAATTGAGTTATCCTCTCTACCGTATGTTCACCATTCAATGAACTTGGGTTCTTTAGTTATATTTGTTGAATCCTATACTTGAGGGTAGGATATTTAAAGAATGGGTCAGGTACAAAGCCATACTGAGCCAGAAGACAGCTTTTGGAAAAATGTGGGAAAAGTTAGAACTTAGGCTTCCACAGAATGAAGAGGTTGTTTGGATTTTTTTTTTTTTTAATTGCTTGTCTTTTTCTCATGTTGCACCTGCCGCAATAAAATGGACCTGGGGCTGCCTCGCAATGGGACCACCCCCTAAGGATGCCTTAGACCAGCACTTCTGTAGGCCTTGGAACAAATCGTTCTCCTCTCTGACTTTAGTAGTCTCACTTGGGTGTCTTTCCTTTCCTCTTTTCACCCAGTGTGTGTGTTATCTTAGGAGACAGACATCAACGGCTATATTGTAGTGGTGGTTGTGGTTCTTAGTGTGTTTGTTAAAGTTTACCTCATCCACTTAGGTCTCACCGCTGCAGATTAAAAACATTTTTGTGACATGTTGTGATACAGCTCAGCTCCCAAGGAAACTAAATTTAAGTTTGGAACTAAACCTCCAGCTATTTATAGTCTATCTGTACCTGAATTTATCTCTTACATATCACCTTTGCAATCTGGTGCAGAGTTAGGAGACATTAATAATGATACTGTACTTAAGATAATGGACCTGGCTTTGTAGAGGTGGAGAATGACACATCCTTTAGGATTACATAAGGCAGCTTTAATGGCCCTAAAAGATTTTATTTCTTCATAAAGAAGAGACAAACTTACAGCACTGTCAGTATGATTAGAACCTTGAAATGGGTTTGGAGATTTTCCTGCCTTGTTCCCATTTTGTGTCCATAATCATTCAAAGATGCAATAAGAAAACAAACCTTGCTGAATATTTGAACAGTAGCTTGATTCTGCTTTTCTCCCTTTGTAAACAGAAAACAGTGCTTGCTTTTACTTTGAATTATAGCTTTAATATCGTTTTACTGTTTTATAAAAATACAAAAGCATAAGTAATAATATAAAAGTTATCTACAGTCTCAGTAACTAGAGGTAACCTCTGTTAGAATTTGCTGAATTCACTTTCATACATATATGCATATAGCTAATGAGTCAGTCATATCTATATATTCAGTCATATCTATGATTTAGACAAGGTAGAGCTAGTTTTTAAATAATACGATCAAGTTCTTTTTCAAAATCCTATTTGAATTTATATTTCTTCTAATTACAAAATCCAAGAGTAGTATAAGTATTAGTTTAACCTTCTTTTACTTCCAAATTCTTGCCAGTACAGCCCAAGATTATGCACCTAAAATATTATCAAATTATTTTTCATTCTATCTTTTAAAATTTTTATTCTTGTATTTCATTTGGATAACAATTTAAAATAATTACTTGGGCTTCACTCTATTTATATATCTGGCATCAGTGCTCTCATCATGGTCCTTTAGGATAATCTAATTTTTTAAATTGACATATAGTTGATTTACAATGTTGTGTTAGTTTCTGGTGTACAGAAAATTGATTCAGTTATACATATACATATTCTTTTTCATATTCTTTTCCATTACGGTTTATTACAGGATATTGAATATAGTTCGCTGTGCTATACAGTAGGACCTTATTGTTTATCTGTTTTATATATAGTAGTTTGTATCTGCTAATCCCAAACTCCTAATTTATCCCTCCCCCACCACTTTTCCCCTTTGGTAAACACAAATTTGTTTTCTATGTCTGTGAGTCTGTTTCTGTTTGGTCAATAAGTTCATTTGGGGAATTCCCTAGCAGTCCAGTAGTTAGGACTTCGTACTTTCATTGCTAAGGGCGCGGGTTTGATCCCTGGTCAGGGAACTAAGATCCTGCAAGCTACGTGGTGCGGCCAAAAAATAAAAATTTTAAAAACTTTAAAAAATAAGTTTGTGTCATATTTTAGGACAATCTATTTTTTTTATCCTTACAAGTAACCTGGCTTGAAAACTTTAATTGTTTTTATACTGGGAATTCACATTTTCACCAGAATATGCCTGGAACTCGTCATTTTATTCATTTTGTTTAAAACATTTTCCTCAATCTATAGTGTCAGGTATTTTTTTTTCAGATCCAGAAACTTTTCTTTATATATCTTTGATTATACACTTAATTATACTTTCTATTCATTCAGTGTCACCCTCAAGAATGCCAATTATTCATAGCTTCATGTTCTATTCCCCAAATCCATCATTTTCTTTTTTATAATTTTCATTTTTTCTTCATTATATAATAGATTGTACATTAACTGTCCCCAAAGGGGATTCTAATTTTGCAGTGGTATTTTAATTTTTATGGATTCTTTTCTTAACATTGGCAATTCTTTTTTAATCTTTATCCACTCCCACTTCAAATACTCTTTCACAGATATCCTTTTTGCCTTTTAATAACTCAAAGCAGCTGTATTTTAAATATTCTTCTTTTACTATGATGACCTTTCACACATACTTTTTTAATTGTACTTTGTAGCAGTGGATTCCCTTTTTTATGTTACATGGGGCTTTTTTAAAGGTTCTGTTTGGGGCTTTTTTTCCCCCTTATTTACACATAATTGAATGAGGAGGAATTTTCACCAGGACTGGTGAATACCAAGCAGCAGGGGCAGTCTTTTCTTTATTCCCACTCAGTGTTCCCCAGCTCTGACAGCGTCTCCCTCTCAAGCCATGAGCTGCATTAATTCCTGGATAATCTGATCCTGTACAAGTCTTTTTATGCGTTCCCAGACACTGTGTGTGTGTGTGTGTGTGTGTGTGTGTGTGTGTGTGTGTGTGTGTGTGTGTGTGTGTGTGTGTGTGTGTGTAAAACCTATATTGAACCAGTATGCTTCATGATGTACCAAAAAGACAACAGTCCTATGTTATCCCCTTTTATTGGTGTTTTGTTTTTCTTTGCTTAACATAAGCTTTTAAATTTAAATATAATATGTGTAGAGAAAAGTTTATAAATCTACACTGCGCAGTTTGATGAATTTTTACCTGGTGGATATATCCTCATAGCGACCAACCAAATGAAAAATTAAAACATTATCAGCACCCCAGATACCTTCCTTGTACCCCTTTCCAATCATTAATCCTACCCAAAGGGAATTACTATTCTGATTTATATCACCACAGATTAGTTTTACCTGTTTTTGAAATTTATGTAAATGGAATTATACTCTATGTATTCTTTTGTGTCTAAATTCCTTTGCTCAGGATTATGTTTTTGAGATCCATTCATGTTGTACATAGTGAGAATATGTTCATTCTCATTTCTCTGTAGTATTCCATTATATGAAAATAGCATAATTTTTTACCCCACCTCCTATTGATACACATTTGACTTATTTCCAGTTGGGAGATATAAGTATGTCTTTTGGGATACATATGCTTACCCATAAGTTATGTGTATACACAGCTCTGGCAGATTCTGCCAAATAGTTTTATAGGCAATGCATGAGAGTGTCTGTTGTTCCAAATATTTTCTAACTTATAGTATTATCAATTTCTTTTTTATTTTATGCATTCTTATAAGTGTGAAGTGATATTTCACTGTTTTATTTGCTTACTGACCATTTGAATATCCTCTTTGGTCAAGTGTCAAGGGTTTTCCTATTTTCAGTTGGGTTGTCTGTCTTCTCATTGACTTATAGATGCTCTTTACATATTATAGATATCAGTTCATCATCAGATATATGTATTGCAAAATATCTTTTCTCACTCTGTGGCTTACTTTTTCACTCTCTTATAGACATTTTTCTTTTTTTATACTGAAATAATTTTAGACTTCAAAAAATTGCAAAAATAGTAGCTTTCCTGTATACTCTTCACTCAGTATCCCCTAATGTTAACATTAACACTTAACTAGTTCAATTATTGAAACCAGAAAGTTAATATTGATACAGTTCTATTAATTAATCACAGACCTTTTTTAGAAGTCTACCAATTGTCCCACTAATGTCCTTTACTGCTCTAGGTTCCATTGCAGAAACCAACATTGCATTTAGCTGTCATATCTCCTTAGTCTCCCCTAATCTGTGACAGTTCCTCAGTCTGTCTTTGTCTTTCATGACTTTAAAATTTTGGGGGTGAGTACTGTCAGTTTTTTTGTTGAATTTTCCTCAATTTGGGTTTGTCTGATGTTTCTTAATGATTAGGTTGAGAATAGGTATTTTTAGCAATAATGACACAGAAATGATGTTGTGGCTTCCCAGTGCATCATATCAGGAGGTACATAATGTTCCTATCTTATCACTGATGATGTTAACTTTGATCAGTTGGTTAAGGGCATGTTTTCCACATTATGCCTCTATAAAGTTACTATTTTCCACTTTGTAACTAATAAGTATCTTCTGGGGAGATACTTTGAAGCTATGCAAATATCTTGCTTTTCATCATACTTTCACCCATTAATTTTAGCACCCATCAATGATTCTTATCTGCAAAAATTATTTATTTCTATATCTGTCAACTTTATATATATATATATATATATATATATAAACATGTGTCACAAATTCATATTAATACCTCTGATAGTTCAGTCCACAATCTTTTTAGCTTTCTCAGGCATGCAGCACAGTCCTCTCCCTGAGTGGTCCTCTTGAAGCCCCCTTTCTAGACAAAGCCCCACCCATCCCCAGACTAGGGGAGAAATTTATACAGTTCTCACAAACCAGTTTAGACAAAACTCTTCAGTAATCCTCTTGCAAAGGCCTCTCATAGGAGTCCAAGAGATGTGGGACACCTTGCAAACCTGCCTCTGAAGAGACTCCATCTCACACTCACTGTTACTGCCTAGCATATTGGTGCTCTATCAAAACTGAGGCACACACACAAAAAAACCCAGACTAATGGTTATACACATCCTATAGATATTCTCAAGGTTCTGACTGGGGACAGAGGAATGCCATTAGCCACATTAGAAAACATCCATGGTCAAGTTTGGAAGGAATCTCCTGACTCCAGTAGTTGCCTTAAATGGAACACACCAAAGGGCATGGGCAGTTGCCCTTCCTACTACTTCATTGTTGGTGATGCACAGATCAAGGTTTTTGATCATTCACATGATGGTTAGAGGCAATTCCCCCAGGTGTTGCCAAATCAGAAAATCATCTCCGTGTTTCTGTGACTATGTCTCTGCCACTGCATGTACTTTTACGAGTATCTCAACGGGAAGGTTAGGGGGTAAATCGATGTAACTAGTTGGTCATCATGAAACATTAGAAATCTCTGTATATGTTTGGGATTTTTTAAGGTTTTTAGGTTACTTTTAGGAACATCTTTAAGATGAAGGAGTATAAAAGAAGATTAAAATAATATCAAAGTTATGCATAATTAATTAAATTTTAGTCTGTCCTGTGTAATTTCATCATACAAAATATATAGCTGTTTCTATTTCTATAAGTGGTTTCTTGTAATTTTTTAAATTAAAATAATAGGCAGTTCACTCAATACTGCACCAGAAGTTAGGGGTCAAGTCCCAATGAGTATGGGTGTCCTGAGAATTTGAGGCTGTCAGGATTCATAGAATCTCTGCTTGCTGGGACAGTTTACCAACCTCTGGGCTGTGACTGAATGATCCTCCTTCCACACAAGTAATGAGACAGGGTGGCAAACAAGGTTACCAATAATAATCACAAAGGCCAACGGTGATAGAAAAAAACTGTTGTTGATGAGTTCGATGTTCACCTCTCCCTGATAGGATGAGTTGCTAAGCGGTGAGCTCAAATTTCTATCTCATTAAATTTTACCTTGATAGAATTTCCATCCTCTCCTCCAAGCACCCCCTGTCTCTCAGTTTCATCGTGAATACTGTGGATGAAGGAAACACATTTTCTGAATTGAATCCAGACAGAGTATTTTGTATTTCTAACTGTACTTCTTACTTATGCACAAGAGCATGGCTAAAAAGCAGAAGTTCTAGAGATCCTAAGGGATTGATGAGCTGTTTCCTTTCTCATGTCATCAATTATCATGGCCAATAAATCAATCGGACTGATTGCCTCCCTACAGCACTGTGTAGGATGCATTTCTTCATACACTGATATACTACCATTTATTGTTACTCTTTAATGATCATTGGCCAGTTTCCAGTACACAGTGAACTGGCAATGCTTCAAAAGTCAACTAGAATAAAATCTTCCTGTTTCCATATTTTTAAATTATTACTTCATTCACTTAACTAACATCACTACCGTTTCTAACCTTTACTCTAAGCACTGTTCTAGGCTTGTAGTAATTATATCACAGTCCTTGCTTTCATGACAATACATGAATAATTATTATTTGAGCTAGTGTTTACAAAACATTGCACAAGAAGCACGGTAAAATGTCACAGAGATACAGAAGTAGGAATAAGTGCTCCCATCTGAGAAGATTAGGGAATGTTTCATAGAGGACTTAGTACCTGAGCTTATCTGTAAGAGTATGTAGGTTTTGAACAGATGAGATTAAAAGATGATGGAAGGACACTCCTAGCAAATGGAGTAGCATGGCAAAGTATATGAATATTTAAAAAAAAAAAAGGCAAGCAGCCTTTTGACTGACGGGTGGGGTACTTAAAGACAGATAGAATAAAATGTAATTTTGGAAATGCAGGTTTGAAATAAGTCAGGGAAAATTTGAATTCCAGCCTAAAAGTTTCAGATTTCCTTTTGCAATCTGTCCAACAAATAAAATAAACTTTGAAATTTTATTTACTTAAATTCTGACTAAATATGTCCCATTTATTCTATCTGAAAGAATTTCTTACTTGCAAGAAAAAATGTTTTCAAAATCTACAGATTTAATGTTCTACAATATCAATTGAGTGATTTTTTTTAATAAATTGAAATTTTTCGTTTTCACTAAGTACATTATATGTTAGAGAGCGACACCTAATGGTAATATGTTATTTTACAGCTAATTCTATGATTCAAGAAAGATTGGAGAGTCCTCCCAGAAGGGAGACTTCCCAGGACTACTGTAAGGGCTGTGATAGACACTAAGGGCAGTGAGAAGAGATGGCAGGTGATTGGGAAGGGCCCCAAATTTCATGAATTACCAAGTTCCAACAGAACACCAATTATCAGTTGGCATGTGGGACTCTTCACGCCTGTGTTTCCTGCATCTGCCAGGTGATGACAAGCCTAAAGTATTTTTAACTAAGGATAGTATAAGAGTGAAAAATGTACACCTATCTAATACTAGGTTCTTCAGATCCCCGGGAATTATAATGTATACACAGCAAGAAGACAAACCCCAAATGTCCAAATGTTTGTCTAACACCAACATAAACCATAAAAATTTATAAGAACAGTCTTGCATTCTATTACTGGTGTCTTTCTGAAAAAAGGAGGTAACATCACAAAGCATCATAAAACGCCTTCAGCCCCCTGAAGTTATTCTTGCACCACCTCCAGTTCAAATGCCATGGCAGCATCTGCCTATCCATGGTCATGGGTTTATGCTGAAGGACCTTCTCTTTTGCTTACATCCTGCAAATAGAGTGGGGGATGATCCAGACTAGGGTACACTCTCTGGAGCACGTTGGGGGAACAAATCCAACCCATTAAAAAAAAAGTCACGCAATGACTACAATAACTTTCAATGCACACATTCTCTTGCTCACCCTCTAATACTGGCAAGCTTAGAAAGAAAACGTTCCGTTGTTTCAATGAACAGGAACTTAGTTCTCACTTACTCTCTGCCTGTGTTTAGTATGAAGACCAGTCATCACTCTAACCAACTGGGACTCCGGGCTGCAATCCATAAATGCTGGACTAGAGAAGAAAAAGTAAAAGTTAGCACAGAACACCTAGGTCATTTCAGGTCCTCCGTTTGTCAACAACACAGCCTTCTACTCACATCTTCAAGTAGTATAAAAAAGAAAACCAAATAATCCAATTTGCTTATATGATTCTAACTGGGTACACTTCATTTCAGCTTTTAGCTCAGGTTTTATCATTTTAGCTCCCACCATGACTTTGAATTATATTTCTATTAGGATACAAGTTTGTGTATATAATTTATTTTCCTAAATGACATTAATCTAATGCCATGTATTGAACATCTGTTATGTGTCATCACAGAATTATGTACAAGGAAAAAGGCTGGCAAAAAACAAGTAACCTTTGTTTCCAACATCAAGTGTTTGTTTTTCCTCTACATATTCTTAGGCACATCAGGTTTACTCAAGTCTCTTAGCTTGACTCAGCTAGATTTATATTATATAATGGCTAAAATAGACTTCAAAAGTTTTCAATTCCTATTCTTGTTTATATTGTAATCTCCCCAGAACTTATGAAACATTGGAGGAAGAGACGGATGTTCAAATATACAGGGACTATCCTAAGACATGAACGTTGGCTGGAAATGCAAATAGAAATATTATTGTGGAATCTGGAGGGATTCGATGAGAGTGATCAGGGTATAAAGGTCCCACCTGACTTCTCCAGCCCCCAGAGGCAGGGGGCAGCTAGTACGGATGGAGGGACCTGATGTTTCCCAAGGTGGCCCTGCATGCTAACGGCCCTGCCAGGACAGGCTCCTTGGTGCGTTGTAAACAGAACAGCAGGCAGGATAAGTGCTCCCAGGAGGATGCCTACCAGCCACCCCAACACAGGGTTCTTTCCAGCTCGTTGGAAGCCTGCCTCTGTGACAAGATAAATCCTAAAGGGACTGATTCTCCCTTCATTTCTCCTGCTTCCCCCACCTCTAGCAGAATAATATTTCTAGCGAGAATCACAGATAGTGATGACTTCTGTCCACAAGTTTGTTCATTTATTTTAGTATGAACACCCCAAGCCCGATTTGCATTCTCCTGTAAAACCACAGCTTGGGCAACATCGCTTGTAAAATTAGATAACAAACAGCTACATGAAGTCTAAGCCACAAGAAAACACTTGTGTACAAGAACTTTCCAACTTTTCTTGGCCACTTTGCAGTGCATGAATTTCTTTAAACAACGTATAGCATATTTTTAAACCAAATCTGAACTTCTCTGTCTTTCAATTCATGAATTTAGCCCATTCACATCTTACGTGAAGGAAAATATACATACCTTAACCCTGTTTGTTGATTTTAGGTTTACTCTTTATTATTATTTATTGTTGTAGATCCCTCTGTTCATAGTGGCCTCCAGACACACACTCTGCACCATCCAATAGGACATTCTGTGATGAGGGAAATGTTCTGTATCTGCGCTACCCAATTCAGTAACTCCTAGCCACAAAAGCCTACTGGGCACTTGAAATGTGGTTAGTACAACTGAGGGACTGGAATTTGTATTTCATTTAATTTTAGTTATCTTAAATTTAAATGGTCACATGTGGCCAGTGGCTACTGCATTGGGCAGTGTAACCTAGAAGCTTTTGTCAGGCTGGGATGCTGGGAGAGGAGGGTCCCCACTTGACCCACAAGCCTGAGGCTGGCATATCTGAGTCCAGCCTGCTTTGTCAGCAATTCCAGAGCAAAGGAGGGTCCAGGTAGCAGAGAGGAGAAGAAAATCGCCATCTTAAACGGGCTCTGGGTCAGCTCTCCAGGTGTCTTTTGCCTCTCTGCAGATTACTGGCATCAAGAGCATCGAAATGTCTCATCTCCAGGACTATGAAGTTTTCCACAATACCAGGAAGCCCTCTCAGGCATTAAGGGATCTCTACCTGATGTCTTAATGAAGATCATGGGTAGCCAGTCCCCTTCCTCTTGCATACTTGGTTTGCTGCTCTGGTTTCTGGCCCTAGACTTAGAACCGTGGCTCTCAAACTTAAGGAGACAGTGGGATCAGGCAGTTCACTGGGAACCACACACAGCAAGTAGACAGGCCAGCTCCTTTTCAAGAGGATCCAGAGGCTCCCACTTGCTGGGCCCTGAAGAAGCCACAAAAATCTGCCATTTCACCGTAGGCTTTGAGGAGAGACTAGCCCTCTCCGTTTCTGTCTCTCAACTCCTCACAGCAGCACAGGGGACTAGCAGCCCAGGGGTTCTCCCAAGTTTCCTCCTTTAGTTGTTATAATGTTCCAGAAGGAAATGGGAATGGGGGCTGTCAAACCTGTCATATTCCAAGAATCTCCTCCAGCAAATTCTCGGAGAAAGTGTTGCATCACTGTCCTAACTACCTTCCAAATGAATAACTAAGGAGCTGGAAATGCTAGACAATTTCAGCCTGGGTCCCAGAAGCTTGTTCCCCCACGGTTGGATGGCACGTCTCTAAAACTTCGCTCTTCCTACATTCTACTTTAGGCAATCTTTCCCACCTCTAACTACTGACCGTACTCTGTCCTCTGTGGCAGCTCCCCTCCTGCCCTTCTTCTTTGTTTTTGGAATATACTTTACATATTATTAACATTGTAGAACTACAAGGAGAATATCTTCTAGTCTAAGTCCCTAAATTTACAGGTGAGGAAAAAGAATCACAGGAAGGACAAATGAAGGCGTGCATGCTGTCACTCTCCCTTCCTCTCCTGTACCATGGCAGAGATCACTAATCAATTAAAGAAATCTTTTGGACTGGCCTCCAAATCTTTCCCAAAAGAATACTCCAGGCAGCCTCTTCATATTTAATTATGAACATGATTGTCATCATACATTAAGCCCATTTGCCAATCCAGTGTTAAATGATGTCAAAGTAATCTGTGGCAAAACTAAGACTGAGACCTGAACCCATGTCCCCTGTTTCTCAGACCACTGACCTTTCTACTACTTCACAGTGCTGTGCTTATGTTCAAATGTCATGCTTTACATCCTCCCAGCAACGCTTCATTTGGGTTTAAGTTTTCCAGAAAAACATCTAATCATGTTGTTTGTCTTTTAACTTATTCTTCTTGAATAAGGAATACATTTACAGGGTTTAAAAATCAAAGTTTGGGATTAGCAAATGCAAACTATTATATATAGAATGGATGAACAACAAGGTCCTACTGTATAGCACAAGGAACTTTATTCAATATCCTGTTATAAACCACAACGGAAAAGAATTTTTAAAATACAAAAAAAAAAAAAAATCAAAGTACTATAAAGGTGTGTCCCGAGAAGTCATGCTCCTACCCCATTCCCACATACACCATCTGTCCACTTTTACTAGTTTCTCATTTATCCTTCCAGGGTTTCTTTGTGCAAATACAAGCAAATCAAATGTATATTCTAATTTTCTGCCCTGGTTACACACAAAAGGTAGCATATTATATACAATTTTAGCACTTTGCTTTTTTTTAACTTAATATATTCTGGAAATGGATCTTCCTCATTATTCAGCAGGTGCAAAATCATGTTACCTTTGACATTTAGTTCCTTCAAACAAGATCCAATCTGCAAGACATGTCTTCTTAAGCCCTGTTTTTGTCCTCTCTGAGCTGTGATGCCACTATTTGGGCAGTTAACGTCTAAGCAGCCCTTTTTACATAAGTTTAAAGATTACTCATGATCCTCCTCAGAATGCAGGTCAAGTTTTTCTATTATCCAGCAGTTATGGCCAACACTTTTATTTTAAAATAAACTTTATTACAGGGCTTCCCTGGTGGCGCAGTGGTTGAGAGTCCGCCTGCCGATGCAGTGGACGCGGGTTCGTGCCCCGGTCCGGGAAGATCCCACATACCACGGAGCGGCTGGGCCCGTGAGCCATGGCCACTGAGCCTGCGTGTCCGGAGCCTGTGCTCCGCAACGGGAGAGGCCACAACAGTGAGAGGCCCGCGTACCGTGAGAGAAAAAAAAATAAAATAAACTGTATTACAACCACCACTCTTTTGAGAAACATTTTTTAAAGGCATGGAGGCACACATAAAGTATCATAATGGCATTGATAAGAGTTCAGTATTTTGGAGTTGCCAGGTAGAAACCTGGAGGCTTCAGAATTGATTTTAAGGATGGAGGCCTGGTTATTACACGTCTGCTCCTAAAACTGCTGTCAGTTCCACTCTCGGAAGGCGCGAGGCTTCTCTGGCATACACGTCCTTGGTAGAGCCCCTTTAGATCTGTGGCTGCCCTAAAATTGACCCACTAGACCGAGCTCTGATTAAGTGGACCCCAAAGTGTCCACCCATATTCTTTTGTCAGCTGCCCTGAGTGAGCGCGCCTGATCTATCAGAGGAAAGTGTAGAGTCTTCGGTCTGTGCAGCATCCTTGCATTTTCTGATCTTTATTATCTTCTATATAGGTACAAATCACTTTTGCATTTTTCAGTTCCTTTCAATTGCCCTGATAATAGAGAATGACCCCTCCTTAGAAAGCCAGCATCTCTATGGGAAAATAAATGCTGGGGACATTATACAAAGCAAAGAAACAGATTTAAGGATATATATCCTCATTTCCTTCACAACACTTATTGGATGGCCAATTTCTTTGAACAAAGGCTAAGAAAACTATTTAGGCACAGCGTGGATGGAGATAAAGAATAACAAGACCCTGTAGCTTGGATTATTGATGCCAGAGAGGTGGAGACATCACATGGAGATTGTTTTGCCTCTTTCCTACCACTGTTCCCCAGAGAGAGACAATCTGGGAGCCCCGTGAAGAGACCACACCAGGCACCCTGCAGGGCCCCAGGACGGAGCAGACACCAACAAGTCAGTCTAAATGCTAGACAAGAACATCAGCCTTAACAGCATTAATTAGTAATTCATTTCTTACTCACGTAGCCAAGCACTTAATAATCTGAATCGTGGGAGGTAGCTGAGTAATAAGTCACTGCTGGACAACCCATCTTGACTTTAGAAGTTGCTATTGTTTTTTACCTTACCCTCAAGTGTTATCATTAGGTTTTAAGCAAAACCAATTTTCTTAATCATCGCCAATCTCCCCACCCCTTCTTCACTAGAATAGTATCATCAACAGGCTACACAAATTGGGCATCTGAGATGTAGCTGGATTAGTAACACCTCAAAAGATCATTTATGGCTGTAGCAAGCAGCCTCCCATTTCATCTAATTAGAGAGCAAGATTATTTCCCTAAATCCTCACTAATATTTTGAGTTAACAAACAAGGAAGCAATCCTGATAAAGAGGATAAATGAGTTTCATAAAGCCACCGCTTTTTTGCTCCCTCTTCAATAACCTGACCACTATGCCCCACGTACAAATTTAAGTCTCAAGAACAGAATACATACGCATTCGTCACAACAGTCATTAGCCAAGAAACCTCCAAAGAAAATCCCCTGAATCAGAAGCATTTTACCTGTGGGGCTGCCATCCACCAGGAACAATGCTACTGCTTTTATGCTTAAATTCTTAAACACTCAGGGACAGAGACAAATCTTGCTTGGTTCCCTCATCATGAGAGTACTTAAGTATTTACTAAAGCTAATTTCTCCCAATAAATTATAGCTCATTCCCCAAAGATGTTATTTCTCAAAGACACTGTGAAGCATTTAAAAAGATGGGGATGTGGCAAGCTGACTAAGCCTGCTCTAGCTTGGTAAGTGACAACTTTTTTCATCTGAGACAACTGTAGCCTATGTCTATTTTGAGCACACATAAGGATATTAAAATTAATGTAAAATTGGATGGAATGTTGGCGAGCGTGCCCCATGGGTAACAAGATGAGAAATAACATAGCAAATACACAGAACAGGGAGTAGAGAAGAACTGGCTGAAAAGAAGAGAAGGAAATAAATAGAAGACAGAAGAAGGGTTAAAGGGGGAGAGAGAGCCTGCCGAGGTTGCCTTGACAAAGAGTGTGTGGCCACTTTTGTGCTCCACGAGGGGATCTGGTAAGTCAGAACTTGGGTTGATTGACTAAGTGTCCTGTAAATGTGCCTGGCTTTGTCCCAAAGCTCTTAATGCACAGTGACCCTGGCAGGGTCATTCTTTATACCTCGGCTTACTTGGCAACATTATTCTGGAAGATAAAGGGAGAGGTTGTATTGGGGAAGCAATGAGAAACGGGGTGTCCAGTGGGATATTGGGGAATTCTGGTTTTCTCCTTCCTCAACAGAAGAAGTTCAGGCAGGGTCCCTTACCATTTGCCCTCAGCAAAATTAAATGTGTCACCCACTCCTGCCATTTGTAATCAAAGGAGTACAATGGGCAGAGTTTACAACTTGCTTTCTGGAAACTTTTAAATGTCTAGTAATTTATTTTAAAGTTAATTACTCACTTGCAGGTGTGCAAACTTACATTTCCTAGAAATCTGGAAAGCCAACTAAACCCCTTGATTTTCTGAGGACCAATAGTATAGCTTATTAAGGCAAATGTCAACAAAGCAAAGAGAGCCTGCCCATTGTTTTCCCACTGGCCAAAAGTGCAAATAGCACCCCAGTGGGAGTCTGGAGACCTGTTTATTTTTCAGCTGACAAAGGTGAAAGCTATTAAGTGGTGGAGTCCGCTCTGAGCTCCATTGTATCGGACTCTGTTGTGTCCCACACTTGTTCCCTGACCTCTAAACCACACATCAGCCAGTCCTTTGTACCCTGATTAATTACCGAACGAATATTTTTCAAACTTCACAGATATCCGAGAAATGCCAAGATGCTAAAGAGCAAGTCAAAGGGTCCCACCTTCTGCTGATGGGCTGCCTACCTGGTGTGAAGCCATCCCCACCTTGGTGGATCTGAGGACCCTTTTAATAGCTAACATTTATTAAGCACTAAACTATGTGCCAGTGTTCTGAACGCTGTCTGTGAATCAACTCATTTATTATTCACAACTACTCTGAGAAGTAGTTGTCCCATTTTACAGATAAGGACACTGATCCCTAGAAAGGTTAAGTGGCCCAAGGCCTCACCACAAGTGGCTGGGGGATGCCTGAGTATAAACTGTGGCTCCAAACTGTCCCTCTGTGAGACCAAGCCACCATCTCCCTATCTTCTCTCGCTCCTTTTCTGAGGCTGCTGACATTCTTCTTTAAGGTCATACCCCCAAATGATTAGTTTAGAAACGTTTAAATATGTTTTATCATTGCCATCTTCTACTAAATCTGTACTTTTTCCCAAATATTATCGTGTCTTTCCAGTATTTTGATTTTTACTTAAAAAAAAAAAAAAATACCCAGATCGTATACTATAGGATCCCTCTCCTTCCAACCACAGCCTGTGCAATCAAATTTAACCCCAGAGACAACCAGGGCTAACAGCGTGAGGTGTGTATATGTGTACCCCCCATGTATTTATTGTATTGTATCTAGGCGCCATATGTATGTATGTATGAACTTAAATACATACACAAACACATTTACCCTTTTTAACATAAAGGGATTATACCCAAGATATAGTTCTGCAACTTGCTATTATCAATAAACAATAGATCTTGAAGCTCTTTCAATGCCTATGCATATAGATATGTCATTCTTCTAAGAGATGCAAATAGTCAAATGTCACCTTGACCAAGGGTATCCCTGGCCGTCCTATACAAAATAGCACCCCACTCACTTCTGTCATTCTCGAGCCTGACTTTGCTTTATTTTCTTCTCAGCTTTTATCATCCCAAGACGCGTATTTATTTGTTTACTGTCTCCCTCCACTAAAAGGTAACCTTTATGAGACAGGGCTTCCTTTTTTTACTGGTGTATTCCCAGCCCATAGAGCAGTGCTAGCACCTCTGAGGTGCTCAAAACATATGTTTTTTCAGTGAACACTGTTGAGATTACCCTTCAGAAAGACTTTATCGATTTACATAATCACAATAGTGTATGCGTGCCCACTGACCCACACCCTCACTAACATTGCATATTAAAGGACATTTAAATTTTTGTTAATCCAAGAGCTCATTTTAATCTACATTCCCTGAGAATTTGTTGTGTAAATTACCTGCTTAAATATGTTTTTTCAATGTTTCTGATGAACCTAGGGGCAGGACAAGAGTAAAGATGCAGATGTAGAGAATGGACTTGAGGACATGGGGAGGGGGAAGGGTAAGCTGGGACAAAGTGAGAGAGTGGCATGGACATATATACACTACCAAATGTAAGATAGCTAGTGGGAAGCAGCCACATAGCACAGGGAGATCAGCTCGGTGCTCTGTGACCACCTAGAGGGGGTGGGATAGGGAAGGTGGGAGGGAGATGCAAGAGGGAGGGGATATGGGGATATATGTATACGTACAGCTGATTCACTTTGTTATAAAGCAGAAACTAACACACCATTGTAAGGCAATTATACTCCAATAAAGATGCTAAAAAAAATAATAAATAAATACATTTTTTCTCTTTGGCAGTTGGATTTGATTTCTTCTTACCTACTTGTAGGAGCTCTTTATACCTGCTGGGCACCAATTCTTCATATTTTATGAGCTGAAAATATTTTGTCCTATTCTGGCACTTGTGTGCCACTGGTTAGGCATGGAAGCTTTGACTGGCTCCTCAGGGAGTCCCGCTACTGGGTGGAGACCAGAAGTCCTGTAGACTAAACATCATCGTGAACTGGCTTGTTCCAGATGACCTGGGCTTTCCAGAACCATTCAGTCAGCAGCTACCATTCACTGAACCCTACTCTGAATAAAAAAGATTCCCAAGATTGTGCCTCCTACAAAGCCTTGTCAGAGAGCAGTGTTGAATCAGCTGCTGTCAGGCGCTCATCAGGTCAAGCTAAAACATTTAAGGAATATTGCTGGAGGACACGCTGCCCATCTAGGCCTTTGTATATTCTATCCAGCCTAATTATCAGAGAGCTGAATTCTTGGCCTCTGCTCTCTTGGAGTCACACTAGCTGACCTCCACTTATCCAGCTAGCTGGTTAACAGATGTTCCTCATTCCCTCTGAAAATGCACCGAGGAAAGCCCAGGGCCAGCTGAATGCTAGCAGCTAGCAAATCAGAGCGTTTCTGTCTCCCCAGTTATTTGCTTGCCAAGACTCAGTTGTGTTTTTTCTCAAATGTATTTATACTATTTCATTTTGTTACTGTAATTTATAATTTGGTTAAATATTATATAAAGTAATCAAAATGTGGGTGAAAAGAGATTAGTTGTTTCTGTGAAAACTTAGTTGATTGCTTTGGGTACTCTCAGTAAATTAGGTGCTAAAAATTGCTGTCACACTATATTTATATGAGACAACTGTAAGAAAAAAAAACAATGGGAAATTTCCAAAAATGTGGAAATTTAGAATCATTCCTCCTTCAGACTGGATAGTAAAGAAAAGGCCCAGACTCTACATCAAAAGACAGCTCAATGACTGCACCTTTAGTTATAATAAAATGAATGTCACATGCATGATTTTTTTTATGATTCTCTGCTTTAATACACTTTTATAGTAGCTGATCCTACCCAAATTGTACTCTGCAGATGGCAGCGGCGGCAGCAGCGGTGGAAGCTTATTACAAATGCAGGACATCAGGCTGGCCCCAGACTTGCTGATTCAGGACCTACATTTTAACGAGTTCCTCAGGTGACTGAGCACGTTGCACTTTGAAAAGCACCAATCTACAGAATGTGTTCCCTCTGATTTTATAAGGGATATTAAAATAAATCTATGTAGTTGAGGAATTTTCTAGATATTACTCAGCCCATGTCAAAATGTCTTTTAAATTTGGTGGTAGGGAAAGTTTCTTCCTCACAGACAGTAGTAATTATAATATCAATCTTACTTTCCTTTTCGTTTTGACCACAAGGAATCTCATAAGCAGAGGTTTTACTCTGCTATGTCATCTGTTCTTGTCTTCTTATTTTAATTGGTACTTCCCCTAGTGTGATAGCTGTTATTTATGCTTTGTTATTTCATTGCTTTATGTTTCTTGAAATTTACTTTAGTGTCTTCCCTAACATTGTTTACAGAGAAAAGTAGGGAGGTTAAGAGATAAACACTCCTCAGTCTAGCACTGTCAGTCTAGTCAGAATTTAATCTGACTCCACCCACATCCCTGACCTCAGCTCCTGCTTCCGCCCACATGGACATCAACCTCTCTCCTTTACTCAAACATCCTTTTGCTTTTTCCCTGAACTCTTGATCTCTCAGAGTTCAGCCCAAATTATATCTCCTTTTGTTAAGGTTTTCCCTGGTCATTCTGGAGCAAAAGTCCTCTCCCCACTAAACTCCAAAAGCACTCTGTTGGTACAACCCCTCCAAATACAAATTCACATTTAGGCAAGTACTGAGTCCAACTGTGCACGTGGCTTGCAAGAGCACTTTGAGGGGAGGGAACATGTGTCATTTGGGTACCTGCTGCACAGTAAATGCTATATTAATGAATGAATAAATAAATGTGTAATGGAATGAATTAAGTACATATGATAAGAGTTTCATTTGGTTTAAATTTAAAAAGGTAGCCACCGACCTGGTCAGTAAAATAACACATTATTTTTACATTTTCTGCTTTACTCATCATTTGAAGAAAGTCATAACCCAGAATTTGGTTGGGGGTCTGAAAATTTTACTCAAAACATGTGAGACGACATGCATGATGTGAACTTTAAGTCAAGACAATGGGATGTTAGGATGTGTGGTAGGGTGGGTCAGATGTCCATGTACAATTTGGACGGGTGATAGAAAATATTTCCATCTTTACACAAACAACACTGCTCACCTGGGGCTTCTGGAACGACTTCTAAAGACTCACAGGCCTTTAGCCTTTTAAGCCCAAAAGCTCCCCACAGACTGTCTCACAAGGATCTGCAGGGGAACATGGTAACATTGACTTTGGTGGCTGAGAGACAGTGCAACACAGCAGCAGACAGACAGCCTGGCACACAGCCAGCCAAGAAAATGGAACATCTGTGTGTGAGCAAAATACCACTGACCTTGAGCTGAGGGAATGAACCTCTGGCAGGGAACATTAAAAGGCTCAGACTCCCTAAGCAGAGAACGAACTTCATTCCCGTCTAAGTGCAGGGGAATGGCTCATGCCACATTCACTCGCCTGGCACACAGTAATAAGTCAACGAAGCCAATTTTGTAAATTAGGAGACACAGAGGGCAATAAAGTTTACCAATTCTCTCACCTTCCATTGAGATCAGTCCTGTCTGACAGAAATGTAAGGCAAGCTATGAATGTCATTTTAAATTCTCATAAAATGGTTTAAAAGAAATAAGTGAAATTAATTTTAATAATATGCTAAGAATAGTAATAATAAGCCATGTTTAACCCAATGTACATGAACTGTTAGCATTCCAATATGTAATCAATATTTTAAAAATTATTAATGAGACACATTACATCCACTTCACATACTAGGTCTGTGAAATACACCATCTCATTTTGGACTAGCCACATTTGAAGTGCACAGTAGGCACCTGTGGCTAGTGGTTACGATATTGGATAGTGCAGACTTTAGATACTGAAAACACAAAAGTGGTAAAGTAAGCACCCATAAATAATGGGAAAGGTCCTGGCTTTGTAGACCAAGGCACCAAGCTACATTTCTGCTCCTTGGCTTACTAGCTAGCTCTTGGCACAGAGAGGCCATGTAACCTCTCCGAGCCTCTCCACATTAGGGAAATGTTGGTAAGTAATCTCTACCTTCAACTGGTAGGGATGAATGTATGAAGAGTCCCTAGCAGGATATGGGCCCCATAGGACACTCAGTAAGAGACAATGGATATGATATATATCCAGAGAAAAGGACTCCAGTGCTAGCTGTGAGAAATCCCTCTGAAGGATGTTAAATCCTTGTGATTTTCCTGGTTTAAAATCACAGTAATAGAAGAGAAAGAGGACAGTTTCATTCTATTTTTTTCTAATTTTCTAGTACGTTATTCCAATAGATTGTATTCCTTTTATAAAAATACACAGATTGCAGAAAACCACATGTTTTGTTATCATCTTTAAATCAAGGAGTCAAAACATTTTGAATGTGCAACGAATCAATATTTAGAGAAGTTAGAAGATAAATACCTTTCACCAAGGAATGTTTCACCTCATACCACCACTCACACAAAATGATTTCATGATCAAGAACTTTAAAAGAAAGTGGCTAGTGTCAAACAGCTAAGTAGATACCTGAAAATGTTTTCAGACTTCTGTAGTGACCTGGGGCCCAGGTCACTACAGAATTTAACATCTCATGTGCTTAAGTGCCCCTTTCTCTTCTGTCACCAGTGAGTGTAGCTGGGGTCTTGGGAACCCAGTCTACATTTTTGCTGTATTAAAAAGTATTGATCATATTGGAAAATATCTCAGAAGAAAAGGAAATGAGATTAGGCATTCAGCAAGTAGGAAGTTGTTCTAGAAGCAGAGTTGCTTTATGTAGATTTTAATGGAAAAAAAAAAAAAAGACTGTCAAGAGACAAATTGTGAAGAGACAATTTCCTGGCCTTAAGCAAAAAGAGAATAGGATCAGTTAGGTAGGTGGAAGCCAGGCTTGGGAGATATAGGAATTCACAGTCTTTCAGAAAAATCTAAGGTCAAAATAATTACTAGAGAGACTAGGAAAGAAAATACATTATGATATAAAGACACAGGGTGCAGGGGGCAATGTCTCAAATCACTGTGCAGGAGGAAAAGGGATTGGTTTTTGATGGACAAGCAGAGCAGCAAGGTAAGAGTATGAAACTAGAAGGGAGATACCAGAGTGACTTCCTGGAGTGCAAGAATAATTAGAAGACAAGAATAATTTCTCCTTTCAGAAGAGAACTACAACTTCAGAGACGCACCAGTAAGAAGCTGGGTCGAAGTCACTGCAGCCCTTAGAGAGGTCAGATGTGAACTGTGGCAAACTGCTTCCATGTGGAAGGAGAAAGAAGGGCTGGGGCACTCTGGAGGCTGAGGGGACAGAAAGATATCCTGTGTAGTAGAAAGCAGAGAGCAATCTCACTTACGAAAATATTCAGGACAGGATTCTTTTTAGGTTGACATTGTTAACTGTAATTATTAAACATCTTTTACATTCCCCACCGCCTCCAACTTTCCACCCTTTACCTTTTCTTTTTTCCTTTATGGTTGCCATTGACAACAATTTAGGAAGAACCAGCTGTTGCCTCCTAAGAGTGAGGAAACTCTACAGAACCAACCTATCAAGTGGCTATATTAGAAGGTACTGCTGGTGGGGAAAAGAGACATTTGGGGAAAATGTTTTTTATTTAGCAAATTTGAAAATAGTACTTCTATAAGAATGATTATTTCCCACATGTTTTTTTTCTTTAGAAAGTTTTCAACTGACACAAATTTTCCAGAAGACTTGTAAAAGTTGTTAGCCAGGTTCGGAACAAGTTTCACCACATGGCTTCTTGAGGTCAAAAGCAGTAACGTGTGACTCTTACAAAGGAACTCCTCTTTCCTCATGTTGTTTGGCCACAGTTTTGTGCCTCTACAGCCTCACAGGATAAAGCCAAGATAAACTCTCCACATACTCTCACTCTGCCGTGGTTTACAATCTACACTTACTACACGGTGAAGCATTTCAAAATTGCTCTGGGTCTTGTTGGCAAGATATTATCTACCAGGAAATCTGGAATTAGTAGAGGAAGGCACCACCTAAAGCAGTGGCTTTTAAACCTTTTTCTTACCTCAACCCACAGTACAAAATAATTTTTATATCGTGACCCTGCACACACATACATAAAATACACAAAAATATACATAAACTGAATCAAGAGAATCATGAAACAATACTTTATTACCCTAGATGCACTCTGAAATTTCAATTCCAGCTCTATTTCACCCAAAAATAAATAAAACAAACTTGTTGCTGCCCACTATAACTAATCACTGTCCATTAACGGGTCCTAACCCTGTTTGAAAAACACTAACCTAAAGGCTTTCCACAATCTGGCCCCATCTCCCTATCTTGTATGAGTTCCCATTTCTCCTAACACAGATTTTACAGTAATATAACAGCTTTCTTTTATTGTGTACCTATAATGTAACTATGTGTATAATATCTCTATTACTAACAACGCTGTGACAAGAGTATTGATTTCCTCCCAATAGACAGATGAAGAAACTGAGTCTCAGAGAAGTTGATCAAGCAAGTAAGTGACTGAGCTAGAACTTGAACTAACTGGGTATAACCCTGGAGCCCCTTCTTTTTCCACTGGAACACATTGGCCTCCAAGTGGGCATGCCTCCTTATTGCCCCTCCACCCACTCTGCCTGGAGCCCACCCATGTTCATGCTGTTCCCCTAACTGGAAAGCCCTTCCAGCCTCTGCTTCTAGCAATTCACACATGCCTACTGGTATTTCTGGACCCAGCTCAAACCATGCCTTTTCCAAGAAACTACCCAGATGATGTTGGCCCTTGTTCTCCTTCCTTCTCACTCTAGGAGGCAGGAAATCTCAGAGGTCAGAGCTGAAGCACAGGAACCAGACTGCCAGTTTTGATTGTTAGTTCAGCCATATACAGTCTGGTGATGGTGTTAAACTTCTGTGTCTCCATTTCCTCTTCTGAAAATGGAGATAATAATTGCTCCTACCCCGGAGGATTGTTGCCAGGATAAAAAAGTTAATAGACATAGAGGAATTCGTACAGAAGCTGGTACGTAGTAGGTGATTAATAAATGTTAGTATTCAGTTGTACCAGAATGAAACTTCATCAGATCCAGTCCTATCCCTTAATGTTACCCAATATGTATGTAGCTAATTTCTTTGACTAGAATGTAAACTCTTCTTGGGCGGGACTGTATCACACTTATATTTATAGAAGCACCCCAGGGTTACACAGTACCAGGCATGCCATATGCAGTTAACAAATATCAGATTTAGGAATTACAAAACTGGCAATACCAGATGAAGAACTTTTTTTTTTTTAGCAAAAGAACAGCTGAGGAGGACCTGCTAGTCTTCACTTTTCTGAAGGTAAATATTAGTTACCATTGGAGATAATTTTGTTTTGGGAAATTCCTCAGGATGGTTTTTGAGTCCCACACATACAAGTGCTCTGAGGACATCTGTGGTGCAGATGCTACTCTGTACTCTGTTTAGTGACTAAGCAGATATAACTTTCATAGATTATGTACTGAGACTGATGTTATTTTAGTTCTTGAGCTTTTATTTCCCCTTAAGTTTACGTAGTCTCTTCAAATTTAATGCTGTCATTCTAAATATGATTCTGTCTCTCTCACCTCCCTTTCTTTCCTCCTTCACCAGGACAGTCTAAGTTCCTAAGCCCAACCAAAGCAAGGATGGAGTGAGAAATAGGCCAATAAATTCTGCAGATTTTTTTCCAGCTCTGGGCATTTAACGAGTCTGTGAACATGGCTCTCAGAGGTTGGTCTGTTATACGCACTGCTGCAGAAAATAGGACATTTTAAACTCACTCGATATAGCCACTTTCTTTGTCCCTGGTTTTCTTTTTAAGCTCACCCAGTTTTATTCATTCTGCAAAAACCTCTGCCCCCCCACAATAAGTACCTTGCAGTAAAGAAGAGACAGCTGGAGCAAAGGCAAAGACCTCCAGCCTGGTTGACTTTTGCCACCAGTTATAACGAAAACACAGGTTTTTTTCTTGAACACAGAACACAAAACAGCAAACACACACCAAAAAAAGGCACAAAGAGAAATCTCACAGGAAATTCATCCGGAACATCTAAGGAAAATCACATATTTTACTGTATTTGTTACCTTTCCCAGGAAGTGAAAGTGTGAGAGCCCTTAGACATCTGCCTTCAGGGAAAACGTTTCTGTTCCACTAGAAATGCCCTCACTGATTTTGATGGCACCCAAACACTGGTCTCCCTTCTAGAACTTCACCTGCTAAACGCTGATCCTCAGGACGTGGTTCTGCACTCTTGCTCCCACATTTGCTCGTCTTGTTCAAGGAAGATTGGTGGGTGAAAAGGAAATAGAGAGAAATGACAGCTCCCTGGAAGCATTTTTTTTTCTAGAAAGTGACTTGAATAGGCTTCAGCTGAGGGACAAATCCTGCTCTATTGAGGGTTCGTACAAAGTTCTAGAAGAGCCTGGACACTCACTGGATGCTCAGAATTCTTGGTGCTACAACCTGTCATTGTATGATTTCACTACAGAATCCCTCAGTGTGTTACATGGCATGTGCTTATGTTGGCACAAATAGAAATGTATAAATCAGTGTACAATCAGCCAGGTCTGAGGATTTTACAGCCTCCTTTGGAATACTGGTAGCACACTAACATTGCAAAATCAGATTCTTGGCTTCAGCCCAAAGCAACAGGTGCTGGTGTGGTCAGGGTAGTGCTTTAGGACTCACGTTTATGTAAGTTTGGAGAAACTTCTCTTCAGAACCACATACCCACTTTGGTTTTTGTACTGAGACTTGTTCTCCCAGGCTCCTGGGCACACTTCTGAAGACCACATCTTCTACCCCCAGCCATGAGCTCAAGTGATCAGTCAATATGGCCCGCCGGAGCCCAGGCCTGGCTGCCCATGGAGCTTATGACAAAGACAGACAGTAAGTACTGCAGAGTAGTGCTATTCACATAAATAGTTCTGTTAAAAAATCTTAAACAATGAATTTCAATAAATCAATAATTTTTCAATAACAGAATACAGAACCAAAGAAAACAAAACTCCGTTGCAGAGTAAAATCTTTCTGACTCGTACCAACTTCATTTTCACTCCTCTTCCTCACAACCTCCACATAGTTATTTTAAAAGCAATTCCACGGCTTCACTGGTGGCGCAGTGGTTGAGAGTCCGCCTGCCGGTGCAGGGGACATGGGTTCGTGCCCCGGTCCGGGAAGATCCCACATGCCGCAGAGCGGCTGGGCCCATGAGCCATGGCTGCTGAGCCTGCACGTCCGGAGCCTGTGCTCCGCAACGGGAGAGGCCACAACAGTGAGAGGCCCGCGTACCGCAAAAAAAAAAAAAAAAATCAATTCCATTTCTACTAATAGGTCAACATTATCTTTATTCTACGCTGCTGAAAGCTATAGCATCAGAAAGGCCTACTAGTCAGTTTTCAGAGTTTCTAAATAATCCACGTGCTCCCTCTAGAATAGTATGAGTACTTCCTCCTGAAGTAAAATTTTGTTGAGCAACGTCACACTTCTGAGATTCTTCTTGTCAAATCAGAGCTCTCCCTTTGAACTTCCCTTTCCAGTAATTCTATCCAGGGATGAACTGACATCAGTGTCTGTTCTAAGCCTAAAGAAAGATATCCTTAACCTTTACACACCAGGGGCTTATTTTCAAAGAATAAGCATCATTTCATATGGAGTCAGAACACATCATGGGAAAAAACCTTCAGGGAGACTACATCGAATCCTTCACTGAAGCTTTGGAGCAGGCGGCTAGCTAGGAGAGAAGAGGCAAGGACCTATTTCAGGGAGTTGACAGAAGATGGGTAGGCACAGCCTGTAGGCCTGTGCTGAGGGAGAGTGAGGACGGGGGAGACGTGGGTGTCCTCCCATCTCACTGGGTGCAGTGCGATATATCTGTCCTAGAACTTGGGCCTGAGCAGTTTACTCCCTGAGAGAGTCGCCAAACTGAGATGCGGAGAAGGAAAGAGTGAGAGAGTGCTGAGCCATCCCAAGGGCACAGAGCCTACACTCAACCCAAAGACTGGTCCTCCCCGCAGTGGTGCCACGGCCCAGAGATTCAGGGTCAGCTTCAGTCTGTATAAACAATAGCACGTTGGTGAGAACAAAAAGATCATATGATGTCATTCCCCTGAGTTTAACTCTCCAGTGTCTCCCATTGTTCTAATGATAAATCACCAACTAAGTTCCAGGAGCTTTTAAACCCTGCAGATTGGGCCTCGACATACCTCGCAGGTCTCCTCTCGGGAGACTCTCCCTCTCCATTCTTTTTTTTTTTTTTTTTTTTTTTTTTTTTTGCAGTACGCGGGCCTCTCACTGTTGTGGCCTCTCACGTTGCGGAGCACAGGCTCCGGACACGCAGGCTCAGCAGTCATGACTCATGGGCCCAGCCGCTCTGCGGCATGTGGGATCTTCCCGGACCGGGGCATGAACCCGTGTCCCCTGCATCGGCAGGCGGACTCTCAACCACTGCGCCACCAGGGAAGCCCTCCCTCTCCGTTCTTATGCTGCAGCCACAGTCACCTTCTTGGTGTTGCCACGCTGTTCCTGCTCGTCTCAGAACCGTCTCTGTCTAAAATGCTCTTTCCCCCATTCCTCACCCATTCCGGTATCCCTTAAGTGTCATTTATTTCATGGAAGTCAACCGATCTTCCATCACCCTACACTTTCTCTTTTAGCACTTGACACAGTTTTATTAAACCACAATTTGTTTAATGGCTGTCTTCTGACTTAGACTGGAAGATCAGTGAAAATAGGAACCATATCTGCCATTAATTCTCAGCATCTAACACTCATAGCGGGTGCTTGGTAAACGTTTGCTGACTGAATGCCTTAGAATAAATGGCGTTGTGCAGGAGAACATGGGAGAGACTTCAGTTAATAACATGTTCTTTTTCTGGAATTCTGAACCCCCCCCCCAGATTAATGCTTCCTAAGTACCCATTCAGTTATACACAGAGATTTTATAAATTATAAACAAAATAGATCTTTTAAGAACTTATAGAATAATTTTAGTCTATCTTCAAAGCTAAAATATGCCATTTCTATTAATAACTGTGGGAGGAAAGAGGAAAATATGCAGAACGATTAAGATACTGTAGCACAATTCATGTGCTATGCCTTTTCACCATTTGATTTAATGGATTAATTTTAATTCAGTGAATTTTAAAATTTAGAATTCCAATTATGCTACTTTCTGTTCTCTGTTATTATAGGCAGTTGTTCTGGCATAAATGGAGCAGAAAAAAGTATCTGGGCAAGAATTGATTATTACCAGGTAACAGGACTGGAACAGGTATTAGAGTGATCAGAGATAATTACCAAGTAGGTAAGAATGATCTCAGTTCTTTCCTGAAGTGTAGTTGAGTTTGATCTAGTGCTCCTCCAAATTTCGTGTGCACACAAATCACTTGGGGATCTAGCTAAACTGCAGATTCTTATTCAGTAAATGTGGAGTGAGGCCCAAGATTCTGCATTTCTAACAAGTTCCTAGGTAATGTCTACACTGTTAGTTCAAAGATCACAGTTTAAGAAGCAAGGAAGGGCCTAGAACAAACTGGACTGGTCAACACAGATTGGCACAGGTCAGAGGGCACATCAGTGCCCTGAAGGAAAGGATTTTCTTCACTTAGAGATAGAGGCCAAAGTGCTAAAGGTAACATATTTCATTAAGAGGCTGGCGGGACCCAGATCTAAAGGGTGAAAAGTAAACATCAGCCGTCGCCAGCAGGAGACAGCAGAGTTCAGGGTAAATTGCACAGGACTCCTCCCACCCACCTACCCCACCCCAACAGGCCAAACACCCCTGAGGGTAATTATAATAAAGCTCAGAACACTACCTGGGTAAGAGGGCAGCTGGAAAAGCAAGACACCAAGAAAATCAGCAGCATGGAGGGAGATGCTCACATAGGCCAGAATAAACTCGCAGGAGGAGACACTTTGCAGCAGTGGAAAGCACACCCGTCATGAGATCTGGAGACCCAAGATCCAGACACGGAAACGGAGCAGTGCCTTTGGGCCAGCTCTCACGCCCCATCAGCCTTGACTTCCTCCGCAGGAAATGAGGAAAAAGTGCAAAGGGTGATCTCGAATGCGCGTTTCCAACCTTCACATCCTGTGACCCGGGCTTCTGGTTCTGAGAAAACTGAAAGGATCCCTATCCTTTAGGCAACGGGTTGGGAGTCAGAGGGAGGCAGAGCCCACAGAGAGCCGGCTGCTCACTCTGCTGGGTGAGGCCCAACAGGGCGTGTGGTTGGGAAGTTGTTTGGTCTGCAAGCGGGGGCTCCGTGGCAGCTGTGGGGGGGTTTGTTTTTGTTTTTAATCTGTTAAAGATTACACGCAAACTGGTTAAAATGTAAATAGGCCTGAAAGGCTTATAACTGAAATAAACCTCTCATCCCACTTATCCTCCTCATCCTTTTCCTTGGAAGCAACGTCTTTGAATCCTTTCTGTTTTTTCTTCAATTTGCCTCCATATTTCCAAATAATATGTATAATATAATCCCACTACTTGATCCAGTAGCTACTGGCTTTTTACTCCGGTGGATCAGGAATTAATTCAATCACACCATCTCTTCCCTTCATTATTCTCCAAATACCATTTTTCTTGTTTTTTGGATCATGTCTATATTTGTCACCAGCAAAGACCATTAGCAATTCCTGAGAACTAAAAATAGAATCTGGGTAATAAAACAAAGTCTAACCTTCTTCTTTTCCTTTGCGCTTCCTCTAGTTTCATTTGTTCATTGGGGGCCTCGCAAAGAAGCCTCGCACCCAGCCCTTCAGACCAGAGTTCCTAGTCCAAACAGCCGCAACTGAGACTTCAGCCCTGCGGACTGACGGTGCGCAGAATCCCGGCGCTCCACACTCAGTTCCAGATGGCGGCAGCGGGCCGTGCGCAGAGACGCTGCACCTGCGCAGTGATCTGAAGCGGCAGCGGGCCATGCGCAGAGACGCTGCACCTGCGCGGTGATCTGAAGCGGCAGCGGGCCATGCGCAGAGACGCTGCACCTGCGCGGTGATCTGAAGCGGCAGCGGGCCGTGCGCAGAGACGCTGCACCTGCGCGGTGACCTGAAGCCTGAGGAGCACGCCCGCCCTGAACCCGGATGCGCTCCGCGGCCGCCACCCCCCGCCCCACGCTGAGGAGAACCCAGTAAAGCAGCCCCGCCCCCAGCCTATGGGTAGAGCATGTGCTCCAGAGCCTGAGCTCAGGACCCTCCATTCTCTGATCAAAGAATGAAGTTTTCCTTTGGTTCTGAACCAAACTTGGTCTCGTTCTGTCGGCTCCAGTGACACAAGGCAGAAGGACCCTTGTTGGGGCCCCGACTCAAAAGGGTTGGTAACATAGTCACTATTTCTATTATTATGACTATGTAAATATTATTCAAGGAACATACTATGTTAAGGACAATAATATACTGTGATTATATTTAGCTTCTTATACAACCTTCTGTTTATTCTGAAATACCTGTCTTATTTTTTTAGTTGCTTAGTTTACTTTGACCATCTGACTAAATTTTGCACACACCCCAGCACCTCTATAAAATGTCCCTTCCAAAGACAGTTTTCCACAAAGGAGAATTTGTCAGATTATTCTGTTTCACATTTTGGTGTTGGATCCTGCTTCCTGGATTCCTGTGTTTGGGGTTTTGTTTTGTTTTTTCCTCATTTTAGTGGAGCATATCCTCCAGTAACATCCAATACCCTTATATCAATGCCTCTTTGGTTATTGTGGTTGTCTAAGGTACATTCTCTAGTAGATTCCTCAGGAAGAACTCACGGAACCAATGCTTCCTGAGTTTCGGCATGGTCATGACAGCGGGTCTGAACGCTGTATTTTGTTTGGCTGGATATGAACTCCTTAGCTTACATTTTCCTTCCTTGAGTATCATAATTATGTTATTCCATTGTTTTCTGGCATAACACATTGCTCTCGAATGGTCTGATAAAAATTGATTTTCCTTACCTAACACTTGAATTGTCTTTTAACCTGGATACCCTGAAGATTTTTTCCTTTTACCTCTTTCAAGTCCCATATGTTTACTAGACTATGTATCAAGGTTGGCCGTTTGGGGGTCAGTTTTCCCAAGTTTTCTCTTTTAATCTGAGGCTTGAAATCATCTTTGATTTCAGGAAAGTTTTCTTGAATTATAAACTTTAACATTTGTTGTACTGCAGTTATTTGGTTTTCTTCTTTGAGGATTCCTGCCATATGTATACTGGATCTTCTTTGCTAATCCTTCTATCACTTACTCTCAAATTCTGTTTCTTCAGTTCTACTTGATTTTTAAGTTTTCCTTTTCCCCTCTTCTATTTCTCTAAGGCAATATCCATTGCGTTTATTTTCTTTTGTTTTCTTCTTTGTTTCTTCATTTCTAAAATTCTTTTTCTTTTACTTCTTTTGTGAATTCTGTTGCTTTGCATCTAAATGTCCCTTTCTCCAGTATCTCCTGAGTCTTCCTAATTCTGATTTCTGTTGTTCTCTCATAATTTCTATCAATTTCTTTTAGCTTGTTTTGAAATACTAGTTTACAATTGTCATCTGCTTTGTGGGAATATCTTTCTAGAATCTTTCATTGAATGGGGATGTTATTCTACTTCTTATTCTCCTTTTCTGAATAACTGTATTGATTCACTCACAATCCTTTTCTGTTGCTCATTTTTCAGACAGAGGGCTTTTACTATACTTTTAGGAAGGAGGGGTGAGTGCATAGCTTTTCTAGTTTCATAGTACTAGGATTCCCTCTTGCGTTTTTTTTTTTTTTCTTTTTTTCGTTTTTTGGTTTTTGTTGTTTTTTTTTTTTTTGCGGTATGCAGGCCTCTCACCGTTGTGGCCTCTCCCGTTGTGGAGCACAGGCTCCGGACGCGCAGGCTCAGCGGCCATGGCCCACGGGCCCAGCTGCTCCGCGGCATGTGGGATCCTCCCGGACCGGGGCACGAACCTGCATCCCCTGCATCGGCAGGTGGACTCTCAATCACTGCGCCACCAGGGAAGCCCTATTTTTGAAGAGATAAATATTTACATGGCCTTGAGCTTTCTGAGACGTGCCTTCTGTTACCCTCTCCCCTCTTTATCAGAACTTTTCATTCCTTTTCCATCATTATTTCTATTCTCAATTGGATTCTACTTCCAGCAGTTTCTCCTCAGTGCAGATCTTTGCCTGCACTAAGGGAGCTTTTGGTTTTTTGTTTCTAGAGTTGGCAGTACCCAGGTTACCCCCAAGTTCTCTCTCATTAACTGTAGTCTCCAGCTCTAGTCACAGATTTAACTCAGATTTGGGTATGGAAACTCTAAACACTGGTTTTTTGACCACATCTCACTGTAAGCCAGAAAGTGTGTGCTGGTTCCACACTGCTTGTACTACATTCCACTCCCAGGGTTTGCTGAGTACGTGTCACTTTCAGAGGCAAAGTCTGAAAGGATTTGGGGAAAGTGACCATAGCATAATTTATGAAACTCCTTCAATCCCTCTCCATATAAGAACTGACAGAGCAACTAATAACCTTGAGTTTTTGTTTTTCCAGTATTATTTTTTAAATTGGCTACTTACTGGATCCATGATTTTGGGTTTTCTCTCCTAGTTGTTCTGTCCGAGACCTGAGTTTGAGGTGAGCCTGTGATCTCGGGCTTACACAATCCACTCTTTCATCGTTTGTAAATAGGATCAAGAATAATACCAGAGTTATCAGAATAAGATGAGATGATGTGGAAGTTGAAACTTATGAAATTGCCTATGATTTAACCTGACATGTAAAAAAATTATAAACTGTAAAATGATATGCCATCATTAGTTATTTCAAAATAGATTTATGGAATATGTGAAAACCTATAACTTTATGTTTAACCACATTGTTAGCACCTAATATGCTTTTTTTTTCTTTTCTTTTTCTTTTTTTTTCTGTCTCTTCCCAACGGAATATTGCTTCATAAAGAGTAAAGATTTTTATCTGTTTTCTTCGGTGCCATATCTTCACTACAGAGTCCGGTGCCTGGCACATCATAGGCACTCCGTAAATACTTGATGAATGAAGGAATGAATTGTGCTAACTTTGCCTTAAAGCATATTGTGAAGGATAAAACGAATGGGCAAAAAAATAAATTATTATTAGGCCGTTGTCGAATTGGGCCTGTGTGACATGCTCTGACAAACTTTTCCTTCCGCATCTCCGTTTGCTTTGCATTCTTGCCAAAAAATAACATTGGTCCCTGCTGTGGAGCAGGGACGAGGCAACACCCAGGGCAGCGCCAGAAAGGGCTACTGCTCCCAGCCTCCATCCTCCCGTCCAAAATACAAAAAGCCTGAAACAATGTGGAGAATAGCTGGGCTGAGAACAAGGGACAGCTCTGTCCCTCTCTCGCTGGCGTTTATGCAAGGAAGGCTGGCAGTCTGTTTTTAAGTAAATAGACTTGCTTTAATGGAGCAATCTGTCAAAATAAGCCGGGCTGCTTAGAGGGGGCCGAAAAGGTGCAGCACCGCTTCCGTCTCCCATGGGAGCTATTTATTTGAGGAGGATGACAAATGAGAGGGAGGCAGACGCCTGTGGTAATGACACTCAAAAGCAAGAAAAATAATAGCGTGTGGCTTAGAATGGGCTCATCTTCACTCGATGTATAGATGGGTTTTGTGTGTTTAAAGAGCCAGCCCTTTCCATTTGCATCTCAAACACACCCTCCGTGGAGCAGACAACGCAGAGGCATTACCGGGGAGCTAGCTTCTGGTTCGAGGGTTTTGTGAGAACAGGGGAGGTAACAAAGAACAGATTAATGAGCAAAAGTTTAGTCTCTACAGGTTTTCTGCCTCTACTAATGGAGGGGTGACAAAACCACTAATTTGCTTCATCGCCACACAGTACTTAATAAATAACGTTTACATCGTGAGATATATGGGGTTGGACACGGTGCAGAGGGGCGTGGAGGGAAGAAATTGCCAAATACTCACATGAAGACTCATATTTTGGACTTTACTCATAATATTCGCTGCTTGTGAAATGACACAATGAAAGGGCCAGGTGTAGTTTAACCCTTTTAGTTTGTGCCAGAACCTTGAATTCTTTGGAAAGAAGAAAAGGATTTATTGTGAACTGCAAACGCTTTAATCAAGTGGCTTTCTTCACATACCATGAAAGCATTTTGAAACATTCAAGTAAAAAAAAAAAAATCCCTATTTTCTGAAAATATAACCTCTTAAACACCAAGGACGGGGCCAGACCAAGTCCCATCAAGTAACAAGGCACAACAAGAAGCTTAAAATAGGTAAGGATTAAGTTACATTTGTATGAATAAGCTCATTTTTGTTGTTCTGGTCTCAATCCTTAAATGATCCTATCTCGTGCATGGAAGGTGTCTCCTCATTAAATGATACATTAATATTCTCAGTGTGGGTTCCAGTGAGACCCAAAATGTCCCCAGGGCTCACCAACCTTTGGAAATAACTACATCAATAGCAATCATTCCGAGTTTCCTTGCCCATTGTCCCCACCTGGAGGGCCCTCCCCTCACCCCAGCCAGGTGCTCCTGAGATGCCCTGGACGTGTCTCACGTGCAGATGAGAAGTCTGCACCTGCTCCCTCCACGTGAGCACAGGTGCTGCCCCACTACTGGCACGTTCTGAGGGGAAGCCATTCCCAAATGCCGTTCTTGTCCCAGGGCTATCCCCAGTCTCCCAGATCTGCAAGACACACCAGCTGCCGAAAGATGCACATCCCCTTCGGGCCTCTCAGAGCCACTCATGCCAGCTCCATGTCCCACTTCGTTTCTTGGGCCTTGAAACAGACTGACTTGTGCCCCACATGTCACAAAATCTTTCATGAAAACACCTTCATCGCTTCTACCTTCTGCCTCTCTCTCCACCTGTCTCAGATATAGACCAAGGCCCTGGAAATGGAATAAATACCCCTCCTCCATCACCCAAAGGAGCACAGGTGTCCTCCTTCCAAGAAATATTAACATCCCCTATGCAAATTAACTCCTTCAGGGCCTTCCCTCCCATTTGACAAACGTGCCAAGATACACTTGAACCTTAACAGGAGAGTGTCTAATCCTGCCTCTGTCTCTCACACTCAGGCACCAGGTTCTATAAATGAATTTTTCCTTTGTAAAACTTCACCCTGACCTTCCTTTCCTTCTCATCTGCCACCATCTTCATTCAAGCTTCTTATTTCTTTACCCCCGGCTGACCTCAGAAGTTCACTAATCGGAATCACTTTGCTAATTCATCCTAAAAGCCGCTTCCAAAACAAAAATCCTTAGACTCTGTCTTGAGAACATAAACTTCTTGCTGTAGTTTCTGACTTTCCATTGGCCGTATGAATCAGGTCTGTTACAGAAAGAGTGCTAGCCTTGGAATCAGTTACCATGGGTTCAAATCTTAGCTCTACGCTTGAATAACTTTTGTAACTTTAATTGCTTAAAGCCTAAATGTCATCATCTATAAAATGTGATATTAATATCTGCTTCATAGGGTTATTGTAAGGAAAAATTAAATAATGAATGTAAAGTGTTTTTTTAATGTGAAAATACAAATGTGAAGAACAATGTTATGAAAATTCAAGCACTTCCCCTTGGAACTAAAGTCCTCCATAAGCTGGCCACCACCCACTTTTTCAACATTTTCTCCAATTAATCCCATTTCCAGCCCTCCTTCCAGGACTTATCAATCTGTTTCTTGCCCTTCAAACATGTGTTTCACTTCCAAATAATGCTACTTGTTATAACAGATAAACCAAATGTCAGTGGCTCAATACAAGAGAAGTTTATTGCTTGCTCACTTAAAATCCAAAACAGGTATTCCTACTTGGCAGGTGGTTCCCCTCCAAGTGATGATTCTGGGATTCAGGATCCTTCAATCTTGTGGCCCTACCATCCTTAACATGTGGTTTCCAGGGTCACTCCAAAAGGAGAGAGACCAGGGAGACTCACACAGGGAGCTTATTATGGGTCAGGCCCAGAGGAGGCACATAGCAGAGCTGAGTCACATAACAGCATCTAATATAATCACATAGGGTGTCCAGAAAGAGAAGGACACAGGTTTGGTGAACAGCTGGCTACTCTGTGCTACCACCACAGACATATGTATTTCCCAGACTGTATTCCCCAGATACATCCTTCAAAAACCAGCTCAGGCCTCGCTTAATTCATGAAGTCCTTTTGGAGCAATCTGGCTGATGATCTTATCCTCTGAACTCAAACTCCCAGCATACATTGATTATACCAGCCTTTGACTCATTTGCCTCTTTTTTGTTAAATCACATAAACTTATATCAAGTCTCTTTCTTCTTAAACTCGGAGACATTTAAATCTGATAGCGCCCTCCTTGATGAAACATTTCCTACATCCATTGACATCCATCATTTCAGACCTTCTCCTACCTCCTGTGAGCTCTAGTCATGGTTCAGGGCTTGTTTCCACTGAATAACTGTGAGAGTCCCCCAAAGAATGATTCTTCTGGTGAAAGTGGCTGGGAGGCTGCAGTCAGGCCCCAAACCTCAACCTCAAATCCAGAAGGCATTGGCTGGGGAAAAAGCTGACTTCAGCTCAGAGATCTTCCAAAGTTTCTAAAGCCTCTTCAGCTGGTAAGTAGAGTTTTTCGATGTTAACAATTCAGACAAAAAACATGATAGAGTAGAATTTATACTTGGTTTTAGCCAAGAATCCATGGTTAGAATTGGGTTGTACTGGCTATAGAGATGTAGTAATAATAGGAGTTAAGTATTTAAGTGACATTGGGAATAGTAGAAAATGAAAAAATGTCTCTGTTCACTTTTTATACTGTTCATTAGGCAGACATAGTCAGGCATGTAATCCATTTTCTCCCTCGAGATGGCAACATGTGTTCTGTTCACTCCTGTCTGTTCTTCATTGCTTTGGGGAACAAATAAGACTCTATGAGATGAAAATATGGGTATAATTTGGAGATGGAAGAAAATTAAGATCCTGGATTCAACAGTAATTGCTTACAGACATTTAAAATATGAAAAACAATTTACCAGGATTCCAAAAACCCATTGCAATTGTAAGATAACTTTCAATTCCCTCTCCTCTCCTCCTCAGATGCCTGGCTCTCACAGGACAGTTTGGACATCACTAGATTCTGAAAGCTCTAGAGAAGCCCAAAAGGTAGAGAGCGATCACTGCTCTCCAACCGCTTCAGCAGCACAGTGTGAAGCCTGCATGCTCTGGGCAGAGAAGCTGGCTCAGTCCATCATTTTGAACAGACAAACCTCGCTTCTCATTCCGCTGTTGACGGCAGGGAACGGTGTAAAGACTCCTTCACATTTATTCACGCAGCTCCTCTCCTGCTCCGTTGATGTTCCTAAGCAGATGTACAAGTGCCCGATGACAATTAACTGATGATTCATCCTTCAGGACGCCTGCTAAGGCAGGCTGCCTGGCTGTGAGTGAAAACATACGTTTGCAGTAGCTAATCTTTCCCTTTGGTCGAGGACCAAGTCAGCCAAGGCATGGCTTTGAAGTTATTTCTGTCTCAGTGGATTAGAGGTATCAAAAGAAGCAGCTCCACAAACCTTTAACAAATATTTACAGTTCTGCACTAAACAACCTCCACCGTACCTTAACCTTTACTGTCTTGTGAAATGCTTGCCAACTTCCCTGCCAAACACATACACTTGACAGAGTAGGAGAGAGGGCAGCAGCTCAAAGAAAATGAAGTGCAAAACGGTAAGGGATCCACTGTCTTTGCTGTGGAGGAGAACGAGGCCTTTTTGTGCTGACCTACCTGCAGAGAGGGACTCCCTTCCCCTGTCCCCTCCCCCATGAGGGGTACTCCTCCACCGCTGATAGCTCACCTTCTCAACCAGGGTGTTGAAGAAGAGACACGTTCTGTATTCAGCTCACCGAAGTCGTGGGACTGCCCTGAACCCAGAGTTTCCAAATGTGCCAAAGGATGGCTGTAGCCAGTGCAGGAAGGACACAAAACAATAGGTTAAACCCCGAAGGAGGCTGGTTATGAGGCTCTTGGTGTTTTGGTCATTTAGAGGACTGCCACACTTCGCATAGTTTATAGTAAGCCTCCCTCCTCGGAGGTTTTTCAATGAAACTGCTCATCATAGAATTCTCTAGTTGCTTCTAAAACGCTGTAGGGATTAGTTAAATAGATGACTGATGTGTTTTCTATTTTTAAGACTCCTTACTGTGAGCACAAAAATCTCATAACAAAAAGAGGTGGATAATTATTTTTAAAAAAGGATAAATGAAGGGAGCCGGCAGGCAGGATACCCTGTTGATGGGGTGGAGAAGAGCAGCAGGCCAGCCCCTGCCTCTTCTCTGTCCTGACTTTTCGGGGGGCCACTGCATCTTACCCCTGGAGTCAGGCCCATTATAAGATACATAAAGGAGACTCATAGCAGGGTCCAAATTGGTGAGGTCCCCCAAGGGGCTTCAATCAGCAACAGAGGCCCGTGGCAGAGAATCTACCAAAGGAAGCTTTAGCGGAACAGCAGCTGCCGACATAAGAGCCACTGAGGTTTGTTCATGAATCCCCCTGACATAGTACTCAGGGACCCCCCAGAACTTACTGTGAGACTCTGAGGGGTCCTAAATGGAAGCCCACAGCAGTGATGGAGGCAAGGGTCAAAAGTATGTGCTATACGGTTAACAGGAGCACCAGCTGTTACCTCTGGCTAGATGCAGATGAACTCAGAGATATAGTGGCTAGGGTCGTGGTTAGGCATTTCATTCATTTGTTCACTCATTCGCTCATTCATTCATTCAACACATGTTTATATTTCAAGACACTGGGTTAAGTGCTTTGCAAAACAAAATTACACATTGGTTTTGCCATCTAAAAGCTTGCACTAATCGCTACTACAAGTACACAAATATCCATAACACGGGTTAGGAGTGGGTCATTATATAGTCACAGATAAAGTCTGCACTGGCCAGGTGGAAGAAAGTGATGATTTCTGTGTTGGGAGAATTTGGAAAGATTTTGTATAAGAGCTAAGGGTTGAGGTAAAATTAGTGTGTGCAAAGGTGATGCAGAACGTATTCTCAAAGAGAAATAGTCTGAGTGATGGTATTGAGAAGGGCAAGGTTGCACATGCTTAAAAATAAAAGTAGGTCGTTCCATTGTCTGGGCAATAGTATACAGGAAAGGAAATAGTGGGAAACATGGTCAGAAAAGTGGGATAGTCAGGAAATGGAGGGCTGAGTGCACCAGGTCAAGGAGACTGATTTTCTGTATTAAAGTGAAGGGAAGTCATTCAAGATTCCTTGGCAGAGGAGAGACTTGATGAGTACTTCTGGAAAATTAATCTTTGTTTAACAGCCAAGAAAACTCTTGTATACAGGGACAGGTTTATGATCGAACTTTACAGTAACTCCTGTTACAGTAAGACTCAGTATCATAAACAAGCAAGAAGAGCGTTCATCAGTTTTCAATCCTAAACTTATGTTTTCCTACTGCCCAGAACACTGTTACAGGTTACCCACTTTCTGCATGCTCAGGGAGTGAAAACTCGTAAATAATAGCTTATGTCAATCATAATTAGGAAGGTCTGTCTGCTAGAGAGAGGGGCAGGGCAGACACAGTGAATAGCTAATTATTATATAAAAATGACTCTAACCCATGCTTACCAACAAGGGGCACATCCTCCAGGAAGTCTTTCTGTTGCCCCACAATCTCTCCTCACCTCAGACAGATTTGCGGGGGGAGCTTCTTTCATAGTCCAGAATCCCCAGGCATGTATTCTTAATATCTCAAATAACTTACAAAGTCATTAATGCACAACTACATTCCTGAAAATTGGTGAAAACATCTTTTTTTCTACAGGGATATTTTCCTTGTTAATTATGTAAAAATAACAGGAATAGCCCATAGACATTGAGAGTCTTATTTTGAGGCATTAAATATAGCATAAACTCAATATACTTTATTTCACACATTTTAAGAATATGAAATGGGAACAATGGTCATAACTCCATGAAATCTAGCCAACACCTGTTAGTTGTAATCAAAATAATCTCTATTTATAGAAAATGCTTCCATGACTCCTGCAGCAGTTCATGAATATTTGCTTTTAATTTCAGAATTGCTTTACAGTTTCAAAATTTAAAAGACTTAAAAATTCAATGTAAAGTTTTCTCTTCAAAAAGGTAGAAAATACATCTTTATTAGCAAAATTAGAAAAATTATATAAGCAAATTAAAGAAAAATCTTTAGTCCCTTAATCTTACCATTTAAAGATAATGACTATTAGTACAATGTTGTACATATTCCTCTAGATAGCTATGTAAACAGGAGCACATTACCTTGTAGTTGTATATTGAACAATATATTGTGAGCATCTTTCTCTGGAAAAAAATTCAGCTATGATACACAGTAGTTTTTAATAGAGAAATAACAGTTTATTGTATAAATAGACCATAATTCATTTAACCTATATGCTCTTGTAGATTTAGTGTTTTCAATTTTTTCATTTTAAAAGCAGAACTTTTATGAGCATGCTATCTAAATATTTGCTTACATTTCTAATCACTTCTTATGACATGTTTATAGAAGTCTAATTTCTAGGTCAAGGGATAGGCATATTTTAAAGGGTTTTGATGAGTATTGACAAATCATACAGAAAAGTTAGACCAATTTAATTTCCCTCCTGCAATGAATGAAAGTGGCCATTTTCTTGAACACTGGATATTATTATATTTTATTATTTGTGTATTTAAATATTTTATAATGCATATTACTCATGTGATTTCTTCCTTTTTGAGTTATGTTCTTTGTCCATTTTAAACTTCGTATGTTTGGGTTTTTTCTTTTTTTGGGGAAAGGGGGCTCTTATGTTAAACAAGTATTTATATATGTTGCAAATATATTTTAATGTTTTGTTTTATCATTTTTGTAGTATTTTTCATATAGAGTCATTTAAATTTGTACATGGTCTTATCTATCCACCTTTCACTTTCATGATTTCTGGATTGTTGTCAGATATAGGAAATCTAGCACACTCAAGTTTATGTAAATATTTATCAAATTTTTATACTATTCTTATGAATTTATGTTTGATGTTTAAATATCTTTAATCCATTTGGAATTTATGTTGGAACGTGGTGGCAAAGCAGTGGTTTGTCGCTGTGTGTTTTGCAAGTAGCTAGCCAGTTGTCCGAACACTATTTGGTAAAAATTTCATTCCCCCGTTTAATTATATATCAAATTTTTATAGATGAATGGACCAGTTTGAGGACTTTCTATTTTTTCTTTTTCTTTTCAATTTTCTCTATTTTATTTTAGCTTTATAACACCTCGTAATATCTGGTATGGTATGGTGAAGGCCTCATGATTGGTTTGTTTTGTTCAAATAGAAATTGTGCTAGTCTCACCTATTTATCCTTTAACAATTTTCAAGATGTTATGAAAATTTTAAACCATTTTAAAAGGCATATAGAATAATTAAATGAACACTCATGTACCTAACACACATCTTAAGGCTCTTTTGAGTTTACTTATATCCTTACTATGTATGTCAATACATATACTTGTTTAACATTGATAGTGTTCAATATTATGTTTGTGAAGTTTGTGCAACTGATATATGTAGCTCTAGTCTTTCATTTTCATTGTTTCCTAATATTCCATTGTATGAATGGGATGTATCATTTAAATTATTTATGCATTACCTTGTAAATAAAGTTTTATGTGGTTTCTTTTGCTATGAACAATCTTGTCCCTGTCTCCACATATATGTAGGTATTTCTTGACAATATATACTGATAAGTAGAATTGCTGAGTTGCGGCATGTATATTCTTCAATTTATACTCGGTGTTCTTCTGTTGCTGTCCAGAGTGGTTATACATTTACTTTGCTACTAGCAGTGTATAAGAGTTCCCATTGCTCCACAGCCTCACAGATTTTAGTGTTTTCAAGCTTTTAAACTTTCACCAACCTGATCAATTTATTTTTCCAGATGAACTTTAGAACTGTGTTGTTCTATGACAAAGGAGGCAAGAATATACAATGGAATGAGAACCTACTGGGCAGCTCAGGGAACTCTACTCAGTGCTCTGTGGTGACCTAAATGGGAGGGAAATCCAAAAAAGAGGTGATATATGTATATGTATAGCTGATTCACTTTGCTGTACAGCAGAAACTAACACAACATTGTAAAGCAACTATAATCCAATAAAAATTAATTTTAAAAAAAGAAAAAAAAGAATATACAATGTAGAAAAGACAGTCTCTTTAATAAGTGGTGCTGGGAAAACTGGACAGCTACACGTAAGAGAATGAAATTACAACATTCTCTAGCACCATGCACAAAAATAAACTGAAAATGGATTAAAGACCTAAATGTAAGACTGGATACTATAAAACTCTTAGAGGAAAACATAGGCAGAACACTCTCTGACATAAATCACAGTAAGATTTTTTTGACCCACCTCCAAGAGTAATGAAAATAATAACAAAAATAAACAAATGGTACCTAATAAAACATAAGCTTTTGCACAGCAAAGAAACCATCAACAAAATGAAAAGAAAACCCACAGAATGGAAGAAAATATTTGCAAACAAAGTGACTGACAAGGGATTAATCTCCAAAATATACAAACAGCTCATGCAGCTCAATATCAAAAAAACAAACAACCCAATCCAAAAATGGGCAGAAAACCTAAATAGACATTTCTCCAAAGAAGACATACAGATGGCCAACAGGCACATGAAAAGATGCTCAACATAGTGAGTTATTAGAGAAATGCAAGTCAAAGCTGCAATGAGTTATCACCTCACACCAGTCAGAATGGCCATCATCAAAAAATCTACGAACAATAAATGCTGGAGAGGAAGTGGAGAAAAGGGAACCCACCTACACTGTTGGTGGGAATTTAAACTGGTACAGTCACTATGGAGGTTCCTTAAAAAACTAAAAATAGAGCTACCATATGATCCAGCAATCCCACTCCTGGGCATATATGAGGAGAAAATAATAATTCAAAAGGATACACGTGCCCCATTGTTCATTGCAGCACTATTTACAATAGCCAGAACATGGAAGCAACCTAAATGTCCATCGACAGAGAAATGGATAAAGAAGATGTGGTACATATATACAATGGAATATTACTCAACCATAAAAAAGAATGAAATAATGCCATTTGCAGCGACATGGATGGACCCAGAGATTGTCATACTGAGTGAAGTAAGTCAGACAAAGACAAATATCATATGATATCGGTTTTATGTGGAATCTTAAAAAATGGTACAAATGAACCTATTTACAAAACAGAAATGGAGTCACAGATGTAGAAAACAAACTTATGGTTACAATGGGGGAGGGGAGAAGGGATAAACTGGGAGACTGGGATTGACATATACACACAATTTTATATATATAAAATAGATAACTAACAAGCAGCTACTGTATGAAACAGGGAACTCTATTCAGTACTCTGTAATGACCTATATGGGAATAGAATCTAAAAAAGAGTGGATATATGGATATGTATAAATGACTCACTTTGCTGTACAGCAGAAACTAACACAACATTGTAAATCTACACTTCAATAAAAAATTTAAAAATTAAGTTCTAATAGAATTTGTAACTTCACGTATTTGGAAAAATTAGCACACACACACATATTATATTATATGAACTCTGCTTACCTCAGAACATGATTTTTCTTTCCAATATTTTCTTTTGCCTCTGTAGTTTTACACTTTTTCATAGTCGTGAACATTGCTTAAGATAATTCATATGCATTGCATATTTTGTTGCTACTGTGAATGAACTTTTTTTCAAAAGTTGATTTTTTAAGCCAAAAATTTACTTTATTCTTTTATTGACTTTGAATATAAGTAGATTAGTGCCCCCCAAAAGATGGAAAATATGTTAAGAACAAATAACTGAGCATATCACAGCATTATCTAAAATGTCAAATAAAAGGTCAGCATTGAAATTAAATTTCAGTACCATTATAAACACTGCTGGTCCCCTCATTTGATCTGCACCACTCTCCAGACGCTTGATTTTTTTAAAAGTCACTTTCAATGACTCCTCCTCCTAACAGGCTGATACAATGAAGTGATCTAGAATTCATCACATGGAAGAGTGGGCAGAGGGTAGGCAATTCCTTTGGGATCCTCCTGCCCAGGACACTTTGCAACACCTTACTAAGTTTCACTAGCAGTTGTAAGGACAGTGCTTAACCATTAGCTTTAACCATATGCTCAAAACTCAATGACAGGGCTTCCCTGGTGGCGCAGTGGTTGAGAGTCCGCCTGCCGATGCAGGGGACACGGGTTCATGGCCCGGTCCAGGAAGATCCCACATGCCGCGGAGCGGCTGGGCCCATCAGCCATGGCCGCTGAGCCTGCGCGTCCGGAGCCTGTGCTCCGCAACGGGAGAGGCCACAACAGTGAGAGGCCCGCATACCGCAAAAAAAAACCAAAAAAAACCTCAATGACATAAGAGAAGGTAGGCATAAGAATGGGGTCTCCTATCTCAATGCTCCTCCCTTGGTCTCTGAGCATCCATCTCTTCATCAGTATAAGTTATCAAGTACCTACTATGGACCAAGGGGTGGGTCTGATGCTGTTAAGTTAGGGGGAGAGAATATGAAAAGATCCCAAGACATGGTTTCTGGCCTCAAAGAGTATATAGCCTAGATGAAAAGAGAACCAATGTGCATGCAGAATTCAGTTCAGTACCCCTAAAGAGTACTCTCATTTTTTTCTATAGTACTCTTAGCTGCATCCAAATATAGAGATAGACAGACCATAGATAGATAGATAGATAGATAGATAAAGATAGACATATAAAATAGTTGGGGTATTTTAGTTTCTATGTCACCCTGTGAATTGGAACAATGGAAAATATTCTTTTAATATCACAACTGGAAAGATGACCTAATTTAATGCTGCTGCATCTCAACAGTCACAGCCAGGTACAAAGGATATCATTATTTCTCTTGGGGCTCTGAGTATGTTCCTCCTGCCATCACCACCCACTGGCCCCCAGCTGTGGGCTGTCCTGGACTACAGCATTTTTCTCCCCACCTGGGGGAGATATTATGCTGAGCGCCCAGCTCTGTTTAAGCAATCTCTGGTGTGAAACAGTAAACTCACCTCCTTCTCAGAACTTCGAAAGGTGTGGGAAAAAAGTCCAGAACCCTGTGTACCTGGGATTAATTTTACCTGTCTTCAAAAAAAAATAGTTCCTCCCTCTAGTCTCTGCTTTAGAATGACTTGGCGTAACATCTAGTGGGAGAGAGATTATTCTGTTCATTTGTCTTGCATTAGGGTGCACATCGTTAAAGACCTAAATACAAGATTAAAAGTAAACTGCAAGCTGTTTTGATTCTTCAGAGGGAATTAATAGTATCACATTCCTTAATCTTTTGTAGAGGATTTACAAAGCAGTTTCATAAATATGATCTCTAATTCCCACAACAACCCAGTTGGGTAGGCTAAGCAGGTTAAATACTATCCCCATCAAATCCACAGAGCTTAAGGCTAGAAGAGACTTGAAGACTCTATCCTGAAAACAGGTTCAGAGAGGCTGAGTTGACACAACTAATAGAGATGGGACTAGAAAACCTAGTTCTGACAACCAGATCCATTGCCTTTTTACTACACCATGATGCCTCATCTATCTCAAGTAGAGAAGGGTGAAAGTGGTCGCTTGGTCTGTAGATGACTGCAATGGAAGGAAGGAGGGCAAGGTGATCAAGAGTTTCAGTAGTAGAATGTCTCTATGACCACATCACCTGAGATCCCCACTTTCAAGATTATGGGAGTGTGAGGCATAGAACCCCTTAAACCTCCTGTGGTTTGTATTCCAATGTTACAACTGATGCAGAAGTGAAAAGCCCCACTTCAGCTTCTCCAACTCCAAGGGAACATTGCTTTCCAGTCAATTCATCCCACCCGGCTTTCTCAGGGGATGTCTAGGTCTGGAATTTCAGAATCTCTGAGAAGGAAGGTAATTTCTAAGACTGACTATGATGCACAGGGCCCAAACTTAGTCCAAAATCTTGAAACCCCATTAGAACAAATTCCACCTAGAATGGAATCAAAGTTTACATTCCCCCCACCCCCCCCAGAACCAAAGCCATGGAAGAATAACAAAGCCAGAGCAAGAATAACTTTCCAGCCCCTGCCCCCTTGAACTAACTCTTGTGTGAGCCCATAGATGTACTGACAAAACTAGACATGCTGGGAAGGAGGTGAGAGACCATTTATTTTATATGGGGACCCCTGTGTCTACCTTCATAGCAATCAGCTGACATGGGAGATGCAAAAGTGAGACAGGTTGCCCAAGGACTGTACGGCAACCTCCTTCCCCTAGTGAGGCGGGGTAGTATGTGGCCTCATAGCTAAGCTCTTTACTTGGCAAGCCACCAGGCATTTGGGACAGACAACTGGATCACCATGCCCCCATGACATCAATACTGTTCAGACACTGGAGCGAGTAAGACAGGAATTTGATCCAAAGATTGGTTTTGGAGAACCATACTCAGACTAGAAGGCTGAGCCCCTGAAAAAGATCTGTCTCGCCAGCTGGCCAAAATAAATACATGCAAAAATAAAAGAAAAGGGGAGAAAAGCAAATTATGAATAGTTTTTCCAGACATGCAATTCTAAACCTAAGTCCAGATATGCACTTTAGAAAAAAAAAGTGCCCTAGTCTTTTGAACTATTTCATCTCTGGGAACAAATTTATTTTACTTTAAATTTGCTTTGATTTAGAAAACAAACATAGAGTGAGATCAAGGAACTTATATGCATTTATGCAGAAGTCTATTATTATGAATATTAAAGCACATTAATACAAGACTGAAATGCACATCACTTGATCACTACTGATATGAAACATATTAATACATGACTACCTTCTATATCCTGGCAGTAAACCCTGACTTTTTATTGTGAACACTGAAATCCATGTTCACATTTTAAATTCTATTTTTTGTTTTGAGAGGTCAAATTTCCCCCCAATATTAAGTTTACTTATTTCTACAAATATGCATCAAATGCCTTCTCCATGCTATGCAATTCATTACTGAATTCAGGACTTCTTGTCTTTAATACTGAGGAGAGGAAGGAGAGAAAGAAAGTGAAGTTTCCCACAGGAAAATATAACTTGTTAGAGACTTGATAGTTTACATTGCTAATTTTCATGTAACTTAGAAAAGTACATATCAAATTTGGAGATGTTTTAATTCTCCCATTAAGAAGAGATGGGTATTATTTTGTTCTGCTCATAATGACCACGGTCATATTATATTTTGAAATGGTAGCACACATTTGTTGTTTTCAATCCCACAGTCTCAAGTAAAGACAACATCAGTGAAACAAAATTATTATGAATAATATATTAACTATTATGTGCTACAAGTTTAATGGCAGTAATATTAACTAGTAAGTAGACCGTTCAAAAGTAAAGTCTTCAATGGTAAAGAAATAATTCATTCAAATACTATAATAGTATGTAAAATGGAAAAAGATATTTTTATAATTAACTGTTATATTCCCTTGTTCTAATATTCTCAGGCCTGGGAGAGCAGAATGTTTACAACTGGTATTACAATCCATATCCTAAATAGCTTTTTAATGACACTGCTCTTCTTTGGTTAAATTATGTCACATAAAACCTCCCAGAGAAATGAAAAAGAACACAATAATGAACAAGACATATAGAGTTCCCACACTTCTTCAACAGCCTTGCTGATCTGCTCACCCATTACTGAGCATGCTTTCAGAGCAGCCACTCTGACCCTACTAATAAACATCTTTTGAGAATCACAACTGTCATTAAAGGAAAGAGACCTTATTAACCAAGAAAGGTCATATCCCACGTAAGCCTCGCACATTAAATATTGCATAATCTGTTCACAAGGGAGCAGGAAAGATCAATATTTTAAGTACAATAATCTCAAATAAGCTTAAATGAATGTTTTTGTATTTGGATAATAGTGACATACTTTGAACCCTAAATTATGAGTAAACATTTTAATAAAAAGCACCTAAACACTTTCCATTACTTTTGACAATTTATTTAAAATTGTTTTTATGCCTTTGATGCCTGACCCATTTATACCTGAGTTATACTGTAAGTGAAAGTCAAAGAGAAGACACCTTTATTATTATGACAGGTTACTGCTTAATACCAAATTTCTGCATGTATATAGCTAAAAAACTCTTGTTCTGAAAACTCTCCAATCAAAGAAATGTGGATAATAAAAGATGAATAACAACAAAAACATTCAAAAGCAAATCCACTCATGTTGTATTGAGGTTGCATCTATATGCTTCATGTGTTTAATTACATCTTAATATGTACTTACCCACATCAACAATGTGTAGTTTTGTGGTAAATCTCAGATTCATTACTTTTCTTTAATAGTGTCTAGCACAATATGAAGCCCATTTAATAAGAACCTTTGATGATGGTTACAAACCCACAGCAGAACTCCCAGTTACCACAAGGGTATCTTGTTAAAAAAAAAACCCTTTTAAAACAAACTTATAATCACCAATAATGAAAATTCCAGCACTGACTTGTCACTATTTCTTAAGTACTCTTTTTTCAGTCAGAAGGAAATTCTGTAATCCCGTGCTTCTCAAACTTGAATGCACAGACAAAACACCTATCTATTCTGATTCTTATTCTGATTCTGGGATGAGGCCCAAGATTCTGTGTTTCTCACATACTCCCAGGTGAGACCGATGCTGTTGGTCCAGGAACCACAGTTTGTGTAGCCAGAGTAGAGGATTATTTCTAGGAAACCAGTAAAAAGCCTCAGCACCCTACTAGAGTTTTCCTTGGATTTTATTAAGTTTTACTATAAAGATGCTCATCCCCAACACGACCTACCTTCTCAGCTAAATGAAAGAATGATTGTCACTGCTGTGAAGACAGATACTTCAAATGGAAAATATAAACAGGCTAGCTCTGACTTAAAGGAATTAAATTTATCCCTCTCCCACTGAAACATTCATTCATTAATCAAACATCTGTTGCACATCAAGGAAGTACCCCCCTGTGAAGCAAATCAAAATAAGAAAGGTCACAAACCTCATATTTAAGGAGTTTACTATATGGTAGGAAAGATGAAACATCTTCCCCCCAAACACAAATAAGTGTATCCCCAGGAGGAAAGGAGGCAGTCAGTGTAGTGTCCTCGAACAGGTGAAAAGCAGGGGCTGGGGAGGGTCTGAAGAGAGAGATGATTCATAGTTGTGTGAATCAAGCCTTCCTGAAGGGAGTGGGAGTCACCCTCTGAAGCATGAGTTGGGTTGAACCTGCAGAGATGGAAAGTGAGCAATGGTCCCCACAGAAGTACAGAGAGAAATTTCAGGGATTTTGCTAACATTTTAATTTCTACAACAAAATGCTTAATATTTAACATTTGAGAGCAAGTCATTAAGTTGGAAACCCACTGGACTAGACCTTCTTTGCTTCAGTATGGATAGGAATCTCTCAGGAGCTTACTGAAATGCAGAGTCCTTGGCTCCTTCCTAGAGAATCTGTTTTACTACAATTGAGATAAGGCCTGAAATATGCATTTTTAATAAGCATTCTAGCCTATTCTGACCCAGGTGGACCACAGACCCCATTTTGAGGAACCATGAGTTCGAGTATGGTCTCAGGAGAGGAGATGAAAGAAAGAAGAAGGGATGTGAAGAGAGTCAACAAAAACAGTTAGGAAATGAAGAAAAAGAAAAGAAAACAGCTCTGTGTTTATCAGTATGAAAGCAGCCAGTAAGGAAAGGGTTTAATTCTGAATGCTCTGGAAAGAAAATGAGATCCAGAAAGCTGATACCTAAGTAACTCACACATTTCATAAAGTTTGATGGACAGTTCCACCAGGATTTTTCATTACCCATAAACAATTCCTCTTTTATAACACAGGTCTCCGGGTATGACTCCTCTTGGCATTACAGGTGTAGAGAAATCACTTGAGTTCTCCCCTGCCTGATGCCCAAGAATTCGATAAGCCATTGCCATTTTTAAAAGACTGTCATTTATTGCTTGTGGGTCACTGGAGAGCTGAATGGCAGAAATTACTCTTAAAGCCTTGCCCTGTTTAGAGAGTTAGGTCACATTAGCCATTTCCTCTCAGAGGGTCCTTCCTTTATCCCGTAAACTTCCAGGGATAAATCTCAGAGAGTCTTAGTATCCAGAAAATAAAGTTCTGGCTCAGTAGAAACTACAACCCTATAGCATAGTGAGGAAAATTACTAGGTTTTAAGGTTAAATTTTATCCTTTAATCTTCCTCATTTTAAAACAAAATTGAATTGCTTACTTTGGGTCTAGGTTATTCCAAACAGAAGATAAAATGTGGAGTTCCTGAAGTCCTCAAGGAATCGCGTAATTTCTGGGGTGCCAAGAGATTGAGTTTCCAGGGCATAGATCTCCCTGAAACCTGCAGGCTGCTGACAGGCAACTCCTTTGAAGATGATGGGGCCTCAGTACCTGTCCTCCCTCACACAGCTTAAAATCAGAGGAAAGAGCAAAAGCCCTGGAGTCAGATTGTTCAACCCCTTAACTGATGTGTGACTTTAAGCAAATTACCTAATCTCCCTCTGCTTCAGTTTTCTCATCTATACAATGGGCATGTTAATCATAATAACTGTATGGGGTAGTTGCAATAATTAAAGAGCTAATACACATACAGCATTTAGAAAAGATCTTGACACTGTAAGCACTTACGTGTTTTTATTATTCCACATATTTTACCTGGCACAGAATGGATCCAAGTAGATTCGAAGATGGAACTTAAAATATTAAATAAAAACACATGTATCATTGAAAGTACTTTGAGAAATGGATTACTCTTCATCAGGTTAGTCAAACATGCATTAAACAAACAAACAAAACTCAAAAAAGAGGAGCTTCAGCCTTTTTTATCTGGCTTTCATAGGTATTTCCATTTCAAAGTATTCCAGAAACACCGTTTCTCAAATTTCTCAGGTTGCCTGGGTTTGTATTATGGCTCCTCCCTTAACTGTGGGACCTCTGTGAGCCACCTAATCTTTCTGGACCCAAGTTTCCCCATCTATAAAATGGGCTCGTGGGCAGCCACTGTGGAGGGAGCCTCAGGAGTAACGTTGCTGTGTTGCTGTGCTCTGGAGGCTGCTTCTGTGTCTCAGGTCCCAGCAACGGAGGAGAGTGAATGCTGACCCCTACTGGTCTGTGGCACATCCCAAAGCATCCAAAAGGGAGAAATGTCTCCAAAGTCTTATGTTTTACTGTTAAGATTCGTGTGAATTTTTAAAGTTCTATTCCATGACATTGCTGTATCTTTTCATGTCTAAATTGCTTTCCAGTTAAATTACTTAAATTTCTCCTTCCTCTCTCCCTCTGACACTCCTCCAGTAAAATTAATATGCATTGGCTACCCACTTATTTCCCTAGTGGTTAAGACATCCCAGGTTCAGAAACCCAAGAGGGGAGTTCTATTCAAAAACCACATTTCGAACTTCCAGGAGAGTGAACATAGGCAGATGCTGCGAGAGTGATGCCCTCAGAGTGAGATGGAAGCTTCCAGCCCTTTCCCTGTGTGCCTTGCCTTGTGCGTCTCTCCCATGTGGTTGTTCCCTGAGTTATATCCGTTGTAAGAAACAGCACACCGTGAATGGTGCTTTTGAGTGCCTTCTGTGATTATCTCTCACAACTTTTCCAGGGACACTTTCTTAAAAGATCCAGCAAGCATCCAGTTTACTGAGATATAATCCCAGATTCATGGAGTTGTTGCAGACCACATACCGCTTATCTCACTAAGACTGGCCGTGTGGCTGACAGGGTCTTGCTGCTCTGGCCGGGTGTCAGGCCTGAGCCTCTGAGGTGGGAGAGCCGAGTTCAGTACATTGGTCCACCAGAGACCTCCTGGTTCCACGTAATATCAAACTGCGAAAGCTCTCCCAGAGATCTCCATCTCAATGCTAAGACCCAGCTCCCCTCAATGACCAGCAAGCTACAGTGCTGGACACCATATGCCAAACAACTAGCAAGACAGGAACAGAACTGCACCCATTAGCAGAGAGGCTGCCTAAAACCATAATAAGGTCACAGACACCCCAGAACACACCACCGGACGCGGTCCTGCCCACAAGAAAGACAAGATCCAGCCTCATCACCAGAACACAGGCACTAGTCCCCTCCACCAGGAAGCCTACACAACCCACTGAACCAAATGAAGCAACTGACAATCTCCAAACTTCACAAGCAGCTCAATATCAAAAAAAAAAAACAACCCAACAAAAATGGGCAGAAGACCTAAATAGACATTTCTCCAAAGAAGATATACAGATTGCTCAACATCATTAATCATTAGAGAAATGCAAATCAAAACTACAATGAGGTATCACCTCACACCAGTCAGAATGGCCATCATCAAAAAATCTACAAACAATAAATGCTGGAAAGGGTGTGGAGAAAAGGGAACCCTCTTGCACTGTTGGTGGGAATGTGAACTGATACAGCCACTATGGAGAACAGTATGGAGGTTCCTTGAAAAACTAAAAATAGAACTACCATACGACCCAGCAATCCCACTACTGGGCATATACCCTGAGAAAACCATAATTCAAAAAGAGTCATGTACAACAATGTTCATTGCAGCTCTATTTACAATAGCCAGGACATGGAAGCAACCTAAGTGTCCATCGACAGATGAATGGGTAAAGAAGATGTGGCACATATATACAATGGAATATTACTCAGTCATAAAAAGAAACGAAATTGAGTTATCTGTAGTGAGGTGGATGGACCTACAGTCTGTCATACAGAGTGAAGTAAGTCAGAAAGAGAAAAATAAATAACGTACACTAACACATATATATGGAATCTAAAAAAAAAAAAAAAGTTCTATAGAACCTAGGGGCAGGACGGGAATAAAGACGCAGATGTAGAGAATGGACTTGAGGACATGGGGAGGGGGAAGGGTAAGCTGGGACGAAGTGAGAGAGTGGCATGGACATATATACACTACCAAATGTAAAATAGATAGCTAGTGGGAAGCAGCCACATAGCACAGGGAGATCCGCTCGGTGCTTTGTGACCAACTAGAGGGGTGGGATAGGGAAGGTGGGAGTGAGATGTAAGAGGGAGGAGATATGGGGATATATGTATATGTATAGCTGATTCACTTTGTTATAAAGCAGAGACTAACATACCATTGTAAAGCAATTATACTCCAATAACGGTGTTAAAAAAAAAAAACACCACATTTCCAAAACCAAACTATACTGAAAAGTTGAGCATATTAAGCTATTTTCTGGATTGCCAAGGACTTTCAAATATTTTTCCCCCATCTTGTCTACTCACCATCAAAGATCCAATATAGTAAACACACAGCATGGAAATTGAAAGCAGGAGATGCAATACTAGAGAAGCCAGCTTTTGGTGGAGATGAGAATACACTGCAGAGCTATTACACAGCTCATACATTATTCAGGGTAAATTACACCCTGAAAAATTGTGTTGAGATGTCTCCCACATTTCAAAGGCATAGAGTGGTACTACAGAATTCGTAAATTTCCTGAATAGGGCTCCAAGACTTTAATAAACTCATTGCTCTATCATTTTTAGGAAAGAAGACCTCATCACTAGTTTTTGTGTAATAAATCACCTTAACTTAGACACTGAAATTCTTATCCTGGTCTTCAAATTCAAAAGAGAGATTCGTTCCTAGCTTATAAAGCAAACACACCTAAATGGCGGTCTCCCAGCCTGATAAATTCAGATTATTGCGATTTATAACAATTTTTTAAAAAACACTTACTACTGTGTAACAGTCATAATGCCGTAAAATATTAAGCTAAACTCCTAGTTACTTTTTCTTTTTTCAAATGTAAGTCAAGCTAAGTTGATTTATAGGTCTCCTATGGGAAGATTATAGAAAAAAAAGAAATGTTTCATGTAACATAACTAGGGATCTATTCCTTACGTCTTTGAACCACATAAGTAAAAATCATACTTTAAAGTGTCAAATAGGGGACTTCCCTGGTGGTGCAGTGGTTAAGAATCCGCCTGCCAATGCAGGGGACACAGGTTCGAGCCCTGGTCCAGGAAGATCCCACATGCCAAGGAGCAACTAAGTCCGTGAGCCACAACTACTGAGCCTGCGCTCTAGAGCCCGCGAGCCACAGCTACTGAGCCCGTGCACCACAACTACTGAAGCCTGCGCGCCTAGAGCCCGCACCCTGCAACAAGTGAAGCCACTGCAATGAGAAGCCCGCGCACCGCAACGAAGAGTAGCCCCGCCGCAACTAGAGAAAGCCCGTGCGCATGAAGTCCCAAAGCAGCCAAAAATAAAGAAATAAATAAAATTTATATTAAAAAAGTGCCAAATAATTTAAAAAATATATGTAACAATAAATGGAATTGTCTAACCTATTAATCAATTGAAGTAAGATTAAGGAGCATTTTTATATTTGAAATGTAAATGATGCTTTTTCCACTTAGAGATTTATTTCTTTTAAGTTATAAAATTTATGGTTATAAAATTACAAGTAACATCAGAATAAACCACTGGTCTCTTAAGATCCCTTTCTCTATTAAAATTTGTGTCATGAAGTTGATACACATGTTGAAGCAAAGTTTTCAGTGGGTTTTTTTTCTTCTCATCAGAGGCTTTGGAGATGTTTCTACTTTCAGAGAAGAGATCTAAAGTAAAGCAAAATCACCACATGAGTACCTGCAAACTAATATCTTCTCCTTTTGCAAGTAAATTAAAGTTGCAGTGCTGAGAAGATAAACGACCTCAACTCACTCACACAGGTTTGGACAGCAAATTTTATATTTTCCTTGGAAATTTAAGTGACTATGACCTTACCATACATACTGTAGAAGAAGATTTTTTTTAAGACTAAGTTTTTCCAAAGAGATGGTGATGATGCAAACATGGACCTCAAATGCTTTGTGGGCAGGACCTGCCTGAACCAGCTGGACCTCTAAAGAGGGCCTGCAGGCCAGATCTAGTTTGAAGTTCACTGTAGGCACCCAGGGAAGAAGGCAATGCGCATCTTTTACGGTCATAAATATTGCCTCAAATAAGCTATTTAAGAGGGTGAGGGAGATTATTTTATACTTTTCCTGTTATAGAGCCAAGACACGTTCAATGATTTAAAAATGGAAAAATCAGAAAATGCAGAAGCGTCAAAACTAAAAAATCAAACTGAGCTTCTCTTAAACCTCCCACACACCCTTTACCGACAAACCCTACACCAGCAATCACATTCTCCACAGGTACTAACTGTTAAAGTTTGGTGTATTAAAATCATTTAAGGCTTTTAAAAAAGATATAATGGGTATATTCTTTATATGTTTAATTTTACAATAAAGTGGAATTATACTATAAATATTGTTCTACATAATGAAAATCAAATTATCACTAAAGGTTTCCGGACTAGCATAGAATCAGAAAGAAGAGAAATAGCTGGATTACCTTAATGGTTTAGTGGATTAAAACTATGACAATGGTATGACCCATTTATTTTATGGGGATGAACTAACAAGAATTCAAAAGATCAGAGTGTTCCTATCCACTCTTTGGAACACCAGTTCATCAGATAGAGCCCAGGAACATGCATATAAATGTTTGCACTCTAACCACTCCCTGCCCCAATTTTAGGTACAGTATACACCATGGCCCCTTGATTACTGCAAGATATCATTTTTTAAAGGGGAACAATTAAAAATTTGTTATAGTCTCTTATTCACTATACTTGATTGGGTTACAGCTTGATTATGTCATGGCATCATCCAATTATAAAAAATTACAATGATTAGCCTGAGATGTTAACACATCATGATTTCAGACATTTCACCCTCATCACCTTGACAGCTACCTACTTGTTATTTTTATAGCAGACTGATCTCATTCATTATATCTTGGTTTTTCCTAATTTCATTTTCTAAGGTATTCATCTTATAGTTCTAAGTGTGCCATGTGTGTGTGTGTGTGTGTAAGTTAGACATTGTGAAAGCTATGTGGATGCTAAGAACCTCTCTACTCACAGGAGATATTAAATAAGAATAGCACTGAGGATGAGTGCTGTCATTGCTTTGACCTTTGAAGAGTCTGTGCCTAGAATCTCACAGGATGCTCACTTTATCAGAGAAATGAATAGTAAAACACATATCTGTAGTGTGTTGGGTCATAATGTCCTGCATTATGAGTGTCCAGACCTGCATTTTATTTAAGTAAATACATCAAATATTTATGAAGCACCAGCTATGTGCCAGGAACTATGACAAGCATTGGTGATACCATGGTGAACAGGATAGACCTAATCCTTGCCCTCGAAGTTTCTAGTCTAGTGCGGAAGACAGTCATTAAACAAGGATATACAGATTTGAAGGGTCATCCAAAAGAGTAAGTAGCAGTGCTGTGGAAGTGTAGAGGGAAAAGACCTAAGCCACCCTCCTAGGGAGAGGAAGATATCTCTTCCTGAGAATAAATTAGCCAGGTAAAGATGGGTGAAGAGAAGACAAGTTGAACATTGGGATCTCATAGTAGATGGTCAAAGTGCCTGTTATTTTTGGAAATCAGTGATTCTCAGGCATTGACAAACAAAACATTTTTATGCCACTGGAGAACCTCTAGGAGTGAGATCTTGTTACAACACGCTAAGAAGGTAGACCGAGACTCTCACAGCTCAAGGATATTGCTTCTAGCTCCGAGCTACCTGTCCAGGCACAAATCAACTTCTCTTTCTCACTGAGGAGGCATTATATGTTTTTCCCTCCCTCAATGTGATTTCTCTTCCAGCTACACCCATCTAGCAGTGACACTATACAGCACAATGTTTCCTAAAATGTGATATGAGGAACACTGGTATAAAAAGGTTACTTTAGGTAGAACAAGGACAAACTTATTAATAGTTATGCATTTATTTTTACAAATTCCTTCTCTCTAAATAAATTCAATTAACACTAGCAAGTCAACTTAAAGAAATATATTGAATAAACAAAAATGAAACTACATTTGGATAACATCATTATACTCGAGGTGCTTTAAAGCAATTATTTAACCTTTCTGTACCTCATATTTTTCTTCTGTGAAATGAGAATTATAAGACTGTCTCAAGTATAATGGTGAAATGAAAATGTCCTTAAGCCATAGGTGAGTTTCTGGTACTTAGTAGATTTTTAGCAAGTGAAATTTTCTTTTTCTTCCCTTTCTTGCTGCCAACATACTGACCTTTCTACTGTCATTCCTATCTGGTCTGTATTGTTAAAGATAAAATGTAAAATGCTGCCCATTGACTGTATTTCAAATTAAAAGCTCAAGATAATCTTACTACCATCACGCATTTATCTAAGGCTAGGCTAGATACATAGATACGTAGACATAGACATAAATAAATACACACATATGCCAGTACAAAAGAAGTGTTAAAGAATGGAAATCCCTTTTTTGCACTAATAATCATTAGGCAGACAGAGAGCTTTGATGTCATCACGATAAAGGTTATTTAATAGACTATGAGTTCATCTTGTTTTATTTCTCTTTAGGTGAAAAGGAGCAGAGGCTTTTAAACTAGAATAGAGGTTGACTTTCAGTTCCACCATTTAAAAGCTGTGTGACACTGATCATATAACTGGACCCTTCTGAGCCTCAGTTTCCTCATCTAATGATACCTGCTACCTTACAAGACATGGGTAAAGAAGTAGAGACAATGAACGTGAGGCAGAGAACACTATACCTTGCCTGGTCTGGCTCAGCCTATGTGTGGACCAAGAGAAGGGCCTCAGGTGGAAAGTTGTAGGTTCTTGCAAGAGGTTGGGGGTCAGTACAGACAGAAACTGTGGGTACCCAGGGGATGTGGACCCGGGGTCACCACGTAGCATTTTGGCATGTTAGATATGATTTGCTCCATTACGCTATCATGGCCCTTGGTTTGTATCATTCCTGCCTCTTGTTATAAGTATTTGTATGTAATCAGGAAAAAAATATTAAATTACTAATTGTCTTAGCATGGGTTGTCCCAGAAAGCAGAGCCAGAGGAAAATGTTTCTGGGCAATGACTTTATCAAGAAGTGCAAACCCAAAACAGCAGGAGCAGTAACAAAAGGAAGCAAAGCAGGGAAGCCAAAAGCCAAAAGCCAAAAGCCCCAGTACAAGATACATCTCGAAGCTGGCCGCTAGTACGTGTGAACTGATTGCTTCATCTCCAAGGACCATCCTCCGGGAGGCTGTATAAACCAAGTGTCTCAGGACACTCCACCAAGAGATGGATAAGAGCCTATCTACTAGTTCCTTTCTCTCATCATCAAAAGTTCATTTGACAGGGACTTGGGTCCCCTGCACATCTGCCAGGCATGTGGCTGGGCACTACCGCAGCAGGTGACACCTCAGCTTTAAAAGAGATGCCCAGCGCTGTAGGTGAGAGATGTGTGGCTGGAGCACAAGATGAGGGTCTGTCTGTGGGTGCATGAGGTTGGCCTGAATTTCATCTGTGGCCGGGCTGAGACTAAAGGTTCTGGAGACGAGTGAGAATGAGAGGATCTGAAGAGGCGTATTAAAGGTGTCTGAATCACCAACTGAAATAACTTACTAGGCACAACACAGTCCTCACATGGACCCACATATCATGCTAAGAAAACTATCCTGAAAGACTGTGACGAATCCCCACAGTGGCTTACGAATAAAAATCAGCTTTGTATTGTGAAAATCTGGTACATCAAACTGAAAACAAAGGAAACTGAGTAGATAGGGGTATTTTTTTCCACAATGCCTCATCTCAGTGAACACAGGTCTCTGAGGAGCTGGAGATGTACTGGAAGAATGAAACGAAGAAGGAAAATAAACTGAGTAAAGCAAATCTAAATGAGTTTACAAGTCAGGAAACCTTGTTACTATCAGTGAGATAAAGGAAAGGGGTTCTCTGGTTCACCAAAGAGATACCCTATTAAGAATTTTTACCATACGACCCAGCAATCCCAATACTGGGCATATACCCTTAGAAAACCATAGTTCAAAAAGAGTCAAGTACCACAATGTTCATTGCAGCTCTGTTTACAATAGCCAGGACATGGAAGCAACCTAAGTGTCCATCAACAGATGAATGGATAAAGAAGATGTGGCACATATATACAATGGAATATTACTCAGCCATAAAAAAAGGAAACTGAGTTATTTGTAGTGAGGTGGATGGACCTAGAGTCTGTCATACAGAGTGAAGTAAGTCAGAAAGAGAAAAACAAATACCATATGCTAACACATATATATAGAATCTAAAAAAAAAAAGTGGTTCTGAAGAACCTAGGGGCAGGACAGGGATAAAGACGCAGACGTAGAAAATGGACTTGAGGACACGGGGAGGGGGAAGGGTAAGCTGGGACGAAGTGAGAGAGTGGCATGGACATATATACACTACCAAATGTAAAATAGATAGCTAGTGGGAAGCAGCGGCATAGCACAGGGAGATCAGCTCGGTGCTTTGTGACCACCTAGAGGGGTGGGATAGGAAGGGTGGGAGGGAGACGCAAGAGGGAGGAGATATGGGGATATATGTATATGTATAGCTGATTCACTTTGTTATAAAGCAGAAACTAACACACCATTGTAAAGCAATTATACTCCAATAAAGATGTTAAAAAAAAAAGAAATTTTAGCTGTTTTAATGTATTTCTACTTGTCAAGTTCTATGATGCACTAATTATAAGTGTATGCAGATTTTTTATATACTTTTATGACATATGCATTAAAGAGGCAGAGGCATGTCAAGGAAAGAGGACGCTCCAAATCTTTATAGGTGCTGTTCTGGAAGGGAGGCAACATGAAAAAGAGGAACGTTGGAAAAACATGAGTAGCGGGAAAAATGAAAAAGAGGAATGTTGGAAAAACATGAGTAGCGGGAAGAATACAGACCTGTGTAGATATTGTTCAAAGGAGGAGAGGGGATATGTGCTTGACTTCAATTTCTTTATAGTCATCAGCTCTCTTTTTTTTTTTGATCTGGATACTGTTGATTACATTTAGGTATTGATGAAAACGTCAATGAGACATTTTCTAAAATCACACAGTATTATTTTAAAAGGAATTATTTTACTTTAAAGAAAATATTTTGTGTTAATATGTCCCTTGAGAAACATTCTCATTTAAATTCTACACCTTGTGAAGAAATTGAATTATTGAGTTGTTCCAAATCTGCAGAAAATGATCTGAAAGTTTTATAATTAATATATAACAAAAAGGTGTTGCTAAAATGCATTAAAGAATTATATAAAAGACTAAACATAAAGCACAAAACAATGAAGACAGTGCAAACTTTTTTTAAAGCAACAAATACTTTTCAATTTATGGAAGAACAGCTGTGTAAACTACCACAGAATCCATGGTCTATGTAGTCATACCACTGAGGCATGTTCCTGAAGATAAAGTGCTTGGTTATAGTCAGCCACAGCTTCATCAATCAGACCTATTTTACCACGAACTTCTGCTCTAAGATTATATACTAGAGCATCATTAGGTTTCAAAGACAGAGCTGTAAAAGAAAACAATTTCAAGATATGTTTTGTGCTAGCATTCAAAACGCTTTACTTTTTTAAATAAAAATTTTATAATATAAGAACTTTAGTATTATCTATTTGAAAACATTTTTCCTCATATGTATCTAACTATTTAGTTAAATTTAAAACACTGAATCTGTCTAAGAAAATGAACTTGGGAAAACACAGTACAATGTCTTTTTTGAAAGGCTGGCAGTGTTTATGTACGGTTTCCCTAATAAGTTTCTATGTCTTAGCTTACCAGTGCTGTAAGTTATTACATAAAGGAATCCATACTGATTACATTAAAGATATGATATATAAAACCATTAATTCTAATGTTAGTTTATCTAGGCAAATAGACTTGATGACTTTCTTCTTTTGTCATCAAAAACAAACAAATCAACCATTATAATATTAATCAAAAAATTACAAAAATATATACCTTTACTTAGGTCTTCTTCAGCTAGTTCATATTGCTTTAAACAACAGTAGAAGTATGCTCTGTTAAAATATACTGCAGCCCAAAATGGACAGCTTTCAACTACATGTGCAAAGTCTTCTTTTGCTTCTTCATATCTCTTTAATACTGTATTTGCAATAGCTCGATTCATGGTAGCACATTCATTTTCTGGATCAAACTTTAAAGCCTTTGAGAAGTAGTCAATAGCCTATAAAAGTGTGAAGATAATGATAATCTGAATATATTTTAATTGGCAGCTATACAGCAACTTGAAACACTTTTAATATAAAACTAAGGCCAGTGGCACACTGAGGAGATAGTGGAAGCATTTCATCCCAGATACAGATGATAAGGAGGTGCCAGCATCTGTAGAGAATGTAAAAGACAATAATAAAACCAACCAATAGTTGGTCTGCTTTTTGTTATCACCATGTGTCAGCAGTTTTAGATAGTGTCAGAGACAAAATACTCTCTGCCGAGGTGAAATGTTCCACTACCACCTCCACCTCCCCCACTACACACAAATCTCACATCCCTGTACAGCAGTAGAAAAAAGTAAAATATAAGTTAGAAAAGAAGGTCACACAGGAGGATAAATATAAGTTTGAAAATTAACATTTTTCATATAAAAGCAGAGTAAGGGCTAAAGAGAGAAGCGAATTTTGAAAATAAAGTTCTAAACCTTACCAAAAGAGATTAAAAACTCCATTATACTATGAAAAGCTATAAAGGAAGAAAGACAGAAGATTAAAATCAGCTTGTCAAGAAGATCAAAAACTCTAGATGATTCACAACTCGTCATCAAGCCAGAAGGGACCCTCCAAATTGTGGTCCATCGACTGGTGTTGGGGTCTTGATCAACATTAAGTTAGAAAAATTTTAAAAACTGGTCCTTCATCACACATTGCTTGAGATGCCGATTAGACACCCTACTACTCAAGGTAGGAATCTCATCTCTAACGCTATGATGGATGGAAAATGTGCCTCCTACTTTAAAACTTCCCTAAAGGAAAAGTTGTTTTTAACAATATGGCTTGCTGTCTCCAATTCCTTACCACTCGACTTTTCCCCAGTACAGCACAGTCTGGGCTCTTTCTACCTCCCCCTAGCCCATGAGGTCTGCTCTTGCTAAGCCTGAAGATGTCGTCAAGCCCAGTAAGCATTTTCTAGTCCTTTCTTTCCATGGCATTTCTGTGGCACAGATGCTCTTGGTCTCCCCTTCCCTCTTAAAACTCCCTCTGTCCTTGAGACAGGGTGTCTCCCTAGTTTTTCCCCTACCTCTCTGATCAGTTTCTATCAGTCTTCTTCATGGAACTATTTTTCTCTATATTTCTCAGGGATGTGTCCTCAGTTCACTTCCATTGTGGGTGAAGTGAAACATTGAGAGCATGGTGGCCAGGAGCCCAGACCATGGGGCCAGATTTCTAGGTTCAAACCCTGGCTCTACCACTTATTAGCTCTTTGGTGAGTAACTAAAACACTCTGACTCGATTTTTCTCATCTATAAAATGGAGGCAACAAATCGAACCCTACTTTCAGTGCTGCTATGAGGATTAAGTGAGCTGACAGGTAAAGTACTGAGAAAAATATGCAGAATATAGTAAGGACTCAGTCAATTATTATTGATACATCTTTTTTTTTTTTTTGGCCAGTGTCTACAAATGGAGAGATGTCATAGCCCTCAGGTAATACTCCATGAATTTTACTGCCTGAGACTTTTGAGAAGCAATTAGTTCAAGATTGTGTGACCCATCTCATCCCAGAATGGGAGCTATTCTATGCTGTAGTTAAGTGCAATTTAAGGATCCCTTAAGATGGCAGCAGAATTGACATCCCTCTGCGAAGAGCTTAAATTAAAGAGAATTCACTCCTGAACAGGAGGCTGGACTCACAGTCATTATAAATGAGGCAAGGGAATGACTCGAAGCAGAGCCAAGATTTCCTTCAAAAATTAATTTGTTTCATTTTAATTCACCAGTAAATGATCAATAAAGGCTACACAATTCTACATCACAAAAGCATGACTTGCAATCAGGTAGGAGCAAATGCCTACCTCAGCTAAAATAAACGAACTTAGTAAAACACAATAGTATGGTTAACTCTGAACAATGTAACTTTCTATTACAACTTTGAAAACATATTACTTAGAAAATGAAAGCCTATAAATTTAATGAGGTTACTTGAAGAACAGGAGCATTAACTATGAAGTAGTTAGAGGCCAAAGACGCCTACCACAATAGATGGCCTTGATTTAACAATTGGTCTAATGCCCTCATATCTGTAAGTAATTAGGAAGCAGATCCAGGTATTTTTTAAAAGTCACCTGTAATTCATGACACATGCATGTAGCTCATCCAATTGTGGTTTAAAACCATTAAGTCACTAACCAACCATAAAAGAAGCCAGAACACATACATGTTTTAACCCTTTAGAGATTATCTGGTCTGTTGAGGGACCCTTCCTCCTGGCCCTAAATCTTCTTTCCATACAACAGAAACAAAGCGGGAGGGGGAGGATGGACAGGAAATAGAAGAATTTGCTCCACAAAGAAGCATAGAGCATACCAAAATAGCTGAATAAGACTCTCAAAGTCTGCTTGTCTCTGAAGGGAGCACATACTGCAAAGCCCGAGTATCCAGTATATCAAGACAGAGAGCGGAATACATTTTAGATCAAATATTTGCCCAGCTGATGTGTCCCCAGCTTGGGGGAGCAAGAGCCATACTTAAAAAAAAAAAAAAAATCAAAGATCAAACTACACTTTAGATCTAACCAAATAGTTTTATACATGATGTCCATAGAGTGATTAAGGACAAATAAGTTTAAATGTGAGGGTCTCCCTCTCATGTGGACCTTAAACACTGACAGAAACAGAAAATTGCCCTGGGCACTGTGTTTGTCTAATGCTCGTTAACTAACTCTACAATGCAGAGAAACATTGCCAAGACCCAGCCAGAGTGTGGTCTGAGCTTGAGGAAGTTTAAGGCAACTGACCCTGGCCTGTCAGCCTAGGAAAACATTAGCCTCCCAGCTGTCTGAGGTCTGAGCTATGACAATCTCATTCATGCCTTATATAATAATACCTTTGATAATTCTCTGTCCCAGCAGCTAGCTTCACCACTGAGGTCAACCAGCCTCATCACAGGGGTCAGCAAGCTAACTGATCTAACTTGGGAAACAGCTAAACTAAGGCAATGGCAGTAGAAATAGAATGGAAAGGGCATATCTGAGAAAAAAACTAAGAAGGAAATTTGACAGGATTAGATGACTGATTAGATGAAGAAGTTGAGGAAGAGAAAGTTGCAATTGATGCTAATATTTTTACTCAGGTGACTCCATGGAATGACATCTTGAATTGAGACAGGGTTATACAAAGAAGAGTTGGACGGGGCGTAGAGGATAGAGAGATTAATTCAGTTTTGGCTCTCATGCACTTGTAAAACATCCAGTTTTAGCAACTGGCAATAAATATGGGTTAGGAGCTCAGAAGAAAGGTGGAGGCTGACATGTAGTATAAGCCATGGGTATAGATGGGCTTTCTGAGTAAGGAAATATGGAGAGAAGAGAAAGCAGTGTGATTCCTGGCATTAACTGGAATGAGGAGATAAGAGACTAACACACAGAAACAATTGTGGGGTGACAGAAAGCTGTACTGAATCTGTATAGAAATAATTATATACAAAGCCGTATGGAGTCAAGATCTCACTTTAAATTTAACCACAACCTCAAATGAGAACTTGAAGTTGTCTGGTGGTTCTACTATACTTCCCTAGAACATTCACCCTACCGCTCTCTAAAATAATTATTTCACATTTTCTCTTCAAAACTCCTAGCCATACTCTCCCCCTTTATACCTGTCCATCCTCACTCTTAACTGGTAACTGGTACTCATATTCCATGGAAAAAATGTAGTCATTTAAGAGAAATACCTACTATCAAAATCTACCTAGCTACAGCCAGCTGTGCCCCAACTCTCTGCCTTCCCTCATAACATAATGGATAGTGTGTCCTGCTCCCTTCAAAGGCCACCCCTGGAACTTCCAAACTTTAGCCCCATCAAATCCTCAAAGATTTTGATCCTAATTATCCCTGCCACTCTCCCCTGCCCCAACAATTTCTCCCTTTCTACTAGATCCTTTCATTAACACAGGAGCATGAATCAGCATCCCTCATATTTTAAAAAATTAAAAATACGAACACCTTACTCCACTCTAGCCACCACCCCCATTTCACTACTTCTCTTCACAGAAGAATTTCTCCAACTCGTTGAACTGTCTCTAATTCTTCACCTCACATGTTCTCCACAACCCTTTCCGCTCAAGGCTCTGATGCCATTGCGACTCCAACAATGTTCTTGCCAAAGTCATCAATGATCTTCTCCATCCTGCCCTTCCTTGACTTCTCAGCAGCATTTGACACAGGACACATTTCCCTTCTTAAAGTACTTTATTCTTGAGGTGATATCATGCTCTCCTGCTTTCCTTCCCAACATCCTGACTGGATACTCCCCACTCAGTCTACACTCTGGAGTCTCCTCTCTACTTCACTTCCAAACACTGGTATTGCCCCAGGGCTTGCTCCTTAAACCCCTTCTCTCCATCTATACTATCCACCCAGGTAATCTCATATAGTCCCACACGTATGCTAGTACTGATATACTGATGCTTAAATAAGATGGTATTAAATGTTTATCACTACTAATACTGTTTATTTTCTATTTCTTCCTCCAATAAAATGTAAGGTACATCATAAAAGAAGTCTTCCTTATCTTGTTTAGCTCTGTATCCTCAGGATCTTAATTCCTAGCACATGGCAGGTACATTATAAATATAAGGAGATTGAAAGAATGAAGAACTAAGTGGAATCAGGAAATATCTGCTCAGCTTTTCCAGCAAAATACAGACAAGGACTTTAGCCTCTTGGTAGATAAAGGTGCCCCAAAGATCATTTTTAAGGGGTATGGTGACAGTATCGGGTGTTAGAGGAGAATACAGAGGTTACAGATCTCAGAAAATGCAAGCAATAAAAACAACTTTTTAAAATGAGAATGTTATCTTAGAAGCACGGACTGTGGAAAGTTCTGAGAAACACAGAGCTTGTGGTAGAAGCCTTCCCAAACCAGGCTAGGCTAGAAAGGACATACTGTAAAGTCCTGTGCAATAGCATCAGTGGTAGCTCAACTCGGAAAGTTACCATGGCCTATCACCGTATCTCTCACAAGTAAATCTGCTATTAGTTCAGGAAAAAAAAAATTATCTCATTCAACTATAAGGAACAGAAAAGTAATTTGCATGCCTTCATTGTAAAAAACAAAGATAAAAAAGTAAGAGCTTAATTTTTGGAAAGATCATAAAAACTGCCCAGAAAAAAATGTATTCCTACAATGTAGATAAAAATTATAATGTAACATTATAAAATAAACTAGAAAAAAATTGTTAAGGAAGAAACTGCTTTTAAGAAATAAATAAATAAATAATAAAGGATCTTAGAAAAAGGATCTTCCTAGCCAGGAAGATATGTCACGGAAATGGGACAGAACTAAAAAAAAAAGTTTTAAAGAAACCTGGATCATAAGGTCAACAAGGGAATAACAGTAAAAATTTAGGGGATGCAAAAGAAAATGAAACAGATGTTAAAAGATAAACATTTGAAAAAAATAATTGGCATATAGGAGTCAAAAGACGTCCTATTTATAATCATTGGTATTCATCCCCAATGAAGAAAATCAAAACAATGAAATAGAGAAAAATATTTACACTGAATTCAACAAAGATTTTCTGAAATCTACATATTGAAAATGCACACTCTGTACTTGATAACTTTGACCCCAAAAGCTTAACTCTAACACATACTTTTAAGTAAAAAAACTTTTCACTTATGGGCTTCCCTGGTAGTGCAGTGGTTGAGAGTCCGCCTGCCAATGCAGGGGACACGGGTTCGTGCCCCGGTCCGGGAAGATCCCACATGCCACGGAGCAGCTGGGCCCGTGAGCCATGGCCGCTGAGCCTGCGCGTCCGGAGCCTGTGCTCCACAACAGGAGAGGGCACAACAATGAGAGGCCCACGTACCGCAAAAAAAACCAAAACAAAACAAAAAACTTTTCACTTAAAAAAAATAAATAAAATAAAAACTTTGGTTATCCTGACAAAAAGAAGTCACCAATAACGAAAATCAGGTTTGCATCAGGCTTTTGACACCAACATACGCAACACCAAAAAAATAGTGAAACAGCACTTACAAAACACTCAAGGAAAGAAAAAATGAGTCAAGGACTCTAAACCCAGACATGCTGTCGTAAGATATAAAGGCTGCAGGCTAACAGCTGTGAACATGAAACAATTCAAGGAATATTGTTCTCATGAACCCTTTCTCAGGACTCTACTAGAAGACTAATTTCAGACCACCAAGAAATGATTGGTTAGGAGGGAAACTTTGGCAAAAAGCCTGGTGATGAGAATTAAATATATTTAACTGAAGAACTAAAACTAAACGTGAAATAAAGGTAACAAAATAGTATATGCAAATATTAAATCCTCTGGCAGTGTAGGAATGATGAAACACAACAAAATGGAAGAATACAGAGAGAGTGGAAAGCAAGCTGACATGACAAGCTGACAGAACAAGCTCAAGCATATTTAAGGATATAAATATAAACATTTTTCAAAAGATCATAATACTAACTAAAATTGACTAATAGATGAGAGGGAGAAATAAGGGAGGAAGAGATTAAAGGGTCATTTTATTGTTCTTCATAGAAGAGAACTAAAGAAATAAGGAAGTAAGGGCACAAGGGTATTTTTATAAAGGTCATCACTAAAGCAAACTGTAAACCTTCCTAAATATTAGAAAAACTCTGAAATTTTAAAATAAAACAGACCACAGAATAAAATATTTTAAATACATGTAAACAGAAAATATGATATAAAATAACAGAACTAAGACCAAACATATTGACTGTGCCAAAATGTCAATGGGATATAACCTACCTATTAAAAGATAAATATTTTCAAATTGTCATCTAAACCAAAATCCAGCTCTACGCTGTATAAAAGAGACACAGCTAAAACAAAAGATTCTAAACACTGAAAATAAAAGGAAGGGCAAAGGACTATCAGGCGAAAGCAAACCAAATGAAATCAGAGGTCAGGATCTTCACATCAGATAAAGGAGAATTTATTCCAAAGAGAAACAAAGAAGAGCATTTGTAATGCTGAAGACTACAATTCGCAATGCATATGTAACATGTATGAACATCTATACATGAAATAGCAGCAATTTTCATAAAGCAGAAATTACAAGAGATGTAAAGAAAACTATCTAGGGCCACACTAATTATAGGATACTTGAATAAACCTTTCTCTGTCTAAGATAAACCAAATTAAAAAAAAAAAAGTACGGATATAGACTAATTATACTCCAATATTAGAAAATATAAAAGCCCTTCCTCTTGAACATTTTAAGTGCCCTATTAATTTATTCTTTAGTCAAAGGAGAAATAAAATTTCAAGTGCAATGTTTTGGGAAAACAAAAATAAAAGCATTAAAGAGCAAAATACAGGGGATACTGCTGAAAACAGTACTGGGGGAAAAGCATAACCTTAACAATTTATCACAATATAAATGAAAGGGTGACAATAAATGGATTAAGCTTCTGACTCAAAAAGATAGACAAAGAACAAAATAAAATTGAAGATGAACAAAAGAGTGAATATAGATTTAAAAAAACAAAAAATAGCGTTTGAGTCATGCAATGCATTACAGTTCAAATAAAATAAATTCAAAATATAAAAAATATCATCTAATAGCCCAACACTTTCATTTCAGCCGTTATGAATTAAGGTCCAAAAAGATTAAGTTGTCAGGAAAACCAGAACTAACAGACATATCTCCTTACTCCAGTCAAGTGCTCATGTGACTGAAACTCAGCAAAGGTAGAAATTAAGACAAGTTAGATAATCACATCACGAAAGAGAGTCTGGAAGGAAGTCTGACATTTGGCTAAGTGGGGGCAAAGAGCAGAGGATTCCAGGCTGGAAGCTGGTGACAATGGATAGCAAGGCGACGACTGCCGGCACTCAGAGAAGTCCAAAACAGTGTTTACTGGACAAGTGCTGAGTGGCTGATGATAATGAGGAGAAAAAATCCATAGAGGTGTAAACATTTAATAAGTAATTATAAACATTTTTATGAAAGAGAAAAAAATTTTTAAAGAGCTAATGAATAAATTAGCCTGACATATAAGGATTGCATTTTGAAACTATATGTAGCAGAGAAAGCATTTACGGTCAAAAAGAAAATGTTAAGGAAAACTCTTATTACCTGGGAAAACTGTCTGTGGTGAAAATAGATATTTCCTGCATTAAAGTAAGCCAGCGAGTACATGGGGTTTAGAGAAATTGCTGCTTGATAGTCTCTCATTGCATTCTGTTGTTGACCCATAAACTCATGAATCACACCACGATTTGTTAAGAATTCTGCTCTAGTATTGATCTGCAATATAATAGTATAAGTATTTAGCATCTGGGAATAGTACTTATCTCCAATTTCATGTCTGCAAAAATGGACGTTATGAAATCTCTTTGTGGGAAACTAGTAATTTTACAGGGCAAGTGAAACCCCATTAGAGCAAATATTTTGAGAAACAACTCCGAATGAAGTTGGTTCAGTGTCAACACTTGGTTTATTTGGTTGCAATAAAACAAACAATCTTAGTGCTCTACTCAGTTCCTTTGCAAAGAATAGATGTAAGGGGAAAAAAGCTCATCTGTTTAGCTCTGTTAAAGATTACAACATCTACCTAAATTTACAAAAAAAGAATCCAAAATCTAGAAGAAAAAAGGCAGATTTTCTGTCACTGCATTTTTTATTTGCCATTTCACTACAGAAGAAGCTGGGGATTTACACTATTCTTTCTTTAGTTCCTTCAAACCCAGAACATTATTTTATTTTTTGCATTCATTTTTTATTACACAATAATATTGATGTATCATGAAACTATAAATTTGCATTTACTGAGAGGAATCAACATTTATTAGGGATTTGTTTTTAATTTTTTTAAATGCATTAGGTTATAAAACTGGTAAGCTATAATAACTCTTTAGGAATCTCCTAGGGAAAAAATACAAACATTATTTTCTCTACAAGTCACTTTTAGAAAGCAACAGAGAACTTCTTATTTGATCTTACTCACTGATGATGTTAATTTAATGATAATGATAATATAATCTGAGTCGATTTTTACCTTTATGGCAGCATTTATATCCTGAATTGCAGCAAAATTATCACCCATCTGAAGAGAGACCACAGCTCTTCCTTCATAGGCTAGGTAGCTCTTCGGATCAACTTCTATGGCAATGGTAAAGTGGTTCCAAGCTTTCTGGAATTTTCCTTGGGCCTAAAATAATTTTCCATTTACACCAAGTAGGAAATTGTCCATATCATGACAAATGTTTATGATTCTAACTTAATCAAATAAAGGCTTTAGTATGGGTATATTTATATTGTGCTTAATCTAAGATATTTTAAACAAGGAAGTAGGCTGTACTGTGAGTGCATTCAATTGACTGATTACCTCTGAGCATTTATGCTGAAATTTTAATTAACTGAAATAAATCTAATTGTCAGAGTCATCTCTTATACCAGTCCTGAACAACATAAAATCTTGACCACGACGGGAAACACCAATGCTTCTGACAATCACCACAAATTTTACACTGAGCTCTGCACACACAGGCAGGAATTGTCTATTTGTTTGGCATTGAATCTCCAGTTATACATACTATACATAATAAAATAAATATGTGTTGAATAAGTAAATGAATAAACTGATGGTGTAAAACCTATTTGATAAATTGTACCAGCATCACACATTCCATGAAAACTGCATGCAAATCTACCAAGCAGGTGTTTATACCAACCTTAGCGCCAACTGGAAAAAAAGAAAGAAGGTTAGGAGAGGACACTGTTAACAGAATGATGTCAGAGTATTTCCTAGAGAAGGCCATTTGGCAACTAAATACCTCATCACAGGAGGGCAGTGAGTTGATAAATTCAGCACAGTCCAGAGACTGTCCTTTATTCCTGTGGGTTCAAAATCCCAACTTGCCAGAGCCTCAGAAGCGGACTCTCACATAAACCAAGCAAAGCCCAGTGACTCTTGCATAAAACTAACACGAAATAGAACTAATAAGTTAAGTAGACATTGTTCTTTAACCAGTAAAGCTTCTCCCTCACAGAAAATTATGGGGAAACCAACATCGAATTGAACAAGGAATTGAACTTGTCTGTTCTGACAACAATTGTTTTGCTCACTTCCATAACTCTAGTGGTAGGCACATAGTAGGGGAATCTGTTTCATATTCATCCAAGAAATGGTCACTCTTCCCCCAAACAGGATTTGATGGGCCTCTCTAACTCTCCTTTTTCAGTCCTTCCTTTCCTGATTCAAGTCTTCCTCACACTAATGTGTTTTTCAATCCTCCTTCAGGTTGATATGTATCAGTGAGATCTTCATAAAACACAAATCTGAAGTCACTGCTCTGGTGACTGACATTCACATTTTTCACTGACCTGGACCAGTTAAAAAGACCTTCACCTCCAGTCATTACTCAATTCAGTCTCATCCCATACCACTCTCCCCTTGTCCATAACATTCCGTCCCCTTGAGCCCTCTGTCTCTTTCTCACAAGACTTTATAATGGGCTGTTCCCTCTCTCTGGAACACTGTGTTCTAAGCCCTAACTCCTAGTCCTAATTCTAGTCTTTCACACCTCAGTTTAAATGTTAATTTCTCAAAAAGCCTTCCCTCACCCCTAAAATGAAGCTAGGTTCCCTGGTTATAAGTTGTCCTAAAACCCATCCTTTTTCTTGGTTGCACTTATCCTGAATAGAATTAAATACTTATTAATAAGACTGCTTGGTGCTTCTCTCTCCAGTTGGTAGTAAACTCTACAAGAAGAACCAGTGTATTTTGGGCACTGCTGTATCACTAGGCCTAGATCAGTTCCTGTCCTCTACTAGGTGCTCAGTAAATCCTTGTTGAATGCAATGAATGATGCTGTTAACACATTTCTTTTGATTACAGTAAGTTCTAGCTGTTTTAGGAGTCACCCTGTCTCTAAGTTGAGTTTGCAAATTTCTACTGTGATCAAATAATGGCTAATTTTATGTTTAACACTCAGAAGGCAATCTTACTTCCCTTATTAATCAGTTCTTGGGCATACCTCACTATAACCAAACCCACAACCACCTCCAATATTATTAATCTTAGGTCAGCCAAATTCACTTACTTCTAAATGAAAAAAATTCAACTTTAATGACAGATTATTAATAGGAATTTATGCAAATTACCATAATTTAAACATATTTTGGACCACTGTTTAAATTTTTTAATATTAAAAGGGATAAAAAGATTATTCCTTTCCTTTTCATGGAAAATATAACACATCTAGCACTTTATTCCACGAATACCACTACATCTTTTGTTAGTGCACATAGCTCGGTGAGTGCATGGGTCAGGTCAGAGTGTCCCAGAAATCACTCAGAGACCTGTGTGACAACACAACAGAGCAACACCCTTCCAACTTGCTGGAAGGACAAATGCCTGGTCTCTTGCCTTCCGGTATGTTCTAATTCACTGCCATTTGGAAGATGACCTGAATTCAGAAAGCTCTATGCAGTGGTTGTCTGATCCATCGCATAGACCATACATTGTTTATTCCCTTTAGCTTTTCACTAATTTAATAGGCCAAAACCTATGGAGCCCAGGTATAAGCTAGTGAAACAAATTTTAGCCAGGTTCTTATATGTGAAACTCATCAGGCAAGTTTAAAAGTTGTCTATAAGTGTGGTAGGTATAAGGGGGTGAGGTAGAAAGGGGTGCAGGCGTTAAGGAAACTCAGGTTCAGAAGATCCTCATCTCACTATCACGCCAGGTCCCTGGGTATGCTCTCCAGGCAGGCTGCCTATAACTCAGCAAACCCCTGCTTCTCACCGCTGCTCTGAATACGAATAAGAAAAGAAAGGTAAAATGTTCATAGCCAAAGAAATATCATGTATCCCCATCACCACTAACAGGCCAAATATATTCTTTTTCTTGCCCAAAAGGTGCTTCCGTGGTAAAATGTTGTTATACAGTATTACCTGCAAATTATAGCCTAAACAAATTCTGGCTTTTGTATAGACTGGATTAAAATGCAGTGCTTTCAGAAAGTCCTTCTGTGCTTGTCTGATGGCCTCATCATGTCCATATTCCATGTAAGAATTTCCCCGTCCGATGTAAGCATCCAGAAAGTAGGGATCAATTTTCACAGCCCAGGTAAAGAAATTGACAGCTTCTTCAAACTCTTTATTTCTGAAAACAAATTAAAATATTGATGCTTTCTGGTGAATAATCTAACTGCTTTCCTGTATATAACCTCTTCATAAAGAAATGCATTGACCCTTAAAAAACTTAATTTTTATTATTTTTTATTATCATAAGAACTAATTGTGTAAGTCCATATGACCTAAGGAAGCCTGATGGATTCTTTAAAGATATTGGTAAAAGGAAAGAGGGGAGGTAAGAGACATTTTTATAGCAGAATATGCTGGGATGACATGCTAGAGTTCTTTTTCAGAATTATAAAAATCTGAATGGCCTTCTTGAACCTGTTTTTAACAGTTATCAGTGGCCAGTATAGAAAGACATATGCTATTATTTATAAAATACACTATTTAAATCAGATTAAAATAAATCCACTGTTATTTATTTAATATGTCCTTTATAATGAAAGGAGCTAGATTTTTATCACATGGGAGTTCTTACTTCAGATCTTCTATAAAGGCAGCCCATTTCATCTTGGACACCAAGAAAGGAGGGGAGAAAAAGAAGTAAAATGCATTTTATTTATTAACTTGTGAATATATGTGACTAAATGATAACTCTGTCTCTCTATCTTCCTTAATTAGTCTCCTATGGTGAGGAGAGGGCTGTTGAAGGAACCGAATATTCCCATGTCCATGGGTATATAAAGTCACTTTTCCACTTCACGTGCATATCTAATAATTATTTTTAATCTCAATTAATATGGAGAGTCTAGAATTTTTTTTAATAGAATGAAGGCACTAACACTGAATAACTGCTTACTTACCAGGTACCGTGCTAAGTGCTTTACATATGCGATTTTACTTAATCCTTCCAACATTTCTGTAAGCTTGTTATAATTTTTTATATTTTATAGATTAAAAGAATATCATGGCTCAGAAAAGTTTGCACATAGTAAATAACATAGTAAATAGCATGCTAAGATTGCACTGAGCAAATATCTGGGACTCAAACTCAGGTGAGCCAGGCTCCAAAATCCATGCTTTCCCACAGTCATCTCTACCCACATTCTTCACCTTTAACATACTTGTCATTGGTGCACAAGAGCCAGTGAGCTGATATCTCAACAGTGTAGTCAGAATAAAGCCTTGGAGTTCAAACCTAAGCCCAAACATACAAATTAATAGTAATTTTTCAAAACTGTTAGAAGGATCAAATGACAGCATGTGAAAAACCCTTAGCACAGAGACCCTCACCCAATAAAGATTATTATCTTCCTTCCATTCTTTTCATTACTTCTCAAAAAGTTTTCAAATTTTTATGAGATGCATCATTACTTTGCTAACTTTTCCTTTGTAAAATACATGGAACACAGGGTAACCGTTCTAGAAACTACCATCTCTTAGATATTACTCAGCATTATCTTTTAAAATACTGTTTCCCAAACCTCAGCCCCTCCTTTGTGACAGTTGCCCTATGTTCCACCTACACTATCATTTACTTAGTATTTTTCTTTAAGTCAAGTTACTCTTTTTACTTAAGTGAATCTATTTTTTAAAATAACTTAATTTCAATACCACAAATACAAAATCAGTATCTCATGCCATAAACAGAAGGCAACCATGAAAATAAATAAATATTGGTGTTGGATAGTGTAGTCTGCAGAAAACTAAACCTGAGAGCTGTACCATCTATTACAAAGTGTGGGAAAGATGTTAAAGACTAACTCTTAGCTGACACCTTCTCCTCGATGTATTCATAAGGTTTGAGAAAGAATTCACTTTGAAACTGAAAAGCAATTCAGCTGCTCATAATGTGATTCAATATTTTTTTAATGCTTGTGCACACCATGAAAAATAATGGAGTTACTCATGATATTTGCTCCATGTTTTGGCAAACACTACCCAAAAGCATTCACCAAGTATTGTGTCAGAAGATCACCCAAGGATCAACAGTGAAACACCAGGAAAGCCTGGCCTCTGACGTTACAAACAGGGGAAGGTTAACATTCACATACGTAAGCCAACTGGTATCTTCTGAGTTCACTCTGTGGATTCTCACTAAGAAAACATGGGCTCCCTTCCCTCAAGTAGTTTACAATGAAACTATCCTCCTCCTTCCTCATAACTAGCACTATTTGAGAAGTAAAAGTTCACTGACTATAAGGTCACAATGCTTGTAGCCACTTTCTCACTGTAGTACAGAAAAAATTCTAGCATAAATAACAAATTTTTTATCAAGAATAATTACACAGTAGTATTCCTGTATAAAAATGCATTTAGTTGATAGGTTTTGTTATGCTCAGTATTTCTATCTATGGATAGTGAACTACTTACTTATGATGCATACCTATGGTGACCATGTAAACTGAAGTTTACAGGGCAACCCCAGCTCTCTCGTATTTTTCCCACAAAACATTGAAATGCTTCTGGTATATTTACATCCAAATTGTATCATACACGCTGCTCCCCTCTTACGCAGAGGGAGATTTAAAATCCTTGTGAGTACATATGCCAATATATGGTTTATAAAACATAATCTCACCCTTTGAATAGTCTAACCAATTTAAAAAGAAAAAGAACAAGCAATGAATTGAAGCTATTTTTCTATACATATCTAGTTATCAGCACTAATGTTTAACGAACATCTAGTCTGTTCTGACTAAGTAAATAATCATTAAACCTTAAACCTGGAAAGGGATCCCAAAAGCTACTTGGCAAGCTCTTCAAAGCTGATGATAACTAAATATCAAGTCCAGAGGAGGTGAGAGAGCCAAAGCCAGAGACTCCCAAACCCCTCCACCACTAGAAAAAAAAGAAAAACTCCATACACACAACAACTTCATTTTTCTGAAGATGTGTGTATCACACAGTGCCCTGTAGGTTGGAGCTCCTGTTAAATAATCACATGGTAGCTAGACAATGAAAAAATGTGGCAGTGTCTCTTATATCAGGATACAGGTTCACTGGCACATAAATTGCTAAACATCAATTACACAAATATAAAAGTATATTAAATTAGTTTTTCTAAAACAAAAAGTGTTTGTATAAATCTAAAATAACGTGATCACCGACGGAAGGTGCATGCCTCTCATTATGGTGTCTATTAACTAAGAATCGTGTGCTCAGCTTGAAGGCTAGGCCACGGACACCAAGGCCCACCTCATTTTACAAATTAATCACATAGGTGACCAGATGTTCCCTACTGAGTTGTACAAATAAATCATAAATACCTCCCAAAACTAAAGAATGTGGCTTGCAGAGTCGAAGATTCAGAAATATTTTATACAAATATAAGAATGGTAAAATAAATGTGCTGAAGTAAAAAATGGACAGAATATGTAACTCTGAGCCACCAGGCTCTCCCTCTGTGACATTTTTTTTTTTTAATCTTAAGGTAGCTTTCTCAAAGAGATCTAAAAATTAACTCTACCTTAACACCCTTAGTGATCAAATTGGGCAACAAGTAGGATATTCAGCCTAAGGAATGTTGTCTCCTAGCAACCACAAGAGTGAGAACCAGAGATATACAAAGGCACACTTCAAAAGTCTGCAACCCCACGAGTTCAAAGATCAAAGCCCTAAAATTTTAAGATTTATTACTTTTTAAAAATTTTCCAAATGGGAGAATTTTTACTTTCTCCACCATAAGACGCCAATAGTGAATCTCATTATTTACAATCCATGCTGCTGTAGTAATAGGTTATAGCTCACCTTGAAAAGCAAAAATATTTTTCCTGAATTAAATGTAACCAATCACTAAACACTCCGTATTGTTAAATTCAGTAAAACTGTTAAAACACATGGAATTGGGACTATGAGTTATCAGAGCTTTACTGTTGATTTAAATTCTACTTTTATTAAAGGACAATAGAGATTCTAGCGGGATGATGAAAGGTGGTTGTTTGGAATTGCAAAGCAGTATCAGCTTAAGGAGGCTCCACCATATATACCCAGTGATTACATTTCATAAAAGAGATCAGGAACTGACACACAGAGAAATTTACTGACTCTAATAGTTGCAAAACATTGGAATGAGGTTGAGAAAAATTTTGGTGTCTATTTTTAGTTTTAAGAGAATTCAATGACCTCAGACATTTTTGGCCTGCACTCGCCTACCAAAACAAACACATCAGTCATCGTTATTCCATTTCTTTTTAAGAATGACAATTACTTAAAAAGATAAATTGTACAAAGGTTGCTGGATTAAAATAGACAATGGTGTGACTGTGTTTTGCTGTCTGTATAAAATTAAAGGTCCGAGACCAGTTGAGGCCTTTTAACCAAAAATGCCTTCACAAGTTCCAGTTATTATACTACTATGTTCATAAAATTTTAAAAATCTAATTCTCATAGGGAAATGTACCTGTACTAGCTATGTAATAAAAGGGGAAAAAAAGAATTTCAATTTCCTAAATAATTCAAACTATGTTTTATTGTCTAAATTGTATATTTACACAGCCTAGTCTACTATCCTAATTTCCTCATCCAATTAACTGCTATTGTTTCTCTCATGAAAAATAATGCTGTAAACTATTACTTAACCAAATACACTTTATTTCACATTAAAATACTCATGTGCTGCATTTCTATGCTTTTAAAAGCAAAGTGTTAGAAATTAATTTTTAAATGTCAAATGTATGTGTAGAAATGTAAGTATTATAGTTAGCAAAATCAATCTACTATACTCTAATATTATCTCAGAGTAAATTTTAAACTGATCTTCTTCTGTAATATAGCCTCATATAACTGTTATTTTCTCCCCTCTATAACTTACTTATTTTTACAATAATACCAGAAACAGGTAATAATGTTTTAAGTAAGACATTTTTTGTAGATTTTATTATACCTTGTAGATACTTACTGGTTATTATTTTAATCATTTTTAGATTTAGAAATGCTTTCTAAATGTAAAATTTTCTTGGAAATATAATACTTTTCTAAATCAACCTCTCTTCCAAGAAACAGGCTTTTTAAAAGTTAGTTCCATTTTATGAACAAAGTTAATAACTTTATTTTATTCTTAGACATTTCAAGTTACGCTTGATTTCATTCTGTGTATTACCAAGGTCCTTTCCAATAAATGGGCTTGAATCAGATGGATACCCGCAATGCTCTGATGCAGGTATTTACTTGCTGACTTGGCTAAAATAGTTTATTAGTAGGTAGAAGAGTGCTGATACAGGGATTCTTTGTGCCTCTCTCCATTTTTGTACTCTGTCACTTCCCCAATATTCTCCTCTGTTTCTTCTATTCTTCTATTATAATTATAAATCTGATGGTCTCACTTGCTCTCACCTCAACATAAATTGCACCCCATACCTGTGATAGCACATGGCAGTAGCTTGACAAAGGCTCACATTAGTCTTGCTTATCAGTGCAGCTTGTTTAAAATCCTGAAACAGTTTAACAAATTTTTGTTAATTTTACAGCATTATATTTTGTGCTTTCTTAAACTTCCTTCTAACATTGATTCTACCATGAATAAAATTTACACAAGCATTAAAATATACATCTTCTTAAAACCCTTATTTCTTCCTTTTAGTATCACATATAGAGCGAGAACAGATGGAGCAGAGGAAACCCATAACCAAAAACTCACTCAGAATCTTGCGCTACTGTCCACTTTTCCTGTGATTTTGCCTGGTATTATAAGGAGGTATCAGGTTTACTTTCTTTTTATTGTTTTTTCCCAGTGAACACCACCAGAGACTTCCCTATCCAGACAGAGATAGAAACTTACCTGCAGAGAATCTTATGACTATAGGACAAACAGGCACTCAGGCCCAGGGAAAGGGCATAACTGAGCCTCTATGTGTATTAACTAAAGCAGCTGCTACCTTTGCAACCCACACTTCTAGGGGAAAATGTGTCATTTTATCCCGAGATCCTAGAGGCCTCCCAAGAGGGAGCAATGGAAACGCTAACCATAAGATTTGAAGTCAGGGCAGTCAGCTGGGGTGGACATGAATGGCACTGGGGAAGAGGTTAAGAGAACTAAAAGTGCTAAGTCTGCCAGAGACGCTGCCGCTGTGGCACCAGAGACACAGTGTCTGAAGCTCTTTAGCTTTTCAAAGCCCTACATAAACAACTGAAACCTGAAGCAAAATAAAAACATCACTAAACTGAAATAAATAAAATATCAAAAGATCATGTCAACTGCAATGAGATATATATGTATATTTGTGTGTGCACATATATACATAAATTATGTGACACTGATTTCAATGTCTGCCATAAAATGGGAAGGAACCTTCCGAAAGTAAGAGTTCAAAGCCTAGGAAGGAATAAAGACGGCTCTGGTTTTTCCCAGAGGACTGCTTCAGCAAGAATCTTCTTGGGCAGTTTTGGTTGTGAGCTCACTTCACCAAGCTAGACTGTAGAGAGTACTCTATCGTCCCCTGGAGTGACTAAAAGAAACCCTTCCAGACTCCTTTCTCATTTCCAGGAGGCTGGGACGTGGGCATTCTACAATCTTAAAGGGCAAGTGTCAGAGTTCTGGTTTCTACCCAACAAGGGAGGACCCAACCATAATGACAGTCTCCCTCCTCCCTCCCCTCCTCCATCCCCTTCCCCTCCCCCTCATCCTTCCACAAACCTTCCTTGGCTGTACTAGAGAGAGGAAGATGGCTGTTTTATGGGGGTAGAATAAGTTTTCTGCTAATACGGGGGGTGGAAGACAGAGCAGCACAGAGCAGTACAGTCAAACTGAGCATTCCTGGATCCTACTGGAGGAGAAGTCACAGACCCATCTGAGAATATGGACTCCCCACTTAGATTCCCAGCATATTTTGATACTAAATGGAATCATTTGTTAGAAAATAAGAAATGTATTGTCTAATCAAATATGCTACCAGATAACTCCCGTAAGAGAATTTTTTTTTTTCTGAAATGGGGGCAAACTTACAGTGTAACTGAGATTTATTACAAACATTCCCATTAATTTTGGGAGTTATGAGGAGTGACCACAAACTTAAAGGGCTGAGGATACCAAGTTTAGTTTTATAATCAGATAAAACTTACAAAAGTCAGCTTGACTCTATATATAAAATCATTGTGATGCTACATGGTAATTAGACATTATCAGCAACAGACACAAATGATGACTTAGGATTACTTAGAATAAAGCTAACTGCAGTTTTTATGATTTTCCTCTTCTGCACTAGTTTTATTTCTAATATGGATCATAAATAACAAACCACACAAAGTCACTCACATACAAAGCAAATTCCCTCCACTGCCTTCCTTCTGCTGATGAGTTTATTTGTAAGACTCTTCACCTGCACCGTCTTCCTGTGTGTCAGAGGATGCGCTCTTGGCCTCATCCTTCCCATCTCTGGAAACTTGCTGCATCATCTTCTTCTGTCCTTTGTAACTTTAATCCTTTTCTCACCACCCTGACCTAGTATGCCTTCCCTCAAACCCGCCTGCCCGCAAGCTACACATGGCTTTGTCTTTCTAGTTCCTGTCACTACCAATCTCTGAAAGCAGAGTCAACACTCACCATCTCCATGTCCCCAAACGCCATCAACTTCTTGTTGTTTAGTAAGTCCAATTTCATTTCGTAATTTGAAAACTGCCTCTAAAGGCATTTTTAAATTTATTTTTATTTTTCTCAAAGTAACTCATGTATCCAGGGTAGGGTAGAGGGTCCAATGAAACTAGAAAACTCACAATGCTTACAGGGATGCCCCGTGCCACCTCTCCTTATCTCTGAGCCCCGCTCCCCAGAGTCAACCATTTTTACATCTTGCTGTTATTCCTTCTGCTATTGACCTCTAAATTTCTAAATAACATGAGTATTTTATCATGTTTAACTTCCAACACAGGACAGAACTTAGCTACCTTACACCATCACTCCACACACCTTCCCTTCTTCCACCATCTCCATATCCCTATGACAATGTGTTTATTTTACTCTTTATTTTACTTCCCTCAAGTGCAGAATCTTTGGCTACCCACTCATATTTAAGTTTTAAAATCGGGAATGGTAGTTTGGGGTGTCTGGGCACCTCTTCTCCACTATCTTTAACCTTGTGGGATTATGTCCTTTTTATTCCTTTACTGTCTTCCTGGTTTTCAAGAGGACAAAGAAATAAACAAATGTTCTCAATCCAACAAGCTTAACCATTAACTTCCTAAACAATTCCAGTTTAAATGCCGCACTCTACTTCCCGTGTTCTTATGAAGATCACACAACTATCAATTAACTAACATGTGTTCAGTGCTCATCCTACTTGACCTTTCTGTTAATCAATCATTCCCACTAAAAATGTTTCCCTGGTTAGGTTTTAAGACTCTGCTCTCTCTTGGTTCTGCATTTAGCCCTCTTATTATTCAGTCATATATTACTTCATTGGTCTACCTCAGCCAGCCTCTTTTTTTAAATTTTTCAAATTAATTTTTTAAATGTACAGAGGGGAGAAACATTTTTTTTGCTTTTAATTACAGGCATATCTTGTTTTATTGCACTTCGCAGATACTGCACTTTGTACAAATTGGAGGTTTGTGGCAATCCTGCCTCAAGCAAGTCTATTGGCTCCATTTTCTCCAAAAGCATTTGCTCACTTCGTGTCTCTGTATCACATTCTGGTAATTCTCACAATATTTCAAACATTTTCATTATTATTGTATTTGTTATGGTAATCTGTGATCATCAGTAATCTTTGATGTCACTACTGCAAAAAAACTACAGCTCACTGAAGGCTCAGATGATGGTTAACATTTTTTAATCAATAAAGTATTTTTTAATTAAGGCATGTACTATTTTTTAGATATAATGCTATTGCTCACTTAATAGACTACAGTATAAACATAACTTTTATATGCACTTTTATATGAAACAAAAATGTCACTTATTGCTATATTCACTTTATTGCTGTGGTCTGGAACCAAAGCTGCCATAATTCCAAGGCAGGTCTGTAGTGTTTGCAGGGCATATTTTTTTCCAGCTTTTTAACTTTTACCTATCTATATCTTATATTTAAAGTGTGTTTCTTGCAGTCACAGTATTGTTGGGACTTCTAAAACATTCTAATCTGTCATTTTCAATATTTCAATCGGTGTGTTTTGACAATTTCCATTTAATGTAACTACTGATAAGGTTGAATTTAGGTCTACCATTTTAGTATTTGTTTTCTGCTGGTCTCCTCTGTTTCTGTTCCTTTGTTTTCTCTTTTCAGACTTATTTGGGATTATTTTAATTTTTTAACATTCCGTTTTAATTAAAATACTCTTTTTGACTGAGGAGGTCACATTTGAGAAGAAACCTGAAATGAAAGGAGGGTGTGAACCAATAGGAGGAATATTCTACACATAGGGAACAGCTTGTGTGAGGACCCTGAGTCAGGAAGGGAGCCTGGCATTTCCAAGGAATAGCAAAAGGCCAGAGTGGAGTAACCTGACTGGAGAAAAGAAGAACGCTGACAACAAAGTCAGATCAGTGAGCAGCAGTTAGGTCACTAGGGTCTTGGTTGGCCATAGTCAAGAGTTCAGATTTTATTCTAAGTGTGATGGGGAGTCACTGGAGGGTTCTGAGCAGATGAATAACTTGCTCTGCTTTATGTTTTGAAGAGGCCTCTTTGGCTGCTGTGTGGAGAACAGCATGTAGAGGGAAAAGAGCAGAAGCAGAGAGGCCAGTTGGGAAGCTACTGCAGTAATCCAGGGGAGAGAAGGTGGAGGCTGGAGGGAGGAGGAGAGCAGTGGCAAAAAATGAGAAATGACTGAATTTAAAATATGTTTTGATAGCAGAGCTGACCACACTTGCTCATGATTTAGATGTGGGATGTGAGGAAAGAGAGGGATCAAGAATGATTCCCACCAGACTATGAGTTCCTCAAGGACTGGAAATCTGTCTTACTGATATTCGTCTCCGTATCTTCAATGCCAATGTCAGTACCATGCCTTGTCTGAAGGAACACAGGATTTGGAATCAAGTGAGACCTGAGTTCAAATCTTGCCCCAGTACTTCCTGGCTGACTAAGACTTGATTTAACCTCTTTTGAATATCAGCTTCCTCTTCCATAAGTTACAATCATAAATTGTGCAGCATTATTGAGAATCTGGCAGGTAGTAAGTGTGCGATAACTAGAGTTAATGTTGTTCTTAAGTACTAAGTAAATACTTACTAGGTGGATAACACAGGCCCTGCATTTAATTCTCCAACAGCTGAGGTCTTTTGCTTCCAACCCCCATTTTCCTCACTTTCTCCACCCAACACGCTTGCCCAGAGTTCCACAGATTTTTGCCTACACCAAACAAAGCTTCCCCTACCTGAAGGAATTCTGAATGGTATATCTCAAAACCAAAACCTAAGGGAGTTCAACTCTTGAAATTACATTTCACCATAGTGTAAATTGCCTAGAATACAGTTTCTCGGACACTTCCTTAATAATAAGTAATTTTGTGGGACAGAATCTCAAAAGATGACTCCAGAAGTTGAAAAATAATATCAATACAAGGAAAATTGTGAATGAGAAAGAGCACTAAGCAGCAAAGTAAATGATACATAAATCATTTTATTGTTTGTCTGTAGCTAAGACACTCCCTTAGGGGAGATGATAGTCTTGATATTTCATCAATTCAGAATTTTTTTTTTTACATATTGGCTATTTATCTGTATTAAAAACAAAGTAAAAAAACACTTTTTTGCAAAGATTCTATTACTCATTCAAAGTATTTCAACACAATTCTTGCTAAAGTTGAATTATTGCTCATTAATATTGCCATTTGTTATCAAGAAAAACTTTTTCACTGGTTTTCAGAAGTGAACATGCAAAATCAAGTGGGTTCATTTTTACAAGTAAACAGAAAGGTTTACCTCTAATGCAAAACTGAACTGCTCTAGTTCTGTGTAGATGAGTCCACGATTAATAAAGGCGTTTAACATCACGGTTTCTCCAGCATCAAGGAGAAGCACAATTCCATAATCTGTTAATGCCTAAAAATGAAATAATCACTTACAACCTAAAGTCAACTCTTTAGAGCATTACTGCATTGACCATGGACAAACTAGTACCTCATAATTAGTTCTTTAATGTGACAAAATTTATGGCCCAAAATAATCATTTGTTAGATTTAAAGGTTTCCCTTAATTAAATACTGTGGATGTTGCTCCCTCCTAATAAGCGGTGTGCACTGCGCTTGCGCTTCACATGTTATCTGTGAATCATCTGTGAACTACTTTTATTGTGTATGGATTGAAGCGGGGATGCAACACCCTTCCCCATCTTAATAGTTTCGCCAAATGACTGTTGACATTAAAGCAGAGCACTTGTTACCTTTTGAAATTTAATTTCTTTGTAGTGATTTACTGTTTTCTTCACTGAAACCTAAGTTTTATGGAGGCACAGATTATCCATTTTGTTCACCATTGTGAAGCCAGTAACTAGCACCATGCCTGCACATACTAGGCATCTGACAAATTTTTGTTGAATGAATAAATCATAAAGCAATGAAAACAGATCTTAATAAAACTAACAAATAAGGACTTGTTGGAATATTACTTCAATATTCTCGGTTTTTTTAAGATATTAGCCTAAGCTGAGAATCAACTCAGAGGACCTCTCTCCATTTTTTATCTTTTTTTTTTTTTTTCATTCAGTGAACAGCCAAGTTTTTACTGGTCATCTACTCTGTACCAGGTACTAGGAGCATCCCAAATTTGGGCTGGAGCTGAATCTCTTAATTCATTTTCCTTCTGAACATTTTGTCCAAAAGAGCCATATGGTTTCATCGGAAAAGGCCCAAATCATATCATACATGCCTGTAGCACATGCTAACTGAAAATGCAAATAAAATAGTATTTTACTATTTGCTTAGTGGTTCTCCTCTACTATTCCATGATTGAGCACTCAAGCATCTAAAAGAATTGTACAATTAAATATCCTATATGTATTGTGGCATAACTATAAATAAACATTGACAAGGCTGTAAAAATCATTTGTAACACTTGTAAAACAAAACAGAACTAGAATGTTTGCCATTCTCCTTTCACAGAATCACAGAATTAAAACCTGTATATATATCAAGATGCCTTAGAAATCCACTAAGCAGCTGAATATGTGACACAAGAGGAAAAAAAATCTGGGAAATGAGATTTCGTGAAGGTCACAACGAGCAGCCTTTGTGTTTTGCCTCTGCTATTATTACTAACCTTTCAGCCTTGGGAAAGTTACTTAACAGTAAGCCTCAGTTTCCTCATCCACAAAAACAGGGTGTTAATAACTCACCATATTGTTGTAGAAGTCCACTTTAAAATATTTAGATTATATGTTGGTAAAGCATTTAGCCCAATGCTTGTCACACAATAAGCCCTAAATGAGTGGTAACTGTTACTGTTTTTATTAATATAAGGTGATAGGAACCAGAATTCACCTTTTCTAGTTTTTATGAAATCATATCTTGGGAGTGCATTTTCTGCACAAAGTACTTGGGTTTCCTCAGTCTTGTTATGGCAGGAATGCTGAGAAACGGGTGGAGGTAGACAAAAGGGAGGAGGTGACACTGTAAAATGACATCTGGTCCACATGCTGGAGGTCAGATGGTTTCACAAAGCCACCTAAAGACTGTTAACCAGAAGCAAACAAACCTGCAAACACCGATACAGGTCCCTCTTCCCTGTGTGACTTGGATGTGTTTCTAACCTCATCTGTAAAAGGAGCCCATTGGATGAAAAGCGTTGGGTACCTGGCAGCTCTAAAATAACCAATATGTTTTTATTCTAGTTAGGTTTCTATTTACGTACATAGTTTTTCGTTTTCTTTATTCATGGAGCACTAGCTCTGTTACACATAAGAGATAAAGATAGTAGTTCCCTGCCCCCACCCAGACCACTGTTTGCAGTTCAGGGTTACCCAGAAGAGGCAGGAGTCGGGGTGGGGAGGGAGCTGTCAAAGATACCTGCTGTGCAGGTTACTCTGATAAATGATCCTTTAATTAGCTCCTAGAATGGTTTACAACAGCCTGTGTTAAAAATTAGTTATTCATTTGTCAACATTTCTGGAGGAAACCTGATAATCCGGTTACCAGGAATTCTACATCCTCTTAGAAACAATGTTTCTCAACTTCTTCCTTCCATAGCAAATAAATTACTAAATTTCTAAATGTTTTAAACAGATTTAACTTTCCAAGTTTCCAGGAGATTGTGGGAGTGTGCCCACACACAGCAGCAGGTACATGATGCAATCTTTTAAAGAATGCTTCATTGACTATGGAAGTGGATAGAAACAAGGAGAGGGAAACAAGTGGACAGCAGAAAAGGAAGCAAGAGATTGGACAAAACACTAAGAAACTACTGACCTGCTCCCCAGTGAGGGATCCTGACTGAAAAAGAACCAAACCAACAAGGAGAGAGTGGAGAAGGGGTAAGATTAAAAAATGTAAAAGAGGGCTTACACTGGTAGCATCTGCATCAGGACAAATAGAGAAAAAGGTTTGCTGCAGCCATCAGTTAGGCCTTCAAAACGCACAGATAATCCTGGTCACTGGTCCCTGAGCTGGAAACCATCACTCAAAATTCCCTGCTGCATCTGTGGTCTGACCACTGTAAAAAACATACCTCCACAAACTATTGTAGTTAATGTTGAGATTTTGAAGCAAACAATATTGCTAGTGATCACTGCTTAAAAATTCTGCACACATTTATCAGTAGAAACATTTTCTCAAATGAAAATTATGTAATACATTTAAATTTACATGGCCTTTAAATGCTTATATAAAAGCATTGTAAAATTAAGTTGACATTGCAGAGGTTGTATAAGAAAATTTGGTAAGCACTAAAAAAGAAAATAAATATTCTTTGAAATGGTTCTTTGGTTTCTCAAGTTTTATGTGTATTTCCACAGAATTGTTTTTCCAAAATTGTAACAAAAATAATAAGAAAATACTTTACAAATGCTTTAAAGTGTTGTTTACTAAGATGGTCACCTTACCATTTGAAGTTCATTTATCTTGGTGTAACATAATGCTCTGTTATAAAATGCTATATAACTGTTTTTATCCATGTTGATAGCTGTAGTTAAATCTGTAATCGCTAGTTTGTAAGTCTGTAAAGAAAAAATAATTAAGTGAGAAGGGTTAATCATAATGGACTGAAATTTAGTTGTACAATAAATTCTTGATTCTATCAGAGTTTTGAGAATACTCATTTAACCATTCTGTGTATCATCCATGAAATTAAGACAATCAAGCTAATCTTTCACAGAATTAATTAAGTCCCTTGGTAGGAACTGCTATAGTTTCTCTCACCTGCAAATAAAATTCAATATATAAACAACTTAAATGATTATCTTATTTCCATTGTTGCTATATAGCAAGGAAAAAATTAAATTTCTTATGGATAAAAGAGAAGCAAGCCTTATTCATCCAGCAAACATTCACCAGAGCTTGCTTGCTTCTGTCACTCTCACCGTCATATCACATAATCGTCATGTTCTCTATCCATGTTCTCTTTTGCTTCTCTTTGATGCTTCTCTGATACCTTAGATCATCCATTTATATAGATAGTAATTTTCATGGAATTAACAGGTAATGCAAGGTCTTACCTTTGCTTTAAGGTATTATTTGCAAAATATTTCATATGAAATGGCTACAGAGAAAGTTCAAAAAAGAAACACAGGGAGAAAATAAGTATTCCTTGAAGCATCAGATATCGATAGTGTTGCTACACCCAGAAATTTCCATTTAGGAACCATAAACTCAAGTAATTATTTTGTTCTGTGTGTATAACTGTATTATTTAAAATAGTAAAATAATAAAAAATTTCAAACAATCCAAATGTCCAACAATAAAGTGGTTAAAAGTACACTATGGTGGAATATTATGCAGTCATTAAAAATGGTATCTTCAAAGATTAAATATAAGAAGCAGGGCACAAAACAGATTATGTAAGTAGCATAGTCACAATTTTGGAAAGTATATATTATATTTTATTAAGAAAAAAAGACAAAATTCAAATACATCAAAATGCTCTCAGGGGGCTTCCCTGGTGGCGCAGTGGTCAAGGGTCCGCCTGCTGATGCGCGGGACACGGGTTCGTGCCCCGGTCTGGGGGGAACCCACATGCCGCGGAGCGGCTGGGCCCGTGAGCCACGGCCGCTGGGCCTGCGCGTCCAGAGCCTGTGCTCCGCAACGGGAGAAGCCACAGCGGTGAGAGGCCCGTGTACCACAAAAAAAAAAAAAAAAAAAGCTCTCAGGAATTACCATTTGATGGTGGGAAAACAGGTGACTTTAATCTTCTCCTTTATTCCTCTCTGTATTTTCCAAATTCTCTACAATGAATATTACTTTCCTAATAAAAATACATAATCAGTGCTATTTAAAATGCAAATGTCAAAAATAAATATCACCATTTTATGAAAAATTATTAATTGAAATCCTTTTGATGTACTGTCAAAGTGTAACACCTTCTATGTAGTTCTGCCTTCATACCATGGCAATTCTCTCTCACGGAGGATAAAAAGGAAGTGAGTTCCTCCTTGGCACCCGAGCAGCCACCCACTCTAAAATACCACCAGAGAACAAGGTAGGAAACTGCCTTACCTTGTTGTAGTATTTCAGAACTCCTCTGTAGAGGTAGGCACGCACACTCTGAGGATAAATTTGGATGGCCTCATTACAACTCAAGATTGCTTTGGAGTATCTGCCTTTCAAACCATAGTAGGCTACTCGACTTAAATATGCCTTTTCAGAGAAAGAGAGGAGGAAAGCAGGAACAGATATTTTAGTAAAAGCATCAGTTCTACCAAAATACATGGTAGCTGGAACAAATTTATGCCACCCAAAGATGGTATAAAATATAGACTTTTTGTCACTCTCTTTTATTAAGAAAATTTCAAACATACAGAATAATTGAAAGAATACTACAGTAAACACCCATATGCCTACCACCTGGATTCAATAATTATTAACATTTTTCAATTTTGTTGTATCTATTTTTTTCTGAACTATTTGAAAATAAGTTGTAGACATCATAAAACTTCACCCCAAGTCTTCCAGTATGCATCTCCCATGAAGAAGACATTCTCTTACATAACCACACTACCACTGTATATCTAAGAAAATTAATAGTATTTCCCTAAAATCATCTAATATTTCATCCATATTCAAATTTCATATGCTTTTAAAATCAAGATCCAATGGAGTTTCACCTATTGGATTTTGTGTTGTCTCTAGTCTCTTAAGAGGTAGGAATCAATGTGACAGCAAAACAAGAAGTAAAATTAATAACATAATATATAAAATAATTATTAATAGGTACATACCTATTTAATACCTATTAATTATTAATAGGTATTAAAATATTTATAATATTTGTATAACCACAATTCACGAAGCACTTTTACCTATATAATTTCCCTGTTGGAAATCATATTTTTAGTTCAAGGGGAAATACAGATATATGGATTATTAAAACTGCTGAAAAGTAAGTAAAACTAACTGTTGCTAACTAATAGCAATAACATTTAAAGATTTAATAGTTTTAGCAAATTTAACACACTTTCCAAACCACCGAAATTGTTCACTTAAATACCTGGTAATGTTTTGGATCAAGGGTAATTGCACGATTAAAATCCAGGATTGAACTGTCCTTGTGGAGTTTTACTTTACAAAGCCCACGTTGATAAAAGCCTTCTGCAAAATCAGGATCTGCTTTCACAGCTTTTGTAAAAGAATCAAAAGCCTACAAGAGCAAATCGTGTAGTGAGTAGAATGTATTAATTTAAAATGTTAATACATTACAGTATATAACTATTGTTGAAAAGTTTTCATTTTAGTTTTTGGTCATTTTAAATATGTTTCTCCCAGCGAACCTTGTGGAGCAAAAAAAATTTATGAACAAGCTAGATTTATTATTATAATTTACAGGTTCCCTTACTCCCAGACTAATGTCTGCATAATCCATGTTGTTACAACACTTCCAGAGGTGTAACTTTAATCATTATTCTTCCTGTTGTGTTTCTTCAAAGAAATCACAATTAGTACATTTATTTTCCATGTGGGCCAGCAGATATATGGTTACAAAATTTCAAAGCAATGGAACTCCAAAATTTTTCCTAATATTGTAAAGCAAAGCTAGGTTTCCTCTCCTTGTCCAAAGCTAAAAACATGAAAAATATTTGTAATTAATCTTATATTTATTGTAATTTCTTACAATAAATGGAACAACTAATCAAGTGCAACTCTTTTTTAAAGTTATGAAGATGCAAGTTTCAGACACTGTCCACCCCTATGAATATAAGGACTGGAATGGGGTGTGTGTGTGTGTGTGTGTGTGTGTGTGTGTGTAGTTGAGGAATACTCAAAAATAGCCAATGGAAAATACATATTTATCATATCATTGAAAATTTTGAAATGGAGAATTCTGTGAAATAGCCAAATACTGGATAAATACATAATAATTGAATCAACTGGTTTTCAATGAATCTGGTTTTATTCTGATTTGAATTGCTCAGCTGTCAATAACAGAAATCAAACAGTGTCCTAAACATTTTCCATTTATTCTACATTACACTGAAGCACTCAATATAAAGTATTTACAATTTAATAAGTAAATTTATACTAATGTGATGAAATTTTGATATAATAAGTTCTTACAATTAAATTTGTTTAGTGGGAAACATGCATTAGTCTTCCGAATAGTGTTGACAAACAGGCATCAATAAAATGTTTGAATAAATAAAACAATGTAGTAGGTTTTGCAGGGTGCAGACTGCCTATAGTAAGCCAAGCTTTATAAGAAGCTTTGGTCTAGTCACTCACTGTTTAGGTAGCCTTCAGAAATGGAACTGAATGCAAGGAAACAATTTCTAAAACCATAAAATACCTATGCTCTTAAATACACAAAATACCAGTTGTAAGTTGCCTTCCTCCATGTAACAAAGACCCAAGTGAAACAGACAGTCTGATGAAGCTGCTACGGCATTTCGTCCTTTATCAGAATGAGCAAAGATATCCAACGCCTTTTTAAATATTCTCATGGCTTCCTATAATGATTTTTAAAAAAAGAGAGGGAAGGGAATGTTTTTTTCTAATATTTATTTAACACAACAGCCTTAGATGTTAAAAGGAATCCTGAGCACACAGCCCTACTCTCATTTCACAAGAGGACACACAGACCTGGTAAAGACACAGATCTTGTCAGTGCACCAAGAGGGAGGACTTCTGACAGGCAGGAAATCTGACCCACCCAGGTGCCTATCCTACAGGCAGGTACGTAAGCAGGGTTACACAAGTGGACTTTTGGAACTATAATTTCTAAATTCTAAAGGGTATTTTCTCGTAGTCTTAAATCAGACTAAAATCTATAGACCAATTTATGACCAATTTCCTAGTAATTCTCCTGAAGGGAATGCCAGGCAGCTATTAGGTAGTAAAAGTTCTCCACTGATAATATCTGAGGTTGTTGTAATCAACTTTTATTTTGTCCTGCTATGCTCTCAAGGGGGTTCCACTGACACCAGAAAATAAACTAACATCAAAAATTACCCATTTAAACTATTCTGTCAAAATAGTTGAAATTCTTAATGAAAAAAATTCAACTTTCCAAATAGAAACGCGTTTTCATAACTAGCTACTCAATGTATTTACCTAATATATAGAAATACAGCTACTTGTGACTCTTTAGCCCACTTTCTTAATTATATTAAATTGCTAAAGAAACAATGAGGTTGGGCTTCCCTGGTGGCGCAGTGGTTGAGAGTCCGCCTGCCGATGAAGGGGACGCGGGTTCGTGCCCCGGTTCGGGAAGATCCCACATGCCGCGGTGCGGCTGGGCCCGTGAGCCATGGCCGCTGAGCCTGCACGTCCGGAGCCTGTGCTCCGCAACGGGAGAGGCCACAACAGTGAGAGGCTCGCGTATCACAAAAAAAAAAAAAAAAAAAAAAAAAAAAGAAACAATGAGGTTTAACTTGGATATGCTGTGTCCTTTGTGCCCACCCTTAGTTTACATCACATGTCTAAAGCTTACCTCAACATTCATCCTTCCAGCCTCACTCAGCACATGCCTTTGCAATAGAAAAAAATGCATCACCTTCTCAATTTCCCTCATTTTTACTATTCAAAGTCTCTACATCGTCTTCATTTCCATCTTTTTTTCTCCTGTCTTTGAATGGTTTCCTTTCCTCTTTTCAGAGCTAACTCCTCAAGCTGTGCCCTTGACCCCAACTCCTTCTGTCCCGCCTTCTGCTTTTGGATCTCTGCCCCTTCATTGCCTCCTGGAGTCCATAAAGTCTTCCATCACATTTAAATTAAAATGAACACATCTTCTCTTCCTCCTCTAGCTGATGTCCCACCTCTCTTTCCTTCACTACTCTAAAAAAGTAGTGGATGCTCTCATAGGGCAAATGTACATTCCAAACACAGTACCGTGGCAGCCGTGTGGAGAAAAGCTTGGAAGAGTTCAACACTATTATATAATTCAAACAAAATACAAATATGTTCTGGACTAGGATAATGACCAGAGAAATAGAGAAAGGAAGTGGATTTGAGAGACATTTAGAAAGTAGAACCAAGAGAGCATGACTATTGATTGGGTAGAAGAGGGACCCAATCAAAAGTGACTTCAGGTTTCAGGGAGGTTAAAGTAAATTTAAGATTATTCCAAAGAAGGAATTTGATATCATAAAGGTGTCAATTCTCCCTAAAATAATCTACAGATTCAATACAATTCAATCAAAATTCCAGCAGGGTTTTAAAATCTTGACCAGCTGGAAGAGTAAAGGCCCAAGAATAACCAGGAATTTCCTGGAGAAGAATATGGTGTGGCAACTTGCTCCACCAGATGTCAAGAATTACAATAAAGGAACAGTAGTTAAAACATTGTACTATTAGGCCAGGGATAGAAAAATTGACCAAAGGAATAGAATAGAGAGCCCAAAATCAGATCCACACATACATGAAAGGTTATAATAGGACAGATGTACCACTTCAGATCTTTGGTTTAGGAGAACATTTCAATAAATGATACTGGAACATTTGAGTATCCATATGGGGAAAACTGAAGTTTTATCACTATATCACATTCAAAAATATCAATTTAAGGTAGAGTGAGGTCTTAAATGCAAAAAGCAGAATTTTTAAACTTTTAGAAGAAAATATGGGAAAATATCTTTATGACCTTGGTGTAGGGAGGGAATTTTTAAACAAGAATTTTTTTTAAAGCTGTGACAATAAAACAAAAAAAGATATATTCAACTACATTAAAATTAAGACCCTCTGCTCATCAAAAGACATCATGAAGAAAATTTTAAAACCAGCCACAAATTGCAAGAGGATACATGACACACATGTAACCAACCAAGGACTAATACACAGGACTTATTTTTTTCAATGCCAAAAATCAATATGAACAGGACAAACAAAAATGTGTACAGCAAATTGATAGAACAGGAAGTATAAACATATAAAAAGATACCTCAACCTTTGCTCAAACTGAGAAATGTTAATTAAGACCATAATGAGACATTAGTTTTTATCCACCAAACTGATAAAAATAAAGTAGACAGCACCAGTTATTGTAGAGGATGGAGATCAACAGGAATACTCATACACTACAGGCGGGAGAATAAATTGGTACAACCCTATGGAACAATGTGCCATTTTCTTGAAAGTTAAACATTTACATTCTCTACATACCAAAAATGTTAACAGAAGACATGAAAAAGAATATTACCCTTACTCTTAAGAGGAAAAAAAACAAAAGAAAACAACCCAAATATTAATTAACAGAAGAATCAATAAATAAATGGTATGGTTTAGTTTTGTAAAAAAAAAAAAATATATATATATATATATATATGTAAGCAGTAATTCCAAGCACAATATAAAAATTACATTAATAGGTTTAGTAAACGTTACTCAAGACTTTTCACCTTGTTCCTCTTGGCCTTCATTTGAGCTTTTGCCAATAGAGCATACATGGTGGCCTCAGGCTTATTCAAAGTGATCCCATCTAAGACCTGAATGGCCTTGTCATGTTTCTCGCAAAATGAATAAATGAGTGCTTGCTGTATAGGACTCAACTCAATGAGACCTAAAGGGAAAGGAAAATTTATCAATAACTTTGCCAAGTATCTAGGACTTAGAATATAATTATTTTAAGACAGTCAAGCAATTCAATAATCTATTTTTACAATATGAATTAATAAATCAATATGATACTAAAATCTACTTACTGTCAACAAACAATAAGACATTCCAACTACAAATGAACAAACAAAAAATAACAGCATAAGCCTGGTATTTCCTATAATAATCTCTCTCACAAAATTCACTAGGCTATGAAGTATTTTACAAATTGGTTACATACATGTGAAACTGAAGTTTTAGTTTCAAAATCTAACTTTGACTTTCAAGTGAACCCTTCATGCTACCTATACAGAGCTACTGAAAATAGTATAAAAAATTTAAAGAAGTATTTCTTTTTAAATTAAGACAATATTATAATTTTACATTGATTATATTTACCTTTGGTCATTTCTGCTACTTGGTAAATAGTGAACTTTGCAAGACCATAGCACTTCATCCTAAGAAGATATTGTCCTCTGGAAGAAATAACAGCTTTTTAATTCTAAGCAGTTAAAAATAATTTTTCTAAAATAAAGTTTTTTATACTCAGTTACTTAAAATTTTAAATTATAATACATTTATTCATACTTATTATAATACATTTGAAATTATAAATATTTTATGTAAGTCTAAATAGGCCAATTAGCGTGGAGATGTGAGAAGAAAACAATTTAGTAAATGTGAAGCTGAAAGAAAAATAGTCAGATCTTTTTGTAATTATCAGCATTTGAAAAGTTATACTCTGTTGCTGAGAAATTTTAAAAGCTAAACACAGTTTAAGGGGCATACAAATGGAGAAGTATTTACATAAATTGTTAAAATGTGGTTCAAGAGTTAAAAGATGAAGCAAGACCTTATCAGAAAGCATTGTTCCAGTCCATTTTCCCATTTTCTGTAAATCCATTTCCCATGTTAGTAATTATAATATATTTTTGGTAGTGATAACTCATAATTTGCAATGGGTCCTTTTATAGCAAGCTCTACTGCATTTGAAATACAATTCAATGTATCTTTTTTTTCACTGAATTATCTGAGGTTTATACTTGGTACCTCTGGGTACACAATCAAAATATATTACCTTACTTTCATGAGATCTGTGATAACTATCTAACCAGTAATCTAGAGAGGCCTCAAAGAACTTAAACACAGACAGTTGTGTTTTGATGCAAGGACAGAACAAAGGGAAAGATCTGTTATCTTATATTATGAATTATCTTAAAGTTTAACAAAAACAACTATATCTGACTTGCTGATTTGGAGATGGCCATTTCTGGGAGATTAAATGTAAAACAAGGAGGCTGGAAGGATCAAGAAAGAACTAAGGATTCCAACAGCTAGCTTAGATACTAAGTTATCCCAAGAAGAATTCTATTTCTATACACATACCTTATTATATATAATTGGATTCCATCTGGCTGAAGGTGGATAGCACGAGATAACTCTCTTACTGCCTTTTTCAATTTGTGCAACTGTTGAGTGATAAATAGAAACTTAGCTCATAATAATACTGATTGCTTCCTTTCTGATAGTTATTCCCTCCCACCCTTCAATACAGAAATTTTGCAGGAATCTCTCCTAATACATGTGTTTCTTAAGAATCATCAAAGCAAGTGGGATACAGAGAAGTTAAAAAAAAAATTTATGAAGCAAAGTCTTTTTTTTTAATTATCTTTAAATTTGAAGAATGATTACACAGATCCACAAATATATAGTTTTAAATAAATATGATTATATCATATATTCTAGTTTCTTTTTCTTTTTTGTTTAGCTTTTCAGTTTTCTCCCTCAACCATAACACCTTTTACACCAAACTTTACTCATGCTAATAAACTAGCTTGCAAAGGAATGTAAAATAAAAAGTAAAAGTCAATTCCACTGAAAATTAAGAGAGGAAAAACAAGCTTGCACTTAATGAGTAAAATGAATGAATAAAACAAAATACAACAATGATGAAAAAGATATCTGTTTAAAATCAATATACAATGAAAAGTAAACAACGATTCTTTCCTTAATACTGGTTACAGAGCATAATCTGAATTTATACAAATTTTTACAAACATTGGGGAAATTACAAAAGGGGGAACTAAACACATCCCAGCAAAATGAACCTGGGACAACCAACGACTCCTCTTACTATGCTGACATGGTGATCAAAACATTTGTGCATAGAAGTAGACAATACCTGTTAAAATGGTGCAAAGTGTTTGGAGGAAATAGTGGGTGGAGTCAAAAGAGGGAATTCAAAAGGAGGGAGTCTGAGATGTTTTTAAATAAATTTAAGAATTACTGTGGAACTTCAGGCCTGCTGCTTCTCAAGCTAACCCTGATCAGGTTGGTATAATTAATAAACCACCTTGTCATATGCCTGCATTGCTCCACCTGGTTCCAATCATACATAGCTATGCATTGAGGAAACCCTGACTGGGAATGATGGAGGCTCACTCTCTGGTCTTTGCAAGTTTTCCTGGGGCTGGACTTCTCCAGGTAGCATTAGATTGGATTTACCCTGGAGCCTAAACCCACACCGTAGGCATATGTATTCTTCTATATACATACACAGGGTTTGGTTTGTCATTGTTTTATCTACATGGGATCATACTGTATACACTTTAAAGTCTTCTAAATCTTGTTCTAGAATATCTCTTGGAAATCCCTCCAAATCACCTGGCATAATTCTAACTATTCTTTTTATTGACTATATAATACTCTATAGTGTGAATACAACATAATTTATTCAACCATTACTGTGAAGAGGTTTTTGTCTCCTCAGAACAATGAGTCTTTGAATATATGTACTTACACCTTGATATTATGCTGGTGCTTTGGTTTCTAAATATGCTCGGAGGAAATTCCAACTTCCCCATAAGGCCTCAGCTCCATCAACAGGGAGTGAAGCAAAAGGGCCACACACACTCCCCACCCCTTCCCAACAGGGATCAAAAGCAAACCTGCCCTGGGGATAATACCAAAATGGCCCCAGGGTCTTCTGCTTCCATCATCAGGAAGGTAAGGACTTAGTCACACTGCATCCTGAGATGAAGACAATGAGAACAGAGCCCCTAGCAAACTCCCAATGGACATGCAGTGTGAGCAAGAAATGAACCTTTGTTACTTTAAGATGGTGATTTTGAACTTTTATTTGTTGTTGTTGTTTTCCACAGCATAACAGGCTATCCTGACTGAAACCAATGTGAGGAGAGGACTTGTAGGAGATGAGGGCAGAAAGGTAACAAGGAGCCAGTTCACATGAGCTCTTGTAGGCCTTTGGCTTTTGCAAGATTTGGCTTTTATTCTGAGCACAAAGGGAAGCTATTGAAGGGTTCCAGGCAAAGAAGTGAAATAATCTGATTTATGTTTTAACAGGATCACTATGCTGCTGTTTTGAAAACCCATCAAAAAGGAATAAAGAACAGAAGCAAAAAGACCAGGAGGCTACTGCAATAACCCTGGTGAGAAATCAGTGTCTTGGACAGGACAGTTAATGATGGAGCAGTAGAAGGGAATATCTGTTTTGAAAGGTAGACACAACAGCTAACAGTCTTTATCTCTGGGAAGTCCAAGTTGGTTGGAGTCAGAGAGAGCTCTTATTATTTACTATATTGTTTGAATTTTACACTAAGGATATATTATTTTTTTAATTTAAATAACTTGTAAATTTTAAAAAAAATTTAAAAGAAAGTGTGAATGATTTGGACCCCATTCTATGCACAGATCTCATTCTATGAACTCACCCATTCACTCACTCCTCATACACACACACACAAAACTGATGGACTCTAAAATGTTAACAGTAGTTATCTCTGGAGAATGAAATAATGGATGTTTTTTAATGTATTCTTATTTGCATACATATATTACATGTGGTAAATATACATTGCTTTTGTAATAAGAAAAAAAACAGGCATTATTTTAAAAAAAAAAGACAAAAATTCACACCTAATCAGGAGAGGATTTTTAAGTGGGTAATTATAGTTAACTATCAATATATCTACCTAATATGTATTGCTTATAAATGCGTTAGGCTCTGTAATTAGCTGAAAAAGAATACGTTGATATATTTGAAATTACATTGAACAAATATTCAAAAAATTGAAACATTTTTAAAAAATCAAAGTTCTCAAACCTTAAATACCTTATGATAGGCTTCTGCTCGACAAATATAGCTTTGAATATACATAGGGTCAAGTCTAATAGCCTCAGAAAAATACCGAGTGGCTTCAATGTAGTTATCCAGGTGTAGTAGATATATGAGGCCAATATTTATATAAGGCAAAATAACGGTTCTAAAAAAAATGAGAAAGCAAAATATTCTTAGACATTTTAATTATTCCAGATATTCTCCAATTATAAATGAACCTAATGAAATACATACATCAATTTATACAAGGGTTCTTTCTCTTGGACAGGACAGTTTTCCTAAAGCAAAATAAATTAGTTAAATACTTTCTATTAAAAATTATAAAGACCTTTATGAAATCCTTACTTAGGAATAAACATTTGTAGAGCCTGTCCTAGGAACTGATTTCCTGAAGTCTCCTAGACTGTTAGCAATACTTCACTCTTCCCTGACTTATTCTTGACTTATCTTGGATAACAAGCTTAGTTTTCCTCAACTCAAAAGTTTTTGCCTCAAGCTATGTTATATTCGCCAAGAGAAAGGGTGAGGAACAGTGAGAAAGAGCAATATTCTCGAGGCTTAGGGTTAAAAATCCTCTCCACAGAGGTATTAACCCAGTTGCTTTTCTATATCAAATAAAAGTTGTTTTTCTCTCTTAGAATCAAACAATTTTCAATGTAGAAATAACCTTAGAAATTATTTGTTCCATGCCTCTATTTCAAAATGAGGAAACTACACATTCTGTATCCCAACTGCACAGAAGCCCTGACCCTTTTGCCGACTGCCCACTTTCTGGCTTTCTGCAACTGAAACTCATTTCTTTCTCTTCCTGACTCAAAAATATCCCAAAGAAAACCACTGTGGCCATTGTGGAGCCACAATGTTCCATGGGCCATGACTTTTCCCAAGTCAAGTTCAAAGTTTACCTTAAATAAGCTAAGTAAGCAGTCTGCCGGTTGGCACAGAATGGGCATGATTTGTTACTCTTTCTGACACCTTCCATTTTAAAGAATACTTCTTTGGAAAAAAGAGGAATTATTTAATTAACTTCTACTTTTTACAGCCTGGCTTTCTGATTAGTGTATGTAACTTACAGTCTGTTCCTTCCTGAACCTATGTTCTAATGGTATTTGCTTTTTTTATTTTGCTTTACTAAACAAAATGTAGTCAGAAGTCCTAAATAGAGGATTTCTTCCCACTGAGTTGTATATCGTGCCTAGCAACAATAGAGCAAGCAAGTATTTTGCCATTATTTTAACTTGATGACAATTTTCCATGAACTTAACTTCAAAAAGTTTTAACCTGGGCATGCCCAAACTGCTCTTAATTACTGGTTGATTTTGCTATCCTTGGATTTAAACTCCTCTCAAACCCATTCAATCTCTAAAGTTTGCAGAAGCATCTGAGGCAAACAGATATTGAGAACAGTTCTTATTTTAGAAGTAAGCTTATTTTCAGAGGTAGTATTCTAATTCTAGGATGGCTTCATAATTGTCTCACTTTTACAAGGTTATTAATGATGAGGGGAGAAAGCTTTTTCTTCCACCTATTTTATATAAAAGTGAAATCAATAAGAATCAAAGGGAAAACATACCTTTCTAGAGAAATAACAGCTTCAAAGTCACAAACTGCCAGCAACCAAAGTTTTAGATCCGTGTAGAGTGCGCCACGATGCAGGAAGCAGCTAAGATTCTCACAGCCGTCATTTATGAGAGCTTAAGAATAAAGGGATATATCGTATTCAGGTTCTGAACAAACATATCCGAGTTACATTTTAGCCTATGCCCCTTCCTACTGCTTATTCTTATTTTTTTTAACATTACATAAAATAAAACATATCTGTCATGAGTGTACTTATTTGGTGAGTAAAACACAGTACTCACATAAAAAAGTGTATTTGTTTATAAGGAACAATGTGACTGTTATGGTTCACAAACTCATTAGAGCTGGAAGAAATCCTGGTATTAATCTATGATAGTCCACTCACTTTACAGATGAAGAGATTAAGGTCCAAAGGGGCCAGGTACAGTGACCATGCAAATCAATGGCAAAGATGGGCCTAGAATCTAACCTCTGATCCCCTGCAGTGGATTGCAGTCAGAAAGGTGCCATTGCCCTTGATGGCTTGTTATTATTTGGAAGGTAGGAAGGCATCATTACTGGCCCAAGAACAGGTTCTGGTACAAACCCAGACTGGCGCAGACAGAAGAGGTCAGGCTTATACACATAAACCAAGAGGGACAGCTCAAAGAGGCTACTCCAATTGCAAGCAGACCTTGGAGTTAACGCAGGCAACTTGACTATGCGTATCCCAAAGAACAGAAGCATGGGGCAAAAATAACCTCCTCTCAGGACTCCAGGCATGTGGCTCTCATCAGTGACCAGTCTAGCAGTCTAGAGGTTATCTCGTGTCTCCTCACTTGCTGATTCCCCCTCAACTTTCAAAAACATGCAGTGAAGTAGATGAGATTTTTACATTTGATCCACATCGCCCAAGCTTCTCAAGCTAAAAAGGGAAAGTTCTGCAAAAAATGTACATAATGTTCACAGCCTGGGACACAAATATGCACAATACTAGATGTGGGTAAGTATTCCTAGTGTAAGCAGTGATCATACAGATTAAGTAATCACTTGAAGGCCATTTGACTGCTCATTCACAGTATGACTGTCTAGCAAGGAGAAAAATAGCTGCAGTTGGTTAGTTGGTTGCTCTAGAAAAATAGAAACATTCTTTTTTTTTTTTTTTTGGCTGTACACGGGCCTCTCACTGTTGTGGCCTCTCCCGTTGCGGAGCACAGGCTCCGGACTCGCAGGCTCAGCGGCTGTGGCTCACGGGCCCAGCCGCTCCGCGGCATGTGGGATCTTCCCGAACCGGGGCACGAACCCGTGTCCCCTGCATCGGCAGGCAGGCTCTCAACCACTGCGCCACCAGGGAAGCCCTCTTCTTTTTTTTTAATTTATCTTTTTTTAATTTTTGAATTTAATTTATTTTTTTATACAGCAGGTTCTTATTAGTCATCAGTTTTATACACATCAGTGTATACATGTCAATCCCAATCGCCCAATTCTTCACACCATCACCACCACCACCCCGCCGCTTTCCCCGCCTTGGTGTCCATATGAGAAACATTCTTCTTGAGGAAACAAAAATATTAGAATTACTTATCCTCTCTGTGCTTCGGTTTTCTCATCAGTAAAATGGGGATGATAATAGTACCTACCTCATAGCATTATTCTAAAGAGTAATTGAGACTCTCCATATATAGCATTCAGAATAGTACTTGGCAAGTAGTGAAACGCCTAATAAATGTAAGATATTATTATTAGTTTAGAAAAATATATTGAGGGTCCTTTTTGATTGTGAAAGATAAAACTCCTTAGGCTATCCTATAGGAAAAGACTGAGGCTAAAATAAAGCTGGTCTGCTCTGAATAATTAAATAACAAGGATCTGTATTATTGTGATAGCCTAGAAAAGAGCAGGTGAAAAGCCCAAAACTTGGAGAAGAGGGAAATACGAGAAAGCAGCTCTTAGGAAGACCAGGAAGAAAGGGGTTTCGCCAGATGGCAGATGGACAGGGCTGACAGAGACCAATAAAAGATAAACTTACAGAAATAAGGGTGTTTAACCTTCAAATTTAAATTGTCTGTGCTAACTTTATCCTCTGAACCCTAAAACATTTAGTAACAGATGGTAGCCGTGAGCAGTGAACGGGTGAACAAAAATGGAGACTCAATCAGACAGCAGAAATTAGGTACCAAGATTCCAAGAGAATTGAACAGGAATCCTCAGTTCTCTCTTCTAGGAATCCTTGGAAATAGAAGGGAGGGCACTAGACTCCTCTCAGCACATAGGATGGGCTTTGAGTTATTTTATTTGAATATTCATGGGAAGGGTGACCTCAGAAGGCAAATGGATTTAGAGATATCAAGAAACAATCATCTTTTGGAGTTCCCTGGTGGTCTAGCGGTTAGGATTCGTCACTTTCACTGTTATGGCCCGGGTTCAATCCCTGGTCAGGGAACTGAAATCCCGCAAGATGCAAAGCACTGCCAAAGGAAAAAAAAGGAGAAACAATCATCTTAGATTGCCTCCCCTGAGGAGCTATGTATTCTCTTCCTAAGAGTCTAGTGGTCTCCTTAATCTCTAGATTCTGCCTCATCTAGGATGTTGGGATTCTAGCACTTTGCACCCAGGTGAACACAGCCATGTTTGGAGTGTTGGACTCTGGCTAGAATTTGCCAGTCAGGATGGGCTAATTTATTCAGCTGGACACTGTTTACTGAGCACTTATTCTATGCCCAGAATTGTGGACATATTCATATACCAAGAATGCACTGGTACAGGGTAAAGAGAAAATGGCCACTTTTTGCTGCTGCATCCTCTTAATGAGGATTCTCAAAGCCCATTTTTAGTCTGAGGGTTACAAAACTCTGAATTTGACTAATCCATGGGCTGGGTCTATGGAGTAGGACACAGCCCACTAGGAAAAATCACTACCATTTTATCAAGACGACTAAGAAATAGGCCTGGGGCTTCCCTGGTGGCGCAGTGGTTGGGGGTCCGCCTGCCGATGCAGGGGGCGCGGGTTCGTGCCCCGGTCCGGGAGGATCCCACGTGCCGCGGAGCAGCTGGGCCTGTGAGCCGTGGCCGCTGGGCCTGCGCGTCCGGAGCCTGTGCTCCGCAACGGGAGAGGCCACAGCGGTGAGAGGCCCGCGTACCGCAAAAAAAAAAAAAAAAAAAAAAAAAAAGAAATGGCCTGGATTTCCATAAATAGCCTCAGAACTTCATATATAGAAAGAGATTTCTTTGATATGATGTTCTCTCTGTCACAGTTGTACACACGTAAACACACACACACTCATACACACTAAAAGGGAATATTAGAAACACTTTTAGCTAAATTATTGTAGCTTTAAGTATAAATAAATATATATGCTATATAAATATATATAAGTATATAAATGTATAACAATATACATATTACATTAGTCATCCCACATTAGTATCCTACTCCATGAAAGTGAGCTGCTGAACCTCAGATTAAATTCCCATGTATTTGCCATTAAAGGTGAAGTACCTGAAACACTATAATCCTGCAGTGCTCTAAGAGGGTTACTCTTCCTAAATAAGCAGGCTCTGTAATACAATGCTAACCAGTTATTAGGATCTAAGTGAATTGCAGTAGAAAGATCTTGAGTTGCTTGCTTATAAAAGTGCTGTTTAAAATATACTCTCCCTCGGTATGTCCTAGAAAAAGTAAAAAATTCATTTTAACATGTACTGCAAAATATAAATTTTCTCTTTTGGGCAAACTTATACAACTACTTTTATATTTGAATAACAACTTGTGATTATTTCTCTTTGCTTCCCAGGAAAGTTTAGTCATAATGTTAATAGCAAAAAGGATATGGACAATTTATAAATAAATATGTAAATATATAATAAAATACTTTATTATTATATGTATAAATAAATATATAAATATATAATAAAATACTTTATGCTTGTTGATAATATTATATGTTAATTATATATATGCTTAATAATTATATTATATTTCTTACATTTATCAGAGAGGTGTGTCAATAAAATAAATGAGGCACCCAAGATACACTGAAGATACACCCCCAAAAATGGGAGGCAGCTCTATCTGCAAGGGTAAAAGCTATTGTATCAGTTTTATGAGTTGAATTCTATCTCCATTAACTTCTGACTTCAATTTCGAAATTTTCATTGACCTATATCAACTCTGAAAATCTCATCTTCGATCACTTAATAATGTAAAACAAATCAGTCTTTACAGCTAAAATTAAAAAGACCATTAAGGAAAAACAGGAAGAAAGCTAGTAGGTTGCCTGCTCTGAAGAAGTTAAATCCAGGGGGAGGAAAATAGATGTTCAAGAAGGTTATAGTATGAAAACAATGGTAATTTGGAAAAAAGAGTACAGCAAGTAACAGAGGTCTTTCAAAAGCACTAAGCATCCTAAGACTTAGGATATTTTATCGTGGAACAAAATTTTTTTTTACCCCACATATAAGAAATGTCTTATGTAGTTTCTAATGAATATAAGAATCTTACATTTATTTTTAATAATTTCTGATTGCTAAAGACTATTACTAATTATTTCTAAGTATATATATGATTCTGAACTTAAAATTTTACAGAATAAAGCATTACTAATATTTTTTGTAGGATTCCATTAAGTCATGTCAATTCCTCAAACACACTGACTTCTGCATCCATTCCTTCTTTCATTTCTACCGCCTCAATACTGAAGACCCTCATCAGATCACATCTGGGCTACTACTTTATTCCATTCTTATCTCTAGCGTGATGAGATTTGATCATCAGCTAATAAAGATCACTTTTCTCAAAAACTTTCAACAGCCCCCTATTGACAATGGGATAAGGCTGAATTCTCTTAAAAAGGCATATAAGGCCTCCCATAAGATAACACCACATTATAACACCTTGAATTAACCTTCTGTTCTTCTCCAACTAATCTGATGCCTTCCTGCAAGTAATCCCCCTTTAAGTCAAGAAGTAGACAACCAGAATAGAACAATAACTAGGGATGAATTTTTAAAGAGCTTCAAAAAAGTTTGCCCTCTCTTCAAATGGCTGCAAGCTGAGATAATTCTAGAAGTAAGTTATTTCAAACTTTCAAAGAACAAAAATTATCCAATTCTAAAGACATGTTTCTAAGAAAAGAAAAAGATGAAAGACTTAATTCATTTTGAGAAAGTAGCCAAATCCTGAAATCAAAATCTGACTATGAAATTAGTGAACAATCTTACTATGAATATAGATGAAAAACTCTTGAAGAAAGTAAAGACAAAGCAAATTCAGTATTGTTTAATAATATTCTATCTAAAAATATATGACGGCCAAGAGGCATTTATCCTTCAAAATTAGAAAGCCTATTACCATGAAATTCTTATACATAGATCATAGGAAAAAAATTTAAACAGGAATAAAGAGATACTCCCTTGAAATAATTAAAGAATAAATGGCTCAAAAATTACAACTGTGATGTTTCTTGGTAAAAGTCAAAGGCATTTTCATTAAGTTCAAAAGATGAAGATTCTTATTAAGTTAAAGTTGATGCAATGATAAAATGAGTTGGGAAATTAGAGTAGAGCAAAACAGGTAGAACAGGGAACTCTGAAACTCCACCTTTCCACAAAAGCAATGAATAAGCGGGCAAACACTGTCAGAAGCAATTAAAGAATTAAGAATCTAATCAAAAACTTAGAATCACCAGGGTAATACTTAATAAAGGAGGAAAAGCTGCAGAATTTTGGTAAGAGAGCTCTGTGGTGTTCTAACTCACCCTATTTCCCTCCCCAACTTCCCAGACACATGGTGGCCTTGCAGAAAACGACCTGCATTCCTGATGCAGGTTACTAGTACCAGAGGGAACAATACAAATCTTATTCTCAAAGAACTGTAGCTGTGTAGTTTTGACCTGTCTGGTGGATCACTGAAAGACTGGCTCAAATGTTTCCCTTTGTTTTGACTGCCTTAGAGCTTTCCCAGGGCTGATGTGACTTCCTGGATGGTATTTATCAAAGTCATTTAAAGGCAAACGTATTAGCTGCTGCCACTTGGGGCAAGGGATAACAGCTGGGGCAGGCAATAGTCAAACCAAAAACCCTTGTAAGAAAGAAGGTGGAGAGAGTTCCGGGAAGATGGCGGAAGAGTAAGACGCGGAGATCACCTTCCTCCCCACAGATACACCAGAAATACATCTACGCGTGGAACAACTCCTACGGAGCACCTACTGAACGCTGGCAGAAGACCTCAGACCTCCCAAAAGGCAAGGAACCCCCCACGTACCTGGTTAGGGCAAAAGAAAAAACTAAACAGAGACAAAAGGATAGGGACGGGTCCTGCACCAGCGGGAGAGAGCTGTGAAGGAGGAAAAGTGTCCACACACTAGGAAGCCCCTTCGCGGGTGGAGACTTCGGGAGGCGGAGTGGGGGAGCTTGGGAGCCGCGGAGGAGAGCACAGCAACAGGGGTGCGGAGGGCAAAGCGGACAGATTCCAGCGCAGAGGATCGGGCCGACCGGAACTCACCAGCCGAGAGGCTTTTCTGCTCGCCCGCCGGGGCGGGCGGGACTGGGAGCTGAGGCTCCGGCTTTTGTCGGAGCGCCGGGAGAGGACTGAGGTTGGCGGCGTGAACACAGCCTGCAGGGCGTTAGTGCACCGCGGCTAGCCGGGAGAGAGTCCGGGGAAAAGTCTGGACCTGCCGAAGAGGCAAGAGACTTTTACGTCCCTCTTTGTTTCCTGGTGCACGAGGAGAGGGGATTAAGAACGCTGCTTGAGAGAGCTCCAGGGACGGGCGCGAGCCGCGGCTAAAAGTGCGGAGCCCAGAGACAGACATGAGACGCTAAGTCCGCTGCTGCCGCCACCGGGAGGCCTGTGTGCGAACACAGGTCACTAGCCGCACGCCCTTCCGGGGAGCCTGTGCAGCCCGCCACTGCCAGGCTCCCGGGATCCAGGGACAACTCGCCCGGGAGATCGCACGGCGCGCCTCAGGCTGCAACGTCACGCCGGCCTCTGCCGCTGCAGGCCCACCCCACACTCCGTGACCCTCCCTACCCCCCGGCCTGAGTGAGCCAGAGCCTCCGAATCAGCGGCTCCTTTAACCCCGTCCTGTCTGAGCAAAGAACAGACGCCCTCCGGCGACCTACACGCACAGGCGGGGCCAAATCCAAAGCTGAGCCCCTGGGAGCTGTGAGAACAAAGAAGAGAAAGGGAAATCTCTCCCAGCAGCCTCAGAAGCAGCGGATTAAAGCTCCACAATCAACTTGATATACCCTGCATCTGTGGAATACCTGAATAGTCAAGGAATCATCCCAAATTAAGGAGCCCTGTGGATGAAAGGCTCTTGGTGCTGCAGCCAGGAGTCAG